>NC_057812.1:638724532-639425117 GCF_018294505.1 Triticum aestivum
CTAGAGGCCCAAAGATTCAGTTCACCTTTTAGGTATTTCAGTTTCAGGCTTGCATTATTTCTAGAGGCCCAAAGATTCAGTTCACCTTTCTAGGTATTTCACTTTCAGGCTTGCATTATTTCTAGAGGCCCAAAGATTCAGTTCACCTTTCTAGGTATTTCATTTTCAGGCTTGCATTATTTCTAGAGGCCCAAAGATTCAATTCACCTTTCTAGGTATTTTAGTTACAGGCTTGCATTATTTCTAGAGGCCCAAAGATTAAGTTCCCAGTCGGCGGCAAGCGGCCCTGCTACCCATGCCGGTGTCGACCTCAACTCGCAAGGGCCAGCGTCGGAGGGGTTCCCGGGGCTTGGGCTCTACAGAGCCTTCCTCTAGAGCGACGATGGCGAGCTCCTCCCTCGGTGCATGAGGGGCTCCGGGCTCCCTCCCTATCGTGAATGACTTCCGTGATGAGTTAGCTCATTCTTTGTTTCATGAAGTGTTTTTTTTATTTTGTGAAGCTTGATTGACAACTTGTATGTTTAAGTGGGATATCTCATTTGTATGGACAAAGTAAAAATTATCATGTTTTGCATGCTTGATTTGTATAGATGGTTCATTTATGTCAATTGTGAATGGGAGGAGGCCACAGAAGAGCCGGCCACACCAAGAGGGTGCTTGGATCCAAGGACTTATTTTAGTCTGACTAAAAATACTCTCTTTAAGAGGCTAAAGTTCCAAGCACCCCTGACTAAAGAGGGGCTAAAACTAGTCTTGAGACTAAATTTTTTTAGTCAGGGGTACCCCTACTAAAATGTGGATTAGTCCTCTCTCTCCTCATTAACTCCTCTCCTTTAACATAGGCGAGTTCTGGATTGGAGGGTTTGGAGGATAATAAATGCTCATTAACTTGATTTTAGTCTCTTTAGTATTTGGATCCAAGCATGAGTGAGGCTAGCAAGCTTTAGTCCCACTACTTTTAGTCATGGAACTAAAACGTATCCAAGCACCCTCCAAATCCGGCAGGAAATAGGGTCCAAAGTAGTCAAATGATTGAGATAGAGCATTTATTGTCAATCTAACCCTGCCATCCATACACCTCTTTGGTTTAGAGTTAGTTCAGGGTTAGAATCTAACTCTAACCTCTAACTGAGTTAGAGTTCTCCTCGTCTCGGTTCATCGCCATCATACTTTCCCCATTCCTGTGTTTTCAGTATCCTGCAAATCAAAGAGGCCCTTTTTTTGCGGGAAAATCAAAGAGGCCTTAGACTGGTTTCGGTCCGGTCATTTTCTATAAATGTGTTATGTCCAAAATTTAATGAACGTGCTCCGGTTTCCACGAAAATAATCCGGTTTCATGTAGTAATTCATTCATTTATTTATTCTTCTGTGGGGGGTTTGCATGTAATTCGTGTGTAAAGTACCCCGGCATATGCTCTGAGTCGTGCATGCACTACGACCCAGATTCTCTATGTCCCACATGTCGGCAAATGGGAGCACGTGGAAATAGCCTAGGAGTACATATAGGAGGATAAATGCGTGAAATAATATGTACTGTGAAGCGTAGCCGCGGTTCGAAAAGGAGACCTAAAGTGATGATAGCTATACGTTGCACGCACCCAACTAGTGGTACTAGACATACGACTAGTTTTTCCCTCAAAAAAAAGAGGCACGAGTGCCCAGTACTCCTATTCTATAAACACGAGTCCCATCTGACAACATCGTCTGTGCTACAGCTAGCTCTCCTCCCTCGTTTCTCTCTTCTAATTCTAAACTCGGCCGACGCCCGGTGGGTGGGGTGGGTTTGCTCAACTATGACCCCACCTCACAGTGAAAACGTTACGACTAGAATAAAAATGCCATATACTCCGCCCGTTCATAAATATAAGCCTTTTTAGATACTATTTCAAATGGAATACATCATACAGATGTATGTAGACATAGTTTAGAGTGTAGATTCACTCATTTTGCTCCGTATGTAGTAGTCACTTGCTGGAATCTTTAGAAAGACTTATATTTGGGAATAGAGGGAGTACTATACTAATAAAACATTAAGGCCACGAGGTGATGCAGTGCTGGTTACAGGAGGCAAGAAGAAGAGATACATCCATCGACGACGTCCACCTCCTCGACTCAGGGCGCCGGCCCACCGAACGGCGCCTAAGTAGCAGCGGCTTTCGTGGCCAGGTCGATGTGCTTCTGAACAATGGCGTCCAAAGATTCCAGCCGCTGGAAGAAGGCCAACGTCTTTCTGTCCTCGCTTGCCTTGTAGTGGCCTATGTAGACGATTTCCTCGTAGACGTGGATGTGCAGGTCGACGGTTTCTTGCATGGCGAGGCGCTGCGCGGCGAGCGCGGCCTCGAGGTGCACATTCTTCGTCGCGACCTCTGGCACCTGCAGGGCCACCAAGGCTTGAAAGAGTTCATCACCATGGAGGCTGATGAGGGTGGCAGGCAATGAGGAGCCTGGGCGCGCGGGCTGGAGCAGTACGGCAAGGTCGTTCGCGCGCTTCTTGACGGCGGTGAACTTGTGGATGGAGTTGACCATCATGTCATCCATGCAAGAGGCGAAGCCGGCGTCGGCGAGGGCTACGATGCCTGTAGTCGCCAGCACCGTCTGGAAACGCTGCGCTATGCGGGGCCGCAGGTCGGCACCTTGGATGATTTGGCACAGCCGTCTGCCGCTCGCGACCATCGCCTCCATAGGTGCTTGTGGCTTCTGGTCACTTGGTCTTGGATTGGAGTGAGCAGTGTTGCGCAGAGACTTGAGAGTAGATGGATTGGAGTGGTGGGGCGCCTTTATTATATGAGAGTCCAAACTCTATTGCATTCACATCGTGCTGGCTCTATTCTGCTTCTCCAATTAATTCCCTCTGCATGTAATTGAGGATGCATCATTGACCGTTCAACGTCTCGGGAACTGCTACCCTCTCCCTCCTTGGCATTCAAGCACCTATGGACCCGTCGACGATGAGATGCCTATGGTGACTTCGTAAATTTCAAGATGATAGTGCCGTGCGTGTGTGCATTCATAAGGGTGAGTGTATGTGCGTGTATATGAGCGCTTGCATCTGTACTGTGTAAAAAACGTAAATGCGTGTCAAAAAGAGACTAGTCAGTATACTCAATATTGTGCACCTCGGAGAGGAAAACGATAGAACTAGTACGTATTTATTTACGGTGCAGATTCACTCATTTTGCTCCATATGTACTCCGTCTCGGTGTAGTCTAGTCACTTGTTGAAATCTCTAGAAGGGCAAATACTCCTTTCTGGTTTACAGGGCTATACTAGCAAGTAGTTGTACATACTAGTACAATAGTGGGCTCACATAGCAATTTTGTCTCATGCAAGAGCCTGGCTATATGCGTGCTCCAATGTTCGCAACTGCAACGTTTGGTTTGCGCTTGGCTCTTCGCCTCTTCGAGAAGACGAACAATGATGTTACTACTACTGCTTCTACAGTGTCGAATCCACTGCTGCATGTCCATCCACCACGAGCGGGACAGATAGCTTGTTGTAGAAGTACTACTAAGCAAAAGCCTGTCCTCGTTTGCGAGCAACCGCGTGCATGGGTGAGGGAGAAGGCATGTAGTAAAATCAAGCTTCTCCTCGTTGTACGAGTTGACGTGACACATCATAGCAGTGGTCCCACATGCTTGCCTCTAAACTTGGCTGAAAGACCCTTAGTGTACAATATATTTGCTGCAACCTCTAACATTTACCCACCACAAATTAAAATATATGTGGCCGTATGCATCGTTCTGATGCAGAGGCCGGGGAGTCCCCCCTTTTCGAAAAAAACAAATTAAAATATATATTCCTGTCTTGACCAGATGAGCGTGCAAACTACAATCACCAGGGTGTCAGGTAGGGCTAGAAGACTATTTTAATTTTTTAGAAACTTCGAGACGGCCACATAGCATGGAGCTGACCCCAACGATTTTAAGCTTACAGGCACGGTACACGCTATCCTAGACTACTCTACACATGAAACTGCCACACGAGCGTCCGGGCTGCGCTTGGCTCTTCGCCTCTTCGGGAAGTCGAACAATGATGGAGTACTACTGCACTGGAGGAGTACTACAGTACGCTTCTGGCCATCTGACACCGATTGAACTGTTGCATGTCCACCGCGTGCGGGAGGGAGAGCATGTAGTGAAAGCTTCTCCTAGTCTTGCCAGCCACCACGCTCATGGGCGAGGGAGGGACGCTCCTGCCTTTGCGTGTATGACAGGTGGGCCCGACAGGTGTGTGGCCAACCTGTCATACAGCCAAAGGCAGGTGCAGTTAAGTCCGCGAGGGAGAGGATAATCAAACTTCTCATTGATGTATGAGTTGACGCGACACATCAAAGCACCGCACTCGATATATTTCAATAATTTGTGTTTACCGATGCATTAATTACAACACAAGCATACATGCCGTGACTCTCCTTTGATACTTGCATGTGTTGATTTAATGCACATTGAAGTAGTATAAAATATGTGACGGTAAAGCTTTGTAATACCCCGGCCCAAGTCAAGAGATGGTTGTGCACGAGGAGGGCGAGATCATGCAGACCAAACTGGACCCGACAATGGAGCTCTCTAAGGTCTCGATGGACCTCACCGTGCTCCACTGCCCCTTGTGCCTCCGCCCCTTAATGCCTCTAGTGTATGAGGTTCGAATACACCTCGTCCGTTCGGCTGATTGAGCAAGGTGCAGGTTTCTTGATTGATGTGCTGTTTGATTGATTTCTGCAGTGCAAGGGAGGGCACTGGCCTGCGCGGACTGCCGCATCGAGCGCCCCGAGAACCAGCGGCAGTGCCAGAAGTGCAAGCACGGCGGTGGCTTCGACGTGCGGAACACGGCGGTGGACTCCGTCCTTTCGTCGGTGAGGTTGGAGTGCCCGCACGAAGGCTGTGGGCTCTACTGTTGGAAATATGCCCTAGAGGCAATAATAAAATGGCTATTATTATATTTCCTTGTTCATGATAATTGTCTATTGTTCATGCTATAATTGTGTTATCCGGAAATCGTAATACATGTGTGAATACATAGACCACAACATGTCCCTAGTGAGCCTCTAGTTGACTAGCTCGTTGATCAACAGATGGTCATGGTTTCTTGACTATGGACATTGGATGTCATTGATAACGGGATCACATCATTAGGAGAATGATGTGATGGACAAGACCCAATCCTAAGCATAGCACAAGATCGTGTAGTTCATCTGCTAGAGCTTTTCTAATGTCAAGTATCATTTCCTTAGACCATGAGATTGTGCAACTCCCGGATACCGTATGAGTGCTTTGAGTGTGCCAAACGTCAAAACGTAACTGGGTGGCTATAAAGGTGCACTACAGGTATCTCCAAAAGTGTCTGTTGGGTTGGCACGAATCAAGACTGGGATTTGTCACTCCGTATGACGGAGAGGTATCTCTGGGCCCACTCGGTAATGCATCATCATAATGAGCTCAATGTGACCAGGTGGTTGATCACGGGATCATGCATTACGGTACGAGTAAAGTGACTTGCCAGTAACGAGATTGAACGAGGTATTGGGATACCATTGATCGAATCTCGGGCAAGTAACATACCGATTGACAAAGGGAATTGTATACGGGATTACTTGAATCCTCGACATCGTGGTTCATTCGATGAGACCATCGTGGAACATGTGGGAGCCAACATGGGTATCCAGATCCCGTTGTTGGTTATTGGCCGGAGAGCTGCCTCGGTCATGTCTGCGTGATTCCCGAACCCGTAGGGTCTACACACTTAAGGTTCGATGATGCTAGGGTTGTTCGGAAGACTTGTATGTGATTACCGAATGCTGTTTGGAGTCCCGGATGAGATCCTGGATGTCACGAGGAGTTCCAGAATTGTCTGGAGGTGAAGATTTATATATGGGAAGTTGTCATACGGTCACCGGAAAGGTTCGGGGGCATATCGGTATTGTACCGGGGCCACCGGAGGGGTTCCGGGGGGCCACCGGGAGGGGCCACCTCTCTCGGAGGGCCTTATGGGCCGTAGAGGAAAGGGAACTAGCCCTTGGAGGGCTGGGCGCATCCCCCCTTGGGCCCATGCGCCTAGGGTTGGGGGGAAACCCTAGAGGGGGCACCCCCCTTGCTTGGGGGGCAAGCCCCCTCCCCTTGGCCGCCGCCCCCCCTCTAGATCTCATCTAGAGGGGGCCGACCCCCTTCCCCCTTCCCCTATAAATAGAGGGGCGAGGGGAGGGCTGCACACCACATCCAGGCGCAGCCCCTCCCCTCCCCAACACCTCTCCTCCTCCGTTAAGAGCTTGGCGAAGCCCTGTCGGAGTACTGCCACTCCATCACCACCACGCCGTCGTGCTGCTGTTGGAGCTCTCTTCCTCAACCTCTCCCTCCTCCTTGCTGGATCAAGGCGCGGGAGACGTCTCCGCTCCATAAGTGTGTTGAACACAGAGGTGCCGTCCGTTCGGCGCTAGGATCATCGGTGATTTGGATCACGACGAGTACGATTCCATCAACCCCGTTCTCTTGAACGCTTCCGCTCGCGATCTACAAGGGTATGTAGATGCACTCCTCTCTCTCTCGTTGCTAGATGACTCCATAGATTGATCTTGGTGATGCGTAGAAAATTTTAAATTTTTGCTACGATCCCCAACAGTGGCATCATGAGCTAGGTCTATGCATAGTTTCTATGCACGAGTAGAACACAAGTTGTTGTGGGCATCGATTTTGTCAATTTACTTGCCGTTACTAGTCTTATCTTGATTCGGCGGCATCGTGGGATGAAGCGGCCCGGACCAACCTTACACGTACACTTACGTGAGACAGGTTCCACCGACTGACATGCACTAGTTGCATAAGGTGGCTAGCGGGTGTCTGTGTCTATCCCACTTTAGTCGGATCGGATTCGATGAAAAGGGTCCTTATGAAGGGTAAATAGAAATTGGCATATCACGTTGTGGTTTTGGCGTAGGAAAGAAACGTTCTTGCTAAGAAACCTATAGTAGCCACGTAAAAATTTGCAACAACAATTAGAGCACGTCTAACTTGTTTTTGCAGCATATGCCGTGTGATGTGATATGGCCAAAAGGATGTGATGAATGATATATGTGATGTATGAGATTGATCATGTTCTTGTAATAGGAATCACGACTTGCATGTCGATGAGTATGACAACCGGCAGGAGCCATAGGAGTTGTCTTAATTTATTTATGACCTGCGTGTCAACATAAACGTCATGTAATTACTTTACTTTATTGCTAAACCATTAGCCATAGTAGTAGAAGTAATAGTTGACGAGACAACTTCATGAAGACACGATGATGGAGATCATGGTGTCATGCCGGTGACGATGATAATCATGGCGCCCCGAAGATGGAGATCAAAAGGAGCAAAATGATATTGGCCATATCATGTCACTATTTGATTGCATGTGATGTTTATCATGTTTTACATCTTATTTGCTTAGAACGACGGTATCTTAAATAAGATAATCCCTCACAATAATTTCAAGAAAGTGTCCCCCCTAACTGTGCACCATTGCGAAGGTTCGTTGTTTCGAAGCACCACGTGATGATCGGGTGTGATAGATCCTAACGTTCGAATACAACGGGTGTAAGCCAGATTTACACACGCAATACACTTAGGTTGACTTGACGAGCCTAGCATGTACAGACATGGCCTCGGAACACGGAAAACCGAAAGGTCAAACATGAGTCGTATAGAAGATACGATCAACATGAAGATGTTCACCGACGATGACTAGTCCGTCTCACGTGATGATCGGACACGGCCTAGTTGACTCGGATCATGTATCACTTAGATGACTAGAGGGATGTCAGTCTGAGTAGGAGTTCATTAAATAATTTTACTAGATGAACTTAATTATCATGAACTTAGTCTAAAATCTTTACAATACGTCTTGTAGATCAAATGGCCCACGCTGATGTTGCCCTCAACTTCAATGCGTTCCTAGAGAAAACCAAGCTGAAAGACGATGGTAGCAACTATACGGACTAGGTCCGGAACTTGAGGATCATCCTCATAGCTGCCAAGAAAGCATATGTCCTTGAAGCACCGCTAGGTGAAGCACCAGCCCCAGCAAACCAAGACATTATGAACGCTTAGCAGACCCATGTTGATGATTACTCCCAGGTTCAGTGCGGCATGCTTTACAGCTTAGAACCAGGGCTCCAAAAGTGTCAGGACCCCGATTCTAAGTCACATCGATCTAGCTGGTAACACCTCATATCACTTTGCGGCCTCACGCACGGTATTCCCACGGGTGTCGCCTTACCATGGCCCGGGACCGTTTGTGCCTTTTGGCTCACGTATATGATAGTGTCACTAGCATCCATATGACAGAGAATCCGGGTCGACATGGCTAGTCGTGAACCCAAAGCGGCACTAACCTATGGGGACATGCATACATGAATCACATCGAGCATGTCGGTCAGCAGCGTGTGAATCCGGGCTATAGCACTGGGCTAACACGACTCCGGGAACCCGGGCTGTAGCAGGCTAGGCAGGACTCCGGATGTCACCGCGTGACATTTCCCCGAAGGGACAGACACAGGAACAAAGTGAAACACATGCCGGCCAGTCAAGTGTCCTGAGCAGTAGTGCTGGGCTAGCAGGACTCCGGTGAACCGGGCTGCAGCGGACTACTATGGCTCATGGAAGCACTAGACTACATTTCCCCATAAGAGAGTGTAGGATCGAAAGTATGTCTAGAGGGGGGGTGATTAGACTACTTGACCAAATAAAAACTTAACCTTTTCCCAATTTTAGTTCTTGGCAGATTTTAGCTATTGTAGGACAAGTCAAGCAATCATCACACAATTCAAGCAAGCATGCAAAGAGTATATTGGCAGCGGAATATAAAGCATGCAACTTGCAAGAATGTAAGGGGAAGGGTTTGGAGAATTCAAACGCAATTGGAGACACGGATGTTTTTCCCGTGGTTCGGATAGGTGGTGCTATCCTACATCCACGTTGATGGAGACTTCAACCCACAAAGGGTAACGGTTGCGCGAGTCCACATAGGGCTCCACCCACAAAGGGTAACGGTTGCGCGAGTCCACAAAGGGCTCCACCCACGAAGGGTCCACGAAGAAGCAACCACCCACAAAGGGTCCACGAAGAAGCAACCTTGTCTATCCCACCATGGCCATCGCCCACACAGGACTTGTCTCACTAGCGGTAGATCTTCACGAAGTAGGCGATCTCCTTGCCCTTACAAACTCCTTGGTTCAACTCCACAATCTTGTCGGAGGCTCCCAAGTGACACCTAGCCAATCTAGGAGACACCACTCTCCAAGAAGTAACAAATGGTGTGTAGGTAATGAACTCCTTGCTCTTGTGCTTCAAATGATAGTCTCCCCAACACTCAACTCTCTCTCGTAGGATTTGGATTTGGTGGAAAGAAGATTTGAGTGGAAAGCAACTTGGGAAGGCTAGAGATCAAGATTCATATGATAGGAATAGAATATCTTGGTCTCAACACATGAGTAGGTGGTTCTCTCTCAGAACATATGAGTTGGAATTGTGTATGTGTTCTGATTGCTCTCTCCACGAATGAAGAGGAGGTGGAGGGGTATATATAGCCTCCACACAAAATCCAACCGTTACACACAGTTTTCCAATCTCGGTGGGACCGAATCAACAAACTCGGTCGGACCGGAAAGGTAAACCTAGTGACCGTTAGAGGTTTTCAGTGGGACTGACATGCAACTCGGTAGGACCGATATGGTTAGGGTTTGGGCATAACGTAATCTCGGTGAGACCGATTACACAAACTCGGTGGGATCGAATTTGGTAATTAGCTAACCAGAGAGTTGGTCAGGCAAACTTGGTGGGACCGATTTGCTCTTTCGGTGAGACCGAAAAGTTACAAAAAGGAAACACTGAATTTACATTGCAATCTCGGTGGGACCGATTCGCTCTTTCGGTGAGACC
The DNA here is from genome assembly GCF_018294505.1 of Triticum aestivum. Classification (NCBI taxonomy): domain Eukaryota; kingdom Viridiplantae; phylum Streptophyta; class Magnoliopsida; order Poales; family Poaceae; genus Triticum; species Triticum aestivum. The sequence goes on from NC_057812.1 coordinate 638,734,444, forward strand.
GAAAAGTTACGAAAGGGAAACAGAGAGTTTGCAACCCCATCTCGGTGAGACCGAGATCCCTATCGGTAGAACCGATTTGCTAGGGTTTGGTAGTGGCTTATGACAAATGAAACTCGGTGGCGCCGGATAGGAAGAATCGGTAGGACCGAGTTTGGCTTAGGGTTTTGGTCATATGTGGATATGGGAAAGTAGTCGAGGGTTTTGAAGCATATCACTAAGCACATGAAGCAAGAGGCTCATTAAGCAACACCTCATCCCTCCTTGATAGTATTGGCTTTTCCTAAAGACTCAATGTGATCTTGGATCACTAAAATGTAAAATGAAGAGTCTTGAGCTTTTGAGCTTGAGCCAATCCTTTGTCCTTAGCATTTTGAGGGTTCCACTTTCACATCCATGCCATGCCAATCATTGAGCTTTCCTGAAATAATCATCTTGGAATAGCATTAGCTCAATGAGCTATATGTTGTTATGAATTACCAAAATCACCTAGGGATAGTTGCACTTTCAATCTCCCCCTTTTTGGTAATTGATGACAACATATATATCAAAGCTTCGACAAATGATAATAAGCATGAAATATATCGTCGCTTTGAGAAGTATGTGACAAGTAAGAGCTCCCCCTAAATTTGTGCATATTTAAAATTTGCTTTGGACTGCAAATGCACAAAGAGTTAGAGTCATGGGTTACTCTTCCATGTCACATACATCTTGGTGGAGCGCTTAAAATGATAAGAATGAAATACATGCACTCATCACCAAGAATAGTGAATGATCACATAAGATAGATAAGATAATAGCATTCATCAAGCATTAAGTGTAGCTTATGATCAAACACATGATCATCAATGTCTCACAAATAATGACGTAGTATCTCAAGCACTCAAAAGCAAACAAAGTTCGAAAAACCACCAAATAAAGCAAGAGAGAAAAAGGCAACACTCTCTCTCTCTCTCGAAGCCTATGATCTATACATTTTTATCCCCCTTTGGCAACAAGTTACCAAAAAGTTCCTAGAAAATGCATAGTACTAGATCGACGCTCAGGCTTGATCTTCAGGTGGTGGTGGAGTCCGGATCACTCCAAGGACGAAGGCTTCTGTAGACGCTGGAGTTGGAGCTGAAGTAGATGCTGGAGCTGGTGGAACTGAGGCTGTGGCTGGAGCTAAGTCAGTTGCTCTTGTGTCAGGAACTGGCACTGCAGACGACCTCGGACCTCTTGGCACTCTGGCAAAGGCATCAGTTGTAGTCCTGCCTCTCCTCTCCTGCATGTCATCTTGGAGCTGCTCCACTGCAGTCTGAATCTCTGTTACCTTGACATCCAAGTCATAGAACTTTTGTTCCATGATTCTCTCTAGGCTTGCCTGGTTTTGAGTTAGGGTGGCTAGTCCTTTCTCAATCCGCAGGGTGGATGCAATCAGGTAACCAAGCTGCTCTTGTTTGGTTTTCAAGAAGTACTCAGATGCCTCCTCTTGAGTTGGCATCTTGGCAGCTTTCTCCTTCCTTGCCTTCTCCTTCTTTGCTTGTGCTTGGGCAGACGATGGCTCATTCTCAGTCATGACAACTTGATTGTCCTCAAAATCTGGACGGATGGGCAGGTGTTCCTTGTCCAATAAATATATGCCCGTGCCCATCTTAGAGTTGATGAGCTCCTGAATTTGAGGTGCATATCCACAGCTCCTCTTCTGATCTGCTGCAGTCCTCTTGATAGTTTCTACTATGAGGCTCATGACCTTGAACTTCTGTGGCACATCAAAGACATGAAGCAAGTTGATTGCATGGCCTCTGATCATCTTGTGATCTCCAGACTTGGGCAAGAGAGTGTGCCTCAATATCCAATTTATAGTTGGCAGCCCTGACAGAAGGTAATGCACAGACCCAAATTTGAAGGTGTCAAGAGCTTCATTGGGAATTTCCTTGTACATGTTGGACATTGAGTTATGATCCATCTTTTTCTTGGCATAAATGTCCAAGTCATCTGCTTGCTCCTCTGGGGCATTGATCAACTTTGCCCATTCCTCAACAGTAGATTGGTACCTCGTACCTTCAGACATCCAAGTCATCCTTCCATCTGGATAAAAATGTGCCGTGGAGTAGAATTGCATAATGAGTTCCTCGTTCCACTTTGTGAGCTTCTGCCCAACAAAGTCTGCAACTCCACAAGCACTAAAGCTGTCATACACTCCAGGGTAGTGTTCCTCATTGCCCTTGATGTATTGCCAGTCAACCCATCTCATATCACAAACTATTGGCTTCTTATCAAGCAGCATTGTCTCATAGAAATCTTGCTGTTCCTTGGTGTGAAATCTGTAGTCCACAGTAGTCCTCCTCCTTGAAGCATACGGGTATGCTTCTCTCCACTTCCTCAACCCTGAGTCTCTCCCGAGCTTCATATCCTCAGCCACAGGATGAGCATCGTTGTGGTCTGGGATCTTGGGCTTGAGCTTTCTAAGAACTTGCTCTTCATCCTCTTCTTCAGCAACAGTCTCAGGCACCGGGGCCTTGTTCTTCTCAGCTGCAGGTATGTTCCTTGTATTCCTCTTTGGTTTTGGCTTGGAGGCAGCTTTGGGTGCTTCTTTGGGCTTAGATGCAGCAGCCCCTGATTTGATAGCATCACCCATCATCTTGGGTGCCTTAGGTGCTGGTGCAGCTACCTCTTCTTCCTCTTCCTCTTCCATGATGGAAGTCTTTCCAAGCACTCTAGCCACGGTCTTCTTGACCCTTTCCTTCCTCTTCTTGCCTTCAGCAGCAACTGGCTCTTTGGGTGCAGGCTTTTCAGTTGAAGCTCTTGCCTTTGACATGGGTTGCCTGCCTGCTGGCCTTATGATTTTCAAACCTGGCTTTGTGCCTTGAGCTGGCTCAACTCTCTTTGATGTGGCCTCTTCCTCTGCCACATAATCTTCATCTTCAGAATCAGAAGTTCTCTTCTTCCTCTGTCTAGTGGTAGCTTTTGGCAAATTGCTAGGAGTACTCCTGCTGCCATCATCTGAAGAACTTGAGGGACTAGTGCCCTCACTCATCTGCACCTGCTCTTCTGACATGTTCTGGCTGTCACTCTGGTCTGACATGATGAACAAGCTGACTGCTGACCCTGTGAACAGATTATAGATGAGGTACAATAGATGAGCATCACAAAATGCAGAGATTTTTGCAAAAGAATGATCCAAAAACTTAGTTTTAGTTTCCCACTGAAATCATCTCGGATCTACCGATTTTTAAACTCGGTGATACCGAAGCAGTTTTGGCACCTAAACTGGTGAACTCGGTCAGACCGAGTCACAGTTCGGTGGCACCGAGACTGCTAGGGTTTCACAGAGTTCCAAAATCGGTCACACCGATAAGTAATTCTCGGTCAGACCAAGTCCCACTTGTGCAATGGCATAAGCCAAATCGGTTGGACCGAGTTTTTCAACTCGGTGGGTCCGAGATGGTTTCGGCGGAAACCTAACCCTAAAATTTTCGAATCAAACCTAATCTACGAGCGTATTGACTGGATAGGAGTGTTTCAATCATGGCAAGAATCATGATGATCACAATGTGCTAAGAATCGGATTGGAGAATAGCACAAAGATCGAGTCCATACCCTAGTTCGGCGGAGACTCGCTACGGCGGCAACGGCGGGGCAGAATTCCCGTTGACGGCGACAGAGACCAGCGACTGGAGGTGGCTGGCGGCGAGAAGACGATCCGGAGACCACGTTGGCAGAGCAGGCTATCGCGTGGGCGAAGGGGTTCGGAGAAATTTCCAAATTTTGCCCGTGACTATATATAGCCCGACCCTGTCGGTGTGACCGAGTGGAACAACTCGGTGGCACCGAGATTCATAACTGTAAGCAGTTACTGAAACTCGGTGTGACCGAAAAGTTCAAATCGGTTGCACCGAGATCGAAAACCTAGATCAACTTAATGATCTCGGTAGGACCGAAAGTGGGGTATCGGTCAGACCGAGAATCAGAAAGAGGTTTTGGAAGTTTAAGTCGATGACGAATCGGGGACTCCGAGCGCTCCTCACACAGAGTGGTTCGAATCTGACTTGATCAATTTTTGTGATGTAGCATGAAAAGAGTTTGAGACGAGAAAAGCATAGATAGCTAGAGGAGGTTCTTAGGCATTCTTGTCCATCCACTTGGCCAAAAGAAATAAAACCAAACAATCAAAACAACAAGTGGATGTCCTCGAATGAGTAAAATATGCAACCAACATGCTCACACAATAAGATGGCAAATGAAATATGTGACAAGGCATGCACAACCAATTCTAGCATCTATCAAGCAATTTGCGATGACTAGGTCATCTATATATGAGTATATTGACTTAGGAGTCAAGTGAGAACACTTGATCATAGGTCATACTCATCGTTTAAGCTCAAGTGGGTTTACCACTTTTACATAAAGCATTGTTGTGTTCACATCTTTAGAGTTGCTTTAGCTCAAGTCTTAGAGTAAAGCTCCCCCTAGATGTGATATCCCCCCTAAGAGGGATGAACTAACCTTGGATTTTGTCGATGATGACTTCATGTAGATGTTGAAGATGTGGACGCTCAATGTTGATGTAGATCACTTGGAGCTATCCATTTGAGTGAATTGCACTTTCAATACCTACATGGGTTAGTCCCACAAGGAACAAACAAGGATATCCATAGACATAGAGTGATGCACACACAAGATGATGTCCATGAAAACTTTTAGGTTACCTTGTCCCTTGTCTTACCAACAAGAGGGTTTGTGACTCCTTGAACTAGTGCAAGATGTGGAAGTTGATTGCACTTGTTCTTGCCAAAATAATAAGAGTGAAGTATGTTGGCGGAGTCACGCTCAAGAACTCTCTAGTTCTTCTTCTTTTGGATCCACACCGTCTTGATGGGAATCCTTGGAGTTGTAGTCGTACTTGATGAAGTGGAACTTGAAGTAGTCTTGGGAATCCACTTGACTAAGGTCTTATGAGCTTCTTCAAATGCATCAATTTCCTCTTGAAGCTTGTCCTTGCCTTTTTGCTTGTAGTCTTGTGGTGGAAGATCATCTTGAGCTTGTGTCCCCTTGAAAGAAGTATCATACTTCTCTTGTTGAGGAACAAACTTTGTCTTGGGGTATTGATCTTCTTCCCACTCAACTCCATTGGCATTAAACTTTCGTTCAAAACCAACACCTTGATTCTTCCGGTGCATTCCTTGCTTGCGCACAATTTCCTCGAATTGCTTACTCCTGGCAAGGCTTTTGTACACTCCTTTCTCTATAATTCCCTTCAATAAACTATTTTTTGCTCAAGTGTAACTTGGCTAAGAGAATCATTAGTGGAATCAAGAGAACTACTAGAAGCAACAATATTGGATTTAGCATGATCATTGTTACTGCTAGAGGAAGAATCTTTCTTGTTCTTGTTACTAGACTTGACTTGAGGCATGTAAGTGGATAAGAGTAAACGCTTGGCAATGTGAGAAGAACTTTCCTTGCGGAGATCATCATTGATTGCTTTTAAGAACTCATGCTCTTGCTCAAGATTGAGCTTTTCAAAGCGTAATTTCTCATGAGCTCTTAAAAGTTCTCGATGATCTTCGAAGATAGTTTCATGAGCTAACTTAAGAGTGTTTAATTCTTTAGTTAGAGCCTCAATCTTCTCCTTATCATTGTCATTCGTTTTATCTTGATTAGCATGATTAATTGGTCTTTCATCATAGTATTCATCACTAGAGTTGTCAACAAGCAAATCATCACCTAACAAGTCATCTTCATCACTATTGAAATCAACATACTCGGGATGTGTTACCTTAGGACCTTTTGCCATGAAGCATCTTCCAACTCCTTCATTTGGTGAGTCAAATATGTCGTCGGAGTTGGTTGACACAAGTGCTAGACCGGCAACACCTTCATCTTGAGTATCTTCGGAGTCGGAGTGATAACTTCTCTCGGAGTGGCTGTCGGAGTCGGAGCCGGATACCCATTCACCAACATGAGCTTGATGTCTTCGTCTTGTGTAGCTCCTTGATGATTTTTCCTTCCTTTCCGAATCCTTGCTTCTCCGTGAGTATCTTCGTTCATAACGATCATCTCTACTCCTTCTCTCTCTTGGTGGTGATTCTTTGCTTCTTCTTTTTGGAGAATCTTCTCTTCTCTTGTAGGGAGCCGTACACTCATTGGAATAGTGTCCGGGTCTTCCACAACTGTAGCAGTTTCGCTCTCGACTAGAAGATCTTTTGTCATTGTAGGACCTTGACTTGAAGCTTCTATCTTTGCTTCTACTCTTGTAGAACTTGTTGAAGTTCTTCACCATTAAGCTCAATTCTTCATTGAAGTCTTGTTTCTCACTTGATGATGTGGGGGCTTCACATGAGGCTTTATAGGCACCACTTGACTTGTCGTGAAGTTCCTCTTTATCCTTAAGTGACATCTCGTGAGCAACAATTCTTCCAATCACCTCCGTTGGCTTGAGATCTTTGTAATTGGGCATCATTTGGATCAATGTGCACACGGTATCATATTTTCCATCCAAGGCTCTTAGGATCTTCTTGATGATGAATCTATCGGTCATCTCTTCACTTCCTAAGCCGGCAATCTCATTTGTGATGAGAGCAAGCCTAGAGTACATTTCAGCGACACCTTCACCATCCTTCATCTTGAACTTGTCAAGTTGACTTTGAAGCACATCCAACTTGGATTCCTTGACGGAGTCGGTACCTTCGTGCATATCAATCAAAGTGTCCCAAATTTCCTTTGCATTCTCAAGACGGCTGATTTTGTTGAATTCTTCGGGGCACAATCCGTTGAAGTGAATATCACAAGCTTGAGCATTGTATTGCAACATCTTCAACTCATCCGCGGTAGCTTCACGGTTTGGTTCTTTCCCATCAAAGAAGTCACCTTGCAAACCAACACACACAATAGCCCAAACGGCGGGGTTATGTCCAAGAATATGCATTTTCATTTTATGCTTCCAACTAGAAATAAGAGTACCATCAAAGTAAGGACCTCTACGATGATAATTTCCCTCGCTAGACGCCATACTCTCCTAGGTTGTGAAACCAAGGCTATGACTACCAAAAGCTATGGAGATCAAAGAAAATGGAGACCAAAGCTCTGATACCACTTGTAGGATCGAAAGTATGTCTAGAGGGGGGGTGATTAGACTACTTGACCAAATAAAAACTTAACCTTTTCCCAATTTTAGTTCTTGGTAGATTTTAGCTATTGTAGGACAAGTCAAGCAATCATCACACAATTCAAGCAAGCATGAAAAGAGTATATTGGCAGCGGAATGTAAAGCATGCAACTTGCAAGAATGTAAGGGGAAGGGTTTGGAGAATTCAAACGCAATTGGAGACACGGATGTTTTTCCCGTGGTTCGGATAGGTGGTGCTATCCTACATCCACGTTGATGGAGACTTCAACCCACAAAGGGTAACGGTTGCGCGAGTCCACACAGGGCTCCACCCACAAAGGGTAACGGTTGCGCGAGTCCACAAAGGGCTCCACCCACGAAGGGTCCATGAAGAAGCAACCACCCACAAAGGGTCCATGAAGAAGCAACCTTGTCTATCCCACCATGGACATCGCCCACACAGGACTTGCCTCACTAGCGGTAGATCTTCACGAAGTAGGCGATCTCCTTGCCCTTACAAACTCCTTGGTTCAACTCCACAATCTTGTCGGAGGCTCCCAAGTGACACCTAGCCAATCTAGGAGACACCAGTCTCCAAGAAGTAACAAATGGTGTGTAGGTAATGAACTCCTTGCTCTTGTGCTTCAAATGATAGTCTCCCCAACACTCAACTCTCTCTCGTAGGATTTGGATTTGGTGGAAAGAAGATTTGAGTGGAAAGCAACTTGGGAAGGCTAGAGATCAAGATTCATATGATAGGAATGGAATATCTTGGTCTCAACACATGAGTAGGTGGTTCTCTCTCAGAACATATGAGTTGGAATTGTGTATGTGTTCTGATTGCTCTCTCCATGAATGAAGAGGAGGTGGAGGGGTATATATAGCCTCCACACAAAATCCAACTGTTACACACAGTTTTCCAATCTCGGTGGGACCGAATCAACAAACTCGGTCGGACCGGAAAGGTAAACCTAGTGGCCGTTAGAGATTTTCGGTGGGACTGACATGCAACTCGGTAGGACTGATATGGTTAGGGTTTGGGCATAACGTAATCTCGGTGAGACCGATTAGACAAACTCGGTGGGACCGAATTTGGTAATTAGCTAACCAGAGAGTTGGTCAGGAAAACTCGGTGGGACCGATTTGCTCTTTCGGTGAGACCGAAAAGTTACAAAAAGGAAACACTGAATTTACATTGCAATCTCGGTGGGACCGATTCGCTCTTTCGGTGAGACCGAAAAGTTACGAAAGGGAAACAGAGAGTTTGCAACGCCATCTCGGTGAGACCGAGATCCCTATCGGTAGAACCGATTTGCTAGGGTTTGGCAGTGGCTTATGACAAATGAAACTCGGTGGCACCGGATAGGAAGAATCGGTAGGACCGAGTTTGGCTTAGGGTTTTGGTCATATGTGGATATGGGAAAGTAACCGAGGGTTTTGGAGCATATCACTAAGCACATGAAGCAAGAGGCTCATTAAGCAACACCTCATCCCTCCTTGATAGTATTGGCTTTTCCTAAAGACTCAATGTGATCTTGGATCACTAAAATGTAAAATGAAGAGTCTTGAGCTTTTGAGCTTGAGCCAATCCTTTGTCCTTAGCATTTTGAGGGTTCCACTTTCACATCCATGCCATGCCAATCATTGAGCTTTCCTGAAATAATCATCTTGGAATAGCATTAGCTCAATGAGCTATATGTTGTTATGAATTACCAAAACCACGTAGGGATAGTTGCACTTTCAGAGAGGCTGCCAAGGACAAACAACTAGATTGTCGGATCCGACACATACCAAGCATTTCAATCATACACACAATATGCTCGGTATGTGTAAATACAACATGGCATCACAACATAACTCTACAACTCAAGTATTTATTCATTAGGCTCCGAGGAGCGAGATATTACAAACATGGGTCTCATGACCCAACATTCAGAGCATACAAACCAAAGCACATGCGGAAGCTTAACATGTCTGAGTACAGACATCTATAAATGAAAAAGGCTAAGAAGCTTGACTATCTACCAGATCCTGCCGAGGGCACAAGATCGAAGCTGAGGTATCAGGCTAAACGTCGAAGTCCACGCGGAACTACTAGCGAGACTGAAATCTCTCTTTAAAACATAAATTAAGCAAACGTGAGTACAAAGGTACTCAGCAAGACTTACATCAAAACTAGCTATATATGCATCGGTATCAACAAGGGGGGTGGTGGAGTTTAACTGCAGCAAGCCAGCTTTGACTTAGTAGCTAACCTGAACTACGACTGCAAGCAACTCTTTTGAGGTGGCGCACACGAGTCCACATATTCACCATTCAATACACCACTATGGATCCGCTCCCGTCTCCCTACGAGAAGGCCATCCATAGCACTCACACTTATCTTGCGAGTTTTAGAGTATCCACTTTCACTTGTCTATGAATTATGCAAGGGGTCCAAGTTTCCATATCCAGGAATCCGGCTATTCGAATAGATAATGATAACCCTGTAGGGGTGTACTTCTTCACACACGCTCTCGCCACTTATCGCCCTGTACACGTCATGTACTTCGGCAACCTTCAAGCGGAAACCGGGCGAGGGAGTCGGCCACGACCTGACTAACCATCAAGTCTCTAGTCTAGGTTTATCGCCTATTCGGGTTCCATCCGCAAGGAGATCCGGCCGGGGTGTCGCTCACGGCCCCAAATGATGTGTGCAGGGTTCCCAAGCCCACCATCCGGGTGCCACTTGGTACACCGTGCCACTGTGCCTAGTCTGTCCCAAGCCCACCTGTACCGGGTGCCACTTGGTAGACTACTAACACTACCTACAAACGCCAGAAACTAGTTGCAACTCCTGGACAGAGATCGAGTTGATTAATAAGCCAAGAGGGGCCGAGTTACCGGAACCCAATGTGTGGTAGTAACTGTTCATGGATCACAAACACAGGACTCAGTTCCTGAGGACGGCTGCAATGAGACAACCCACCATGTACTCCTACATGGCCTCTCACCGCTACATTTACCAAATCGTGTTCACACACTTAGCTCTCAACGGTAGGACATGTTTACCATGTTCCAATTCATTCCCGATGAATCAGACCGGACTCAACTCTAAGCAGTAGCAGGCATGACAACAAGCATGAATGAGTAGGCACATCAGGGCTCAAACAATTCCTACTCATGCTAGTGGGTTTCATCTATTTACTGTGGCAATGATAGATCATGCAGAGGAAAGGGGTTCAGCTACCACAGCATGTAACAGTTGAAACAGTGTTGTCCTAATGCAGTAAAAAAGAGCAGGAGCGAGAGAGTGGGATTGTATCAGAATGAACAAGGGGTTTTTGCTTGCCTGGCACTTCTGAAGATAGTATAGCTCTTCATCGGTGTCATCGATCTCATCGTCGGAACCGCGTTTACTGAGGGGGAACAAATACCAGCAACTGAGAAAGAACTCAATCAACACATGACGATATGCAACAATATGATGCATGCTATGACATGGCAATATGAAGGTGTTTTGGGCTAATGTAAGCTAGGACATATTAAAATGAGTCCATTTGAACCAAAGATTCAAATGCAAACCCATTTTATGAAGTCATATCAGTGCATTAACTTATTTCACCTAAACAGCAAGGTTAAAGTGTTCTAACATGCATGAGACTAGTACAGATGGAAAGATTGGATTTTTCTGATAATTTTTCATATATAATTTATCTTATTTGGAGTTATAGATAATTTTCTATGATTTTTAGAAGTTTTGGTCATTTACTGAAATTTTCTAATTACTTTAAATCCAGAAAATCAATTACTGCATCAGCATTGCGTCTTGGTGACGTCAGCAGGGTCAACAGGCCAGTCCAGGTCAAACCTGACCAGTGGGGCCCACTAGTCAGTGACCCAGAACAGGCTAGTGACACAAACAGGTGGGGTCCGGTCAACATGTGACGTGGCCAGGTCAAACTGACATGTGGGGCCCTTGTGGTTAGTTAAAACTAAACAGAAACTAAACCAGGTTAATTAGAGAGTGGGGCCCATCCGTCAGTGAGCTATGGGTTAGTTTAGTGGGGTCATTAATGGCTAATGATAGCGCCACGTTGGCTTCGCCGGAGTTCCGCCGGTGGCGACCAAAACGTGGTGGAGGGCTTCGGGATTTCGCTACGGGGGCCGGTTTGGCGCGCGGGAAGCATCTACGGGGAGCTAGCAGGGTGGCGCATCCAACGGTGGAGGCGGTCGGAGCTGGGGTGGCTTGCAGAGGCACCGGCGATGAGCGAGGCGGCGGCCAGAGCTCGGGTTGATGCGGGCGCGGGGCTGCAGGGTACGGCGAGGCCAGCGAAGGGGATCTACGGCCTCCTGGTACATCTAGGAGCTCGCTAGGCTCGTCGGCTTGAGTGAAGCGGCACGACAGCGTCATGCCCGGCGTCCATGGTGGACGGCGGTGCTCGGTATGGTGGCTTGCACGGCTATAGCGTGGGAAAACCACGGGGAGAGAGGGGAAACATAGAAGAGCTCACAGGGTGGCTAGCGGGGAAGACGGTGAAGTCGGGGAAGCTCTGGACGCGCCGAATCGGAGCCGGCGATCTTCGGTGCTCGTCGGTGAAGACGACGACGGTGGCGATGAAGCAGGGCCTCCGGGCATCACGTATCTCGGTGGAGAGGGCAAGCCAGACGTGGCGGAGCTCCTAGGCTCAGCGGCAGGGCGAGGGGTGGTCGGTGGCCTTGGGTACAGCAAACGGCAGCGACGGTGGCGTTCGGTGGTGCTGCGGGGAAGAGCAGAGGAGGGGGGAAAGGGGTCTAGGGAGAGTGGGGAGCAAGAGAGGAGGCTCCAGGGCGTCTCCGTGGCGTCGCTAGAAGGCACAGGGGGTGAAGCAGGCCGGGAGGAGGCATGGCGCCTCGCGCGCGCGTGCGCTGTCCCGCCTCTGCCTACTAGCAAAGGTTGGGGATGACTGGCAGGGGCCAGCTGGGCTGGGCTGGCTTGCGGCCCGCAGGTAAGGCCAGGTAAGTGCTTTGCCTTTCTATTTTCTGTTTGTTCTGTTTTCTATTCTGTAATTGTTTTGAATTTGGTTTGCTAACCAAATATTTTGTAGCTTCTGAGATTTATTGTAGAAGTAATATGGATTATTCCAAAGCTCCACAAAATGTTTCAGAATAATTGGAGCTACCAAATATTTTATAGGAATTAATAGCTCCAATCCAAAAATAATATGAGTTAATTCAAAAACCATAAATGCCTTGGAAAAATGTGCATGCCCTCTGGTAAAGGTTTTAACCTTTTCCCATAAATAATGAACATTTTTGAAGGGAATTTTGGGTTCATTGAAAATATTTTTATTTAACCTAGTTGAATTTATATGGTGCTAGGGTTTGAACATCCCCAATTCAAATTTCATAAATTTAAACATGATGCATAGATGATCTCAGATGCAACTAAATACAAGCAGTTCTAGGGTTGTGACAACTCACCCCCACTAAACAAGAATCTCGGCCCGAGATTCAAGACGTGAGGTAAGAAGGAAGGGGGTCACAAAACTATCGCAGTCTTCTCGATCCAACCGCCCTTCCCGAGGATGTTGATTCATTGCATCATCTTGATCTTGACGTCTTTGCTTTCGGGATCTTCATCCAGCATGATGACGGCAGAAAGAAATTCTACAAGAATCAATCTCCTCGAAGATCGAGCACTCAAGATCAACTCATGGAGTGAGATATAAAACATCTCTTGAACTGAGACACGAAACACACATCAGGGGTGATGGAAAGAAGCAGATGATAAAGGTTCAAATTTGGTAGGCAACAATTCCACGCTTAAGTAGGATGGTGCATGGTTTCAAAGTAGCGAGGAGATAATTTCCATGATACCATAACAAGACATCTTAGGGAAGGTGACTCGCAGAAATATTCCCTTAAGTGGCAAAAAGAATTACTTTTGATTCGGAGATCATTGAAACTCTTTATACCAGCCTAAGGCAATCACAATCGATCATTTGAAGGAGTTCAAAAGAATGACATACTTGGACTAGAAAGGATGATGTGGACTCCCTTGTTGAAGACAACGCAATGGATGATTTTGCTTATCATCGGAAATGGATGGGACCCATGGTAAGTCCACTTTTGAAGATGATCCTGAACAACAACTACTGAGGTGCAAGCTGGGAACAAAATGCAAATGTTGGGAATGATTCTGGTAACTGGGGAAGAACTCAACAGTCGAGAGTGAGTCCACTATTTGAAAAGGTTATAACATAATCGAGGAAACTGGAAGCAAATCCCAGTTAACGCCAACGGTAAAACCTAGTTCTTGCGCGTGCTCTCAAGAACTTGAGCATCTCCAAATTCATCAAGGTTTTACCAATATCCGTGTCAGGGATCCTGGCAACACAACATACCACCATGATGAATGGTGATGGATGATGCAGATGCAAACGAAGATAACACTTTCTCAGATTTCACCTTAGCGAGGCCAAGGAAACAAAATCTGGATGATCGATCGAGAGACATTTAGCACTCCGCTTCTAATGTTCTCCTTGATGTGCTAGGATAACCCATTTATTGATATGGTTTGGTATCTAGGACATCAAGTAAAAGGTCGGGCTTCGGGAGCACAAGAATCCGTAAGGATTAACTATGGAGGTAAATCCTACGAAATCCTCATGGGGAGGTGGCCAACTTTCTTCAATCGAGATACTACAATGTGTTGGCCACGACATCCACTTTACCGGTTATCGAGGGACCAATATTATAGTTCTTGGAAAATGCTCCAACCATCATATCTGCCTGAGATTCAGATCTGGTTGGTGTCAGGATATTCCAGACTCATCGAGTCTAGAAAAGAAAATGAAAGTTTGCAACACAAATCGATGAGACGACGTTGCGAGATTCTCGGGGAATGAACTGCGATAGCAAGCTCCAAAACATGAGCTGGTTCTGCTACAACATGTGAACACGTTGTCCCAGACAAGTATGACCACATAGTAGTCTTATAATAAAACACTACCTAGTTCTGGTGGGGAACCATCATTGAGGATATAGAAATCTTGTGCATGACCTAGGATAGCACAACAACTCCTTTTCCTAGAACAGGTCAATCAGTGGCTTAGTGTGCTATGGAATTCATATGGAATGAAGATGATCAGTCTATCAGACCATGGAATACTTTGCACGTGCATGACTTACTTGGGATGATTCCAGAGGAAGCAAAACTAACTTTCTCGAACTCACGGCGGCAACTTGCACCAAATGCACGTGAATCAGAGGAAGTCACTTCTTTCATCCAACATATGCTTCATGAGCTAGCATGAAGAGATGCTTTCAAAAGTTTCCAACACTCGCTTAATGTTCGACAAAATCATGGAGAGGACATGGATGTTGTCGATGGGCTCAACAACAATTCATCCAGGTTTCCATATAAATGGAATTTCATAATTAAGTGGACACGGTGATAGCATTGGTCAGACCCAAAGAATATAATGATGTATGCTCGAGGAATCAACCACGAGTAAGACAACATTACGAATATCGTTGGTTCTGATTTGATTTGACGATAGCCCAAACTCAAATCAAAGTTTGGGTAAGACAATAGCACCGACAATTGATCATGAGGATCAATTGATGAAGATATCATCTTTCTTCAACACACACACACACACGCAAAATATCCCTTTGGAATGAACTGAGCCGGACAAGCTTTTATTTTTCAACTCTCCAAGTTGTTGTTTAGCTTAACCAACTTGCTCAGGGTATCCGACACGGATTCTTGGAGAAAGGACGGTTTGGAGGAAAACCAACATGATCACGAACTCAACATAGCGGGCAGGTGACAACCTGGTAATACTTCCAAGAAGATATTCGGAACATCACGAACCACCGATATGTTACTAAGCTCAAGAACAATCTTGCTTTTCAGGGCAGAACAATGTGATCAAGAGAGTGATGGATTGACACACTCCTAACTCATTGGTCGAGAGTGCACCAGAAACAATGATTAGGTAGCACAATCTACCTTAGAATGATGATTCAATAACCAACATGCTAAGAATGAAGTTATTGTCCTTTAACTACCAAGCAATGGGGTTGCTTGGAGTATTGATTTCACACATCACGATTCACTTGTCGACATTCCGGTTGCAACAACACGGAAGCCGAGAAATGAATAATGATGGAGAGAGTATCACTACATCAAGAATTCATGAGAGATGCTGCAATTCCTATGACAATCCTGACATGAAGGGGGTAATACTCCGAGGTAGAACAGAACAAAAACTGGATTGGCATTTTGATCTATGGAATACAACTACTTTGACCAGTCCAAGAAATGGATGAGGTGCTGGAGTTTGTTTCTCCTAATCATTCCAGAATAGAATGGCTCGATGGACCACAAGAATAATAGACATCGATAACACGAATGCGTGACATAAACTTGGCTATCAACTGATAGAAAAGGATCGGAATACAACTACAGAGGGACAACTCAAACGAACATATATCTTTCTGAGTTGTGGATGCATAGGTTAGTATGTCGAACAAGTTCAACATATTCCTTCCGGATAACCCATGCTGAGAGGTAGGACTGGCAGAGTCACAATTATGAATGGAGAACTCCTCAGGAGTACTCTAATGGTGATCTTTTGGTTCAAAGAACTTCTGCCTTAATGATTCATGGTGTTTGGAAGAAGGAAATACCATGGACCTCGAGGACTATCGCAAAGGTTACTAATATCCTAAAGGAACTAGCAACAATATCAAAACGAAGTGAACAGAGTGATTCTTGGGTCAAGAACACAGGAGTAGAATACCTACTACTAAATGGCATCACAGGATGCTTTCGAGAATGATGGCCAGAATCATCACACGGGGAACACAAAACATAGCTAGATTACTAGGTAATCTTCTAAGACACCTAGGATCATAATAATAACTCCAACATATATGTCGAGGCAATAAATTACCTCAACGCATCGGATAGTATGGTTAGACTGGCCCAAAAGACATCGAACACAGGAGAAAGGGATTTGCAAATGCATCAGATTGTTTAGAAACCTGGGATGACTCGGACAACATAACGACTGTAAATGCTCAAAAAGATTTCACACATCCTGCAAAATGGTGGCATAACCACTCAATATCACAATATCAAGGTTCTGAGATCAACGATCAACATACGGAAGTAGTAGGAGCTGAACTGAGGCTTAAACTCAACAATCCTAGGCAACTACGGTTTAGTAACACGTCATCCTGAGAGATAGAAGAGAAGCCTAGCTCTTAACCCCGTAGAAAAGATAAGATGACTCAGATCAGAAGGTCGTGAGGATAAGGAGTAAAAATAGCCTTACGTTCCCTTCCACAATCAATTCCCTTATATAACTAAAGCATTTATAGACACAACTTCGACCAGTTTGGCTTGGTAAACCTACAGGCAGTCAGGCTCTGATACCAACGCTGTCAGGACCCCGATTCTAAGTCACATCGATCTAGCCAGTAACACCTCATATCACTTTGCGGCCTCACGCACGGTATTCCCACGGGTGTCGCCTTACCATGGCCCGGGACCGTTTGTGCCTTTTGGCTCACGTATATGATAGTGTCACTAGCATCCATATGACAGAGAATCCGGGCTGACATGGCTAGTCGTGAACCCAAAGCGGCACTAACCTATGGGGACATGCATACATGAATCACATCGAGCATGTCGGTCAGCTGCGTGTGAATCTGGGCTGTAGCACTGGGCTAACAGGACTCCGGGAACCCGGGCTGTAGCAGGCTAGGCAGGACTCCGGATGTCACCGTGTGACATTTCCCCAAAGGGACAGACACAGGAACAAAGTGAAACACATGCCGGCCAGTCAAGTGTCCTGAGCAGTAGTGCTGGGCTAGCAGGACTCCGGTGAACCGGGCTGTAGCGGACTACTATGGCTCATGGAAGCACTAGACTACATTTCCCCATAAGAGAGGCTGCCAAGGATAAACAACTAGATTGTCGGATCCCACACATACCAAGCATTTCAATCATACACACAATATGCTCGGTATGTGTAAATACAACATGGCATCACAACATATCTCTACAACTCAAGTATTTATTCATTAGGCTCCGAGGAGCGAGATATTACAAACATGGGTCTCATGACCCAACATTCAGAGCATACAAACCAAAGCACATGCGGAAGCTTAACATGTCTGAGTACAGACATCTATAAATGAAAAAGGCTGATAAGCCTGACTATCTACCAGATCCTGCCAAGGGCACAAGATCGAAGCTGAGGTATCAGGCTAAACGTTGAAGTCCACGCGGAACTACTAGCGAGACTGAAATCTCTCTGCAAAACATAAATTAAGAAAATGTGAGTACAAAGGTACTCAGCAAGACTTACATGAAAACTAGCTATATATGCATCGGTATTAACAAGGGGGGTGGTGGAGTTTAACTACAGCAAGCCAGCTTTGACTTAGTAGCTAACCTGAACTACGACTGCAAGCAACTCTTTTGAGGTGGCACACACGAGTCCGCATATTCACCATTCAATACACCACTATGGATCCGCTCCCGTCTCCCTACGAGAAGGCCATCCATAGCACTCACACTTATCTTGCGAGTTTTAGAGTATCCACTTTCACTTGTGTATGAACTATGCAAGGGGTCCAAGTTTCCATATCCGAGGAATCCGGCTATTTGAATAGATAATGATAACCCTGCAGGGGTGTACTTCTTCACACACGCTCTCGCCATTTATCGCCCTGTACACGTCATGTACCACGGCAACCTTCAAGCGGAAACCGGGCGAGGGAGTCGGCCACGACCTGACTAACCAACAAGTCTCTAGTCCAGGTTTATCGCCTATTCAGGTTCCATCCGCAAGGAGATCCGGCCGGGGTGTCGCTCACGACCCCAAACAATGTGTGCAGGGTTCCCAAGCCCACCATCTGGGTGCCACTTGGTACACCGTGCCACTGTGCCTAGTCTGTCCCAAGCCCACTTGTACCGGGTGCCACTTGGTAGACTACTAACACTACCTACAAACACCAGAAACTAGTTGCAACTCCTGGACAGAGATCGAGTTGATTAATAAGCCGAGAGGGGCCGAGTTACCGGAACCCAATGTGTGGTAGTAACTGTTCATGGATCACAAACACAGGACTCAGTTCCTGAGGACGGCTGCAATGAGACAACCCACCATGTACTCCTACATGGCCTCTCACCGCTACCTTTACCAAATCGTGTTCACACACTTAGCTCTCAACTGTAGGACATGTTCACCATGTTCCAATTCATTCCTGATGAATCAGACCGGACTCAACTCTAAGCAGTAGCAGGCATGACAACAAGCATGAATGAGTAGGCACATCAGGACTCAAACAATTCCTACTCATGCTAGTGGGTTTCATCTATTTATTGTGGCAATGACAGGTCATGCAGAGGAAAGGGGTTCAGCTACCGCAGCATGTAACAGTTGAAACGGTGTTGTCCTAATGCAGTAAAAAAGAGCAGGAGCGAGAGAGTGGGATTGTATCGGAATGAACAAGGGGGTTTTGCTTGCCTGGCACTTCTGAAGATAGTATAGCTCTTCATCGGTGTCATCGGTCTCATCGTCGGAACCACGTTTACTTAGGGGGAACAAATACCGGCAACTGAGAAAGAACTCAATCAACATATGTTGATATGCAACAATATGATGCATGCTATGACAAGGCAATATGAAGGTGTTTTGGGCTAATGCAAGCTAGAACATATTGAAATGAGTCCATTTGAACCAAAGATTCAAATGCAAACCCATTTTATGAAGTCATATCAGTGCATTAACTTATTTCACCTAAACAGCAAGGTTAAAGTGTTCTAACATGCATGAGACTAGTACAGATGGAAAGATTGGATTTTTCTGATAATTTTTCATATATAATTTATCTTATTTGGAGTTATAGATAATTTTCTATGATTTTTAGAAGTTTTGGTCATTTACTGAAATTTTCTAATTACTTTAAATCCAGAAAATCAATTACTGCATCAGCATTGCGTCTCGGTGACGTCAGCAGGGTCAACAGGCCGGTCCAGGTCAAACCTGACCAGTGGGGCCCACTAGTCAGTGACCCAGAACAGGCTAGTGACACAGACAGGTGGGGTCCGGTCAACATGTGACGTGGCCAGGTCAAACTGACATGTGGGGCCCTTGTGGTTAGTTAAAACTAAACAGAAACTAAACCAGGTTAATTAGAGAGTGGGGCCCATCCGTCAGTGAGCTAGGGGTTAGTTTAGTGGGGTCATTAATGGCTAATGATAGCGCCACGTTGGCTTCGCCGGAGTTCCGCCGGCGGCGACCAAAACGTGGTGGAGGGCTTCGGGATTTCGCTACGGGGGCCGGTTTGGCGCGCGAGAAGCATCTACGGGGAGCTAGCAGGGTGGCGCATCCAACGGTGGAGGCGGTCGGAGCTGGGGTGGCTTGCAGAGGCACCGGCGATGAGCGAGGCGGCGGCCGGAGCTCGGGTTGATGCGAGCGCGGGGCTGCAGGGTACGGCGAGGCCAGCTAAGGGGATCTACGGCCTCCTGGTACATCTAGGAGCTCGCTAGGCTCGTCGGCTTGAGTGGAGCGGCACGGCAGCGCCATGCCCGGCGTCCATGGCGGACGGCGGCGCTCGGTACAGTGCTACAGCGCGGGAAAACCACAGGGAGAGAGGGGAAACGTAGGAGAGCTCACGGGGTGGCTAGTCTGGACGCGCCGAATCGGAGCCGGCGATCTTCGGTGCCCGTCGGTAAACACGATGATGGTGGCGATGAAGCAGGGCCTCCGGGCGTCGCGTATCTCGGTGGTGAGGGCAAGGTAGACGTGGTGGAGCTCCTAGGCTCAGCGGCAGGGCGAGGGGTGGTCGGTGGCCTTGGGTACGGCAAACGGGGAAAGGGGTCCAGGGAGAGTGGGGAGTAGGAGAGGAGGCTCCAGGGCATCTCCGTGGCGTTGCTAGAAGGCACGGGGGGTGAAGCAGGCAGGGAGGAGGCGTGGCGCCTCGCGCGCGTGCGTGCGCTGTCCCGCCTCTGCCTACTGGCAGAGGTTGGGGATGACTGGCAGGGGCCAGCTGGGCTGGGCCGGCTTGCTGGGCCGCAGGTAAGGCCAGGTAAGTGCTCTGCCTTTCTATTTTTTGTTTGTTCTGTTTTCTATTCTGTAATTGTTTTGAATTTGGTTTGCTAACCAAATATTTTGTGGCTTCTGAGATTTATTGTAGAAGCAATATGGATTATTCCAAAGCTCCACAAAATGTTTCAGAATAATTGGAGCTACCAAATATTTTATAGGAATTAATAGCTCCAATCCAAAAATAATATGAGTTAATTCAAAAACCATAAATGCCTTGGAAAAATGTGCATGCCCTCTGGTAAAGGTTTTAACCTTTTCCCATAAATAATGAACATTTTTGAAGGGAATTTTGGGTTCATTGAAAATATTTTTATTTAACCTAGTTGAATTTATTTGGTGCTAGGGTTTGAACATCCCCAATTCAAATTTCATAAATTTAAACATGATGCATAGATGATCTCAGATGCAACTAAATACAAGCAGTTCTAGGGTTGTGACAAAAAGCGTTTCGAGCAGCACGGAGCATATGAGATGTTCCAAGAGCTGAAAATGGTGTTCCAAGCTCATGCCCGGGTCGAGAGATATGAAGTCTCCGACAAGTTCTACAGTTGTAAGATGGAGGAGAATAGTTCCGTCAGCGAGCACATACTAAAAATGTCTGGGTTGCACAACCGCTTGTCTCAGCTAGGAGTTAATCTCCCTGATGACGCGGTCGTTGACAGAATCCTTTAGTCGCTTCCACCGAGCTACAAGAGCTTTGTGATGAACTTAAATATGCAGGGGATGGAGAAAACCATTCCTGAGGTATATTCGATGCTGAAATCAGCGAAGGTGGAAATCAAAAAGGAACATCAAGTGTTGATGGTGAATAAAACCACTAAGTTCAAGAAAGGCAAGGGTAAAAAGGGTTTCAAGAAAGACAGCAAGGGAGTTGTCGTGCCTAGCAAGCAAGCTGCCGGGAAGAAGCCAAAGAATGGACCCAAGCCTGAGACTGAGTGTTTTTATTGCAAGGGAAGTGGTCATTGGAAGCGGAACTGCCCCAAGTACTTAGCGGACAAGAAGGCCGGCAACACCAAATGTATATGTGATATACATGTTATTGATGTGTACCTTACCAGAACTCGTAGTAGCTCCTTGGTATTTGATACCGGTGCGGTTGCTCATATTTGTAACTCAAAACAGGAGCTACGGAATAAGTGGAGACTCGCGAAGGACGAGGTGACGATGCGCGTCGGGAATGGTTCCAAGGTCGATGTGATCGCCGTCGGCACGCTACCTCTACATTTACCTACGGGATTAGTTTTAAACCTCAATAATTGTTATTTAGTGCCAGCTTTGAGCATGAACATTGTATCAGGATCTCGTTTAATACGAGATGGCTACTCATTTAAATCCGAGAATAATGGTTGTTCTATTTATATGAGAGATATGTTTTATGGTCATGCCCCGCTGGTCAATGGTTTATTCTTAATGAATCTCGAACATAATGTTACACATATTCATACTGTGAATACCAAAAGATGTAAGGTTGATAATGATAGTCCCACATACTTGTGGCATTGCCGCCTTGGTCACATTGGTGTCAAACGCATGAAGAAGCTCCATGCAGATGGACTCTTGGAGTCTCTTGATTACGAATCATTTGACACGTGTGAACCATGCCTCATGGGTAAAATGACCAAGACTCCATTCTCCAGAACAATGGAGCGAGCAACCAACTTATTGGAAATCATACATACTGATGTGTGCGGTCCAATGAGCATTGAGGCTCACAGTGGCTATCGTTATGTCCTCACCCTCACTGATGACTTAAGTAGATATGGGTATGTCTACTTAATGAAACACAAGTCTGAGACCTTTGAAAGGTTCAAGGAATTTCAGAGTGAGGTTGAAAATCAACGTGACAGGAAAATAAAGTTCTTACGATCAGATAGTGGAGGAGAATATTTGAGTCACGAATTTGGCACACACTTAAGGAAATGTGGAATCGTTTCACAACTCACGTCGCCTGGAACACCTCAGCGAAATGGTGTGTCTGAACATCGTAATCGCACTCTATTGGATATGGTGCGATCTATGATGTCTCTTACCGATCTACCGCTCTCATTTTGGGGCTATGCTTTAGAGACTGCCGCATTCACTTTAAATAGGGCTCCATCGAAATCCGTTGAGACGACACCGCATGAATTATGGTTTGGGAAGAAACCCAAGCTGTCATTTCTAAAAGTTTGGGGATGCGATGCTTATGTCAAGAAACTTCAACCTGAAAAGCTCGAACCCAAGTCGGAAAAATGCGTCTTCATAGGATACCCTAAGGAAACCATTGGGTATACCTTCTACCTCAGATCCGAAGGCAAGATCTTTGTTGCCAAGAACAGATCCTTTCTAGAGAAAGAGTTTCTCTCGAAAGAAGTAAGTGGGAGGAAAGTAGAACTTGATGAAGTACTGCCTCTTGAAGCATAAAGTAGCGCAGCTCAGGAAAATGTTCCTGTGGTGCCTGCACCGACTAGAGAGGAAGTTAATGATGATGATCAAGGTACTTCGGATCAAGCTGCTACTGAACTTCGCAGGTCCACGAGGACACGTTCCACACCAGAATGGTATGGCAACCCTGTCCTGGAAATCATGTTGTTAGACAACGGTGAACCTTTGAACTATGAAGAAGCGATGGCGGGCCCAAATTCCAACAAATGGATTGAAGCCATGCAATCCGAGATAGGATCCATGTATGAAAACAAAGTATGGACTTTGACAGACTTGCCCGATGATCGAGGAGTGATAGAAAATAAATGGATCTTTAAGATGAAGACGGACGCGGATGGTAATGTTACCATCTATAAAGCTCGACTTGTTGCTAAAGGTTATCGACAAGTTCAAGGGGTTGACTACGATGAGACTTTCTCACCCGTAGTGAAGCTGAAGTCCGTCCAAATCATGTTAGCAATTGCCGCATTCTACGATTACGAGATATGGCAAATGGACGCCAAAACAACATTCCTTAACGGCTTTCTTAAGGAAGAATTGTATATGATGCATCCGAAAGGTTTTGTCGATCCTAAGAATGCTAACAAGGTATGCAAGCTCCAGCGCTCCATCTATGGGCTGGTGCAAGCATCTCGGAGTTGGAACATTCACTTTGATGAAATGATCAAAGCGTTTGGGTTTATGCGGACTTATGGACACTACTAGGGAAAACCTTATACACAGAACTTTAGCAGTAGCGAGGGTCAAAAAAGCACACTGGTGCTAAGTAGCAGTAGCGCGCCTGTGCAAACCACGCTGCAAATAAAGTTCTAGCAGTAGCGCGTCTTGTTCTAAACACGTTACTACTAAAATTCACACGGCTTAGCTGATAGGCTACACATAGTAGTAGCGACCTATAACGAACCGCGCTACCGCTACTTTCTTTGTAGCAGCGCGTTTTAGTCTAAACTCGCTACTGCTAGAGGATATAAAATTAAATGGAAAGCAAATAGAAAGGTAATTGAAAATGAAAGAAATAGAATAAGGTGAAAGGAAAAAAATAAAATGTGAAGAAAACTGAATGAAAAAGGGGAAAAAAGAGAATGGTGTAGCAGTAGCGTGTATTCCAGAACGCGCTGTAGGTAACATAGCAGTAGCGCCCTTTCTAGAACGCGCTACTGGTACTTCTGACTTAACCACGGGGTTCATCCTTCCCCACGGCCACTTCATCCGCACACCCTCTACGCCGCCCCCGCCCCCGACCTCAACGCCGCCCCGGACGTCGCCCCCGCCCCCGACCTCAATGCCGCCCCGGAGCCCCGACCACGACCTCGACGCCGCCTGCCCCTCCCTCGTCGCAGGCACCCGAGGTGAGCACGCCTACTCCTCCCTCTCCCCTACCTCTGCCTAGGGTTTCTACCTCCATCAAATTAGTTAGGGTTCATGTAAGGGTGGAAACGAATCGGATGCGGATGCGGCTCAAATGAGTTAGGGTTCATGTAAGGGTGGAAACGAATCAAATTTCTAAGATGAATCATAAAACGAGTAAAATTTGACCACTTATTTCACTTTATAGTTGGATAATTGGAATATCCGCTACCACTTTCCACCCCTATAGGTTCATCAAATTAGATGGTAATTAGGGCAGTAGTTCCTAGGTACTAATTAGTTAGTAAGAACTAGGTACTAGTCGGCGTTCTGGGAACGGGGGTCCCCAGACTTGCCTGCCTGCGGCCTGCGGTGTGGCTCAAAAGGGGGCCCAGCACGGCCCATCTTCATCAACACAGACCCAAGACCCTCACGAGGGGCCAAGCCTCGCGGGGCGGACGACACGGAGCTTCCTCAGGCACAGCCTCATCAGGCTGGCTCGCGAGGAGGTGGAGAGATCAAGGAGGGGTACCTCACGAGGTGCCCGTGACGCAAGCCATGACGACCAAAGGCGCCAGGCGGGCGCCAGCCGCGCAGTGTCCTCCTTTCCTCTTTGGTGCAAAGGGAGCAAGCGCAGGCGAGAGCATCAAGCAAAGGCACCCATTTCGGTGCAACGAGACCAAGACTAGTCCAACAGCAAGGAGGAAGTCATTGTGGAGCCCAAGCCAGCGTCACCACCAGAGCCTTTGGCAGGCGAGGACCAACTTTAGTCAGGATAAGTGTACCAGATGTTCCCCTTCAAAACGGCCAATTGCTGGCGCCCTTCCCGCTCAATATTTGGGAAGAGGCCCAGGGCCTTTTCCTATAGATAGGACTAGCCACCCCCAGGGTAGGGAGGCAATCAAGAAGGGAGAATCTAGAAGCCAAGAGAGAAACTAGCTAGGATCGAAATCGGAGAGAGAATCGAGAAGAGAGAGAGAGAAGGGTGACTGAACTCCTCCTAGCAGTTCATCCCCTCAGCCAAGAACAGACCCTCACGAGGCTGTTCTTCCTTGTATTGCTCATCATCATCAGCCCAAGATGCAATCCACCAACACCACACACTAGAGTAGGGTATTACACCACAACGGTGGCCCAAACCAGTATAAACCATGTGTCTCTTGTGCTGTTCTTTCCATAGCTTAGATCTTAGCGAGGCGGAGGGGTGCAGGTAGGTAGAAGGCGAAATCTCCGTGCGCACCCCAGTGTTCGAACCTCAAGGGTCTGCCAGAACCCGAAATCCGACATTTGGCGCGCCAGGTAGGGGTGCACCGGAATTCGTCTTCCACCACCCCGTTCTCCTCCGACCATCGCGTCCATGTCTGACGCTCGTCGGGCCCGCGCCGAGCGTCGGGCCGCTCTCACTTCCCGCGTCGCCCGGACGGCTCCTATCGGCGGGCGTCCTCGCCTTTCCCCGTCACCTGCCGTCAACGCCGCCACCGGCCCAGTGGGGAACGAGCAGCAAGCGTCGTCTCAGCATCCGTCCGTGCGGCAAGACGGCCGCACCGCTACTGCCTCGCTCACCCCAGCTGGTTCTTCATCCCGCGCGCTCCGCGCACCCATGCAGGCTCGAGCTGCGCTCATCGCGGCAAACGAGATCCTGCGCTACCGTCCCGTCGACGACGTCTATGAAGAATGGCTCGACCGCGTCGCCGAGCTTGTCTGCGCCGCAGGGGGCTCTCCTGCGCTGTCCGTTCCGCTGCACCGCACCCCGCCCCGCGCGAGCGACGAAGCTCCGGCGGCGCCCCAGCCGCCTCCTCCTCAAGAAGGCGCCATGGCTCCAAGGCGCGTGGCCCCTGGGCGGAACCCGCTCCGTCAGGTGCCAGCGCGGCAAGAGCAGAGCTGCCAAGAAGTCCCTCGCCCGCGAGAAGCTGCCCGGGCGCTCCCTGCTCCAGCACGTCGCGACCATGCTCCTGCTCCCGCACGTCAAGACCCCACGCTGCTCCCAGCTACAGCGCGTGGGGACATGCAAGACCAAGCTCTCCGCCACCCAAGGCCTCCCGTGGCCACAGCAGGCTGCCGTGCCTTCACCATCGAGCTACGCAGCGTCGCGTGGCCCGGCAAGTTCAAGCCAGACCTGCCTCCTTGTTACGACGGCACGGCCGACCCTGCGGAGTTCCTCCAGCTCTATGAGCTGGGCATCGAAGCTGCCAACGGAGACGAGAAGGTCATGGCGAACTGGTTTCCCATGGAGCTCAAGGACGGGGCCCGCACCTGGCTCCTGAACCTGGCTCCAGGCACGATCTCCTCCTGGGACGAGATGCGCACCCGCTTCATCGCCAACTTCCAAGGTACTCGCGACCGGCCACCCGCCGTGAGCGACATGCGCCGCATCAAGCAACAACCCAGAGAGACCCTGCAGAAGTACATCCAGCGCTTCAACAACGCACGCCTCAAGATTCCCAAGGTGACCGAGGAGGCCATCATCTCAGCCTTCTCCAACGACGTGCGTGATGACAAGATGAAGGAGGAGCTGGCGATGCATGAAGACCTGTGCACTTCCTTGGAGTTGTTCAACTTGGCAACCAAGTGCGCCAGGGCTGAGGAAGGGCGTCTCTCCCTCCTCAAGCTGCCTGCTGCAGACCCAAAAGAGAAGAAGCCCAAGGCCAAGTATGTGAAGCGCAAGGGGGCTGCCGTGCTCGCGGCAGAACCAGACACCAAGCAGGGCAGAGATCAGCCCGAATCTTCCAAGGGCAGTCGGTACTGTGTGTACCATGACCTCCACACACACAACACCAACGAATGTCAAGAGCTCCGAGCCGTGCGAGAAGGAAGGATCGGCCGTCGCCCCGACCACGGTGACCGGGGCTACGGTCGAGGAGGAGGAAGGAATGCAGGGCGCTGGGAAGACCGCTGCCCACGCCAAGGGTGGCGCGATCGACCTCGCGAGGATCGCCGGCAAGACCCGCCTCGCGAGGGAGACTGGAGGGATCAGCCTCGCGATGATCGCCCGCAAGGCAATGCAGGCCTCCCTCCGCTGCCGCCGTAGCCAAGGAGAAACGAGGACCGCCATTAGGACGAGGGGGCTGGGGGCTTCCAGGAGCCGTGCGCGATCGCCTGCAACCTGGGCGGGGCTCAAGCCCCAGCCTCTCAACGCATCTTCAAGCAGTTCGCCCACGAAGTGAATGCAGTCCTCCCCAAGCTCGAAGCCACGCGCCCTCTCAGGTGGTCGGCGTGCGCCATCATGTTCAGCTCAGCAGATCAGCTCAAGTGTGCGGCTATAGCCAGAGTCCTCCCGATGCTTTGTTCCCCAATCATCAGCAACGTGGTGGTCACTAGGACCCTCATCGATGGCGGGCCAGGGCTCAATGTCCTGTCCATGGAAACATTCAACAATCTCCAAGTGCCCTACAACCAGCTTCAGCCAACCAAGCCTTTCTCCGGAGTCATCGACGGCTCCACGGTCCCAATTGGGCAGGTCCGCCTCCCTGTCACCTTCGGGGCACGCTACAACTACCGCACCGAGCTCATCGACTTCGACGTCGCTGACATTCGCCTGCCGTACAACGCCATCCTTGGGTACCCAGCGCTGGCCAAGTTCATGGCCGTAACTCACCATGGCTACAACATCCTCAAGATGCCAGGAAGTGGCGGAGTCATCACGGTGCCCTGTGAAGAGAAGGACGCGGTGTGTTCCCTGGAACGAGCCTTTCAGGCCGCATCACTGGAAGACCCGGATCGCGGAAGCAGGAGGCTTCCCGAGACCGCCCCCAAGAAGAAGAAGACATCGTCCAGCCCGGCCCCTCAGGAGGCAGGCCCCTCAAGGGCCGCGCTTGCCCAGGGGGAACCTCCTTCCATCGCATAGGAAAGCGCGCCCGGTGCCCTCCTCAGGCAGGGCTCGGGGGCTCTCCCCTGGAGGGCCACCGACCTGGCTAAGGTCACGAGGGAGGCGCTTGGGCACCACATGGAGGTGTGTTTCGAAGCACGTTTCCCTCAAGAAGGAGTAAGGCAAGGAGATCCAGACCCTCAGAAGTTCGTCAGCAAGGCCATTCAGGAGCTACAGGAGTCAAGAGTCATGAAAGGCGGCCGCCGCCTACCAGCTGTGGCTCCCCATCCAGGCGAGGATGGTGGGCTGCGCGTCTGCATCGACATACCAGGGCTCAATCAAGTCGCCTCTCTGGAGCGCCTCTGGCCCTCGTGAGTGGGGCGCTGCGAAGGCCCCCCCCCCACAGCTACGTTCGCATGCCTTACGGCTTGCCGAACGCGGCTGCCACGTACCAGCGCCTGATGAGGGGTATCATGGAGGCTCAAGAGGCCAGGCGTTTTGCAGCCCTGGCAGAGATGGAGATGGTCCGCGAGGAGCCACCAGCGCCTCCAGAGCCTCCCGAGGCCCCTGGGCCCGTGGGCTCATGAGGATCGGCTTCCACAGCCCACCGAGTCTGCTACACCAACACTCCTTCGTCCTCAACATCATCAGGTGACATGTTTCAAGTTTCATTTCTAGCTGGGAGCGCCCCCAGGGCTGCATTATTCCTAGGCCGCATGGGTCCGTCCCTGCGGCATGTATCCCTTTTGTTTCATGTTGTTAGCTTACTTTGTTGGGGGCGCCCCACGAGCTGCATCATCCCCAAGTCGCTCGGGCCGGACCCAGCGGCATGTATCCCTTTTGCGTTTATTTCCGGCTATGCGTTCGACCCACCATGCTTGATTATTTGATGCCTGTCCACGGCACCTCTTCTTCTCCATGCCGACCACTTGCCCGTTAAAGGGGGGGGGTACCTTAGCATCGCGACTCAGGGCTCTTACTGGCTCTCTGGCCCTCACCCTCTGGCCTTGTCCACGGCATCGCGACCTGGCATACTAGCGACGGCTGAGACCAGCTCGAGGGTCGGGACCCGAGGACGTAGAGTGCCGGCATCTAACCAAATTTGCAGGGACACATCACAAGATAAGGCCCAGTGCTAGGCGCAGCCCGCCTAGAGGTAGGGCCCCGTGAGTCCCACGCTGGCTCACGGGTGCCCAAATACACCTCGCCAGGCCTTACCGTGCCAGCCACATGCCGGGGCGGGGCTGTACACGCCCCGGGGGCTCCTCCCGGAGGGGAGCCCCCTCCCACGTACCAGTGGAAGCACCATGCTCCGCGCTGGCTGACGACACTGCCGAGGAGCGGCTATGCCCGTACACATACGGAAGCGCTATGCTCCGCGCTGGTGATAAACAACTAAGGGCGGCCCCCGGGCCGCATCAACCTCAGGGAGCCCAGAGCTCAGTGTCTAGCCTCATTGTAACGCCTCCCCTTGGGAGTGCCGCGCGCGGGGGCTGGGCACGGGGGCTGCGCCTGGGTCACGCCCAGATGCACGCCACCCAGCCAGGCCCCCCCGGGCCTGGTTCGTCGCGCGTCTCTCCCCGAGCGGAGCCAAGGTACGAAGGCCGTTTGAGCGTCAAGGGGGACTCTTGAGCATCGCGACTCAGGAGCCTAACTGGTCATGTAGCCCCTCACTCCTTAGTTCCGAAAGGCTAATGGCGGTTGAGGTATGCGCGCGGCCGGGCTCTACAGACGTAGAACGGTAGATCCACCCACATCACACCTCCCTACTTGTTGTTCGTGCGCCAAGGGGGACTCCTGAGCATCGCGACTCAGGAGCCTAACTTGTCACATAGCCCCTCACTCCTTGGTCCCGTCCTGGTTTTCGGTCAGGGCTAACGGCGGCTGAGGTATGCACGGGGCCGGGCTCTGCCGGCGTAGAACATAAGCAAGTAGGAAGGAAAAGCGTAAATTTCAAGGAATTCAAAAGCAAATATTACAGTCCACACTGTTATCTCAATGCCAAACACAAGTTTAAACGCCTCCCCGAGGTATGATACATGTGCAGGAATTAAAGGCAGGACAGGAGTCACAACGGAGTCACTTGTCGGCGGTGGAGCAGCGCGGAGTGGGTCCGCCTCACGGAGCAGCGGGGTCGGCAGTGCCTTGCTTCGGCTTGGTGCTGAAGGCCTGGAACTTCCCCAGCAGAGCCTCCGCGTGACCCTTCACGGCCTCGGCAGTGGCAGCGGCACGCTCGCCGCTTACTGGCTCCAGCAGGCTGTCGAGGTCGACGCCAGGATCGCGAAGGTAGATGTGGGTGAGGACCCGCGTCAGCGCTGCAGAAGACAGGACACACGCCTCGGCCTCGGCCGTGGGGCCAAGGCCAAGGGCGACATCTTCAAGAGCGCGAACCAGGAAGGGAAGCAGCTTGGCGGGGCCGTCCTCGGCGCCAGCCAGCGGGCTCTCCAGGCCGCTGTCGTAAAGCGTCCTCAGCGAGGAGCGAGCCTTCGCCTCCATCTCCACGAAGGCCACGCGGTCCTCGGCAAGAACCTGGGCCTTGTCGTCCAGCTCGACCTTCCTCGCCCCCAACTCCTGCTCCAGCGCGCCTAGGCGGTCACGGCGCCTCTTGAGCTTGACCTCCCTCTCCTTGACGGCCGCCTCGCGAGCCTTCATGCCTTTTTCCTGCTCTTGGCGAAAGTGGGCCTCTTTTGCGAGCTGGTCCCACAGGCCTTGTACCTCGTCCTCCAGCGCCTTGCAGCGACCACGGACGTCGACCACCTCCCCCAGGGCCGCGTCACGAGCAGCCTTCGCCTCAAGGATGGCCTGCCTCTCCTCATCGCAAGCCGTCGAGGCCTGGACCAGCGCCACCCGAATCAAAGCGTCGGAGCGAATCCATCCTGAAGCCAGCTCCAAGCGCCCGGCCACCAAGCGAGGATCGGCGCCAAGAAGATCCTGCCGCAGCCGGTCCAGCTCAGCAGCAGCACGATCCAGAATGGCAGGAGGAGTCGGAGAGACAGCAGTCGATGGAGTAGGAGGAGAAGGCGGCAGCGCGACCACAACATCCTGAGGCGGAGCCTGCTGCGCCCCAATGGCTGTAGTGGCGGCAGCAAGCAAAGGCACCTCGGGAGTCACTTGGGCCATGGGGGCTGAGCTCGCCCCAGCCGGCTCAGCCTGGCCTCACGAGGACGACCGGGCAGGAGAAGCCCGTGCGTCGCGGTCACCTTCCTTCGCGGGCAGAGGCGCTGCCACGGATGGAACCTCAGGAGCTCCCTTCGGCTTCTTTGCTGCGGGCGCCAGCCTGTCCAAGAGATGTGCACGTCAAGCCTCAGCAGCAGAACAAGAAATAAAGACAAGAATCAAACGCTTACGGGTCGTCGCTAGTGAGCTCAGGCAGCCTCCGGCCAAATTTGAAGCCTGAAAGCCGGCTGGAAGGGTCAACCTTGGGTAGCTCGGGAGCGGAAGGCGCGTCTGCAGTCTGCCTCGGGGCCGGGGCAGACCCGCGGGAGATCAGCCCGGTCCTGTCCTTCTTCGGGATCGGGGGCAAGCTCCCGCCACCCTGCTCGTCATCATCCTCGTCGTCATTGCTCGGAGAGAGGCGGAGAGCGTGGGACCTGCGCCGGGGGAGGGGAGCCCTCGACTCTCCGTCAGTCGCCTCGAAGTCAGGCCCTTTTTCCCGCTCCCCTCCTTCCTCCTCTTCGCTGGAGTCGTCGGAGGACATGTGCACCAATTCCCCGGGACTTTCCATGGGCACGGGACCATCCCTGTTGAAGACGGGCATGGACTCCACTACCTGCTCCCAGTCGTCGCGGAGGAACAAGGGCGTAGGAGCGCCCTCCAACCTCGCCACATCGCCCCCGACCAGAGATTGGAGGACCGCAACCAAATCTTTGTCGGCCAAGGCCGCAGGGCTCGGATGGGGCCTCCACATCGGAAGTGAGTACTGCCGAAGCGGAGCCAGCTGGTGCTCCAGGAATTCCCTCAGCAGCGACGCGCCGGTCAGCTTCGCCGCCGCCATGTTGGCCGGCCTCAGATCCGCGTCCATCTTCTCCAACACCAGCTTCACGCGGGGGTCCGCGAGCTCCGCTCGATCCCAATAGCTGGAGCTCGTGGGTTGCTCCGTGGGAAAAATCAGCCGAGGGTGGATGCGCCTAGCATCTGCCAAGACCCACTTGCTCCTGAAGCCCTCAATCCTTTTCCCGGGGTTCGAAATGGCAATGGCGCCACCATACGCGATGAAGCTCGCGCACGCGGAAGCAGGACCGCGAGAGGTCCGGAGGTAGAAGTAGTGGCGCCGCAAGGCCACTGAGGGCTGCACCCCTACGCAAGCCTCGCAGTAATAGGCGAAGATTGCCAGGAGAAGGACGGAGTTGGGGTGGAGATGCAGAGCCTGTAGCTTATAATGGCAGAGGACAGAGAAGAAGAACTCGGAGAATGGAGGCACCAGGCCAGCAGCAATGGCGCTTACAAAGAACGGATAGAAGGTGCTCCCTTGGCCCTCAGGGGTGGCAGAGCCAGCCTTGAACACCTTCGCCCCGTTGATGCCCTGCGCTGCCGCCATCCGGCGCAACCGGGCGAGGCTCGCCTCCAACACGTTCGGCGAGTCCAGGGCAGACGAGTACCAAGCTCCGGCCGGGGACTGACGAGGCGCCATGGCTTCCTAGGTCACGCGGTCGGAGTAGATCTAGAAATTTTGGAGGAAGGAAGGAGAGGCGCAAGAAAGGGGATCTGAGCAGCAACCAGAGAAAGCAAAAAAAGCAAAGCCTAGGCAGATGCCGCTCCCTTATCAACTCGCGCGGTTGCTGAGGCGCCCACGTCCAGTCAACCGCCACGCTGCGCCCAAGGCCGCATGCTGTTAGGGCCCGTGGCGCCTTGCTCTTGCCCTTTTGCCTCCCTGCACGGCCAAGTCCGGGCGCGCCTTGGGCCCAGGGGCTACTGTCGGCATTCTGGGAATGGGGGTCCCCAGACTTGCCTGCCTGCAGCCTGCAGCGTGGCTCAAAAGGGGGCCCAGCGCAGCCCATCTTCATCAACACAGACCCAAGACCCTCGCGAGGGGCCAAGCCTCGCGGGGCAGACGACACGGAGCTTCCTCAGGCACCGCCTCATCAGGCTGGCTCGCGAGGAGGCGGAGAGATCAAGGTGGGGTACCTCACGAGGTGCCCATGACGCAAGCCATGACGACCAAAGGCGCCAGGCGGGCGCCAGCCGTGCAGTGTCCTCCTTTCCTCTTTGGTGCAAAGGGAGCAAGCGCAGGCGAGAGCATCAAGCAAAGGCACCCGTTTCGGTGCAACGAGACCAAGACCAGTCCAACGGCAGGGAGGAAGTCATTGTGGAGACCAAGCCAGCGTCACCACCAGAGCCTTTGGCAGGCGAGGACCAACTTTAGTCAGGATAAGTGTACTAGTTGTTCCCCTTCAAAATGGCCAATTGTTGGCGCCCTTCCCACTCAATATTTGGGAAGAGGCCCAGGGCCTTTGCCTATAAATAGGACTAGCCACCCCCAGGGTAGGGGGGCAATCAAGAAGGGAGAATCTAGAAGCCAAGAGAGAAACTAGCTAGGATCGAAATTGGAGAGAGAATCGAGAAGAGAGAGAGAGAGAGAGAGAGAGAGAGAGAGAGAGAGAGAGAGAAGGGTGACTAAACTCCTCCTAGCAGTTCATCCCCTCAGCCAAGAACAGACCCTCGCGAGGCTGTTCTTCCTTGTATTGCTCATCATCATCAGCCCAAGAGGCAATCCACCACACCACACACTGGAGTAGGGTATTACACTACAACGGTGGCCCGAACCAGTATAAACCCTGTGTCTCTTGTGCTGTTCTTTCCATAGCTTAGATCTTAGCGAGGCGGAGGGGTGCAGGTAGGTAGATGGCGAAATCTCCGCGCGCACGCCAGTGTTTGAACCTCAAGGGTCTGCCGGAACCCGAAATCCTACAGTACTAATTAGGTACTAGAATATTTTTATTTATAGTAAGTTTATTTTTAGTAAGAACTAGTTGAATTAATAGAACTAGTTAGTAAGAACTTGTTGCTATTTTTTTAGTTAAAGCAATTTTCCCGCATCGACGTGGACGATGCCTATCCCGCATCCTCGTTGTCGAGTCAGCGGAGGACGACACCTGCTTGACCAGATGGGCCATGTCCAGGACTGGGCTCCGCCGGGTGGTACTGGGAGGCCCTACCTACCAGGGGGCGCAGGTTGGTGAGGAGCCAGCCTGCCATTGACCCTAACCTTCTTTGGTGGCAGTCGCATGGGCCAGTGACGGTCCAGAGGCTCGAGGACTCCGCGGAAGTGGTGCGTCACTGTGTCAGTGAGGAGGGCACGCACGTCCGTCGCTACTTGTTTGCGTTGGAGCACAGGTTCTCCAATACCTGGCAGGTTCTCCAGGGATCTCACTGGAGCTATGATCCCGTGATGGTTCCTTCTCTGTGGGTGTCCACCGCCCGCGCCGATACCCGTCGTGTGCTAGGGTTTTAGTTGTATTAGTGATGTTATATGTATGACACTATTCGTGATGTATTAGTGATAATATTCGACGATGTACGAATGCATGAGATGATTTACTTTTGCTTATTGAATGCATGCTAATTTGAGTCCTATAAGATATTTTGAAATATATATCTTGTGTTGCTCAATATCCAAGTGGCCGGTCATGTTTGCAGGTTACACCTCCGAGTGGCCTATGTTTTGCTCGAGTGTTGATTCATTTCCGTTCCAGCAAATTTCAGGCGCTCGATATGTCCTATTTTAGGAAAGGTCATGCTAGATTTTTCCGTGAATTTGGCATGACTTGTTCCAGAATATGTAGTAAATATCGAGTGCCCCGGATTTGTGTGTTGAGTATCCTGGTAGTGTCTTCGATCGATTTTCAGTTAATATTTTAACTATGAACATAGGAAATGTCTGACGACAAAAAGGATTTCGTTATTTGCAAATACTGTGAAGACGAGCGCGGCCCGTGCGACGGAATCTTCCTAGATGATGATAGGCGCTTCAGCATCAAGCTGGACAAGAACTTCGAAGTGGATACAGTAAGTCACAACGACAAGTATTTTTTTGTAATTAAGCATGACATTTGCTTCATTTGCTTCAACTTATAATTTAAGCATGACATTAAGCATGACAAGTCTTTTTTTACTTTTCTACTAGCGTATCCCCTGCCATGCAAGAGTTTTTGTATTGGATAAGATAGGTTTCAGACGTACTATGGAGGAAAAGAAATTTTACTTGAAGACCGAGCATGGTTATATTTTCAACGTAAAATTGTACAATTCAGACGACTACACCTATTTTGGATGCAAAACATGGCGAGCACTATGCAAGACTAATGCATTTGAGCCTGATATGGTTATCACCTTTGATATTCGTTCGGAAGATGATATTGAAGGTAATACCGACATCTGGGTCGATGTGCAGACGCCTCCAGTTATACCATTATGTAAGTTTCTCAACCATATTTATGTCTTTGATATTGTTTATTCAAAAATAGTTGACAGCTAATTTGTATTGTCAGCTTATTTTGGTGCAAGCAAACATGTCCAGCGCTTGGTAGACATGACCTGCTACTGTCCCGGGGCTGAACTAAACTGCGAGGAGCTAAGTCATTATGTTTCATGGCTTGAGGATCTTGATACTGTCAAGACAAATTTTCTTCCTGCATTTAGAAATGTTAGTACTAAAAACGTGTGACCAATAGTGTTCGTAATGAACTACGGTCACATATATTTAGGAAGGATGGTAAGATTTTTACTATTTGTCCTCAGTGCATCTTTTCCATACATTATTTGTGAAGCTAAACTTCATTGCTAAGTATGTTACCATAGATGTTCTTCAACAGGGACTCCCGATGAATGTTGTGCCTTATGGGATTGAGACTAAAGGTGCCATGAGTATTATTAGCTTACGGCCAAGATATCCTACATGTTACTTTAGTGCATTCAAGATCAGCGATGAATGCTTAATAGTGCAAGACTGGACCAAATATGTGATGGGGGAGCGCAGAGAAGTACTAGGGGGAAGCAAACAGATGTGCTACCCACAATTAGGAGACAGGTTCATCTGCATGCTCCAACTTGATCAAGGAGGAGAGCCACACATGTTCTATGTTATTTTACCTAAGAGAGAGCAGCAGGAGTGATTAGCTAGCTAGAAATGAGTTTGAGGATGATGATGTGCTACACTATTACTATGATGATAAAATAGGTAGTGTTGGTGGTAATGACTATGATGATTATTATTAGCTAGTGTTGGTGGTGATTAGCTAGCTAGAATGAGAGTTTGAAGATGATGATGTGTGCTACACTATGACTATGATGATTAAATAGCTAATGTTGGTGGTAATGACTATGATGATGATTAAATAGCTTGTCTTGGTGGATTAGATTCAAGTGGAGGCAGCATGTGGTGCACATCGAAAGTACTACTAGTCCAAACTAGATCAAGTTTGGATTTGTAGTATACTTTTGACATGCACCACATATTGCCTCCACTTGAAACTAATCCACCTTCATTTGACACACTGATATGGACATAATGATGTAAACCTCATAACTGGTATTGTACCAATATTTGTATGATAAATACACTAAAAATAAAAAAATAAAAAAAGAATACTAGTAGCGATGGACAGAAAACGCGCTGCCAGTAGTTACATTAGCAGTAGCATGGGATTGAACAAACGCTGCAGCTACTTGTCCTAGCAGTAGCACGTGTAACACGCGCTACTGCTAAGGAATAGCTGTAGCGCCTTATTAGTAGTGCATATCCCCGCGCTACTGATAGGCCTAAAACCCGCGCTGCTGCTAGCCTTTTCCCTAGTAGTGGGAGAAGCCTGCGTTTACAAGAAAGTGAGTGGGAGCTCTATAGCATTTCTCATATTATATGTGGATGACATACTGTTGATGGGAAATGATATAGAGCTCTTGGAGAGCATAAAGGCCTACTTGAATAAGTGTTTTTCCATGAAGGACCTTGGAGAAGCACCTTACATATTAGGCATCAAGATCTACAGAGATAGATCGAGACGCCTCATAGGTCTTTCGCAAAGCACATACCTTGATAAGATATTGAAGAAGTTCAATATGGATCAGTCCAAGAAGGGGTTCTTGCCTGTATTGCAAGGTGTGAAATTGAGCTCGACTCAATGCCTGACCACGGCAGAAGATAGAGAAAAGATGATGAGTGTCGTCCCCTATGCCTCAGCCATAGGGTCTATCATGTATGCCATGCTGTGTACCAGACCTGATGTAAACCTTGCCGTAAGTTTGGTAGGAAGGTACCAAAGTAATCCCGGCATGGAACACCGGACAGTGGTCAAGAATATCCTGAAGTACCTGAAAAGGACTAAGGATATGTTTCTCATTCATGGAGGTGACGAAGGGCTCGTCGTAAAGGGTTACGTCGATGCTATCTTCCACACAGATCTAGATGACTCCAAGTCACAAACCGGATACGTGTATATTTTGAATGGTGGGCAGTAAGCTGGTGCAGTTGCAAGCAAAGCGTTGTGGTGGGATCTACATGTGAAGCGGAGTACATGGCAGCCTCGGAGGTAGCGCATGAAGCAATTTGGATGAAGGAGTTCATTACCGACCTAGGAGTTATTCCCAATGCGTCAGGCCCGATGACTCTCTTCTGTGATAACACTGGAGCTATTGCCCTTGCCAAGGATCCCAGGTTTCACAAGAAGACCAGACACATCAAGCGTCGCTTCAACTCCATTAGTGAAAATGTTCAAGATGGAGATATAGATATTTGTAAAGTGCATACAGATCTAAATGTCGCAGATCCGTTGACTAAACCTCTTCCACGGGCGAAACATGATCAACACCAGAACTCTATGGGTGTTCGATTCATCACAATGTAACTAGATTATTGACTCTAGTGCAAGTGGGAGACTGTTGGAAATATGCCCTACAGGCAATAATAAAATGGTTATTATTATATTTCCTTGTTCATGATAATTGTCTATTATTCATGCTATAATTGTGTTATCCGGAAATCGTAATACATGTGTGAATACATAGACCACAATATGTCCCTAGTGAGCCTCTAGTTGACTAGCTCGTTAATCAACAGATGGTCATGGTTTCCTGACTATGTACATTGGATGTCATTGATAACGGGATCACATCATTAGGAGAATGATGTGATGGACAAGACCCAATCCTAAGCATAGCACAAGATCGTGTAGTTCGTCTGCTAGAGCTTTTCTAATGTCAAGTATCATTTCCTTAGACCATGAGATTGTACAACTCCCGGATACCGTATGAGTGCTTTGGGTGTGCCAAATGTCACAACGTAACTGAGTGGCTATAAAGGTGCACTACAGGTATCTCCGAAAGTGTCTGTTGGGTTGGCACGAATCGAGACTGGGATTTGTCACTCCGTATGATGGAGAGGTATCTCTGGGCCCACTCGGTAATGCATCATCATAATGAGCTCAATGTGACCAAGTGGTTGATCACGGGATCATGCATTACGGTACGAGTAAAGTGACTTGCCGGTAACGAGATTGAACGAGGTATTGGGATACCGACGATTGAATCTCGGGCAAGTAACGTACCGATTGACAAAGGGAATTGTATACGGGATTACTTGAATCTTCAACATAGTGGTTCATTCGATGAGATCATCATGGAACATGTGGGAGCCAACATGGGTATCCAGATCCCGCTGTTGGTTATTGGCCGGAGAGCTGTCTTGGTCATGTCTTCGTGAGTCTCGAACCCGTAGGGTCTACACACTTAAGGTTCGATGACACTAGGGTTGTTAGGAAGACTTGTATGTGATTACCGAATGTTGTTCGGAGTCCCGGATGAGATCCTAGACGTCATGAGGAGTTCCGGAATAGTATGGAGGTGAAGATTTATATATGGGAAGTTGTCATACGGTCACCAGAAAGGCTCGGGGGCATATCGGTATTGTACCGGGGCCACCGGAGGGGTTCCGGGGGGCCACCGGGAGGGGCGACCTCTCTCGGAGGGCCTTATGGGCCATAGAGGAAAGGGAACCATCCCTTGTAGGGCTGGGCGCATCCCCCCTTGGGCCCATGCGCCTAGGGTTGGGGGGGGGGACCCTAGAGGGGGCGCCCCCTTGCTTGGGGGGCAAGCCCCCTCCCCTTGGCCGCCGCCCCCCCTCTAGATCTCATCTAGAGGGGGTCGGCCCCCTTCCCCCTTCCCCTATAAATAGAGGGGCGAGGGGAGGGCTGCACACCACATCCAAGGCGCAGCCCCTCCCTCCCCAACACCTCTCCTCCTCCGTTAAGAGCTTGGCGAAGCCCTGTCGGAGTACTGCCACTCCATCACCACCACGCCGTCGTGCTGCTGTTGGAGCTCTCTTCCTCAACCTCTCCCTCCTCCTTGCTGGATCAAGGTGCGGGAGACGTCTCCGCTCCGTATGTGTGTTGAATGTGGAGGTGCCGTCCGTTCGGCGCTAGGATCATCGGTGATTTGGATCACGACGAGTACGACTCCATCAACCCCGTTCTCTTGAACACTTCCGCTCGCGATCTACAAGGGTATGTAGATGCACTCCTCTCTCTCTCGTTGCTAGATGACTCCATAGATTGATCTTGGTGATGCGTAGAAAATTTTAAATTTCTGCTACGATCCCCAACATCTACGTCACTTACCACAAGCTCGCCGATCACCAGAGCGTGTGTCCGCTCGCGCCCTGCAAATTCCCCATGCCCGTCTGCGGCTATGAAGGCCCGCGACTGGCGCTCTACCACCACATCAGCACCGCGCATCCCATGCCCATGCATAGAATCCAGTACGGCAAGGTGCTCCAGTTGCAAGTGCCACTGTCGGAGCCACGGCTCTTGCTGTTCGCGGAGGAGGACCGCCGTGCATTTTTCTTGGTCGGCGGCGTGCTTGACATTGGCGCGCCTATCGCCGTGTCGGTCGTCTTTATCACAGCGGTGGTGTCCCCACTGCCACACTACGTGGCCAAGCTGTGGTCGAACGGCCCACCGGGGGAGCCCAAAGGCACGACCGACACCGTCAAGATGGAAATGGAGGTGACAAGCAGCAAGGATCCCGGCGACGTCGACGTGCAGGAGCTGACCTTCTTGACAGTTCTGCCCAAGCTGCTGGCCGGGGCTAAGCTTGTGTCCCTCCACATTCAGATTGACAAGCTCACATCCTAAATGTTTCTACAGTGCCTTCTGTTTATCTTAGTAATATGCTAATATAGGGATTACCTTGGTCTACTTTATCTTAAGAAATTGTGGGTTGTGTGGCGATGCAGCAATTACTTCGACATCAGATCAGTAATTTCCAACAGTCGAACGGATATTTTGTGTCTGTTTGATATAAAGTTCCTTTGGGTAAGAAGTACTACTTGTCATCAAAATGGATAAAAGGAGATGTATGTAGACGTATTTTAGTTCTAGATACGTCCCTTTTTTATCCATTTTGATGACAAGCACTCCCTCCGTTCCACAATACATGCCTTCCATTTGTCAAAATATAGATGTATGTAGACATGTTTTAGTATATAGGTACATCCATGATAGAGCCAATCGGATGGTTGAGAACACTACAATTCGTAGCTACAGATGCGTGTGTGACTCCTAGATGTAGAGGTCGGGGGTCATCATCCTCCTTTTCGAGAAAAAACAGACGCGTGTGTGAGAGGACGAGTGCGTGCGTGCACCTCTTCTCTTCCTATATAACGTACACTCAGAGTACAAGTTTTTGTGGGTGGCATGATGGTGCGTGCGAGAAGTCCCGAGAGATAGGTTTAATGCTTCTAAAGAAAGACTAGCCTAGAGCTCGCCACGCAGCTATTCCTGTCGAATGCCCCATTAACCGTAAGATATGTATCGACGGTGCCAGTTATTGCACGTACACAGCAGTACTCCCTCCTTTCCGGTTTATAGGGCTTAATTCAAAAATCTCACCAACCAAGATGGTGAGTGGTGGAATATTTTTTGTAGTTTGCAAAAGCACCTAATTAATGCTCTTGTTTTTCTCAAAAAATTATTTTATAAATGCATTAATTGCAATCCATGCATGCATAAAGTACATGCATTGGTCAATTTTCTCTTAATACTACCATGCAATGATTTAATGCACCTTGGAATCTGAACATGTGTTGGGAAACAACCAAATTGAGCCTTATAAAATGGAAAAACGAAAATTTTGAGATAAGCCCTATAAAACCGGAAAGGAGGGAGTAGAAAAAGAAGTACTCCATCCGGGAATAGTGCCGCACTTCGAAACTAGAACCGTCAATAAATTTTGAGCTTGTGTCTCGTCACATTCCAAATTACTCCACGCTATATTGAATTGCAAACCTGTTCACACCGATCACAACCTAAACGGTTTCCCACTTAGGAGCGTATTAGTACCACGCTATATTGAATTGCAAACCTGTTCACACCGATCACAACCTAAACGGTTTCCCACCTAGGAGCATATTAGTACTCAGTTATAAATACTAATATGCCAAGATGACTGCACATTCCTCCTCAACTCCTCATCCACAAAAACAAACAAGTCATTCAGCATCCTCCCCTCGCGTCTGCCATGGCCAGCGTGAGTTCTGGGTCGAGAGATTTCCACCAGGGAGAGGCGAGCATGGAAGCGGAAGCACGAGAGATGTCCCGCCTCACTGCCAGAGCAGCCGACATGTCCCGCCGCATGGAAGTAGCAGCACAGAGGTCCCGCCGTGCCGCTGAAGCAGCACGGAGGTCCCGCCGCGCCGTCGATGCAGCAGACTGGTCCGGCCGCCCCGCGGAAGCAGCAGAGATGTCCCGCCGCGCCACGAATGCAGCAGAGATGTCCCACCGCACCGCGGCGGCCTGGGAAAATTTCTCGCGGGCAGGCGACGACTGTTACAGGCGCATGCATGCGATCATCCATAGCCAGATGGATCAGATCTCCGGCTGGGCGAGGTTGCAGGACGACATGAAAGCCTGGTTTGAACAGGCTACCGGCGTCATCCGGCAACTAAGGGAGGGCAATGAGAGGCTCCGGGCCGAGCGCGACCTGCTGAGGGAGAAGATCGTCCGAAGTGCAGACCAGCAGGAGGAGACCAGTGCCTTGTTGAAGAGGACCGGTGTCATCGTCAAGAAACTTATGGAGGAGAATGACATGCTCCGCAACAAGCGCCAAAGGCTGGTGGAGGAATCCATGGATGTTCTCAAGAAGCATTTTGAGGACACGAAAGAGCTCATCGCCGCTCGCCGCGGAGACTAGTTCCTCCGCGGCCTGCAGCAACGCATCAAGAAAGTAGAGATCAGTGAGCCAGATCCTTGTCTTCCTTCTTCTTTTGCCCTTGTGTATTTCGGGCGTAGCCGCATGTGGCTTTTTTAATTATCTTTCCAATTATGTAAGACAATTAATCGTCCTTATCTTTCTGTGGAAGATCAATGTTGCGAGGCTGGAATGAAGAAAACTCCTGCTGTGGCGACCCTGGCGTTGCTGTTCTTCTAGTTGCTGCTGGGCTTCCTTCAGTTTCCTGGTTTCTTTTGATGTAATAATTGGTTTAGGATGTGGATTGTGTCGTCGGTTGTGAAATGTTGGGTTCTAGCGCATATGTTTGGCC
Organism: Triticum aestivum; assembly: GCF_018294505.1. NCBI lineage: Eukaryota > Viridiplantae > Streptophyta > Magnoliopsida > Poales > Poaceae > Triticum > Triticum aestivum. Next base: position 638,776,728 of record NC_057812.1, read on the forward strand.
TTTGTTGGCCTCTTGGGATGTTGCGATTTCAATCTGGTAGCTTTTAGTCCTTCGTGTTAGGCTAGAACTGTGCTGAACTTCTTGTGAATTGTGGTGGTTTTCAGTAATGAAAATCGGAAGGGGCAAGCCCTTATTTGATCAAAAAAATATATTAATCGTCCTTATATATTCATCAGTCTTGCTATAAGTCGAAGTAGATGCTATATAGGTCCGTCGGATCTTACATCAAGATCCGTGCTTTCAAATTTTCTTTTTTCTCTCTTAAATCTCAGTCGAGTGAGACATAGCCACGCCATTAAACAGAGGCTCGGGCGTCATTAATGGAGACCTTGGGAGAGAGGTGGATGGTAGATGGAGGTCAAAGGTCTCTCCTCCCGATAAGCACGCGCAGGGGTCTGATTGCACGCCTCTCGTACTCAAATACCTACCCTGCACAACGCCTCCTAGCTAATAAAAAATGGGGACGCCTGGCGGCACGTAAATGTGTCGGCGTTCTGGGAACGGGGGTCCCTAGACTTGCCTGCCTGCGGCGTGGCTCAAAGGGGGGCCCAGCATGGCCCATCTTCACCAACACAAACCCAAGACCCTCCCGAGGGGCCAAGCCTCGCGGGGCGGACGACGCGAAGCTTCCTCGGGCACGGCCTCGTCAGGCTAGCTCACGAGGAGGCGGAGAGATCAAGGCAGGGTACCTCACGAGGTGCCCATGACCCAAGTCGTGACAACTCAGGGCGCCAGGCGGGTGCCAGCCCGTGCAGCGTCCTCCTTTCCTCTTTGGTGCAAAAGGGGCAAGCGCAGCCGCGGAGTACCGAGGCATCAGGCAAAGGTTGCTATTTCGGTGCAACGAGACCAAGACTAGGAGGACTACGAGACGGAGGTCACCGTGGAGCCCAAGACGGTGTTATCACCAGAGCTTTGCACAGGCGAAGAATACTTTTGTCAGGATAGCTGATACTTGCTGTCCCCCTTCAAATTAGCCCGCCATTGTTGGCTCCCTTCCTGCTCAATATTTGGGAAGAGGACCAGGGCCTCTATAAATAGGACCAGCCACCCACACAGCAAAAGGGGGTCGGCCAAAGGAGAGAGAGAGAGAGAGAGAGAAAGGTGGCTGAACTCCTCCTAGCAGTTCATCGCCTCAGCCAAGAACAGACCCTCGCGAGGCTGTTCTTCCTTGTATTGTTCATCATCATCAGCCCAAGAGGCAATCCACACACCACACGCTGGAGTAGGGTATTACACCACAACGGTGGCCCGAACTAGTATAAACCCTGTGTCTCTTGTGTTGTTCTTTCCTTAGTTTAGATCCTAGCATGGCGGAGGGGTGCAGGTAGGTAGGAGGCGAAATCTCCGCGCGCACCCCAGTGTTCGAACCTCAAGGGTCTGCCGGAACCTGAAATCCGACATTTGGCGCGCCAGGTAGGGGTGCGCCGGAATTCGTCTTCCACCGCCCCGTTCTCCTCCGACCGTCACGACCATGTCTGGCGCTCGTCGGGCCCGCGCCGAGCACCGGGCCGCACTCGCTTCCCGCGTCGCCCAGACGGCCCCTGTCGGCGGGCATCCACGCTGTTCCCCGTCACCTTCTGTCAACGCCGCCACCGGCCCGGCGGGGGACGAGCGGCAAGCATCGTCCCAGCATCCGTCCGTGCGGCAAGACGGCCGCACCGCAACTCCCTCGCTCGCCCTAGCTGGATCTTCGTCCCGCGCGCTCCGCGCGCCCATGGAGGCTCGGGCTGCACTCATCGCGGCAAACGAGCTCCTGCGCTACCATCCCGTCGACGACGTCTATGAAGAATGGCTCGACCGCGTCGCCGAGCTCGTCCGCGCTGCAGGGGGCTCTTCCGCGCCGTCCGTTCCGCTGCACCGCACCCCGCCCCCGCGGGCGAAGAGGCTCCGGCGGCGCCCCGGCCGCCTCCTCCTCAAGAAGACGCCATGGCTCCAAGGCGCATGGCCCCTGGGCGGAACCCGCTCCGTCAGGTGCCAGCGCAGCAAGAACAGAGCTGCCAAGAAGTCCCTCGCCCGCCAGAAGCTGCCCGGGCGCTCCCTGCTCCAGCACGTCGCGACCATCCCCCTGCTCCAGCGCGTGGGGACATGCAAGACCAGGCTCTCCGTCACCTAAGGCCTCCCGTGGCCACAGCAGGCTGCCGCGCCTACACCACCGAACTACGCAGCGTCGCGTGGCCCGGCAAGTTCAAACCAGACCTGCCTCCTCGCTACGACGGCACGGCCGACCCTGCGGAGTTCCTCCAGCTCTACGAGCTGGGCATCGAAGCTGCCAACGGAGACGAGAAGGTCATGGCGAACTGGTTTCCCATGGCGCTCAAGGACGGGGCCCGCACCTGGCTCCTGAACCTGGCTCCAGGCACAATCTCCTCCTGGGAAGAGATGCGCACCCGCTTCATCGCCAACTTCCAAGGTACTCGCGACCGGCCACCCGCCGTGAGCGACATGCGCCGCATCAAGCAACAACCCGGGGAGACCCTGCAGAAGTACATCCAGCGCTTCAACAACGCACGCCTCAAGATCCCCAAGGTGACTGAGGAGGCCATCATCTCAGCTTTCTCCGACGGAGTGCGCGACGTCAAGATGAAGGAGGAGCTGGCGATGCATGAAGACCTGTGCACTTCCTTGGAGCTGTTCAACTTGGCAAACAAGTGCGCCAGGGCTGAGGAGGGGCGTCTCTCCCTCCTCGAGCTGCCTGCCGCAGACCCAGAAGAGAAGAAGCTCAAGGCCAAGGATGTGAAGCGCAAGGGGGCTGCAGTGCTCGCGGCAGAACCAGACACCAAGCGGGGCAGAGATCAGCCCGAACCTCCCAAGGGCAGCCGGTACTGCGTGTACCACGACCTCCACACCCACAACACCAACGAATGCCAAGAACTCCGAGCCGTGCGTGAAGGAAGGATCGGCCGTCGCCCCGACCGCGGTGACCGGGGCTACGGTCGAGGAGGAGGAAGAAACGCAGGACGCTGGGAAGACCGTGGGCCGCGCCAAGGGTGGCGCGACCAACCTCGCGAGGATCGCTGGCAAGACCCGCCTCGCGAGAGAGGATGGAGGGATCAGCCTCGCGAGGGAGACTGGAGGGATCAGCCTCGCGAGGATCGCCCGCTAGGCAACGCAGGCCTCCCACCGCTGCCGCCGCAGCCAAGGAGAAACGAGGACCGCCATCAGGACGAGGAGGCTGGGGGCTTCCAGGAGCCGCGCGCGATCGCCTGCATCTTGGGCGGAGCACAAGCCCCAGCCTCTCAGCGCATCTTCAAGTAGTTCACCCGCGAAGTGAACGCAGTACTCCCCAGACTCGAAGCCACACGCCCTCTCAGGTGGTCGGCGTGCGCCATCACGTTCAGCTCAGCAGATCAGCTCAAGTGTGCGGCAACAGCCGGAGTCCTCCCGATGCTTTGTTCCCCAATCATCAGCAACGTGGTGGTCACCAAGACCCTCATCGATGGCGGGGCAGGGCTCAACGTCCTGTCCGTGGAGACGTTCAACAACCTCCAAGTGCCCTACAGCCAGCTTCAGCCAACCAAGCCCTTCTCCGGTATCACTGACGGCTCCACGGTCCCGATTGGGCAGGTCCGCCTCCCTGTCACCTTCGGGGCACGCGACAACTACCGCACCGAGCTCATCGACTTCGACGTCGCTCACATTCGCCTGCCATACAACGCCATCCTTGGGTACCCAGCGCTGGCCAAGTTCATGGCCGTAACTCACCACGGCTACAACGTCCTCAAGATGCCAGGAAGCGGCGGAGTCATCACGGTGCCCTGTGAAGAGAAGGACGCGGTGTGTTCCCTGGAACGAGCCTTTCAGGCCGCATCACTGGAAGACCCGGATCGTGGAAGCAGGAGGCCTCCCGAGACCACCCCCAAGAAGAAGAAGACATCGTCTGGCTCGACCACTCAGGAGGCAGGCCCCTCTGGGCCCGCGTTTGCCCAGGGGGAGCCTCCCTCCATGGCCTAGGAAAGCGTGCCCGGCGCCCTCCCCAGGCAGGGCTTGGGGGCTCTCCCCTGGAGGGCCACCGACCTAGCTAGGGTCACGAGGGAGGCGCTTGGGCACCACACGGAGGCGTGTTTTGAAGCATGTTTCTCTCAAGAAGGAGCAAGGCAAGGAGATCCAGACCCACAGGAGTTCGTCAGCAAGGCCATTCAGGAGCTACAGGAGTCAAGAGTCATGAGAGGCGCCCACCGCCTACCAGCAGTGGCCCCCCATCCAGACGAGGATGGTGGGATGCGCGTCTGCATCGACATACCAGGGCGCAACCGAGTCGTCTCTCTGGAGCGCCTCTGGCCCTCGCGAGTGGGGCGGTGCGGAGGTCAACCCCACAGCTATGTTCGCATGCCTTACGGCTTGCCGAACGCGGCAGACGCGTACCAGCGCCTCATGAGGGGCATCACGGAGGCACGAGAGGCCAGGCGTTCCGCAGCCCTGGCAGAGATGGAGATGGCCCGCGAGGAGCCGCCAGCGCCTCCGGAGCCTCCCGAGGCCCCTGGGCCTGGGGGCTCGTGAGGATCGGCTCCCGCAGCCCCCCGAGCCTGCTATACCAACACCCCTTCGTCCTCAACATCATCAGGTGACATCTTTCGAGTTTTACTTCCAGCTGGGAGCGCCCCCAGGGCTGCATTATTCCCAGGCCGCGTGGGTCCGTCCCTGCGTGTATCCCTTTATTCCATGTTGTTAGCTTACCTTGTTGGGGGCGCCCCTCAGGCTGCATGATCCCCAAGCCGCTCGGGCCAGGCCCAGTGGCATGTATCCCATTTGCGTTTATTTCCGATCATGCGTTAGACCCACCATGCTTGATTATTTGACGCCGGTCCACGGCACCTCTTCTCCTCCATGCCGACCACTTGCACGTTAAAGGGGGGGCACCTGAGCATCGCGACTCAGGGCTCTTACTGGCTCTCCAGCCCTCACCCTCTGGCCTTGTCCATGGCATCGCGACCTGGCATACCAGCGACGGCTGAGACCAGCTCGAGGGCCGGGACCCGAGGACGTAGAGTGCCGACATCTAACCAAATTTGCAGGGACACATCACAAGATAAGGCCCAGTGCCAGGCGCAACCCGCCTAGAGGTAGGGCCCCGTGAGTCCCGCGCTGGCTCACGGGTGCCCAGATACACCTCGCCAGGCCCTACCGTGCCAGCCACGTGTCAGGGCGGGGCTGTACACGCCCCGGGGGCTCCTCCCGGAGGGGGCCCCCTCCCACGTACCAGTGGAAGCACCATGCTCCGCGCTGGCTGACGACACTGCCGAGGAGCGGCTATGCCCGTACACATACGGTAGCACTATGCTCCGCGCTGGTGATAAACAACTGAGGGTGGCCCCCGGGCCGCATCAACCTCAGGGAGCCCAGAGCTCAGTGTCTAGCCTCATCGTAACGCCTCCCCTCGGGAGTGCCGCGCGAGGGGGCTGGGCACGGGGGCTGCGCCTGGGTCACACCCAGACGCACGCCGCCCGGCCAGGTCCCCCCGGGCCTGGTTCGTCGCGCGTCTCTCCCCGAGCGGAGCCAAGGTACGAAGGCCGTTTGAGCGTCAAGGGGGACTCCTGAGCATCGCGACTCAGGAGCCTAACTGGTCACGTAGCCCCTCACTCCGTGGCCCCGTCCTGGTTTCCGGTCGGGACCATCGCTGGGTGAGGCACGCGCGCGGCCGGGCCCTGCAGACGTAGAACGGTGGATCCACCCGCATCACACCTCCCTACTTGATGTTCGTGCGCCAAGGGGGACTCCTGAGCATCGCGACTCAGGAGCCTAACTTGTCATGTAGCCCCTCACTCCTTGGTCCCGTCCTGGTTTCCGGTCGGGGCTATTGCTGGGTGAGCTACGCGCGGGGCCGGGCTCTGCCGGCGTAGAGCGTAAGCAAGTAGGAAGGAAAAGCGCTAATTTCAAGGAATTTAAAAGCAAATATTACAGTCCCCACTGTTATTTCAATGCCAAACGCAAGTTTAAACGCCTCCCCGAGGCATGATACGTGTGCAGGAATTAAAAGCAAGACAGGAGCCACGACGGAGTCACTTGGCGGCGGGGGAGCAGCACGGAGCGGGTTCGCCTCACGGAGCAGCGGGGTCGGCAGTGCCTTGCTCCGGCTTGGTGCTGAAGGCCCGGAATTTCCCCAGCAGAACCTCCGCGCGACCCTTCACGGCCTCGGCAGCGGCAGCGGCATGCTCACCGCTCACTGGCTCCAGCAGGCTGTCGAGGTCGACACCGGGATCGCGAAGGTAGATGTGGGTGAGGACCCGCATCAGTGCTGCAGAAGACAGGACACGCGCCTCGGCCTCGGCCGTGGGGCCAAGGCCAAGGGCGACATCTTCAAGAGCGTGAACCAGGAAGGGAAGCAGCTTGGCGGGGCCATCCTCAGCGCCAGCCAAAAGGCTCTCCAAGCCGCTGTCGTAAAGCGTCCTCAGCGAGGAGCGAGCCTTCGCCTCCAACTCCGTGAAGGCCGCATGGTCCTCGGCAAGAACCAGGGCCTTGCCATCCATCTCGGCCTTCCTCGCCCCCAACTCCTGCTCCAGCGCGCCTAGGCGGTCGCGGCGCTTCCTGAGCTTGGCCTCCCGGCCCTCGACGGCTTCCTCACGAGCCTTCACGCCTTCTTCCTGCTCTTGGCGAAGGCGGACCTCTTCCACGAGCCGATCCCGCAGGCCTTGCAGCTCGTCCTCCAGTGCCTTGCAGCGACCGCGGACGTCGACCACCTCCCCCAAGGCTGCATCACGGGCAGCCTTCGCCTCCAGGATGGCCTGCTTCTCCTCGTCGCATGCCGTCGAGGCCTCGACCAGCGCCGCTCGAATCGGGGTGTCGGAGCGAACCCATCCAGAAGCCAGCTCCAAACGCCCGGCCACCAAGCGGGGGTCGGCGCCAAGAAGATCCTGCCGCAGTCAGTCCAGCTCAGCAACAACACGATCCAGAACGGTAGAAGGAGTCGGAGGGACAGCGGCCAGTGGAGTAGGAGGAGAAGGCGGTAGTGCAGCCGCAGCATCCTGAGGCGGAGTCTGCCGCGCCCCGACAGCTGTAGCGGCGGCGGTAGGCAAGAGCACCTCGGGAGCCACTTGGCCCGTGGGGGCTGAGCTCGCCCCAGCCGGCTCAGCCAAACCTCGCGAGGATGACCGGGCAGGAGAAGCCTGTGCGTCGCGGTCACCTTCCTTCGCGGGCAGAAGCGCCGCCACAGATGGAACCTCGGGAGCCCCCTTCGGCTTCTTTGCTGCGGGTGCCAACCTATCAAAAGATGCATACGTCAAGCCTCAGAAGCAGAGCAAGAGATAAAGACAAGAATCGAATGCTTACGGGTGTCGCCAGTGAGCTCAAGCGGCCCCTGACCCTCGAGATAAGTTATCGCCCGGAAGCGCCAGCTACCGTGGCACCATCCCCGCACCTAATGCTATCCCTTGTTAGCAACGCCGCTCCCCTTTCTCACCAAATGACGGCTGCTTGGGCGACAAAGGGGACCTCCTGAGCAACGCGACTCAGGGGCTCTTACCGGACTCCGGGTCGCTCACCTCCTGGCCTTGACCACGGCATCGCGACCTGGCATACCAGCGATGGCTGAAGCCGCCTTGGGACTGGGACCTGTCAGCGCAGAGCACCAAGCCCTCGTGAGGTTCGAAAGGGAGAACTGAGCTAAGATGGAATGACCAACTCGCGCAATTCTACGACAAGGGTTATATATACAAGACAGGATCACAGGCACCTTACAAGCCCCTACGGGGCGCGTTTTTGATTCCTCGCAGGGAACGGATCCTAAAGGGACACAAACTACGCGCGTCCCTGCAAAAGACGCCATCATCAACAGTGGGCCATCAAGCACCTACGCCAACCCCATCCAGATCAGAGTCGGCGGCGGCCTGACGAGCCCGCCCTACTCCAGGAGTGGTGCCGGCTCGGGGGCTCGTAGCTGTCGTCGCTCGTCTCCGGAGTCGCGAAGAGCTCGCCGGAGTCGCTGGAACCTCCGACGCCTCCACCACCTGAGGAGCCTCCAAGGGAGTGGGTGGCGTGCCCAGTCCTCGTCACAGCAGGGCCCTGGCCACCTTCCCCGGGGCAGCACTCCAGCCGGCGCCCGCTCGCATTGAAGACCTTGAAGAGCATCACCAAAGCACCGTCGTAGTCCAGGTGGATCGCGAAGACTCCCCTTGTCCTGCAAACCCGGGCGATCTCCCTCCAGCCCCGGGTCATGTAGACCTCGCCCGGGGCGACGACCGCGACCTCTGCCTCGGTCGCGAGGGTGCTATAGCCGGCGTTTTGCAGCTAGAGCTCCAGGGGCTCCCCCTGCGGGATGATGGAGGCGAAGAAGGGAGGCAGGCGAATCCAAGACTGAAGAGGAATGGCGACGTGGAGCACGAACTCTTGGGAGGAGCCCTTGGTGTGGACCCTAGGGGGGATGACCCACACCTTCGTGACCCGTCGGCGCCGACGGCGGCGCCGCCTGTGGCGGTCAGCATTAGCTCCTTCGGGGCCCTCGACATGGGCGAACAATGGAAGCGGGAACCCCGGCGGCGCCCGCTCGCCCCAAGGCCTCGGCACCACCTGAAGGGCCCCTTCGTCCGGGCCACGGGGGATGAGCCGTTTCTTCGACGGGAGGGGGTCTGGCCCCTCTCAGGGAGCCTTTCCCTTCTCTGCCGTCGAGAACCAGTGGATCGGAGCCATCGCGGCAAGACGGAGCAAGGATCGGGAATAAGGAGAAGCAAGGAGGGGTGGACTGGAAGGGCGCGCGCCGTTCCGTACTTATGGCCAGCGAAGGCCAACCGCCGTCCTCCATGATCGCAGGTAATCATGACCCGTTTTTGCATGCAAGGACTTGTCCCATCCGTGCAATTGCCGAGGCGTCACGGGGAAGTGGAGGCGCCCTCGTCCAATCAACCGCCACGCGGTGCCCAAGGCCGCAGGCTGTTAGAGCCCGCGGTGCTTCGCTCTTGCCCTTCCGCCTCCCTGCACGGCCAAGTCCGGGCACGCCTTGGGCCCAGGGGCTACTGTCGGCGTTCTGGGAATGGGGGTCCCCAGACTTGCCTGCCTGCGGCCTATGGCATGGCTCAAAGGGGGGCCCAGCACGGCCCATCTTCACCAACACAAACCCAAGACCCTCGCGAGGGGCCAAGACTCGCGGGGCGGACGATGCGAAGCTTCCTCAGGCACGACCTCGTCAGGCTGGCTCACGAGGAGGCGGAGAGATCAAGGCGGGGTACCTCACGAGGTGCCCATGACGCAAACCGTGACAACTCAGGGCACCAGGCGGGTGCCAGCCTGCGCAGCGTCCTCCTTTCCTCTTTGGTGCAAAGGGGGCAAGCACAGCCGCGGAGTACCGAGGCATCAGGCAAAGGTTGCTATTTCGGTGCAACGAGACCAAGACCAGGAGGACTACGAGACAGAGGTCACCGTGGAGCCCAAGACGGCGTCATCACCAGAGCTTTGCATAGGCGAAGACTACTTTTGTCAGGATAGCTGATACTTGCTGTCCCCCTTCAAATTAGCCCGCCATTGTTGGCTCCCTTCCCGCTCAATATTTGGGAAGAGGACCAGGGCCTCTATAAATAGGACCAGCCACCCACACAGCAGGTGGTCGGCCAAAGGAGAGAGAGAGAGAAAGGTGGCTGAACTCCTCCTAGCAGTTCATCGCCTCAGCCAAGACCAGACCCTCGCGAGGCTGTTCTTCCTTGTATTGTTCATCATCATCAGCCCAAGAGGCAATCCACACACAACACACTGGAGTAGGGTATTACACCACAACGGTGGCCCGAACCAGTATAAACCCTGTGTCTCTTGTGTTGTTCTTTCCTTAGTTTAGATCCTAGCATGGCGGAGGGGTGCAGGTAGGTAGGAGGCGAAATCTCCGCGCGCACCCCAGTGTTCGAACCTCAAGGGTCTGCCGGAACCTGAAATTCGAAAAAATGGTACTAGTAAGTAGAGCGCCCACGGTTTCAATAATACTTGTGTTTCCGATTGTAACGTGATAGCACTTGTTCCAAAATGACTTTGTTGATTGTTAATGTGTGTGCCTTCGCAAATCTGACTGCAAATTTACCACAGCATGTTGGTGCATGTCATGGCACCAAGCCAAGTTTCATTATTTTCATGCGTGTTTTGGATTTACAGGAATTAAAAAACTAAGTTTCTCAATGTTTCCAACCCAGCCACGACGCCCAGAATTTTGAATTTCATTCCCATTTCTTGCATGGAACCTAGAAATTTACCCGAGGACACACATGTGATTTTTCAACCAACTTTGGTGCACTGGAACATGTGCTTGTATTTCAAATTTGAATTATGCACACAAAGGTGACACGTTCCCTCCTAGAACCACGAGCCTTCTTGAGAGAAGCACCGATTTGCAAGAAGCTTATACTAAAATTTGTTCCTATTCGACCAATTTTTTTACCACGACATGGTACTACCATGACATGACACCATGCCAAGTTTCATGATTTTAAAACCAAGTTTCTCAATGTTCTCGATCGAGCCACGATGCCCAGATGTTTGAATTTTATTCTCATTTTTCGCATGGGACCTACTCCCTCCTTCCATCTAAATAGGGCCTAATGTGTTTTTAAGACAGCCTTTGACTATTGACAAGATTAATAGCACATGAGATGTATACTATGAAAATTATATTATTGGAAGCTCCTTTGACATACAAATTTGAAGGTATGCTTTGTGTAAGTTGCATGCCAGATATTATTGCTCTAACGTTTGGTTAAAGTTAGCCTCGAAAAACGCATTAGGACCTATATAGATGGAAGGAGGGAGTAGAAATTCACCCGGGGACACAAATGTGATTTTTCAACCAACTTTGGTGCACGGGAGCATGTGCTTGTAGTTCAAATTTGAATTATGCACATTAAATGACCAAAAACTCAATTAATGTGTAAATAAGGCCAAATGAAGCCGGAATAATTCCAAAATTTAACAGGGCACTCATGTAGTTCTATGTTGCCTATGTAAATAAACTCAAGGGGGACAATGTATATCGTTTCACACTCAAAGGTGGCACGTTCCCTCTCAGAACCACGAGCCTTCTTGAGAGAAGCTTCGGTTTGCAAGAAGCTTATACCAAAATATGTTCCTATTCAGCCAATTTTTTTATCACAACATGGTAGTACCATGACATGACATCCATGCCAAGTTTCATGATTTTCAGACGTGTTTTGGATTTACAAGAATTTTAAAACCAAGTTTCTCAATGTTCTCGGCCGAGCCACGATGCCCAGATGTTTTAATTTTATTCTCATTTCTTGCATGGGACCTAGAAATTCACCCAAGGACACAAATGTAATTTTTCAACCAACTTTCATGCACGAGAGCATGTGCTTGTAGTTCAAATTTGACTTATGCACATTAAATGACCAGAAACTCAATTAATGTATAAAAAACGACAAACGAACCCGTAATAATTCCAAAATTTAACAGGGCACTAATATAGTTCTATGTTGCCTTTGTTAAGAAACTCAAGGGGGGCAGCGTATATCGTTTCACACTCAAAGGTGGCACGTTCCCTCTTAGAACCACGAGCTTCCAAATCGGCCCAATTTTTTACCACAACATGTTAGTGCCATGACATGGCACCATGCCAAGTTTCATGATTTCCAGGCGATTTTTGGATTTACATGAATTTAAAATCAAAGTTTCTTGATGTTCTCAGCCGAGTCATGACGCTCAGATGTTTGAATTTCATTCTCATTTCTTCCATGGGACCTAGAAATTCAACGAAGGACACACATGTGATTTTTTAACCCACTTTGGTGCACCGGAGCATGTGCATGCAATTCATATTTGGATTATGCACATTAAAAGTCCAGAAACTCAATTAATGTATAAAAAGGCCAAATGAACCCGAAATAATTCCAAAATTTAACAGGGCACTCATATAGTTCTATGTTGCTCTGTAAATAAAATCAGGGGGAGGCAGCGTATATCGTTTCGCACACAAAGGTGACACATTCCCTCTTGGAACCACGAGGCTTGTTGAGAGAATCTCCGGTTTTGCAAGAGGCTTATACCAAAACATGTCCCAATTCAGCCAAAAATTATACGTATGAAAACAGGGTTTAGATTACCCCAAACATCTCGCTACCTAGACCAATAATGTACTATGATTTGAATTCAACATAAAATGGATACAAATATTTGAATTGGAGAGCGTACGGTACATGTAGTTCATAGTGAAATATGATTACTGCTATATGTATGTTTTTTGTTATCAAGATAATATTTAAATTATTGTGTAACTTGACAGCAATCGTATTCAAATAAGCAAAAATGATTCAAATTTAGTCCATATGGTAGACGACAATATATATGTTCACATGGTGGAGTAAAATGTTCATATATGATGGAAGATGAAAATGTACGACTACACCAATTATAAACCGCAAGGTCACCTAATGATATATTCGAATTCAACATAACGTGGATTCAACAATTGAAATTCGAGATCATGGCATATGTAATCATATAAAAAGGGACATTACTCTTTCTTTGGTGGGAATTGATTTGTTTTTTGTTGTTGTTGAGGGAAGTGCGAATCGATTTGGTACTGTGCAGGGTAATCTTGTTCTCCCGATTTTTTTACATTTTTCTTGTAGTTTTTTCAATGGCATCTATAGCAATATAGTAAAAGGGGACATGACTCTCTTGTGTCTTGTATGAATTGTTTTTTTACACGTTAAGTTTGTTCTACCGAACAAGGAATCTGCACCTTGTTATCCCGAAATTTTCAAGCTCGAGTATCTTTTGTCTCACCTGTTTTGAAACTCCCGCTTCTTCAACCCGCGCCACGCCTTGTTATCCCGAAATTTGGACGCGCACGAGAACTCCCTCCCCATCCGAAATAGCTCCTGCAGCCCAGACACGCGAAATCCCCCTTCTACCTACCCCTCAGCCGGAAATGAAGCTCCACGTCGCGGTGTCAAAACCGATGGGGGTACGTGAAGGAAATATGATCTAGAGGAAATAATAAAGTTATTATTTATTTCCTTATATCATGATAAATGTTTATTATTCATGCTAGAATTGTATTAACCGGAAACTTGATACATGTGTGAATACATAGACAAACAAAGTGTCAGTAGTATGCCTCTACTTGACTAGCTCGTTGAATCAAAGATGGTTATGTTTCCTAGCCATAGACATGAGTTGTCATTTGATTAACAGGATCACATTATTAAGAGAATGATGTGATTGACTTGACCCATTCCGTTAGCTTAGCACTTGATCCTTTAGTATGTTGCTATTGCTTTCTTCATGACTTATACATGTTCCTATGACTATGAGATTATGCAACTCCCGTTTACCGGAGGAACACTTTGTGTGCTACCAAACGTCTCAATGTAACTGTTTGATTATAAAGGTGATCTACAGGTGTCTCCAAAGGTACTTTTTGGGTTGGCGTATTCCGATTAGGATTTGTCACTCCGATTGTTGGAGAGGTATCTCTGGGCCCACTCGGTAATGCACATCAATATAAGCCTTGCAAGCATTGTAACTAATGAGTTAGTTGCGAGTTGATGTATTACAGAACGAGTAAAGAGACTTTCCGGTAACGAGATTGAACTAGGTATTAAGATACCGACGATCGAATCTCGGGCAAGTAACATACCGATGACAAAGGGAACAAACGTATGTTGTTATGCGGTTTGACCGATAAAGATCTTTGTAGAAAATGGAGGAGCCAATATGGGCATCCAGGTTCCACTATTGGTTATTGACCAGAGAAGTGTCTCGGTCATGTCTACATAGTTCTCGAACCCGTAGGGTCCACACGCTTAACGTTCGTTGACGATATAGTATTATATGAGTTATGTATGTTGGTGGCCGAATGTTGTTCGAAGTCCCAGATGAGATCACGGATATGACGAGGAGCTCCGAATGGTCCGGAGGTAAAGATTCATATATTGGATGATATGGTTAGGCCAAGTGGTCAGGCCCACGGGGCTATAAGTCGGTGCAAAAGGAGTTTTGCGGAGGCTAGGGGGCCAAACGCCGGAGACCCTGGCGTCTGGCCCTGGGCTAGACGCCAAGGATTGTGGCGTTTGGTCCTGGAGTCCGAGTGGGACTCTTGCCTTTTGAGCAAAACCGACTTTGAGGAGGCTTTTGCTCCAAGTTTTGAACCCAGGGCTCAACATATAAATAGAGGGGCAGGGCTAGCACCAAAGACACATTAAGAAACACCAAGCCGTGTGCCGGCAACCCCGTCTCCTCTAGTTTATCCTCTGTCATAGTTTTCGTAGTGCTTAGGCGAAGCCCTGCGAAGATTGTTCTTCACCAACACCGTCACCATGCCGTCGTGATGCCGGAACTCATCTACTACTTCGCCTGTCTTGCTGGATCAAGAAGGCGAGGACGTCATCGAGCTGAGAGTGTGCAGAACTCGGAGGTGTCGTGCTTTCGGTATTTGGATCGGTCGGATCGTGAAGACGTACGACTACATCAACCGCGTTGATATAACGCTTCCGCTTTCAGTCTACGAGGGTACGTAGACAATACTCTCCCCTCTCGTTGCTATGCATCACCATGATCTTGCGTGTGCGTAGGAATTTTTTTTGAAATTACTACGTTCCCCAACAGTACGCTGGTAACTTACCCTACATATCAGACAAGCGCGTCCCTAAGCTTGGCTCCCCCCTCCCCCTTCGCCCCCCATTCGTACACCGAGGCCGCCAAAACATGCGAAACCCCACGCTCCTCTGTTGTCCTCCCGACCGCCGCCCAGCCGGAGACTCTTCCCCGACTACGTCGTCCACCGCAATAGCTCGCCGTCCCTCATCCACCGCACCGGATGAGGATCCATTGTCGATCTCGTCGCCCCGTCGGATCAGCCGCCCCGTCCTCCACCTCCAAGGAGCTGCCCCAACGTTCACCTCGTCTATCGCGCCACCTCAATCCCCTGCAGCGCCGTCTTGACCTGCCCCACTGGAACCGCATCACCCTCACCAATTCCTCCGATGAAGCCGAGGCCAACTCGGCGCCACCAAGGAGGTTCTACACTAACCGCTGCATTTTATATTTTATTCGATCTCACGGGGCTTCCGGTGCTCGATACCGAGCAGACATGGCGTGTCTCCATCGACGGCGCCGTCGCCGGCCACATCATCCACGGCGTCTCTCCCCCATGTCGTTGCTTCCTCGGCGGCAACTTCCACAACGGCACTAGCTGCAGCTGCTCTGGCTCTCGCCCGTGCTGCGGCTCTGTTCTTGCTGTCAGTCGCGCTGCTGCACTGCTCCTGCTTTTGTTTGTGCTGCTGCTCTGCTCTTGCTCTTGCTTGCGCTGCTGCTGCTACTGCACGACCTCCGGCTGCTACAGGAGTTGCTGCTTTAGCACTCGCTCGCGGTGCTACTGCACGACTTGCTCTCTGCTAGTGCGTTCCCTGCTCGAGCGTCTGCTAATTTAGATCACTGCTTCTCTTCTACTAGTGCTCGAACGCCCTAAACATCTATTGCAATGCTCTGTTACTAGTTCAATCAGTTTCGATAGTAAAATTCAGTTTCGACTGTGAAGTTCATTTTCTTCAGTTAAGTCCAGAGTGAACAGTACTTACAGCATCTGTCGAAGCGGCCGTGGCGCGACCGATGTGTTTTACATCTAGCACTTTTTGGTGATGTATTTTACATCATCTATTGTAAATGATATTAGGGTTCCACATCAGATTAACGTTGTCTGTCTTGTCATGCTTCAGCTTCGTCGCCGTACACCTTAGCGGAGCTGCTCCAACGACGGAAACGTCCATCACACCGGAGCAGTACCCTCGGTGCCGTTTCGAGAGGCCTGGGATCTTCTTCCCCGCCTCCGATAGTCACACCAGCATCATCACCATCCTCCATGTCCAACCCAATGATGCTGATGTCCACAAGGCTATGCCAAAGAGGTTGTACACTCGTCGCATCACTTTGTTTCTCCATTCCTCTGTTCTTCCAATTCATATGAGCCAAACACCCAGGTTGACTGAAATCCTATGTTTCCAAATGCTCTGTTTTGCACGTGCATTCCTATCCTATTCCTGTGTTTTTCCTGTCCTGCGTTTATAGCATCCTCCAATTCTAAGGAGCCCTTATAGATTTACTTCATTTTCAGATAGGCGTCAAAGAAAACTCTGTGTGTTATGTCCTGCTCCTGTCGTGCCGTCATCCACCCCACCTGAGGTGCACCATCGACAGAAGCGTTCACTGCAGCAGAGATCCCCCCTGCAGACTTCCTTTCGCCGCCTCAGATCATCTTCCCCATTGCCGGCAGCCACGCCAACTACATTACCATCATCGACTGAGCAGATGAACCTGAGGACTAAACAGTTCCAGAAGAGAGGTCACAGTCTTTCATGTTTGCTTACGTTATACATAGGTTATTATTACCTGCTACTTTGTCATTCAATCTTGAGTTTTGAATTGCCCATGGGTCTCATATCGAGCCAGCAATGAATAGTATCTGTCTACTATCTGGTTCATCTGGGTCTTCTATGTGGTTCATGTTGGGTGGGCAACAAACAATAGATGATCCATTTTTATCTTCTTAAACTGAAGCTATAATCTACCTGCTATCATTAGTTTTGGATCCATCCACTCGTTTGCTACCATCAGTCTTGATTTTTGCATGCACCCCTTAGGCCTTACAAAATCTAACTATTTTTTATTATGCATGTCAGATATTGTGCACAATCATACTGAACATGTAGAGAAAAAGAGAAGACCGTTGCGTGCGAATATAATGTCATGCAGACGCCGCTCCATGGTGGGCGGAGTGCCCCTCCTCCTGCATTTCCAGATTGTATTCCAGAGGAAGATAACTGTTCAGATGGAGATTCAGAAGGAGCCGACCACGCCTGTTTATCACCTGAGGTGTTTGCTCTAAGCTGGCATGCTGATGTTGGTCATATCATGCATATGGCGCCTTGCATTGCTTACATTATACATCTTATATGTCATCATCTTAGTTTAGATTTGCTTTGTGTGAATGCCACCTGTTGGGTTTCTATATCATACTCCCACCATTCCTAAATATTTGTCTTTTTAGAGATTTCAACAAGTGACTACATACGGAACAAAATGAGTGAATCTACACTCTAAAATATGTCTATATACATCCATATGTGGTAGTCCATTTGAAATCTCTAAAAAGACAAATATTTAGGAACGGAGGGAGTATATGGGAATTATGCAATGCCATCTTCTTTAGCCAGACATCATATACGTGAATCATGCAATGCCATCCTGTTTAGCCAGTCATCGTATATGTGAATTGTATCGTGCCATATTTTTTTCCATAATGTATTCCATTTGTCAACAATGTTTATACATTCATCTACTCTTCCTATGCATTAGCCATTTGAGTCGGTCATGGGAAAATCTGGAGTGAAAACAAGGTCTTTTGAGTAGTCAGTGCTACATGTTGATGCAGATTTCTTGCTGGTTATAGATAGCTCCTCAGAGGAGGATTCAGAGAGAGATGACCAGTCGTATCCCCCCCGAGGTGCATGCTCTAACTTGGCTGGGTTATATTGCTCATATCATGCATATGGTGTCTTGCATTGCCATGCCATTTGCTTCGAGTAGACATGCTTTGTGTGAATGCCTCCTGTTTGCTTTCTATATCAGATATGTGAATTATGCAATGCCATGTTTTTCAGCCAGTTATCATATATATGAATTATGCACCGCCATGGAGCCGGGCATCATATATGTGAATTATCTCATGCCATCTTTTTTTCATTATGTATTCCATTTGTCGACAATCTGTGTATATTGAACTACTCTTCATGTGTATCAGCCATTTGAGCCGGTTATGGAAAAATCTGGAGTGAAAACAAGGTCTTCAGAGCAGGCAACGGTACCTGTTGAAGCATATATCTTGATGGTTACAGGGAGCTCCCCAGAGGAGGATTCAGAGACAGATGACCAGTCCTATATCCCACCTGAGGTGAATGCTCTAAGTTGCAATGTTTATATTTCTCATATGATGCATATGGTGTCTTGCATTGCTTAGTTTAGACATCATATGCACAATATTGAATTCTATCTGCTTAGTTTAGAGATCATACATGTGAGTGCCAGCTGCTTAGTATATGAATCAATTATGTCAATTATATCATGCCATCCTGTATACTTAGACAACATGTATGTGAATTATTTCATCCCAACCTATTTTAAACATCATATAGTTTTGTCATGTCATCCTGTTTAGGTACTCATCATATGTTGAATTATGCCATTATATCCTGTTAAGTTATCCATCATATATCTGAAACTGTGTCATGCTATCATGTTTAGTTAGGCATCATATATGTGAAATTGTGTCATGTTGTCCTGTTTGGTTAGACAACATATATGTGAATTACCACATCTGTCTATCATACAATGTCTGTCCAGATTGCACACTTACACCGTTGGGCAGAGAACCAGCTACAGCCCATCTAACCGCAACCCCAGCGGATAGTAACCCACTTATAGTTGACAAAGCACCATGTCCACCACAGAGTACCCCCACATGAGCAGTTTGTAAACCTACTGCAGTGCCCAAAGCATGAAGACCACCACAACTAACCCAAACTCCACGTTTAAAGCAGAAGAGCAACTGTTCTCAGGTCAGATTCCATAGCTATGGTCCATACTCCTTTGCTGTTGCATCACTGTATTTACTCATACCAACTACTTTCGAATTTGAAGGATCCAATTGAAACTCCAATGGCGCAACAGGTATGTTTTAAACCTATTTCTTTAACTGGATTGCTGTTCTAACTTCTTGCTCTATGTTGATTTCAGTTTAAGTTGTATAAACAGTTATGTTCTCATGTGATGCACATTACAAGTGCTGCCAATGCTGTGTAGTTTCTCACACTTATATTCTGTCTATGCTGATGTGTCTTAAAAATATATGAGTTGAACTGTGTCTCTATCTTGATTAGGGAACATAAACTAGAATGATATGGACAATACAGTGACCATAGTACATAGATATATGTTTGTTTCATGCTGTTATCCTGTCCACCTTACTACTGAACCGGTTTACCAAAATGAGTTTCGTATACTACAAGCTAAACATGTGATGTGTCTGCTTGTTTCTCTTGTAGTATGCAAACAGAATATTGGAGAAGAGCACCCCACTATGCAATGGTAGAGAAAGTAATGCAGATAAGGTTCAAGATAGTGAGACAACCCTGTTGGTCTCCAAGAAAGGTGATAAAAACGATCTTGTAGACAGTGAGAAAACCCCACAGTCCTGCGTTGATGTAGTGTTCGAGTTACTGGCTAGTACCGCTGGCACAAGCTCTTCGAACTCACTGCCTGAATCACTTCGGCTTCTTCAGTCTCAGCTACAAGCTGAAAGGCATTAGTCAGCTGTGTTGCGGCAAGAAGCCGAAGGACTGAGGAAGTCCCTGCAGAATTCAGATGTGTACTTTCTTGTGCAACAACAAGCGCTAGAGGATTTAAGCGCCAAACAAGAGAAAGTTAATAAGCTTGCTAAGCATCTTGCCAGCATTATGGGTACCCAGGATATTGTTTCTTGAACTCTTCTGAAGTGGTTTTAGTTCTGGACTTGTTTTGCTGCAGCGTTTATATGCTGCTTTGTTCCCTATATTTGCACTGGTGGAGAACTTTGATGCCCAGTGGATGTAATATGTGTAATAGCCGTGATAGCCTAGCATAAGTTGCTTGCTTATTTATTTCCTTGTTGTCTTGTTTATTTGTTTGCTTGTAGTCAGTGCAGTTCTTTTTCTGCGGTTTGCTAGTGGCTGCAATAACCTATTTTTTAAAACTAGGCCACAATAACCATGGGCTAATATTTACTGTAGTGACACTGGGCCTCCTACGGGCCATAGAAACAGTGGGCCTTCTACGGGCCGTAGAAACAGTAGGCCTTCTACGGGACTCTTGCCTTTCAGGAAAAACCGACTTTGAGTAGGCTTTTGCTCCAAGTTTCAAACCCAGGGCTCAACATATAAATAGAGGGGCAGGGCTAGCACCAAAGACACATCAAGAAACACCAAGCCGTGTGCCGGCAACCCCGTCTCCTCTAGTTTATCCTTTGTCATAGTTTTCGTAGTGCTTAGGCCAAGCCCTGCGAAGATTGTTCTTCAGCAACACCGTCACCACGCCGTCGTGCTGCCGGAACTCATCTACTACTTCGCCCATCTTGCTGGATCAAGAAGGCGAGGACGTCATCGAGCTGAACGTGTGCAGAACTCGGAGGTGTCGTGCTTTCGGTACTTGGATCGGTCGGATCGTGAAGAGGTACGACTACATCAACCGCGTTGATATAACTCTTCCGCTTTTGGTCTACGAGGGTACGTAGACAATACTCTCCCCTCTCGTTGCTATGCATCACCATGATCTTGCGTGTGCATAGGAATTTTTTTGAAATTACTACGTTCCCCAACAGTGGCATCCGAGCCTGGTTTTATGCGTAGATGTTATATGCACGAGTAGAACACAAGTGAGTTGTGGGCGATACAAGTCATACTGCTTACCAGCATGTCATACTTTGGTTCGGCGGTATTGTTGGATGAAGTGGCTCGGACCAACATTACGCGTACGCTTACGCGAGACTGGTTCTACCGACGTGCTTTGCACACAGGTGGCTAGCGGGTGTTAGTTTCTCCAACTTTAGTTGAACCGAGTGTGGCTATGCCCGGTCCTTGAGAAGGTTAAAACAGCACTAACTTGACGAACTATCATTGTGGTTTTGATGAGTAGGTAAGAACGGTTCTTGCTCAGCCCGTAGCAGCCACGTAAAACTTGCAACAACAAAGTAGAGGACGTCTAACTTGTTTTTGTAGGGCATGTTGTGATGTGATATGGTCAAGACGTGATGCTATATTTTATAGTATGAGATGATTATGTTTTGTAACCGAGTTATCGGCAACTGGCAGGAGCCATATGGTTATCGCTTTATTGTATGCAATGCAATCACCCTGTAATGCTTTACTTTATCACTAAGCGGTAGCGATAGTCGTAGAAGCATAAGTTGGCGAGACGATAACGATGCTACGATGGAGATCAAGGTGTCGCGTCGGTGAAGATGGTGATCATGACGGTGCTTTGGAGATGGAGATCACAAGCACAAGATGATGATGGCCATATAATATCACTTATATTGATTGCATGTGATGTTTATCTTTTATGCATCTTATCTTGCTTTGATTGACGGTAGCATTACAAGATGATCTCTCACTAAATTTCAAGATAAAAGTGTTCTCCCTGAGTATGCACCGTTGCGAAAGTTCTTCGTGCTGAGACACCACGTGATGATCGGGTGTGATAAGCTCTACGTTCAAATACAACGGGTGCAAAATAGTTGCACACGTGGAATACTCAGGTTAAACTTGACGAGCCTAGCATATGCAGATATGGCCTCGAAACACTGGAGACCGAAAGTTTGAGCGTGAATCATATAGTAGATATGATCAACATAATGATGTTCACCATTGAAAACTACTCCATCTCACGTGATGATCGGACATGGTTTAGTTGATTTGGATCACGTGATCACTTAGATGATTAGAGGGATGTCTATCTAAGTGGGAGTTCTTAAGTAATATGATTAAATTCAACTTTAATTTATCATGAACTTAGTCCTGGTAGTATTATCATATCTGTGTTGTAGATCAATAGCTCGCGTTTAGCTCCCCTATTTTATTTTTGATATGTTCCTAGAGAAAACTAAGTTGAAAGATGTTAGTAGCAATGATGCGGATTAGATCCGTGATCTGAGGATTATCCTCATTGATGCACAGAAGAATTATGTCCTTGATGCACCGCTAGGTGACAGCCGATTGCAGGAGCAAATGCAGATGTTATGAACGTTTGGCAAGCTTGATATGATGACTACTTGATAGTTTAGTGCACCATGCTTAACGGCTTAGAATCGGGACTTCAAAGACGTTTTGGACGTCATGGACCATATGAGATGTTCCAGGAGTTGAAGTTAATATTTCAAGCAAATACCCGAGTTGAGAGATATGAAATCTCCAACAAGTTCTATAGCTAAAAGATGGAGGATAATAGCTCAACCAGTGAGCATGTGCTCAGATTGTCTGGGTACTACAATTGCTTGAATCAAATGGGAGTTAATCTTTCAGATAAGATAGTAATTGACAAAGTTCTCTAGTCACTATCACCAAGTTAATAGAACTTCACGATGAACTATAATATGCAAGGGATGACGAAAACAATTCCCAAGCTCTTCGTGATGCTAAAATTGGCGAAGGTAGAAATCAAGAAAAACATCAAGTGTTGATGGTTGACAAGACCACTAGTTTCAAGAGAAGGAGCAAAGGGAAGAAGGGGAACTTCAAGAAGAATGACAAGGAAGTTGCTGCTCGAGTGAAGAAGCCCAAGTCTGGACCTAAGCCTGAGACTAAGTGCTTCTACTGCAAAGGGAATCGTCACTGGAAGCGGAACTACCCCAAGTAATTGGTGGATAAGAAGGATGGCAAAGTGAACATAGGTATATTTGATATACATGTTATTGATGTGTACTTTACTAGTGTTTATAACCAACCCCTCGGTATTTGATACTGGTTCAGTTGCTAAGAGAAGTAACTCGAAACGGGAGTTGCAAAATGAACAGAGACTAGTTAAGGGTGAAGTGATGATGTGTGTTGGAAGTGGTTACAAGATTGATATGATCATCATCGCACACTACCAATACTTTCGGGATTAGTGTTGAACCTAAATAAATGTTATTTTGGTGTTTGCGTTAAGCATGAATATGATTTGATCATGTTTATTGCAATACATTTATTCATTTAAAATCAGAGAATAATTATTATTCTGTTTACATGAATAAAATCTTCGATGGTCATACACCCAATGAAAATAGTTTGTTGGATCTCGATCATAGTGATACACATATTCATAACAATGAAGCCAAAAGATGCAAAGTTAATAATGATAGTGCAACTTATTTTTGGCACTGTCGTTTAGGTCATATTGGTGTAAAGCGCATGAAGAAATACCATGCTGATGGGCTTTTGGAATCACTTGATGCTTGCGAACCATGCCTTATGGGCAAGATGACTTAGACTCTGTTCTCTGGAACAATGGGGCGAGAAACTGACTTATTGGAAATAATACATACTTATGTATGCGATCTGATGAGTGTTGAGGCTCGCGGCGGGTATCGTTACTTTCTGACCTTCACAGATGATTTGAGCAGATATGGGTATATCTACTTGATGAAACATAAGTCTGAAACATTTGAAAAGTTCATATAATTTCAGAGTGAAGTGGAAAATCATCGTAACAAGAAAATAAAGTTTCTACGATTTGATTGTGGAGGAGATTATTTGAGTTACGAGTTTGGTCATCATTTGAAACAATGCGGAATAGTTTCGCAACTCACGCCACCTAGAACACCACAGTGTAATGGTGTGTCCGAACATCATAACCGTACTTTATTAGATATGGTGCAATCTTTGATGTCTCTTACCGGTTACCACTATCGTTTTGGGATTCTGCATTTGAGACAACTGCATTCACGTTAAATAGGGCACCATCTAAATCCGTTGAGATGACACTATATGAATTGTGGTTTGGCAAGAAACCAAAGTTGTCGTTTCTTAAAGTTTGGAGTTGCAATGCTTATGTGAAAAGGTTTCAACCTGATAAGCTCGAACCCAAATCGGAGAAATGCGTCTTCATACGATACCCAAAGGAGACTGTTGGGTACACCTTCTAATCACAGATCCAAAGGCAAAATATTCGTTGCTAAGAATGGATCCTTTCTAGAGAAGGAGTTTTCCTTAAAAGAAGTGAGTGGGAGGAAAGTAGAACTTGATGAGGTAATTGTACCTTCTCCCGAATTGGAAAATAGTTCATCACAGAAATCAGTTCCTGTGACTCCTACACCAATTAGTGAGGAAACTAATGATGATGATCATGTAACTTCAGATCAATTTACTGCCGAACCTCGTAGGTAAACCAGAGTGAGATCTGCACCAGAGTGGTATGGTAATCCTATTCTGGAGGTCATGTTACTTGACCATGACGAACCTACGAACTATGAGGAAGTGATGATAAGCCCAGATTCTGCAAAATGGCTTGAGGCCATGAAATCTGAGATGGGATCCATGTATGAGAACAAAGTGTGGACTTTGGTTGACTTGCCCGATGATCGGCAAGCCATAGAAAATAAAGGATCTTCAAGAGGAAGATGGATGCTGATAGTAGTGCTACTATCTACAAAGCTAGACTTGTCGAAAAAGGTTTTTACAAAGTTCAAGGAGTTGACTACAATGAGACCTTCTCAATCGTAGCGATGCTTAAGTCTGTCCAAATCATGTTAGCAAATTGCCACATTTTATGAAATCTAGCAAATGGATGTAAAGACTGCATTCCTGAATGGATTTCTGGAAGAAGAGTTGTATATGATGCAACCTAAAGGTTTTATCGATCCAAAGGAGGCTAACAAAGTGTGCAAGCTCCAGCGATCCATCTATGTACTGGTGAAAGCATCTCGGAGTTGGAATATACGCTTTGATGAGTTGATCAAAGCATATAGTTTTATACAGACTTGCGGTGAAGCCTGTATTTACAAGAAAGTGAGTGGGAGCACTACAACATTTCTGATAAATGTATGTGAATGACATATTGTTGATCGAAAATAATGTAGAATTTTCTGGAAAGCATAAAGGAGTATTTGAAAGGAGTTTTTCAAATGAAGACCTTGGTGAAGCTGCTTACATATTGAGCATCAAGATCTATAGAGATAGATCAAGACGCTTGATAAGTTTTTTCAATGAGTACATACCTTGACAAGATTTTGAAGTAGTTCAAAATGGAACAGTCAAAGAAAGAGTTCTTGCATGTGTTACAAGGAGTGAAATTGAGTAAGACTCAAAGCCCGACCACGGTAGAAGATAGAAAGAGAATGAAAGTCATTCCCTATGCCTCAGCCATAGGTTCTATAAAGAATGCCGTGCTATGTACTAGATCTATTGTATACCATACACTGAGTTTAGCAAGGAAGTACAATAGTGATCTAGGAGTAGATCACTGGACAGCGGTCAAAATTATCCTTAGTGGAATAAGGATATGTTTCTCGATTATGGAGGTGACAAAAGGTTCGTCGTAAAGGGTTACGTTGATGCAAGTTTTGACACTGATCCAGATGACTCTAAGTCTCAATCTGGATACATATTGAAGGTGGGAGCAATTAGTTAGAGTAGCTCTGTGCAGAGAATTGTTGACATAGAAATTTACAAAATACATACGGATCTGAATGTGGCAGACCCATTGACTAAACTTCTCTCACAAGCAAAACATGATCACACCTTAGTACTCTTTGGGTGTTAATCACATAGCGATGTGAACTAGATTACTGACTCTAGTAAACCCTTTGGGTGTTGATCACATGACGATGTGAACTATGGGTGTTAATCACATGGTGATGTGAACTATTGGTGTTAAATCACAAGGCGATGTGAACTAGATTATTGACTCTAGTGCAAGTGGGAGACTGAAGGAAATATGCCCTAGAGGCAATAATAAAGTTATTATTTATTTCCTTATATCATGATAAATGTTTATTATTCATACTAGAATTGTATTAACCGGAAACTTGATACATGTGTGAATACATAGACAAACAGAGTGTCAGTAGTATGCCTCTACTTGACTATCTCGTTGAATCAAAGATGCTTATGTTTCCTAGCCATAGACATGAGTTGTCTTTTGATTAACGGGATCACATTATTAAGAGAATGATGTGATTGACTTGACCCATTCCGTTAGCTTAGCACTTGATCGTTTAGTATGTTGCTATTGCTTTCTTCATGACTTATACATGTTCCTATGACTATGAGATTATGCAACTCCCGTTTACCGGAGGAACACTTTGTGTGCTACCAAATGTCACAACGTAAATGGGTGATTATAAAGGTGTTCTATAGGTGTCTCCAAAGGTACTTGCTGGTTTGGCGTATTCCGATTAGGATTTGTCACTCCGACTGTTGGAGAGGTATCTCTTGGCCCACTCGGTAATGCACATCAATATAAGCCTTGCAAGCATTGTAACTAATGAGTTAGTTGCGAGATGATGTATTAGAGAATTAGTAAAGAGACTTGCCGGTAACGAGATTGAACTAGGTATTAAGATACCGACCATCAAATCTCGGGCAAGTAACATACCGATGACAAAGGGAACAAACGTATGTTGTTATGCGGTTTGACCGATAAAGATCTTCGTAGAATATGTAGGAGCCAATATGGGCATCCAGGTTCCGCTATTGGTTATTGACCAGAGAAGTGTCTCGGTCATGTCTACATAGTTCTCGAACCCATAGGGTCCGCACGCTTAATGTTCGTTGATGATATAGTATTATATGAGTTATGTATGTTGGTGGCCGAATGTTGTTCGGAGCCCCGGATGAGATCACGGACATGACGAGGAGCTCTGGAATGGTCCGGAGGTAAAGATTCATATATTGGATGATATGGTTAGGCCAAGGGGTCAGGCCCACCGGGCTATAAGTCAGTGCAAAAGGAGTTTTGCGGAGGCTAGGGGGCCAAACGCCGGAGACCCTGTCGTCTGGCCCTGGGCCAGACACCGAGGCCCATGGCGTCTGGGCCAGACGCCAAGGATTGTGGTGTTTTGTCCTGGAGTCCGAGTGGGACTCTTACTTTTCGAGCAAAACCGACTTTGAGGAGGCTTTTGCTCCAAGTTTCAAACCCAGGGCTCAACATATAAATCGAGGGGCAGGGCTAGCACCAAAGACACAACAAGAAACACCAAGCCGTGTGCCGGCAACCCCGTCTCCTCTAGTTTATCCTCCGTCATAATTTTTGTAGTGCTTAGGTGAAGCCCTGCGAAGATTATTCTTCACGAACACCGTCACCATACCGTCGTGCTGCCAGAACTCATCTACTACTTCGCCCGTCTTGCTGGATCAAGAAGGTGAGGACGTCATCGAGCTGAAAGTGTGCAGAACTCGGAGGTGTCATGCTTTCGGTACTTGGATTGGTCGGATCATGAAGACGTACGACTACACCAACCGCGTTGATATAACGCTTCCGCTTTCGCTCTACGAGGGTACGTAGACAATACTCTCCCCTCTCATTGCTATGCATCACCATGATCTTGCGTGTGCGTAGTAATTTTTTTGAAATTACTACGTTCCCCAACAGTACGCTGGTAACTTACCCTACATTTCGGACAAGCGCGTCCCTAAGCTTGGCTCCCCCCTCCCCCTTCGCCCCCCATTCGTACACCGAGGCCGACAAAACCCGCGAAACCCCACGCTCCTTCGTCGGTCTCCCGACCACCGCCCAGCCGGAGACTCTTCCCCGACTACGTCGTCCATTGAAACAGCTCGCCGTCCCTCATCCACCGCACCGGATGAGGATCCGTTGTCGATCTCGTCATCCCACCGGATCAGCCGCCCCGTCCTCCACCTCCAAGGAGCTGCCCCGACGTTCGCCTCGTCTATCACGCCACCTCAATCCCCACAGCGCCGTCTTGACCTGCCCCACCGGAACCGCAACACCCTCACCAATTCCTCCGATGAAGCCGAGGCCAACTCGGCGCCACCAAGGAGGTTCTGCACTCACCGCTGCATTTTATCTTTTATTCGATCTCACGGGGCTGCCGGTGCTCGATACCGAGCAGACATGGCGTGTCTCCATCGACAGCGTCGTCGCCGGCCACATCATCCATGGCGTCTCTCCCCCATGTCGTTGCTTCCTCGGCGGCGACTTCCACAACGGCACTAGCTGCAGGTGCTCCGGCTCTCGCTCGCGCTGCGGCTCTGTTCTTGTTGTCGGTCGCACTGCTGCACTGCTCCTGCTTTCGTTCGTGCTGCTGCTCTGCTCTTGCTCTCGCTTGCACTGCTGCTGCTACTGCATGACCTCCGGTAGCTACAGGAGTTGCTACTTTAGCACTTGCTCGCGGTGCTACTGCATGACTTGCTCTCTGCTAGTGCATTCCCTGGTCGAGCGTCTGCTGATTTAGATCACTGCTTCTTTGCTACTAGTGCTCGAACGCCCTAAACATCTGTTGCAATGTTTTGTTACTAGTTCAATCAGTTTTGATAGTAAAATTCAGTTTCGACTGTGAAGTTCATTTTCTTCAGTTAAGTTCAGAGTGAACAGTACTTACAACATCTGTCGGAGCGACCGTGGCGCGGCAGATGCGTTTTACATCTAGCACTTTTTGGTGATGTATTTTACATCATCTATTGGAGATGATATTAGGGTCCCACTTCAGATTAACGTTGTCTGTCTTGTCATACTTCAGCCTCGTCACCGTACACCTTAGCGGAGCTGTTCCAACGATGAAACCGTCCATCACAGTGGAGCAGTACCCTCGGCGCCGTTTCCAGAGGCCTCGGATCTTCTTCCCCGCCTCCGACAGTCACACCATCATCATCACCATCCTCCATGTCCAACCCAATGATGCTGAGGTCCACAAGGCTATGCCAAAGAGGTTGTACACTCGTCGCATCACTTTGTTTCTCCATTCCTCTGTTCTTCCAATTCATGTGACCCAAACACCCAGGTTGACTGAAATCCTATGTTTCCAAATGCTCTGTTTTGCACGTGCATTCCTATCCTATTCATATGTTTTTCCTATCCTGCATTTATAGAATCCTCCAATTCTAAGGAGCCCTTATATATTTACTTCATTTTCAGATAGGCGTCAAAGAAAACTCTGTGTGTTATGTCCTGCTCCTGCCGTGCCGTCATCCACCCCACCTGAGGTGCACCATCGACAGAAGCATTCACTGTAGCAGAGATCCCCCCTGCAGACTTCCTTTCGCCGCCTCATATCATCTTCCATGTTGCCGCCAGCCACACCAACTGCATTACCATCATCGACTGAGCAGATGAACCTGAGGACTACACAGTTCCGGAAGAGAGGTCGTAGTCTTTCGTGTTTGCTTACGTTATACATTGGTTATTATTACCTGCTACTTTATCATTCAATCTTGAGTTTTGAATTGCCCATGGGTCTCATATCGAGCCAGCAATGAATAGTATCTGTCTACTATCTGGTTCATCTGGGTCTTCTATGTGGTTCATGTTGGGTGGGAAACAAACAATAAATGATCCATTATCTATCTTTTTAAACTGAAGCTATAATCTACTTGCTATCATTAGTTTTAGATCCATCCACTCGTTTGCTACCATCAGTCTTGATTTTTGCATGCACCCCTTAGGCCTTACAAAATCTAACTATTTGTTTTATTGTGCATGTCAGATAATGTACACAATCGTACTGAACATGTAGAGAAAAAGAGAAGACCGTTGCGTGCGAATATAATGTCATGCAGACGCTGCTCCATGGTGGGCAAAGTGCCCCCCCTCCTGCATTTCCAGATTGTATTCCAGAGGAAGATAACTGTTCAGTTGGAGATTCAGAAGGAGCCGACCACACCTGTTTACCACCTGAGGTGTTTGCTCTAACCTGGCATGCTGATGTTTGTCATATCATGCATATGGCGCCTTGCATTGCTTACATTATACATCTTATATGTCATCAGCTTAGTTTAGATTTGCTTTGTGTGAATGCCACCTCTTTGGTTTTTATATCATACTCCCACCATTCCTAAATATTTGTCTTTTTAGAGATTTCAACAAGTGACTACATACGGAACAAAATGAGTGAATCTACACTCTAAAATATGTCTATATACATCCGTATGTGGTAGTCCATTTGAAATCTCTAAAAAGACAAATATTTAGGAACGGAGGGAGTATATGGGAATTATGCAATGCCATCTTCTTTAGCCAGGCATCATATACGTGAATCATGCAATGCCATCCTTTTTAGCCAGTCATCATATAGGTGAATTGTATCGTGCCATATTTTTCCGTAATGTATTCCATTTGTCAACAATGTTTATACATTCATCTACTCCTCCTATGCATCAGCCATTTGAGTCGGTCATGGGAAAATCTGGAGTGAAAACAAGGTCTTTTGAGCAGTCAGTGCTACCTGTCGATGCAGATTTCTTGCTGGTTACAGATAGCTCCTCAGAGGAGGATTCAGAGAGAGATGACCAGTCGTATCCCCCCCAAGGTGCATGCTCTAACTTGGCTGGGTTATATTGCTCATATCATGCATATGGTGTCTTGCATTGCCATGCCATCTGCTTAGATTAGACATGCTTTGTGTGAATGCCTCCTGTTTGCTTTCTATATCAGATATGTGAATTATGCAATGCCATGTTTTTCAGCCAGTTATCATATATGTGAATTATGCACCGCCATGGAGCCAGGCATCATATATGTGAATTATCTCATGCCATCTTTTTTTCATTACGTATTCCATTTGTCGACAATCTGTGTATATTGAACTACTCTTCATGTGTATCAGCCATTTGAGCCGGTTATGGAAAAATCTGGAGTGAAAACAAGGTCTTCAGAGCAGGCAATGGTACCTGTTGAAGCATATATCTCGATGGTTACAGGGAGCTCCTCAGAGGAGGATTCAGAGACAGATGACCAGTCCTATATCCCACCTGAGGTGTATGCTCTAAGTTGCAATGTTTATATTTCTCATATGATGCATATGGTGTCTTGCATTGCTTAGTTTAGACATCATATGCACAATATTGAATTCTATCTGCTTAGTTTAGAGATCATACATGCGAGTGCCAGCTGCTTAGTATATGAATCAATTATGTCAATTATATCATGCCATCCTGTATACTTAGACAACATGTATGTGAATTATTTCATCCCAACCTATTTTAGAAAGACATCATATAGTTTTGTCATGTCATCCTGTTTAGGTACTCATCATATGTTGAATTATGCCATTATATCCTGTTAAGTTATCCATCATATATCTGAAACTGTGTCATGCTATCCTGTTTAGTTAGGCATCATATATGTGAAATTGTGTCATGCTGTCCTGTTTGGTTAGACAACATATATGTGAATTACCACATCTGTCTATCATACAATGTCTGTACGTTCAATTCTTTTCTTGTTTATCAGCCATTTGAATTGGAGGGGGTGATGGCAGTATCTAAGGGAGCAAAAACCCGTTCTTCACAAAAGACAGTGCTACCCGTCGATGCAGATAGAACCATGGTTGTACTGGCCCACAAACTAGCCCCACCACACATAATCGAGACTCTTCCAGATTGCACACTTACACCGTTGGGCAGAGAACCAGCTACAACCCATCTAACCGCAACCCCAGCGGATAGTAACCCACTTATAGTTGACAAAGCACCATGTCCACCACAGAGTACCCCCACACGAGCAGTTTGTAAAGCTACTGCAGTGCCCAAAGCACGAAGACCACCACAGCTAACCCAAACTCCATGTTTAAAGCAGAAGAGCAACTGTTCTCAGGTCAGATTCCGTAGCTATGGTCCATACTCCTTTGCTGTTGCATCACTGTATTTACTCATACCAACTACTTTCGAATTTGAAGGATCCAATTGAAACTCCAATGGCGCAACAGGTATGTTTTAAACCTATTTCTTTAACTGGATTGATGTTCTAACTTCTTGCTCTATGTTGATTTCAGTTTAAGTTGTATAAACAGTTATGTTCTCATGTGATGCACATTACAAGTGCTGCCAATGTTGTGTAGTTTCTCACACTTATATTCTGTCTATGCTGTGTGTCTTAAAAATATATGAGTTGAACTGTGTCTCTATCTTGATTAGGGAACATAAACTAGAATGATATGGACAATACAGTGACCATAGTACATAGATATATGTTTGTTTCATGCTGTTATCCTGTCCACCTTACTACTGAACCGGTTTACCAAAATGAGTTTCATATACTACAAGCTAAACCTGTGATGTGTCTGCTTGTTTCTCTTGTAGTATGCAAACAGAATATTGGAGAAGAGCACCCCACTATGCAATGGTAGAGAAAGTAATGCAGATAAGGTTCAAGATAGTGAGACAACCCTGTTGGTCTCCAAGAAAGGTGATAAAAACGATCTTGTAGACAGTGAGAAAACCCCACAGTCCTGCGTTGATGTAGTGTTTGAGTTACTGGCCAGTACCGCTGGCACAAGCTCTTCGAACTCGCTGCCTGAATCACTTCAACTTCTTCAGTCTCAGCTACAAGCTGAAAGGCATCAGCCGGCTATGCTGCGGCAAGAAGCCGAAGGACTAAGGAAGTCCCTGCAGAATTCAGATGCGTACTTTCTTGTGCAACAGCAAGCGCTGGAGAATTTAAGCGCCAAACAAGAGAAAGTTAATAAGCTTGCTAAGCATCTTGCCAGCATTATGGGTACCCAGGATATTGTTTCTTGAACTCTTCTGAAGTGGTTTTAGTTCTGGACTTGTTTTACTGTGGTGTTTATATGCTGCTTTGTTCCCTATATTTGCACTGGTGGCGAACTTTAATGCCCAGTGGATGTAATACGTGTAATAGCCGTGATAGCCTAGCATAAGTTGTTTGCTTATTTATTTCCTTGTTGTCTTGTTTATTTGTTTACTTGCAGTAAGTGCAGTTTTTCTGCGGTTTGCTAGTGGCTGCAATAACCTATTTTTTAAACTAGGCCACAATAACCATGGGCTAATATTTTTTGTAGTGACACTGGGCCTCCTACGGGCTATAGAAATAGTGGGCCTTCTACGGGCCGTAGAAACAATAGGCCTTCTACGGGCCATAGAAACAATGGGCCTTCTACGGGTCGTAGAAACAATGGGCCTTCTACAGGCCGTATCATCAATGGGCCTTATACGGGTCGTATGATCGATTGGCCAAACATGGGCCAATAATAGGCCGCACTATGGCCGTAAACGGGCTAGAGTTGGAATCGTCCGTTCATGGGCCGACCATAACGGGCCATCGTTAATAGGCCGTATTTGATGACGCTATGAAAACGGTCCAACGTATTAACGGACCACAAATGGGCCGACTGTAACCACAGGCTGAATTTGGCCCACAAGCAGAAAATGACAGTAACGGGCCGTAAGTAAACGAATGCTGGAAATGAGCCCAAGAATAAATGGGCTCTGAGAAGGCCGAAAGATAACATGGGCTAGAAACGGCCCAACGGAATAACGGGCCGTTAATGGGTATAAAGTGATACATTGTTCACTACGGGCCAGTTTCACCACGGGCCATTAATGGGTGTAAAGTGATACACTGTTCATTACAGGCCAGTTTCACCACGGGCCGTTAATAGGCCAAGAGTTACATAGGGCCTCATATGGGCCGAAAGACATCATGGGCCATACATGGGCCAGAAGTGAAAACGGGCTGGAATCATATTGGATGGCCCAGATGACGCTATTGGGCCTTATTCGGATAGGGCGTAACGGGCCTTGGGTTAGCGGGCTATAAATGGGCTATATGGGAATAGGCCGTTAACATGCTTTCCATGGGCCGACCCGCCACCTTTTGACCAAGTCAAACGGGCCGACCTTTTCACATGAATGGGCCTCTGTTGGGTCGTGCCACATGTCAACGTATCATAGGCGCCTTCTGTCCAATGAGTGGATGACATCTATCCCAACAATGAGCCGACACGTGTTTCCTCCAGCCAATGATGATTTTACACGTGGAAAATCCCCATTGGTCGGGGCTGTTAACAGGTTATCGGATCCAAAACCCGACCCGGTGGCTTAAGGGCATTCCGTTACGGTGGATGCCACGTGTCAGTCACCCTTGACGAAAGCACTTCTGTGACGCGCGATTTATCGTCATGGAAGTGCACACTTCTATGATGATAATTTTGGTAATGTCATGGAACACTTCTACGACAACACAGGTATGAATATCTTGATTCTGTCATAAAATCGGCATGGATTTACATGCATGACAAAAAACGCGACCTACTGTGACAAACATGTATCATCACGGAAGTGTATTTTTTTTGTAGTGCTAGTATGCCTCTACTTGACTAGCTCGCTAATCGAAGATGGTTGAGTTTCCTAGCCATGGACATGAGTTGTCATTTGATTAACGGGATCACATCATTAGGAGAATGATGTGATTGACTTGACACATTCCGTTAGCTTAGCACTTGATCGTTTAGTATGTTGCTATTGCTTTCTTCATGACTTATACATGTTCCTATGACTATGAGATTATTCAACTCCCGTTTACCAGAGGAACACTTTGTGTGCTACCAAATGTCACAACATAACTGGGTGATTATAAAGGTGCTCTACAGGTGTCTCCAAAGGTACTTGTTGAGTTGGAGTATTTCGAGATTAGGATTTGTCACTCCGATTGTCGGAGAGGTATCTCTGGGCCCTCTCGGTAATGCACATCACTATAAGCCTTGCAAGCAATGTGACTAATGAGTTAGTTGCGGGACGATGTATTACAGAACGAGTAAAGAGACTTGCTAGTAACGAGATTGAACTAGGTATTGAGATACCGACGATCAAATCTCGGGCAAGTAACATACCAATGACAAAGGGAACAACGTATGTTGTTATGCGGTTTGACCGATAAAGATCTTCGTATAATATGTAGGAGCCAATATGAGCATCCAGGTTCCGCTATTGGTTATTGACCGCAGATGTGTCTCGGTCATGTCTACATAGTTCTCGAACCCGTAGGGTCCGCACGCTTAACGTTCGGTGATGATTTGTATTATGAGTTATGTGATTTGACATACTGAAGGTAGTTCAGAGTCCCAGATGAGATCGGGGACATGACGAGGAGTCTCGAAATGGTAGAGATGTAAAGATCAATATATTGGACGACTATATTTGGACATCGGAAAGGTTCCGAGTGATTCGGGTATTTTTCGGAGTACCAGAGAGTTACAGGAATTCATATTGGGCCTTAATGGGCCATACGGGAAAGGCGAGAAAGGCCTCAAAAGGTGGCCGCACCCCTCCCCATGGTCTGGTCCGAATTGGACTAGGGAAGGGGGGTGCCCCTTCCTTCCTTCTCCTTTTCCCTTCCCTTTTTCCTATTCCAATGTGGGAGGAGGAATCCTACCAGGACTAGGGAGTCCTAGTAGGATTCCACACTTCTGACGCGCCCTAGGGGCTGGCCGGCCTCCCCTCCTCCATCCTTTATATACGGGGGCAGGGGAGCACCTCTAGACACAACAATTGATCATTGATCTTTTAGCCATGTGCGGTGCCCCCCTCCACCATAATCCACCTTGGTCATATCGTAGCGGTGCTTAGGCGAAGCCCTGCGTCGGTATCATCATCATCACCGTCATCACGCCGTCGTGCTAACGGAACTCTCCCGCAAAGCTCTGCTAGATCGGAGTTCGTGGGACGTCATCGAGCTAAACATGTGCAGAACTCGGAGGTGCCGTGCATTCGGTACTTGGATCGGTCGGATCGTGAAGACGTACGACTACATCAACCGCGTTGTCATAACGCTTCCGCTTTCGGTCTACGAGGGTACGTGGACATACTCTGCCCTCTCGTTGCTATGCATCACCATGATCTTGTGTGTGCATAGGAAATTTTTGAAATTACTACGTTCCCCAATAGTTTGGACATCTGAAGGTTTCCGAGTGAGTTTGGACATATACCGGAGTACCGAGGGGTTACCGGAACCCCCCGGGGAGTTTAATGGGCCTTATGGGCCTTAGTGGAGAGAGAGGGGGGCGGCCAGGGTAGGCCGCGCGCCCCCTCCTCCTCTAGTCCGAATTGGACTAGGAAGGGGGGAGGCGGCGCCCCCCTTTTCCTTCTCCCTCTCTCCTCCTTCCTTCTCTCCTACTCCTACTACATGGAAGGGGGGGAATCCTACTCCCCATGGGGCGCGCCATAGGAGGGCCAGCCCTCCCCCTCCTCCACTCCTTTATATATGGGGGAGGGGCACCCCATAGACACACAAGTTGATCATTGATCTCTTAGCCGTGTGCCGTGCCCCCCTCCACCATAATCCACCTCGGTCATATCGTCGTAGTGCTTAGGCGAAGCCCTATGTCGGTAGCTTCATCATCACCGTCCCTCGAAGCTCTACTGGATCATGAGTTCGTGGGACGTCACCGAGCTGAACATGTGTAGATCGCAGAGGTGCCGTACGTTCGGTACTAGGATCGGTCGATCGTGAAGACGTACGACTACATCAACCGCATTGTCATAACGCTTCCACTTTCGGTCTACGAGGGTACGTGAACAACACTCTCCCCTCTCATTTCTATGCATCACCATGTTCTTGCGTGTGTGTAGGATTTTTTTTAAATTACTACGTTCCCCAACAGTGGCATCCGAGCCAGGTTTATGCGTATATGTTATATGCACGAGTAGAACACAAGTGAGTTGTGGGCGATAGTAGTCATACTACTTACCAGCATGTCATACTTTGATTCGACGGTATTGTTGGATGAAGCGGCCCGGACCGACATTATGCATACACTTACGCGAGACTGGTTCTACCGACGTGCTTCGCACACAGGTGGCTGGCGGGTGTCCGTTTCTCCAACTTTAGTTGAATCGAGTGTGGCCATGTCCGGTCCTTGTTGAAGGTTAAAACAACACATACTTGACGAAATATCGTTGTGGTTTTGATGCGTAGGTAAGAACGGTTCTTGCTCAGCCCGTAGCAGCCACGTAAAACTTGCAACAACAAAGTAGAGGACGTCTAACTTGTTATTGCAGGGCATGTTATGATGTGATATGGTCAAGACATGATGCTAAATTTTATTGTATGAGATGATCATGTTTTGTAACAGAGTTATCAGCAACTGGCAGGAGCCATATGGTTGTCACTTTATTGTATGCAATGCAATCGCCATGTAATTGCTTTACTTTATCACTAAGCGATAGTGATAGTCGTAGAAGCAATAGTTGGAGAGACAACAACGATGCTACGATGGAGATCAAGGTGTCACACCGGTGATGATGGTGATCATGACGGTGCTTTGGAGATGGAGATCAAAGGCACAAGATGATGAGGACCATATCATATCACTTATATTGATTGCATGTGATGTTTATCCATTATGCGTCTTATTTTGCTTAGTTCGATGGTAGCATTATAAGATGATCTCTCAATAAATTTCAAGGTACAAGTGTTCTCCCTGAGTATGCACCATTGCGAAAGTTCGTCGTGCCGAGACACCACGTGATGATCGGGTGTGATAAGCTCTACGTTCATATACAACGGGTGTAAGCCAGTTTTGTACACGCAGAATACTCGGGTTAAACTTGAAGAGCCTACCATATGCAGATATGGCCTCAGAACACTGAGACCGAAAGGTCGAGCGTGAATCATATAGTAGATATGATCAACATAGTGATGTTCACCATTGAAAATTACTCCATCTCACGTGATGATCGGGCATGGTTTAGTTGATATGGATCACGTGATCACTTAGATGATTAGAGGGATGTCTATCTAAGTGGGAGTTCTTAAGTAATATGATTAATTGAACTTAAATTTATCATGAACTTAGTACCTAATAGTATTTTGCTTGTCTATGTTGATTGTAGATAGATGGCCCGTGTTGTTGTTCCGTTGAATTTTAATGCGTTCCTTGAGAAAGCAAAGTTGAAAGATGATGGTAGCAATTACACGGACTGGGTCCGTAACATGAGGATTATCCTCATTGCTGCATAGAAGAATTACGTCCTGGAGGCACCGCTAGGTGTCAGACCTGCTGCAGGAGCAACACCAGATGTTATGAACGTCTGACAGAGCAAAGCTGATGACTACTTGATAGTTCAGTGTGTCATGCTTTACGGCTTAGAACCGGGACTTCAATGACGTTTTGAACGTCATGGAGCATATGAAATGTTCCAGGAGTTGAAGTTAATATTTCAAGCAAATGCTCGGATTGAGAGATATGAAGTCTCCAATAAGTTCTACAGCTGCAAGATGGAGGAGAATAGTTCTGTCAGTGAGCATATACTTAGAATGTATGGGTATAACAATCACTTGATTCAACTGGGAGTTAGTCTTCCGGATGATAGCGTCATTGACAGAATTCTTCAATCACTGCCACCAAGCTACAAGAGCTTTGTGATGAACTATAACATGCAAGGGATGGATAAGATGATTCCCGAGCTCTTCGCAATGCTAAAGGCTGTGGAGGTAGAAATCAAGAAGGAGCATCAAGCGTTGATGGTCAACAAGACCACCAGTTTAAGAAAAATGGCAAAGGGAAGAAGAAGGGGAACTTCAAGAAGAACAGAAAGCAAGTTACTGCTCAGGAGAAGAAACCCAAGTCTGGACCTAAGCCTGAGACTGTGCAAACAGACTGGTCACTGCAAGCGGAACTGCCCCAAGTATTTGGCGGATAAGAAGGATGGCAAGGTGAACAAAGGTATATGTGATATACATGTTATTGATGTGTACCTTACTAATGCTCGCAGTAGCACATGGGTATTTGATACTGGTTCTGTTGCTAATATTTGCAACTCAAAACAGAGACTACAGATTAAGCAAAGATTGGCTAAGTACGAGGTGACGATGCGCGTGGGAAATGGTTCCAAAGTCGATGTAATCGCGGTCGGCACGCTACCTCTACATCTACCTTCGGGATTAGTTTTAGACCTGAGTAATTGTTATTTGGTGCCGGCATTGAGCATGAACATTATATCTGGATCTTGTTTGATGCGAGGCGGTTATTCATTTAAATCAGAGAATAATGGTTGTTCTTTTTATATGAGTAATATCTTTTATGGTCATGCACCTTGAAGAGTGGTCTATTTATATTGAATCTCGATAGTAGCAATACACATATTCATAATATTTAAGCCAAAAGATGCAGAGTTGATAATGATAGTGCAACTTATTTGTGGCACTGCCGTTTAGGTCATATTGCTGTAAAGCACATGAAGAAACTCCATTCTGATGGAATATTGGAATCACTTGATTATGAATCACTTGATACTTGCGAACCAGGCCTCATGAGCAAGATGACTAAAACGCCGTTCTCGGGAACAACGGAGCGAGCAACAGATTTGTTGGAAATCATACAAACTGATGTATGTGGTCCGATGAATGTTGAGGCTCGCGGCGGGTATCGTTATTTTCTCACCTTCGCAGATGATTTAAGCAGATATGGGTACGTCTACTTTATGAAACATAAGTATGAAACATTTGAAAAGTTCAAAGAATTTCAGAGTGAAGTGGAAAATCATCGTAACAAGAAAATAAAGTTTCTACAATCTGATCGTGGAGGAGAATATTTGAGTTACAAGTTTGGTCTTCATTTGAAACAATGCGGAATAATTTCGCAACTCATGCCACCCGGAACACCACAGCATAATGGTGTGCCCGAACGTCGTAATCGCACTTTACTAGATATGGTGCAATATATGATGTCTCTTACTGATTTACCGCTATCGTTTTGGGGTTATGCTTTAGAGACGGCTGCATTCACGTTAAATAGGGCACCATCTAAATCCGTTGAAACGACGCCTTATGAACTGTGGTTTGGCAAGAAACCAAAGTTGTCATTTCTTAAAGTTTGGGGCTGCGATTCTTATGTGAAAAAGCTTCAACCTGATAAGCTCGAATCCAAATTAGAGAAATGTGTCTTCATAGGATACCCAAAGGAGATTG
The DNA here is from genome assembly GCF_018294505.1 of Triticum aestivum. Classification (NCBI taxonomy): domain Eukaryota; kingdom Viridiplantae; phylum Streptophyta; class Magnoliopsida; order Poales; family Poaceae; genus Triticum; species Triticum aestivum. Next base: position 638,816,094 of record NC_057812.1, read on the forward strand.
TTGGGTACACCTTCTATCACAGATCCGAAGGCAAGACATTCGTTGCTAAGAATGGATCCTTTCTAGAGAAGGAGTTTCTCTCGAAAGAGGTGAGTGGGAGGAAAGTAGAACTTGATGAGGTAACTGTACCTACTCCCTTATTGGAAAGTAGTTCATCACAGAAATCTATTCCTGTGACTCCTACACCAGTTAGTGAGGAAGCTAATGGTAATGATCATGTAACTTCAATCAAGTTACTACCGAACCTCGTAGGTCAATTAGAGTAAGATCCGCACCAGAGTGGTACGGTAATCCTGTTCTGGAGGTCATGTTACTTGACCATGACGAACCTACGAACTATGAGGAAGCGATGATGAGCCCAGATTCCGCGAAATGGCTTGAGGCCATGAAATTTGAGATGAGATCCATGTATGAGAACAAAGTGTGGACTTTGGTTGACTTGCCCGATAATGTTACTGTCTACAAAGCTCGACTTGTTGCGAAAGGTTTTCGACAAGTTCAAGGAGTTGACTACGATGAGGCCTTCTCACCGTAGCGATGCTTAAGTCCGTCCGAATCATGTTAGCAATTGGATGTAAAGACTGCATTCCTGAATGGATTTCTAGAAGAAGAGTTATATATGATGCAACCGGAAGGTTTTATCTATCCAAAGGATGCTAACAAAGTGTGCAAGCTCCAGCGATCCATTTATGGACTGGTGCAAGCATCTCAGAGTTGGAATAAACGTTTTGATAGTGTGATCAAAGCATATGGTTTTATACAAACTTTTGGAGAAGCCTGTATTTACAAGAAAGTGAGTGGGAGCTCTGTAGCATTTCTGATATTATATGTGGATGAAATATTGCTGATTGGAAATGATATAGAATTTCTGGATAGCATAAAGGGATACTTGAATAAGAGTTTTTCAATGAAAGACCTCGGTGAAGCTGCTTACATATTGGGCATCAAGATCTATAGAGATAGATCAAGACGCTTAATTGGACTTTCACAAAGCACATACCATGACAAAGTTTTGAAGAAGCTCAAAATGGATCAACCAAAGAAAGAGTTCTTGCCTGTGTTACAAGGTGTGAAGTTGAGTAAGACTCAATGCCCGACCACTGCAGAAGATAGAGAGAAGATGAAAGATGTTCCCTATGCTTCAGCCATAGGCTCTATCATGTATGCAATGCTGTGTACCGGACCTGATGTGTGCCTTGCTATAAGTTTAGCAGGGAGGTACCAAAGTAATCCAGGAGTGGATCACTGGACAGCGGTCAAGAACATCCTGAAATACCTCAAAAGGACTAAGGATATGTTTCTCGTTTATGGAGGTGACAAAGAGCTCTTCATAAATGGTTACGTTGATGCAAGCTTTGACACTGATCCAGATGACTCTAAGTCACAAAGCAGATACGTATTTATATTTAACGGTGGAGCTGTCAGTTGGTGCAGTTCTAAGAAAAGCGTGGTGGTGGGATCTACGTGTGAAGCGAAGTACATAGCTGCTTCGGAAGCAGCAAATGAAGGAGTCTGGATGAAGGAGTTCATATCCGATCTAGGTGTCATACCTAGTGCATTGGGTCCAATGAAAATCTTTTGTGACAATACTGCGCAATTGCCTAGGCAAAGGAATCCAGATTTCACAAGAGAACCAAGCACTTCAAGAGTTGCTTCAATTCCATCCGCGATCAATTCAAGGAGTGAGACATAGAGATTTGCAAGATACATATGGATATGAATGTTGCAGACCCGTTCACTAAGCCTCTCTCACGAGCAAAACATGATCAGCACCAAGACTCCATGGGTGTTAGAATCATTATTGTGTAATCTAGATTATTGACTCTTGTGCAAGTGGGAGACTGAAGTTAATATGCCCTAGAGGCAATAATAAAGTTGTTATTTATATTTCCTTATATCATGATAAATGTTTATTATTCATGCTAGAATTGTATTAACCAGAAACGTAGTACATGTGTGAATACATAGAGAAACAGAGTGTCACTAGTATGCCTCTACATAACTAGCTCATTGAATCAAAGACGGTTAAGTTTCCTAGCCATTGACATGAGTTGTCATTTGATTAACAGGATCACATCATTAGTTCTCGAACCCGTAGGGTCCGCACGCTTAATGTTCGGTGACGATCGGTATTACGAGTTTATGTGTTTTGATGTACCGAAGGTAGTTCGGAGTCCCGGATATGATCACAGACATGACGAGGAGTCTCGAAATGGTCGATACATAAAGATCGATATATTGGATGACTATTGATAACCCACAAGTATTGGGGATCGCAACAGTTTTCGATAAGTAAGAGTGTCGAACCCAATGAGGAGCTAAAGGTAGAACAAATATTCCCTCAAGTTCTATCGACCACCAATACAACTCTACGCACGCTTGACGTTCGCTTTACCTAGAACAAGTATGAAACTAGAAGTACTTTGTAGGTGTTTTTGGATAGGTTTGCAAGATAATAAAGACCGAGTAAATAAAAGCTAGGGGCTGTTGTAAGTAAAGAAGCAACTAAATTAGTTTTAGGGAAGAGCTTCTTGTCACGAGAAAGTTATTTGTCCCTAGGCAATCGATAACTAGACCGGTAATCATTATTGCAATTTTATTTGAGGGAGAGGCATAAGCTAACATACTTTCTCTACTTGGATCATATGCACCTATGATTGGAACTCTAGCAAGCATCCACAACTACTAAAGATTCATTAAGGTAAAACCCAACCATAGCATTAAAGCATCAAGTCCCCTTTATCCCATACGCAACAACCTACTTACTCGGGTATGTGCTTCTGTTCACTCACGCCACCCACCGTAAGCAAATCATGAACGTATTGCAACACCCTACAGCGGGAATCCCTCATGCTTGCGCGACACGGAGAGCACCATAGGACATCACCAATAATAAAACATGCAACTCAAACCAATCTTGATCATCAAATAACCCATAGGACAAAACGAATCTACTCAAACATCATAGGATAGTCATACATCATTGGGAAATAATATATAGCATTGAGCACCATGTTTAAGTAGAGATTACAGCGGGTAAGAGATAGGTTACACCGCTGCATAGAGGGGGGAAGAGTTGGTGGTGAAGGCGGTGAAGTTGTTGGTGAACATTGCGGTGATGATGATGGCCCCCGGTGGCACTCCGGCGCCACCGGAAGCGAAGGGGAGAGAGCCCCCCTCCTTCTTCTTCTTCCTTGACCTTCTCCCTAGATGGGAGAAGGGTTTCCCCTCTGGTCCATGGTCTCCATGGTGTGGGAGGGGCGAGAGCCTCTCTGAGATTGGATCTGTCTCTCTGTCTCTCTCTGTTTCTGCGTTCTGTTTTCTGGCCCTTCACCATTTCTTAAATTCCCGGAGATCCGTAACTCCGATTGGGATGAATTTTGGACACGGTCTCTATTCGGAAATTAGCTTTCTTGCGGCGAAAGAAGGGCTCCAACCACTTTACGGGGCGGCCACGAGGGTCCAGGGCACGCCCCCTTCCTCGTGGCCCCCTCGGCCATCGTATCGCGTTGATTCTTCTTCCCAAAAATCATAAATATTCCAAAAAAATCTCCGTCAAGTTTTATACCGTTTGGATTCCATTTGATATGGGTTTTCTGTGAAACAAGAAACATGCAACAAACAGGAACTGGCACTGGGCACTGGATCAATATGTTAGTCCCAAAATAGTATAAAAAGTTGCCAAAAGTATATGAAAGTTGTATAATATTGGCATGGAACAATAAAAAATTATAGATACGATGGAGACGTATCAGCATGCCCAAGCTTAATTCCTGCTCGTCCTCGGGTAGGTAAATGATAGAAAAGATAATTTTGATGTGGAATGCTACCTAGCATAATCTTGATCATGTATCTAATCATGGCATGAATATTAAGACACGAGTGATTCAAAGCAATAGTCCATCATATGACATAAAAACAATAATACTTCAAGCCTACTAATAAAGCAATCATGTCTTTTCAAAATAACAAGGCCAAATAAAGTTATCCCTACAAAATCATATAGTCTGGCTATGCTCCATCTTCACCACACAAAATATTCACATCATGCACAACCCCGATGACAAGCCAAGCAATTGTTTCATACTTTTGACGTTCTCTAACCTTTTCAACTTTCACGCAATACATGAGCATGAGCCATGGGTATAGCACTATAGGTGGAATAGAATATGATGGTGGAGGTTGTGTGGAGAAGACAAAAAGGAGAAAGTCTCATATTGACGCGGCTAATCAACAGGCTATGGAGATGCCCATCAATTGATGTCAATGTGAGGAGTAGGGATTGCCATGCAACGGATGCACTAAGAGCTATAAGTGTATGAAAGCTCAAACTGAAACTAAGTGGGTGTGCATCCAACTTGCTTGCTCATGAAGACCTCGGGCATTTGAGGAAGCCCATCATCGAAATATACAAGCCAAGTTCTATAATGAAAATTCCCACTAGTATATGAAAGCGATAACTCAAGAGACTCTCTATATGAAGAACATGGTGCTACTCTGAAGCACAAGTGTGGTAAAAGGATAGTAATATTGCCCCTTCTCTATTTTTCTCTCATTTTTTTATTTTTTATTTTTGGGCCTTCTCTTTTTTTTGGCCTTTCTCTTTTTTTCGTCTGGAGTCTCATCCCGACTTGTGGGGGAATCATAGTCTCCATCATTCTTTCCTCACTGGGGCAATGCTCTAATAATGATGATCATCACACTTTTATTTACTTACAACTCAATATTACAACTCGATACTAGAACAAGATATGACTCTATATGAATGCCTCCGGCGGTGTACCGGGATGTGCAATGATCTAGCGTAGCAAAGATATCAAAAAATGGACAAGCCATGAAAACATCATGCTAGCTATCTTACGATCATGCAAAGCAATATGACAATAAATGCTTAAGTCATGTATATGATGATGATGGAAGTTGCATGGCAATATATCTCTGAATGGCTATGGAAATGCCATGATAGGTAGGTATGGTGGCTGTTTTGAGGAAGATATAATGAGGCTTATGTGTGATAGAGCGTATCATATCATGGGGTTTGGAGGCACCGGCGAAGTTTGCACCAACTCTCGAGGTGAGAAAGGGCAATGCACGGTACCGAAGAGGCTAGCAATGATGGACGGGTGAGAGTGCGTATAATTCATGGACTCAACATTAGTCATAAAGAACTCACATACTTATTGCAAAAATCTATTAGTCATCGAAACAAAGTACTACATGCATGCTCCTAGGGGGATAGATTGGTAGGAAAAGACCATCGCTCGTCCCCGACCGCCACTCATAGGGAAGACAATCAATAAATAAATCATGCTCCAACTTCGTTACATAATGGTTCACCATACGTGCATGCTACGGGAATCACAAACCTCAACACAAGTATTTCTACGATCCACAACCACCCACTAGAATAACATAATATCACCATCTTTATATCGCAACACTATTGCAAGGAATCAAACATATCATATTCAGTGATCTACAAGTTTTATGTAGGATTTTATGACTAACCATGTGAATGACCAGTTCCTGTCATCTCTCTAAATAGATATAAGTGAAGCAAGAGTTTAATTCTTTATACAAAAGATATGCCCACGCTCTAACAAATATAAGTGAAGCAAAAGAGCATTCTACAAATGGCGGTTGTCTAAGTAAAGAGAAACAAGCAATCCAACTTCAAATGATATAAGTGAAGCACATGAAGCATTCTATAAAGCCATACTCAAAAGATATAAGTGAAGTGCACAAAGCATTCTATAAATCAACCAAGGACCATCTCATACCAGCATGGTGCATAAAATAAAAATGAAAACTAAATGCAAAAGACGCTCCAAGATTGCACATATCGCATGAACGAAACGAATCCAAAAACATACTGATACTTGTTGAAGAAAGAGGGGATGCCTTCCGGGGCATCCCCAAGCTTAGACGCTTGAGTCTCCTTGAATATTTACTTGGGGTGCCTCGGGCATCCCCAAGCTTGAGCTCTTTCTTCTCTTCCTTCTTCTCACATTGAGACCTTCTCGATCATCGAACACTTCATCCACACAAAACTTCAACAGAAAACTCGGTAAGATCCGTTAGTATAATAAAGCAAATCACTACTCTAAGTATTGTTGCAAACCAATTCATATTCTGTTTTTGAATTGTGTCTACTGTAATATAACTTTTTCATGGCTTAATCCACTGATATAAATTGATAGTTTCAGCAAAACAAGCAAACTATGCATCAAAAACAGAATCTGTCTAAGACAGAACAGTCTGTAATAATCTTAAGATTCACCATACTTATGATACATGAAAAATTCTGCCAAAATTTGGAAAAATAAATACTTTTTATAGAAAGACAGTGCAAAAAGAATCAGAACAATTTGATATTCCAGTAAAAAATGTAAAATCGCGTACTACAGCCAAAGTTTCTGTCCTGCACCGTACAAACCAACAAGCATTGTAAACATCCTAAAGGCAAACCTTGGCACATTATTTTTATAATACAATGGAATTGTAAAAGGGGATAATTATTTTTGTTGAAAAGTTTCTGTAATCAAGATTCACAAAGTTTCCGTGAGCATGAACAAAGTTCAAGGCTAGCTCCCATTTCAACAATGCTTGTCTTTCTCACTTACGCTTTTATTTTTGAAAAAGTTTTAGGTTCCCCTCTTTATTTTTTTGTTTTTAAAATATATGAAAGCACACAACAGAAATATGACTCTCTAAAACTTCCGGGTTGTCTCCCTGACAGCGTTTTTTTTAAAGCCATTAAGCTAGGCATAAAGTGCTCAAGTAATGGATCCACCCGGATCCCAAGGTATATCAAAGCCAATTTTAATTAACAATGATTTGTGATTTAGTAGTGAGCACAAAGTAACATATATCATACAACAACAAAGTCTAACTCTTTTTCTATGCATCGGCATGTCATAAAAGAACAATTCATGCACACATAGTAAAGGCCAATGCATAGTATAAACAGTTCCTTGCAATTTTTTCGTGTTGGAAACATAAAGAGGCGGAGATGTAGTTCCTCTCTCATAATAATTGCAAGTAGGAGCAGAAAGCACATGCATATTATATCTATCAAAATCATCATGTGTAATAGTAAAAGGCAACCCATCAATATAATCCTTAATAAGAGCAGACTTCTCCGATATAGTATAATCGGGGGAATTCAAAAAGATAATAGGACTATCATGCATGGGTGCAATAGCAACAATTTCATGTTTAACATAAGGAACTATAGCAAGTTCATATCCATAAACATCATTCATATTGGCATCTTGGCCACAAGCATAGCAAGCATCATCAAAAAGGGATATTTCCAGAGAATCAACGAGATCATAACAGTCACCATAGCAATCATCCTTCGTTAAGCACGAAGGGAAATTCAACAATGTATGAGTTGAAGAGTTACTCTCATTAGAAGGTGGGCATGGGTAGCTAATCCGCTCTTCCTCCTTTTGTTCTTCGCTCTCCTCATCATATTTTTCATCCAATGAGCTCACAGTTTCATTAATTTCTTCTTCCATAGATTCCTGCAAAATATTAATCTCTTCTTGGACAGCGGAGACTTTCTCAATAAGTGCATTAATATCGGAATTGTATTCATAATTCTCATACAAATGTTTGAGGATAGCTAATTTTTCAGGTCTATAAACAGCATCATCAAAATCTTCAAACTCTTTAAACATAGATTCAATTTCATAAGCACCCATAAAAGCAACAAATTCTTCTATTTGTTCCACATCATAGTAATCATATATACCATTAGCATAAGAAGCTAAGGTTTTATTATCATTAAATTTGCATGAAAAGGAAAGGTGTGGAGCCTTCATCCTAGAGCAACAAGTATAATCATAACTCAAGCATACTTGCCGAGCATACCACTTCAATATATAAATTTGATTCCATAATAGTTTCCCTTTTTGTGTCAAGCGATAATGCCTAAAGTATTCACGTTGACCCAACGTTACTCCCATTACCAAATTGAATGGGGTTTTCTCTGGATTATCAAAGTGGTACATAATTTCTGTCACATAACGAGCATCGAGGGTTTTAGGAGGTTCCCCATCTCCATGAGTAGCAAGTACACCTAATTCTTTTGGTATTTCGTGTTCCATATCCATAAATAAAGATAAAGAACAACTAAGAACAGCAAATAAAAATTATTTAGTGATAAAGCAAACAAGCACACAAGAGAATATTCACCCCACGCTATGACTCCCCGGCAACTGTGCCAGAAAAAGGTCTTGATAACCCACAAGTATAGGGGATCGCAATAGTTTTCGTTAAGTAAGAGTGTCGAACCCAATGAGGAGCTAAAGGTAGAACAAATATTCCCTCAAGTTCTATCGACCACCGATACAAATCTACGCACGCTTGACGTTCGCTTTACCTAGAACAAGTATGAAACTAGAAGTACTTTGTAGGTGTTTTTGGATAGGTTTGCAATATAATAAAGAGCGAGTAAATAAAATCTAGGGGCTTTTGTAAGTAAAGAAGCAACTAAATTAGTTTTAGTGAAGAGCTTGTTGTCACGAGAAAGTTATTTGTCCCTAGGCAATCGATAACTAGACCGGTAATCATTATTGCAATTTTATTTGAGGGAGAGGCATAAGCTAACATACTTTCTCTACTTGGATCATATGCACTTATGATTGGAACTCTAGCAAGCATCCACAACTACTAAACATTCATTAAGGTAAAACCCAACCATAGCATTAAAGCATCAAGTCCCCTTTATCCCATATGCAACAACCTACTTACTCGGGTATGTGCTTCTGTTCACTCACGCCACCCACCGTAAGCAAATCATGAACGTATTGCAACACCCTACGGCGGGAATCCCTCACGCTTGCGCGACACGGAGAGCACCATAGGACAGCACCAATAATAAAACATGCAACTCAAACCAATCTTGATCATCAAATAACCCATAGGACAAAATGAATCTACTCAAACATCATAGGATAGCCATACGTCATTGGGAAATAATATATAGCGTTGAGCACCATGTTTAAGTAGAGATTACAGCGGGTAAGAGAGAGGTTACACCGCTGCATAGAGGGGGTAAGAGTTGGTGGTGAAGGTGGTGAAGTTGTTGGTGAAGATTGCAGTGATGATGATGGCCCCCGGTGGCACTCCGGCGCCACCGGAAGCGAGGGGGAGAGAGCCCCCCTCCTTCTTCTTCTTCTTCCTTGAACTTCTCCCTAGATGGGAGAAGGGTCTCCCCTCTGGTCCATGGTCTCCATGGCGTGGTAGGGGCGAGAGCCCCTCCGAGATTGGATCTGTCTCTCTGTCTCTCTCTGTTTCTGCGTTCTGTTTTCTGGCCCTTCACCGTTTCTTAAATTCCCGGAGATCCGTAACTCTGATTGGGCTGAATTTTGGACACGATCTCTATCCGGAAATTAGATTTCTTGCGACGAAAGAAGGGCTCCAACCACCTTACGGGGTGGCCACGAGGGTCCAGGGCGCGCCTGACCCCCTGGGGCGCGCCCCCTGCCTCGTGGCCCCCTCGGGCATCGTATCGCGTTGATTCTTCTTCCTAAAAATCATAAATATTCCAAAAAAACTCCGTCAAGTTTTATCCCGTTTGGACTCCATTTGATATGGGTTCTCTGCGAAACAAAAAACATGCAACAAACAGGAACTGACACTGGGCACTGGATCAGTATGTTAGTCCCAAAAATAGTATAAAAAGTTGCCAAAACTATATGAAAGTTGTATAATATTGGCATGGAACAATAAAAATTATAGATACGAGGGAGACGTGTCAACTATGTTTGGACATCGGAAGGGTTTCGAGTGAGTTTGGACATATACCGGAGTACCGGGGGTTACCGAAACCCCCCCGGGGAGTTAAATGGGCTTTATGGGCCTTAGTGGAGAGAGAGAGAGGGGCGGCCAGGGTAGGCCTCGCGCCCCCTCCCCCTCTAGTCCGAATTGGACTAGGAAGGGGGGCGGCGCCCCCCTTTTCCTTCTCCCTCTCTCCTCCTTCTTTCTCTCCTACTCCTACTACATGGAAGGGGGGAATCCTACTCCCGGTGGGAGTAGGACTCCCCATGGGGCGCGCCATAGGAGGGCCGGCCCTCCCCCTCCTCCACTCCTTTATATATGGGGGAGGGGGCACCCCATAGACACACAAGTTGATCATTGATCGCTTAGCTGTGTGTGGTGCCCCCCTCCACCATAATCCTGAAGGAAATATGCGCTAGAGGCAATAATAAAGTTATTATTTATTTCCTTATATCATGATAAATGTTTATTATTCATGCTAGAATTGTATTAACCTGAAACATAATACTTGTGTGAATACATAGACAAACAGAGTGTCACTAGTATGCCTCTACTTGACTAGCTCGTTGATCAAAGATGGTTATGTTTCCTAGCCATAGACATGAGTTGTCATTTGATTAACGGGATCACATCATTAGGAGAATGATGTGATTGACTTGACCCATTCCGTTAGCTTAGCACTTGATCATTTAGTATTCTGCTATTGCTTTCTTCATGACTTATACATGTTCCTATGACTATGAGATTATGCAACTCCCGTTTACCGGAGGAACACTTTGTGTGCTACCAAAAATCACAACGTAATTGGGTGATCATAAAGGTGCTCTACAGGTGTCTCCAAAGGTACTTGTTGGGTTGGCGTATTTCGAGATTAGGATTTGTCACTCCGATTGTTGGAGAGGTATCTCTGGGCCCTCTCGGTAATGCACATCACTATAAGCCTTGCAAGCAATGTGACTAATGAGTTAGTTGTGAGATGATGTATTACGGAACAAGTAAAGAGACTTGCCGGTAACGATATTGAACTAGGTATTGAGATACCGACGATCGAATCTCGGACAAGTAACATACCGATGACAAAGGGAACAACATATGTTGTTATGTGGTTTGACCGATAAAGATCTTCGTAGAATATGTGGGATCCAATATGAGCATCCAGGTTCCGCTATTGGTTATTGACCGGAGATGTGTCTCGATCATGTCTACATAGTTCTCGAACCCGTAGGGTCCGCGCGCTTAAAGTTAGATGATGATCGGTATTATGAGTTTTGTGTTTTGATGTACCGAAGGTAGTTAGGAGTCCCGGATATGATCACAGACATGACGAGGAGTCTCAAAATTGTCGAGACATAAATATTGATATATTGGAAGCCTATATTTGGATATCGGAAGTGTTCCAGGTGAAATTGGGATTTTACCGGAGTACCGGGGGTTACCGGAACCCCCCTGGGGAAGTAATGGGTCTATTGGGCCTTAGTGGAGAAGAGAGAGGGCGGCCAGGAGGTGGCGCGTGGCCCCCCTTGCCCCAGTCTGAATTGGACAAGGGAAGGGGGCGGCGGCCCCCCTCTCCTTCCTTCTCTCCACCTCCTCCTTCCCTCTTCTCCTACTCCAACTAGGAAAGGAGGGAGTCATACTCCCGGTGGCAGTAGGACTCCTCCCTGGCGCGCCCTCCTCTGGCCGGCCGCTTCTCCCCCTTGCTCCTTTATATACGGGGGCAGGGGGCACCTCTAGACACACAAGTTGATCAGTTGGTCTATTCCAGTCGTGTGCGGTGCCCCCTCCACCATATTCCACCTCGGTCATATCGTAGTGGTGCTTAGGCGAAGCCCTGCGTCGGTAGCAACATCATCACCGTCACCACGCCGTCGTGCAGACGGAATTCTCCCGTGAAGCTCTGCTGGATCGGAGTTTGTGGGACATCATCGAGCTGAATGTGTGCTGAACTCGGAGGTGCCGTACGTTCGGTACTTGATCAGTCGGATTGTGAAGACGTACGACTACATCAACCGTGTTGTGCTAACGCTTCCGCTTTCGGTCTACGAGGGTACGTGGACACACTCTTCCCTCTCATTGCTATGCATCACCATGATCCTGTGTGTGCGTAGGAAAAATTTGAAATTACTACGTTCCCCAAAAGTGGCATCCGAGCCTGGTTTTATGCGTAGATGTTATATGCACGAGTAGAACACAAGTGAGTTGTGGGCGATACAAGTCATACTGCTTACCAGCATGTCATACTTTGGTTCGGCGGTATTGTTTGATGAAGCGGCCCAGACTAACATCATGCGTACGCTTACGCGAGACTGGTTCTACCGACGTGCTTTGCAAAGAGGTGGCTGGCGGGTGTCAGTTTCTCCAACTTTAGTTGAACCGAGTGTGGCTATGCCCGGTCCTTGAGAAGGTTAAAACATCACTAACTTGACAAACTATCATTGTGGTTTTGATGCGTAGGTAAGAACGGTTCTTTCTCGGCCCGTAGAAGCCACGTAAAACTTGCAACAACAAAGTAGAGGACGTCTAACTTGTTTTTGCAGGGCATGTTGTGATGTGATATGGTGAAGACATGATGCTATATTTTATTGTATGAGATAATCATGTTTTGTAACCGAGTTATCGGTAACTTGTAGGAGCCATATGGTTGTCGCTTTATTGTATGCAATGCAATCGCCCTATAATGCTTTACTTTATCACTAAGCGGTAGCGATAGTTGTAGAAGCAATAGTTGGCGAGACACCAATGATGCTACGATGGAGATCAAGGTGTCGCGCCGGTGATGATGGTGATCATGACGGTGCTTCGGAGATGGAGATCACAAGCACAAGATGATGATGGCCATATCATATCACTTATATTGATTGCATGTGATGTTTATCTTTTATGCATCTTATCTTGCTTTGATTGACGGTAGCATTATAAGATGATCTCTCACTAAATTTCAAGGTATAAGTGTTCTCCCTGAGTATGCACTGTTGCAAAAGTTCTTCGTGCCGAGACACCACGTGATGATCGGGTGTGATAGGCTCTACGTTCAAATACAACGGGTGGAAAACAGTTGCACACGCGGAATACTCAGGTTAAACTTGACGAGCCTAGCATATCCAGATATGGCCTCGGAACACTGAGACCGAAAGGTCGAGCGTGAATCATATAGTAGATATGATCAACATAGTGATGTTCACCATTGAAACTACTCCATCTCACGTGATGATCGGACATGGTTTAGTTGATTTGGATCACGTGATCACTTAGATGATTAGAGGGATGTCTATCTAAGTGGGAGTTCTTAAGTAATATGATTAATTGAACTTAAATTTATCATGAACTTAGAACCTGATAGTATTTTGCTTGTCTATGTTGATTGTAGATAGATGGCCCGTGTTGTTGTTCCGTTGAATTTTAATGCGTTCCTTGAGAAAGCAAAGTTGAAAGATGATGGTAGCAATTACACGGACTGGGTCCGTAACTTGAGGATTATCCTCATTGCTGCATAGAAGAATTACGTTCTGGAAGCACCGCTAGGTGTCAGACCTGCTGCAGGAGCAACACCAGATGTTATGAATGTCTGGAAGAGCAAAGCTGATGACTACTCGATAGTTCAGTGTGCCATGCTTTACGGCTTAGAACCGGGACTTCAACGATGTTTTGAACGTCATGGAGCATATGAAATGCTCCAGGAGTTGAAGTTAATATTTCAAGCAAATGCCCGGATTGAGAGATATGAAGTCTCCAATAAGTTCTACAGCTGCAAGATGGAGGAGAATAGTTCTGTCAGTGAGCATATACTCAGAATGTCTGGGTATAACAATCACTTGATTCAACTGGGAGTTAATCTTCCGGATGATAGCGTCATTGATAGAATTCTTCAATCACTGCCACCAAGCTACAAGAGCTTCGTGATGAACTATAACATGCAAGGGATGGACAAGACGATTCCCGAGCTCTTCGCAATGCTAATGGCTGCTGAGGTAGAAATCAAGAAGGAGCATCAAGTGTTGATGGTCAACAAGACCACCAGTTTCAACAAAAAGGGCAAAGGGAAGAAGAAGGGGAACTTCAAGAAGAATAGCAAGCAAGTTGCTGCTCAGGAGAAGAAACCCAAGTCTGGACCTAAGCCTGAGACTGTGCAAACAGACTGGTCACTGCAAGCGGAACTGCCCCAAGTATTTGGCGGATAAGAAGGATGGCAAGGTGAACAAAGGTATATGTGATATACATGTTATTGATGTGTAATTTACTAATGCTCGCAGTAGCACCTGGATATTTGATATTGGTTTTGTTGCTAATATTTGCAACTCAAAACAGGGACTACGGATTAAGCGAAGATTGGCTAAGGACGAGGTGACGATGCGCGTGGGAAATAGTTCCAAAGTCGATGTGATCGCGGTCAGCACAGTACCTCTACATCTACCTTCGGGATTAGTTTTAGACCTAAATAATTGTTATTTGGTGCCAGCATTGAGCATGAACATTATATCTGGATCTTGTTTGATGCGAGACTGTTATTCATTTAAATTAGAGAATAATGGTTGTTTTATTTATATGAGTAATATCTTTTATGGTCATGCACCCTTGAAGAGTGGTCTAGTTTTGTTGATTCTCGATAGTAGTGATACACATATTCATAATATTGAAGCCAAAAGATACAGAGTTGATAATGATAGTGCATCTTATTTGTGGCACTACCGTTTAGGTCATATTGTTGTAAAGCGCATGAAGAAACTCCATACTGATGACCTTTTGGAACCACTTGATTATGAATCACTTGGTACTTGCGAACCGTGCCTCATGGGCAAGATGACTAAAACGCCGTTCTCCGGAACTATGGAGCGAGCAACAGATTTGTTGGAAATCATACATACAGATGTATGTGGTCCGATGAATGTTGAGGCTCGCGGCGGGTATCGTTATTTTCTCACCTTCACAGATGATTTAAGCAGATATGGGTATGTCTACTTAATGAAACATAAGTCTGAAACATTTTAAAAGTTCAAAGAATTTCAGAGTGAAGTTGAAAATCATCGTAACAAGAAAATAAAGTTTCTACAATCTAATCGTGGAGGAGAATATTTGAGTTACGAGTTTGGTCTTCATTTGAAACAATGCGGAATAGTTTCGCAACTCACGCCACCTGGAACACCACAACGTAATGGTGTGTTCGAACGTCGTAATCATACTTTACTAGATATGGTGCGATCTATGATGTCTCTTACTGATTTACCGCTATCAATTTGGGGTCATGCTTTAGAGACGACTGCATTCATGTTAAATAGGGCACCATCAAAATCCGTTGAGACGACGCCTTATGAACTGTGGTTTGGCAAGAAACCAAAGTTGTTGTTTCTTAAAGTTTGGGGCTACGATGCTTATGTGAAAAAGCTTCAACCTAATAAGCTCGAACCCAAATCGGAGAAATGTGTCTTCGTAGGATACCCAAAGGAAATTGTTGGGTACACCTTCTATCACAGATCTGAAGGCAAGACTTTTGTTGCTAAATTTGGATCCTTTCTAGAGAAGGAGTTTCTCTCGAAAGAAGTGAGTGGAACGAAAGTAGAACTTGATGAGGTAACTGTACCTGCTCCCTTATTGGAAAATAGTTCATCACAGAAACCGGTTCATGTGACACCTACACCAATTAGTGAGGAAGCTGATGATATTGATCATGAAACTTCAGATCAAGTTACTACTGAACCTCGTAGGTCAACCAGAGTAAGATCCACACCAGAGTAGTACGGTAATCCTGTTCTGGAGGTTATGTTACTAGACCATGACGAACCTACGAACTATGAAGAAGCGATGGTGAGCCCAGATTCCGCAAAATGGCTTGAGGCCATGAAATCTGAGATGGGATCCATGTATGAGAACAAAGTGTGGACTTTGGTTGACTTGCCCGATGATCGGCAAGCCATTGAGAATAAATGGATCTTCAAGAAGAAGACTGACGCTGAAGGTAATGTTACTGTCTATAAAGCTCGACTTATTGCAAAAGGTTTTCAACAAGTTCAAGGGATTGACTACGATGAGACTTTCTCACCTGTAGCGATGCTTAAGTCTGTCTGAATCATGTTAGCAATTGCCGCATTTTATGATTATGAAATTTGGCAAATGGATGTCTAAACTGCACTCCTGAATGGATTTCTGGAAGAAGAGTTGTATATGATGCAATCGGAAGGTTTTGTCGATCCAAAGGGAGCTAACAAACTGTGCAAGCTCCAGCGATCCATTTATGGACTGGTGCAAGCCTCTCGGAGTTGGAATAAACGTTTTGATAGTGTGATCAAATCATATGGTTTTAAACAGACTTTTGGAGAAGCCTGTATTTACAAGAAAGTGAGTGGGAGCTCTGTAGCATTTCTGATATTATATGTGGATGAAATATTGCTGATTGGAAATGATATAGAATTTCTGGATAGCATAAAGGGATACTTGAATAAGAGTTTTTCAATGAAAGACCTCGGTGAAGCTGCTTACATATTGGGCATCAAGATCTATAGAGATAGATCAAGACGCTTAATTGGACTTTCACAAAGCACATACCATGACAAAGTTTTGAAGAAGCTCAAAATGGATCAACCAAAGAAAGAGTTCTTGCCTGTGTTACAAGGTGTGAAGTTGAGTAAGACTCAATGCCCGACCACTGCAGAAGATAGAGAGAAGATGAAAGATGTTCCCTATGCTTCAGCCATAGGCTCTATCATGTATGCAATGCTGTGTACCGGACCTGATGTGTGCCTTGCTATAAGTTTAGCAGGGAGGTACCAAAGTAATCCAGGAGTGGATCACTAGACAGCGGTCAAGAACATCCTGAAATACCTGAAAAGGACTAAGGATATGTTTCTCATTTATGGAGGGGACAAAGAGCTAGTCGTAAATGGTTATGTCGATGCAAGCTTTGACACTGACCCGGACGATTCTAAATCGCAAACCGGATACGTGTTTACATTGAACGGTGGAGCTATCAGTTGATGCAGTTCTAAACAAAGCGTTGTGGCGGGATCTACGTGTGAAGTGGAGTACATAGCTGCTTCAGAAGCAGCAAATGAAGGAGTCTGGATGAAGGAGTTCATATCTGATCTAGGTGTCATACCTAGTGCATCGGGTCCAATGAAAATCTTTTGTGACAATACTGGTGCAGTTGCCTTGGCAAAGGAATCCAGATTTCACAAGAGAACCAAGCACATCAAGAGACGCTTCAATTCCATCCAGGATCAAGTCCAGGTGGGAGACATAGAAATTTGCAGGATACATACGGATCTGAATGTTGCAGACCCGTTGACTAAGCCTCTTCCACGACCGAAACATGATCAGCACCAAGGCTCCATGGGTGTTAGAATCATTACTGTATAATCTAGATTATTGACTCTAGTGCAAGTGGGAGACTCAAGGAAATATGACCTAGAGGCAATAATAAAGTTATTATTTATTTCCTTATATCATGATAAATGTTTATTATTCATGCTAGAATTGTATTAATCGGGAACATAATACTTGTGTGAATACATAGGCAAACAGAGTGTCACTAGTATGCCTCTACTTGACTAGCTCGTTGATCAAAGATGGTTATGTTTCCTAGCCATAGACATGAGTTGTCATTTGATTAACAGGATCACATCATTAGGAGAATGATGTGATTGACTTGACCCATTTCGTTAGCTTAGCACTTGATCGTTTAGTATTATGCTATTGCTTTCTTCATGACTTATACATGTTCCTATGACTATGAGATTATGCAACTCCCGTTTACCGGAGGAACACTTTGTGTGCTACCAAACGTCACAACGTAACTGGGTGATCATAAAGGTGCTCTACAGGTGTCTCCAAAGGTACTTGTTGGGTTGGCGTATTTCGAGATTAGGATTTGTCACTCCGATTGTCGGAGACGTATCTCTGGGCCCTCTCGGTAATGCACATCACTATAAGCCTTGCAAGCAATGTGACTAATGAGTTAGTTGCGAGATGATGTATTACAGAACGAGTAAAGAGACTTGCCGGTAACGATATTGAACTAGGTATTGAGATACCGACGATCGAATCTCGGGCAAGTAACATACCGATGACAAAGGGAACAATGTATGTTGTTATGCGATTTGACCGATAAAGATCTTCGTAGAATATGTGGGAGCCAATATGAGCATCCAGGTTCCGCTATTGGTTATAGACCGGAGACGTGTCTCGGTCATGTCTACATAGTTCTCGAACCCGTAGGGTCCGCACGCTTAAAGTTAGATGACGATCGGTATTATGAGTTTTGTGTTTTGATGTACCAAAGGTAGTTCGGAGTCCCAGATATGATCATGGACATGACGAGGAGTCTCGAAATGGTCGAGACATAAAGATTGATATATTGGAAGCCTATATTTGGATATCGGAAGTGTTCCGGGTGAAATCGGGATTTTACCGGAGTACCCGGGGTTACCGGAACCCCCCGGGGAAGTAATGGGCCTATTGGGCCTTAGTGGAGAAGAGAGAGGGAAGCCAGGAGGTGGCGCGCGGCCCCTCTTGCCCCCGTCCGAATTGAACAAGGGAAGGGGGCGGCGGCCCCCCTCTCCTTCCTTCTCTCCACCTCCTCCTTCCCCCTTCTCCTACTCCAACTAGGAAAGGAGGGAGTCCTACTCCCGTTGGGAGTAGGACTCCTACCTGGAGCACCCTCCTCTGGCCGGCCGCCTCTCCGCCCTTGCTCCTTTATATACGGGGGCAGGAGGGCACCTCTAGACACACAAGTTGATCAGTTGATCTATTCCAGCCGTGTGTGGTGCCCCCCTCCACCATATTCCACCTCGGTCATATCGTAGCGGTGCTTAGGCGAAGCCCTGCGTCGGTAGCAACATCATCACCGTCACCACGCTGTCGTGCTGACGGAACTCTCCCGTGAAGCTCTGCTGGATCGGAGTTCGCGGGACGTCATCGAGCTGAACGTGTGCTGAACTCGGAGGTGACGTACGTTTGGTACTTGATCGGTCGGATCGTGAAGATGTACGGCTACATCAACCGCGTTGCGCTAACACTTCCGCTTTCGGTCTACGAGGATACGTGGACACGCTCTTTCCTCTCGTTGCTATGCATCACCATGATCCTGTGTGTGCGTAGGAAAATTTTGAAATTACTATGTTTCCCAACAAATCCACCTTGGCCATATCGTCGTAGTGCTTAGGCAAAGCCCTGCGCCGGTAGCTTCATCATCACCGTCATCACACCATCGTGCTGACGAAGCTCTCCCTCGAAGCTCTACTGGATCATGAGTTCGTGGGACGTCACCGAGCTGAACGTGTGTAGATCGCGGAGGTGTCGTACATTCGGTACTAGGATCGGTCGATCGTGAAGGCGTACGACTACATCAACCGCGTTGTCATAACACTTCCGCTTTCGGCTACGAGGGTCTACCCTCTCGTTGCTATACATCACCATGATCTTGCGTGTGCGTAGGAATTTTTTTTTGAAATTACTACGTTACCCAACAATTACATGAGGAACAAGTAATGCTAATTCATTGGTCCGAATCAAATCTCTCGCAGCAAGAACTGCGTCTCTTGTTGGCAAGTATTTATTCGAAACACAAGGAGATTTCTCTCATTTCTCATAGTCATAGGTTTTAGTTTAGCATCAGAGAAACATAAGTTTCGAACACTATACCCCTTTTAATAGTACGACAGTCCTATGGCTCAAGAAAAGAGAAGAACAACAATGAAAGAAAATGCTACGTCTTATCTCCGTCTTCAAACTTCTCGGTAGCAACCAAATTTATCAGGCGTGCACCGAACCAATTGCTTTGTGTAAACAATTTTTGGGGTCACTTCTGTCACGCATATCTTCGATGATAATCTTTGGTGCCTTACAGTAGATTATCTTTGGAGTTTATTCCCAACTCCACATGACTCCAAAGACTTTATCATTCTGTGTGACCTAGCAAACATATTAGATCTCACACTTTTTATGACAACAATGTCCAAAACATAAGGAGGCAAATTATTGCACCAACGGGTTTCCCGAGAGCTGTAGCGGCATCCAAGAATTATACGAGAGAACCGTTTATGGCACCAATGGCCTGAATTGCAAACGGACGCCTAAAGAGCCCTCCCGCTGGGCCGGCCCATCCAATGCTGTTAATTTTGTGTTTCTTAACACGCAAAAAAGCGTTCCATGGGTGAATCGAACCGGCGACCTCCCACGTCCAGGCCAGCTGGTATAACCGCCAGTGTCTCCAAAAAAAGCCGGTATAACCAACAGCACACAGTGGGATGCGGTAATTTCAGGTTTTCTTTATTTTTCTGCTTTTCCTTTTTCTGTTTTCCTTTTTCGTTTTCTTTTTTTCTTTTTTTTTCGGGTAGATGAATTGTTTTGGAAATACGTGAACGTTTGCTTCAAATAGATTAACATTTTTTTCAAATTCGATGAACTTATTTTCCAAATTCATCAACTCTTTCAATTTTGATGATTATTTTTCAACATTGATGAAGTGTTTTTCAAATTCAATTTAAAAAATTCAAATTGGATGAACGTTTTTTCATATTTGTGAACTTTTTTTCGAAATTGATGATTTTTTTAAAATTGATGAACTTTTTTCCAAATTCAGTGAACTTTTCCTTAAAATCGATGAACTTTAAAAAAATTGAACTTTTTTTCAAAATTGATGAGCATTTTTTCAAATTTGATGAACTTTTTTGCAAATTCATAATTTTTTTAAATATGTTAACTTATTTTATATAAATCCGTGAACATAATTGAATTCACGATTTTCTCTATTTTTCTTATTCCATATTTTTCTCAAGTAATTTATACGAGATATATTATATATGTTGATGTTGTACTAGAAGAATGATCAGATAGATGTTTTCCTGATACTACCCTACAAGTTGTACGTGGTCTATTGGTTAGTGTGCTTGGCTGTTGTCCTCTCGGAGGGGAGTTCCAAGTCCGGGTTCTCTCCTATAACGAATAGGAGCTCCCGCGAGTGTACGTTCTTATCCTATAGGTTTTTTCTTCAAACACCTGTAACTCATATGACTAAAAATTACAATGAATTTTTTTGAAAACACCTTCTTTATGACATCAATCTCTAATTGAAGAAATACTTCAAAGACTTCGATAAAGAGTCTGTAATTAGATTGGAGCAACGATGTTGTCACTCCTTCACACGCGCGAATATTACTAATAATGGTTTTTGAAAGCGCCTTGAGTCGCACATCCAAAAAGATAGGCAGCCTTGATCGATGAGTGTAATTGGGCGAGGGATGATCCCCTAGAAGTGCAGGTTGTCGAATCAATATATCTTCTCCATGGTGTTGATGAAAGATTTCACCTCCACAAATAATCAGACCAACAAAAAAAGTTTGACACAACAACACAAACTCATCAGATCTGAATAATCGAATATGCGAGGACAGAAAACTCTCTAATCTCATGGCACTGCCAAAAGAACTAGAGGAAATTTATTCTCACAAAACTATAATGATCACTAGACGATGGCTATAAAGCACACCCTCGCCTGTCTTTGGCCAAGCCCATTTTATTTTATTTTTTCCTATGACATTCATTCTTTCTTTTTCTATTCTGTTTCTTTTCTTTTTATTTATCTCTTCTGTTTTTTTTGTCTTTTTTGGTTTGCCTTTGTTTTTGAATCTTTCCTTATTTTTTTTATTTTTATATGGTTTTGTTTCATGTGTTTGTCTTTTACTTCTCTTTTTGCACGTAAACTTTTTAAAAATTGTATGGACATAAATTTGTGCATTTCGGAATTTTTTATTTCAGTCTGACAACTTTTTTTACTGTATGAACAATTTAATACATGAGTATAGATTTTTTTACAGAATCATGTTTTAAGTAGAAGATTAGCGTTGTATTTTATTTTACATATATGAACATATATATCAACATACATGAGCATTTTCTTTCTTTTTCTACAGTATGTACTTTTTCACCATTGATGGGTCACCCACCCATCAGTGGTGACATACTCACCGTTGATGGATAAAAAACAATGGGCCTTTTTTCTTAGGAAAGACACCCCAAAGGGCATCGTAGACTTGATAATTATCTAGGAAAACGACCAGTACAATAAAAAGATAACTGTATTTGGAACGACTAGTAAAAATTAAAATTACAATCAAAATCGTACTAGTCTTCTTCTTCCTTCGATCGATTGCTTTACTATGGTTGTTTGTGTTTTATGATCTTGATTTTTTTTCTCGGTTTACTTCTATCATGAGCTACTCTTTCACTTTAATTAACAGAACTGAGGCAAACTTTGCCCGCCCATTTCGAAAATGAAAAATTCATATGCAAAGAGTCACCTTGTCCATCCCTATCTCTACATGGCACAATGCATGGATTAATTCATAAGTGAAGTAAGCATTAGAGTAGAAGCGAAAAATAAACACACTGACTGGGGTATAATGCCATACTTCATTTTTTAAAGGATTGTACAAGATATTTGGTACCCTTTGGAATAGAACAACCGTGCTACAAGGAACTGCTTCCACTTCCCTCAACAGCAAACAAAAAATAAATGATATCACACCACACAAGCCCATGCCCCACTTGGTTTTTACTTGTAAGCACACGTTTGGCCCATCAAGTTTTTTTAATATGGGCCCATGAAGTTGGTGAAACGTCATCTTAGCGGCCTATTGAAGGACCCACTCCCACATTCCCGCTCGTGTTCGGTTTTCCTTGTGGTTCCCGTAGTCGAAGCAGCTTAACGAAGGTCAGGTTTGGAACTCGTGAGGGATGTTTCGTTGCATGTGATTCTTCCGCGCCTACTTTGTCCTAAATTTGGTCACCCATGCACTTTTCTAGTTAGGGCTCGACTGGGTCCTTTGATAATATAGGTAAGTCGGGCTTCTTTCAAGATAATACGGGTAAGGTTCATCTAAAAAATAATATAGGTAAGTCGGGCTTCTTTCAAGCAATATCATGACTAGAATCTTGAGAGGATGACTACGTCCTCCCTGAGAACCTTAAATTCGACTTGCAATAGTAAAAGCTAAATAATGAGTTAAATACATTCTAAAAAATAATGATTTAAATCTTTCTTCATATAATTTCCGTCCTATAAATTGAAGGTCATAAGTGTGCGAATGTTGCATTGGTATATGATATAAGATACTACCAAAATATTGCCCGCGCATTCATGGAAGCCTATTAATGTCCCTGTACTATATAGTGGAGTCCTCTCCAGTCAATACTCAATACCCTGCAGTCGTCGCTCCTTGCACATTTTGCTGATCGAGAAGGCTCGCCATGGCTGCTGCGACGTTGCTCCTGGCGCTCGCCGTCGTCACTCTCGGCTCCGGCCATGTCGAGGCTTTCGACCCTAACCCTCTCCAGGACTTCTGCGTCGCCGACCCCACGTCCAAAGGTAATGAAAATAAACGCCGTGCTCGTGGCAGCTCTTCAGTTTCTATGAGATCATCATCCATGGTGATGTGCGCGTACCTGCACTGCAGTGCACGAGAACGGGGTGGCGTGCAAGGACCCGGCGGCGGTGGTGGCGGAGGACTTCCTCTTCGGCGGCCTCGACAAGCCGGGCGTTACGACGAGCAAGCGCTTCGGGTTCACGGCGAACCAGGTGCAGATCCCGGGCCTGAACACGCTGGGTGAGTCCCACGTCCACCTCGACGTCGCGCCGGGCGGCGTCTTCCCGATGCACTACCACCCGAGGGCGGCGGAGACGGCGCTGGTGCTGGAGGGCTCCGTCTACTTCGGCTTCGTCTCCTCCTACCCGGACAACAAGCTCTACGCCAAGGTGCTCCGCAAGGGCGACGTCTTCGCCGTACCGCAGGGGCTCGTGCACTTCCTCCACAACAACGGCACCGCGCCGACCACGCTCTACGCCTCCCTCAGCAGCCAGAACCCGGGGCTGGTGCTCCTCGGCAACTCCCTCTTCGCCGGGGCGCTCCCCGACGATCTCGTCGCCAAGACGCTCCTCACGGACAAGCACACCGTGGAGACCATCAAGGCTAACTTCCGGCGGCCTTGATGATGCATGGCCAAGCCGTGCTTTTCCCCGATCTGTATTATTTTTATTTTCTGGGGGCGGGCACAGTAATTTGCACGTACGGCAACTGTTGTTTCGCAATAAACATGAAATATTTGGAGCAATATCAATTCGATCGTGCTCGATCACGTATACAAGGCGTTACGATTTGATTTAATTTTTGAACACTGTTACGATTTGATTCGAATAAATTTTCACATTCATTTTGATTCTAAAAAGGAAAGTAATATATTATTTTTTGCAAAAAAGTAATATATATATATATTATTCACTAAAAAAGAAATATATGTATGCTCGATATGAATATCTTTAGAAATTATATACTCATGTGATGTAAAAAAAACTTTATGTGTATTTCTAAAAGATTATTTAAAACCAATTTTTTATGGGTAATGTTGCCGCTTCATTCAAACAGAAAGAACCTAAAAGTTTGGAATCTCGTTCGAAATTACATCCAGCACGAAGTCTGGAGGAACCAAAAGCCAGACTTTACAAAGTTCATTACCAACACCTACTTTAGCAAGTTTATGCGCGGCAACATTAGGGAACGTCTAACCCAAGAAACTTTAACTTCCTCAAAACCTCGGAATTGCTCCTTGATCTCCTCAATCCATGGCCCAATAGCGCTTAAATTCTTGGGAAACGTTTCCCGCCTGCAGTCCGGCCTAGTCCTCGGCCGGACGCGCGTGCTTCGTTTGATTGCGCTGTATCCTGCGGCCCCGCGTGCCCCTCGTTTGACTAATTGCCTGGGCCCGTCAGACCGTCACTAATCGTTTTTTCTCTCGTTTTCTTTCTTCTTCCTCCTGTTCCTTTTTCTTCTCTCTCCTGCGCAGGAGGACGGCGAGGCGCATGTTGCTTCTGATGGATTTTGGACTCCCCATGCTGCAGCCGCGGCCTGTGGAGCGACGACTCGAACGATTTTCTCTGCCTGCGCACGCACCACTGCAAGGACGGTGCAGCAGTCGCCATAGATGCGCCCATACACATCATCTCTCTTTTTTATGGAGTGTTGCAACCGGCCCTGGGAGATGCTACATCCGGCGGCGAGGAATGTTACAACCGATAAGTTTTTTTGTTGGAACAAACCAGAGGTTTTTGTCGCTGATTTTTTTGTTTGCTGGAACCAGAGTCTTGTTTTGCTACTACCGGCGGCTTCATTTGCTACTACCGGCGACAACGTCTTTTTGCGACATAATCGTGAAGATGATGTAACCTCGACGACGAGCAACAACGTTTTTTTGCTACAAACTATGAAGTTTTTTGCTACCACCGGCTATAAGGTTTATTACCACCATACACAGCGGCCGGCCGGCGTTTTTGTTTGTGTTTGCTAGAACCACGTCATTTTTTTTGCTGCAATCGGCAACCGTAAAAGCTACATCCGGTTAACATTTTTGCTATAATGACGACGGCGGGCTGCAGCGGTAAGCTTTTTTGCTGGAAGCGATAAATTTTTTTTTGCTACAACCAATATCGTTTTATGTTGGAACCAGCAAGAGCCTCGGGTGGGGAGACGGCGAGGTACAGCGCGAGCACAACGACAGGTGCTGCGACCGGCGGCCGGCGCCACCAGAGATGCGGCCATCTTCCCAAGAGCTGTGGCCATCTCCCCCAGAGCTGGAAGCCTGCAACCACGAGTGCACGTTGTTGCATGCATGAAGCTGGTGAGAAACGCAGGCGGCGAGGGCGGCGACCGGTGGTAACCGACGGCGAGGGTGACCGGCGGCGAGGGTGGTGGCGGCGGTTCTTCAGTTTTGCTACATCGGTCATCCATAGCTAGTGTTGGCGGCGGCGCTGCTTTGTTTTCTCCTTTGCTGTTTGTTGAATGCGTTTAATTAGGAAGACAACAATTCCAGATCTGACGATTAAATGCAATCTAATCAAACGGCCGCGCTGTGTCCAGCCGAATTGATCGCGCCGGTGCGCCGGCGCAGATCAGTCGCTTAAATTCTTTGACAGATTTTAAGCATTTGCACCACCTTTTGATTATCCAGCTCCATATGCAGCTTCTGTACGTTCATCTCCCTCGCAACTTGGACCGCCCTTCTACAGGCCAAAATTTCCACAGCCTCCGGATCAACGTTATTAGGATAGAAATGACTTGCTCCAGCCACAAAAGCACCATTATGATCACGTAGGACTAGACCACCTCCTCCCTTATCATCAAATTTGGATACTGCACCATCAGAATTTGCTTTTATCCAGCCAACATCAGGGGGTTGCCATCTCTGAATTATCTTGGGATCCGGTGGTTTGGCTGTGTCAAAATGTGCCAATCTCCACTCCTCGATATGCGCAACCAGTGTTGCTATTATGTCATGTCGAGGAGCAATAAGTCTTCCCTCCCTAGCTTCATTACGTGCCAACCAAAGAGCATATACAGCTTGTATCATAGCTTCCCTTTCTTCTCCCCTTGTATTAGCAAACCAATTCAACAACCAACTGGACAGCTCGCTGTGGGAACCTATATCCATTGGCGGACTAGCCACCAAGACTCCTCTTTCTGAGCACAAGAGCTGCCAAAACTGGACTGAGTGATGACACGTCCAGAACCTGTGTAGAATCGTTTCTTCCCTTCCACAAGCAACACAAAAAATACCCGGCTTAATCCGGCGACGATGAAGCTCCGTCCCTACAGCCAGCCCATTCTGGACCAATCTCCACATGTGTATTTTTGCCTTGTTTGGGGCTGCTGTATCCCACAACGCCATGAACCCCCGATGTTTAATACGAAATCGAAGACTCCGGCTGTCCAGATCTCACTCTATTCATGGACATTCTGAGATGATACGCCGATTTGACTGTGAACCCACCATGCGCTCTGTAGTTCCATGCTAAGTAGTCC
Source organism: Triticum aestivum (assembly GCF_018294505.1). Lineage (NCBI taxonomy): Eukaryota > Viridiplantae > Streptophyta > Magnoliopsida > Poales > Poaceae > Triticum > Triticum aestivum. The sequence continues at coordinate 638,842,718 of NC_057812.1, forward strand.
TCTGTGTCCGGACCCCCTATGGCAATCTGCTTAATATCAGAAGCATCCCCTGCAGAAAACATGGCATCAACACGAACATTGTTCCAGCTTCGCCCCCCTGCTGACAGCAAATCATGTACCTTGGTCACACCCGCAACATACACTTGGCCAAGAGGTTTGAGACTACCACTCCGAGGGATCCAGTTGTCATGATGTATATTAACCTTAGAGCCATCTCCGGTGCGCCAGATCAGCCCCTCTTGTAAGAGATCACGCCCATGAAGAATACTTCGGAACGTGAAGGAACCAGAGGACGGGCATACTGCTGATAAGATCGATCCATCCTTGAAGTATCTTGCTTTGAGAACACTTGCACAAAGGGAGCCCGGGTACTCCCTCCATTTTTGTATACAAGACCACTATCAAAATTACAATTTGCAATTATACAAGGCCACTAACATTAATCGAGGCAAAATTGATTACATGCATGTGAAAGTGAGAAGATTGGCTTGCATTCCCAACATTAATCAACCAATAAGAAGAGGGTTGGCTTGTTGTTGGTGGGAGAGAAAAACCGCATTAATTAATACGACAAACAAGGTAACAAACTAGCTTGCAACATTGACTTAAACATTGCATTGATTTTTACCTTGGTACCTGTAATATGGGTCCATGCCTGTTTCGCCAGTAGTGCCTGATTGAACGCCTCCGGGTCACGGAAGCCCATCCCTCCTTCTCTTTTGGCAGCACACATTTTCTCCCATGATATCCAATGGACCTTCCTTTCATCATTCATTGCACCCCACCAGAATTTCGACGAGATCAAGGTCAGGTTCCGGCACATCTTCTTTGTGAGATGAAAACAACTCATAGTGAAAGTAGGCATCGCATGAAGTCCAGATTTCACAAGAACCTCTCTAGCTGCCTTGGATAGTCCTTGGCCCTTCCATTTTCATTCCCTTTTTGTAAGATTGAGGAGTACTTATTTCAATATGTAACAATCCATTTTCATTCCATTTTTGTAAAATCTATTTCCATTTCTTTTTCTGGTGAAATCCATTTTCATTCTCTCTTTTTTGCGGTGAAATCCATTACCATTCTATTATACTAATTATATTTTATAACTATATAATATAGCATATGTATGTTCACTAAGTATTCTCATATTGAAGGTCCATATAACTAAATCTCGCCGAATATATATTGTAACTATTTCATGCAGCAAAGTGTCGGCTATCATCAAGATTTTAAACGGAGAAAGATTATTATGTGGTGCCAGAATAAATTATTGTGCATATAATGGTTTGACTGATTTAAAAGATTGCATTGCTTGTGTGTGACCGCGTGACCCAACACGATGGATACGTCATTGTAGTCAAGTATAACAAAGCCTAGGGGCCGGTGCGCCCTTTGCCGCGCCGCCTGAACCGTTCTTGTGTGTTGCCATCTAGGAAAATGTCCGTTCCATTGCCTTTTCATATGATGGTTGTGACATTCATTTTTTAAGATAGTAAAACTGAACCACTTCGAGGCCTCTCGCGTAATTAGTGATTTCAGTCGTTAGATATTGATGTTCGGACATTTTCGATTGTCTGATCGATTGCATCTTGTGAACTGGGCCACCTATCATAAAGGGTTGCTTCTCTGAAAGAAAAATACGAAGCGTGTGATTAGTCGGGCCTATGGCCCTTTGATATTCCAGTCCAACGCCTCCCTATTCACAATGTGCGTGAAACAACCATGCTTTTAAATAGCGCAATATAGATCTGCTATAGCGGTTAGAAGAGGTCCTGCACTAAAGGTCTTTGGTCCAAACATATGAACAACATTTTAAATAGCACTCTATAGCACGCTATGGTATTTAGAAGAACAGAAGGTAAATAGGATACAAAGGTAACCTCTCTCTTCTGCAAAAGAGTTATGTCTGGTTGGAGAGACTTGTGATTGAACACAGAAAATAAACTCTCTTCTTCCTATTATCCTCGACACTGATTCATCAAACAATGTCGATTACTCATGGTAGATGCTCGGGGCGATCTTCAAACCTTCACAAACTTCTTGTTCGTGAACCATAATTACTCTTGGTTAGTGAAGAACTACACAGCTAACCGTATAAAGAGTTGGCGGCTCTCAAGAATACTAGCGGAGCGTACTTGACTTAGATTTCAGTGATGTTAATTTTTTTTATTTTTTTCGAAAAAGGGGATTCCTGGCCTCTGCATCAGAACGATGCATACTGCCACCTTTATTACCAAGCAAATCAGTTCGATGGTAGTCTTGAAGTCTCAACAAAGTACAAAAAAATGCTCACAAAGAGCTAAAGAACAAAAATAAAGCCACAATCGGCTAGCAAGAGTAAGATAGGAAAACTAATTGCCTATCCTATTACATAACCGCCATCCAAATCGGTTGAAAGTATCCCGTGCTACCATCTCTCATCGGGTAGATCCAGTAACTAAACGCTCCCTGGCCTCCGTCGGAGTGAGTAGCGACCACATACGGATCAACGCAGTGGCTTGGAAGATAACCTGCAAAAAATGAGTATTTCTTGTTTTGTTAAAGACCAAATCATTTCTACAATTTCAGATAGCCCATAATAAAGCACATACTCCTACGCGAATGTGTCTCGCTGTTTGGGGCTCAACCGCATCAAGCCACGTCCCAAATAACGTGTTGATATTATTCTGACACTACTAGGAAAAGGGCTATAGATGAAATTGACACTAATGGCGCACCAGACATGTGGTGCGCCATTAGTATATACTAATGGCGCACCACCTTCTGATGCGCCATTAGTGTTGAAACTACTAATGGCGCACCCTGCCCACGATGCGCCATTAGTACCAAATTTTTTTTTGAACTAGTGCGCCTGTCCAAACATACTAATGGCGCATCCACTGGTGGTGCGCCATTACTAGTTGTAACTAGTAATGGCGCACCAGCCAGAAGGTGCGCCACTAATGTTATTTTTTTATTATTGTTTTTATTCCTTTTTTTGCAAAACTACTAATGGCGCATCAACAGGGGGTGCGCCATTAGTAACCTGGATTACTAATGGCGCATTTGTTGCTGGTGCGCCATTAGTAAGTGGGCAGCAACAAGATATTTTGGACAGCCTCTCCTCCCACACTCACTTTCTCCCCACTTCATTCTCTCCACCGCCTCCTCCTTGTCTCGGGTGCCTCCTCTTTTTCACCTCATTTCCACCATAGATTCATTCAAATTAAGTGGTTAAGTTACCTTGTTTTGCTAGGTAAGTAAGGGGGGAAGCTATATTTATGTTGTTCTCCCTACAACAATGTGCACATGCACTTTTTATGGCCTAGCTAGATCTATGTATGTTCGTGGTGTTGCATATGTTTGTGGTGTTGCATATGTGTTTGTGTTTGGAGGTGTACCGGTATTTGAAATGCGATAGTTGCCAATATTTTGCCGGAATGTTGATTCATTTCCGTTTCGGCGAGAATTTTGGCATTAAGCATTCTTTTTGGTCCTATTTTTAGGGAAAGTCATGCCAAATTTTTTCTTGGTTCTAAAATATCGTTTTGCTCTACCCCGCAGGCGACCATGGTCCGCACGATGACCGAAGGCATCGTGAATAGGTTTTTGAGGTCCGCGAAGGCCGAGATGCTTCAAAAGAACGAGACGGAGATAAGATGTCCGTGTCGAAGATGCAAGCTGAATAGCCTTATTGCGGACCCGGATTCCGGGCAGGTGCGGGACCACATGCTCTTGCGTGGTTTCATGGATGGCTATCGGTGGCAAGGTGATGAAGATGACTACGAAGTCGTCCATGGGGGCCGGGCAAGAAATGAGGAAGGGCAGCAAGACAACCACCGCGGCTCGGGGGGGGGGCGAGAAGACGAAGAATCCCCAGGAGATGATCACGACGGTGATGCTGTACACAGTCATCATGTGATGCAGGACATGATGATGATGCCGGCGGAGCAGACGACGCTGGACCATCGATGGGCTGGGTGCAGGACCCTCATATTCAAGAGCTGCTTCTCAAGCAGACGGATAACGCAAGAGCTGCCGCCCGAGAGAAAGCCAAGATGGATCAACTTGAGTTAGACGCGGTTACTCCATTGTATGAAGGATGCAGGCCCGAGGATACCCGCCTGAAAGTAACGCTCATGGCTCTGGAGATGAAGGTAAAACACAAAATGACCGACGCATGCTTCGACGAGAACATGTCATTCTGGCACGAACGTCTTCCCAAGGGGAACAAGTGCCCGACCAGTTTCGAGGAGGCGAAGAAAATCGTGTGTCCTCTGGATTTACCGCACGTGAAATACCATGTGTGCATGAACAATTGCATCATTTATCGGGACGAGCACGCGGAGTCTACCATATGTCCGGTGTGCGGTGTCACTCGATACAAGAAGAGGAAGAAAGCTCCTCGAAAAGTGGTGTGGTACTTTCCGATCACTCCTCGTCTGCAGCGGTATTTCGCGGATCCTAAGGTAGCAAAGCTCCTGCGTTGGCACGCGGATAGGGAGGAGAAGAAGCGAGAAGATGACGCAAATGATCCGGAGATAGATAAAAAAGACAAGATGCTGAGTCACCCTAAGGATGCGAGCCAGTGGCAAGCGTTGAACTTCGAATACCCAGAATTTGGGAACGATCCAAGGAACATCGTGCTGGGCGCGAGCACCGATGGAGTCAATCCGTTTGGCAGCCAGAGAAGCACACATAGCACCTGGCCTGTGTTTGTGTGGATGTACAACCTTCCCCCCTGGTTGTGCATGAAGAGGAAGTACATTCACATGAGTATGCTAATTGAAGGGCCGAAACAACCAGGGAACGACATCAATCTGTATCTGGGGCTGCTGAAAGAGGAGCTTGACACGCTGTGGAAAACGCCAGCCAATACGTGGGACGCCGCAGAGAAAGAATATTTCCCTATGAGAGCCGCACTGCTCACGACGGTGCACGACTATCTCGGTTACGGATATCTTGCGGGGCAGGTAGTCCACGGATTTTCTGGATGCGTAAGGTGCATGGATGACACAACGTATCGCCAGCTAGATAGAGATCCCGGGTCTTCGAAAACCGTGTTCATGGGACATCGAAGGTGGCTTCGCGACGATGACCCGTGGAGGAAACGCAAGGATCTGTTCGATGGTGAAACCGAACCCCGAAAACGCCCGTGTACGAGGAGCGGCGAGGAAATAGACAAGCTGTTGAAAAATTGGAAAGACTGCCCACTGCCGGGAAAGAAGCAAAAGGCGCCAGAGCCGGGAAAGAAGCGAAAGGCGCCAGAGCCGCTGCTGAAGGTATGGAAAACGAGGTCTGTTTTCTGGGACTTGCCGTACTGGAAGATCCACCGTGTGCCTCACAGCCTTGATGTCATGCATATCACGAAGAACGTGTGCGAGAGTCTGCTTGGTACCCTGCTCAACATGCCAGAGAGGACCAAAGATGGGCCGAAAGCAAGGGCAGACTTGAAATCAATGGGCATCAGGCAGGAGCTTCACGCTATATATGATGATGATGATGATGATGATGATGATGATGATGATGAGGCGAAGCAGGACACAGAAAGTCGTCGCAAAGGCAAAAAGGCCAAGAAGACCGGAAATGACTACCCTCCCGCGTGCTTCACTCTAAGTCAGGAGGAGATCGAGCAGTTTTTCACCTGCCTCCTAGGAGTAAAACTTCCTTACGGTTACGCGGGGAAGATAAGCAGATACCTAGACCCAGCGAAGCAGAAGTTCAGCGGGATGAAGTCTCACGACTGTCACGTGCTGATGACGCAGATACTTCCAGTTGCAATCCGTGGGATCATGGACGCGCACGTCCGTGAAACGCTATTTGGCCTATGCAACTTCTTCGACGTCATCTCTCGGAAGTCGATTGGCGTGAGGCAACTCAGAAGGCTACAGGAAGAGATCGTGGTGATACTATGCGAGCTTGAGATGTACTTCCCGCCCGCATTCTTCGACGTTATGGTGCATCTGCTGGTCCATATAGTGGAGGATATCATCCAACTCGGGCCGACGTTCCTGCACAGCATGATGCCGTTCGAAAGGATGAATGGTGTCATCAAAGGATACGTTCGCAACATGTCACGTCCAGAAGGAAGCATAGCCAGGGGCTTTCTGACCGAAGAGTGCATCTCCTACTGCACGAATTATCTAGGCATCGAGAACCCCGTTGGTCTGCCCGTCAACAGGCACCTCGGCAGGCTCGCTGGATGGGGTCACCGTGAGGGTCGCCGCGAAATGCATGTCGACTTCGAGGGTCGACTCGCCGACTTTGAAAGAGCAAACCTAGTCGCGCTACAACACATAGACGTGGTCGATCCTTGGGTGGTAGAGCACAAAACCTTTATTAAGAAGACGTACAATGACCGAGGCCAACAGAGGACGGACGGAGATATACTCAAAGAGCACAACTCATGTTTCACGCGTTGGTTCAAGCAGAAGCTTCTGTCGTACCCTTTACATGAGGATTCTTCCGCGGAAGAACAACTCATATTCGCCTTGTCACAGGGCGCCGAGCACAACCTGATGACCTATGAGGCGTACGATATCAACGGCTACACATTCTACACCGAGGCCAAGGACATGAAGAGCGATGGTTATCAGAACTCCGGGGTAACGATGGAATCCTACACCGGTAACGACAAGGACAGATACTACGGAAGGATCGAGGAGATCTGGGAGCTGAGCTACGCTGGAGAGAAGGTCCCGATGTTCCGTGTCAGATGGGCCAAGAACGTCATAAAAGAAGACCGGTATTTCACCACCATGGTTATACCCGAAGCCAAATCCAAGACCGCGGGCGCAAACGTCACCGCGAAAAATGAGCCATGGGTACTGGCTTCCCAAGTGGACCAATGCTTCTTCATTACCGACCCGCCAAAGCCCAGTCGTGTTGTCGTGAGGAGAGGCAAAAGGAAGATCATCGGAATGGATGGAGTAGCCAATGAGCAAGACTTCGACAAGTACGGCGACCCGAGGATCGAACATGACGACGATGATGAAGTAGCAGCATACACCACAAGAAGAAGCAGGACCACCCTACCTAAAGGACGTCCGTTCCACAGAAGAACTCCATTTGCAAAAAAGAAGGGCAAGAAGATTGTGAACAGATAGCTAGCTAAGATCGATTGTATTTAAATCGTAGCCTTCATTTCTCGATTGTATTTCATGGACACTTTTTGAACTATCATGAATATTTTCAAATTTCATGGACACTCGATCTCGATCCCCCTCCATCTCGATCGCTATCCCACCTCGCCAGATCCGGTCCCCCTCGCCGCCGAGCACCCCCCGGTCCACCGGCCGCCGCCGCCGACCCCCCGCACCCCTCCCCTACTCAACTGCCGCCGCCGACCCCCGCACCCCTCCCCTACTCAACCGCCGCCGCCGACCCCCCGCACCCCTCCCCTACTCAAATACTCATAAAAACAGCCGTCAAATTTTTTGCACGTTGACGTGAACTTCCTCTGCATTGTCCGTTCCCCTACACGAATCTCAAGGCAGAGGGGGAAGTCACGCATTTGTTTTATAATGGGCGTGGACGCTCTCCTCAGGGAACCCACGCACACCCATCACATTAGCTAGTGCATCTAGCTGCCACCCGGGAGTCAAGGGGGGGTGAGGGATTATGCAAATACGAGTATTAGTTTTAGATACATGGCAAGTTTGCAATAAAAACCTTTTTTTTCTTTTTTCACAGACGGCAGACTATGTAAAAAAAATAGTTTTAGATACATGGCCGCTTTTTTCTTGTTTTCAATTCGTCCATGGCAATTTTATTAATTCTTATTTGTACCGTACCATTGCAATTTTTTAACCATTTGTATAACTTTTATTTTCTGTCCATAAATAAGTATTTTAAATGAAAAAAATTGTGGAGCCTGGGAATCGAACCCAGGACCTCCTGGTGTGAGAACTGGCTGCTGACCAGTCGAGCTAGTAGAGGGCGCTTGATGTGGAGCAGGTCAGGTGGAATATAACATGTTGGTTCGAGCAGAAAAAAGAAATACTAATGGCGCACCAGGGTGAGGTGCGCCATTAGTGTGGATGTACTTATGGCGCACCGAGGGGTGGTGCGCCATTAGTATTGTGCCTCCATCCATCCATAGTCCTTCCCGGCGGCCCACCTCTCTCCCTCGCCCTCGATCCCCTCTCTCTCCCTCGCCCTCGCCCTCGATCTCCTTCCCCGACGCCGCTGCCCCGCCGCCTCAACGCCGCCCCGACGCCGCTGCCCCGCCGCCTCGACGCCGCCCCGACGCCGCTGCCCCGCCGCCTCGACGCCGCCCCGACGCCGCTGCCCCGCCGCCTCGACGCTGCCCCGCCGCCTCGCCGCCCCGACGCCGCTGCCCCGCCGCCCCGACGCTGCCCCCGCCTCGACGCCGCCCGACGCCCCGACGCCGCCTCGACGCCCCGACGCCGGCGAGCGACCAGGATCAGATTAGGTACCCGTCTCTGCTCCTCCGCTCCCCCCTCTCCTCTGTGAATTGTCCATGCGACCTTCGAATTGAACTCAAATCCTTAGAATCAAGTTCGAATGATCGATTATGTTAAATGTATATAGAAATTTGTTATGCTCTTTGGCGGATCTGTTGATCATAGATAAATGCCACTCTACTGTTTTAGTGTTCGTGTCTGCTCTGTCAAAAAAATTGGGGAAAATCCTGCCAGTTAAGCTGGCTGATTAGTATATATTTAGTCATTTTTAGTGTTAATATATGTCACTCCGTGTGCATGATTTCTTCTCAACAAGTTCCAGAAACTTTGTGAAATACTATAATATACCACTTTTTATTCATGTATTAGAACTCTGTCCAAAGCTCAAAATACGAAAACAAATTGTTGTTTACTTGTGATGTTGATACAACTGTAATGGTCTGCGCAATTGGTGATTTTTTCAAAATGTTTTCTATTTCCATGGGGATAAATTTATCTTATGCCTTATGTTCATGCGATTCAGTTCATTTGTTTTGAGTTGCGCAGTAGGGCAAAGCCCCACACCCCCTGTTATATTTATTTAAATTAAGATTACAAGGCTACAAGTAGAAAATAAAATGCACATTAGAACTATACATGGAAGCAGGTGCCTTTGTGTTCTGGTAGTCCTTTAGAACTATACATGGAAACATAATCTTCCTTATCAAGACAAACATAATAGAAGCAGGTGCAGGAGCTGTAGTACTCCATTTGGAGACTTTAACTGGATCAGATTAGGTACTCCATTTGCTGTAGTACTCCAGTTAACTGAAACTAGTGACATCACTTGAAGAAACTTAAGTCTGAATAATCAAATTCATCATACACTATTACTTGAATCAAAGATCAGGTATTCCATTACAGTAGCAAGTGTACCAGTATTATTGGAGTAAAAAAATTCAGTTAAATTGTGCAGTAGTGTACTCCTGCTTGCTCTTCTCTGAAGCTTGTGGAATGATATACTTGCACTGATAAACTGAAAGAAATATTGCATTATAACTCTGGCTATATTGGAGTTACAATCTTTCTGGTTATATTGGAGTTATAATGGAGTTAGGTTTTACAATCTTTCTGGTTATATTGGAGTTAGGTTTTTTGAATATGAGTAGCAGTGACTTGGATTGTTAAGTTGGGTGGGATGTAAAAGCAAATCTTCTTCTAAGTGCAATATACTTAGTGCTGCTATATGAGTGTATAAATATTTGTTGCTATATAAATGTGAACAAAATTCGTGCTTGTATATGATATTCTGCCATGAAGAAAGAATAGATAGTGTGGGTCTGACCTTGTTTAATTTCTGCAATTCTTGTATATGATATTCTTTGGTGTGTATTGCATTCTCATCGTGGTTTTGATCACAGAACAAGAAGGGAAAGGGCGACTGAAGTACCTACTGCAGCAGACAGAAGTATTTGCCCACTTTGCAGAAGGAAGCCAGGCTAAAGAGAAGAAGCCACGTGGAAGGTGATTCTTGGTTATGTTTTTTTAAAAGCAATCCTTGGTTATGTTAGTGCCACTATATAGTACTTTACTATGAACACCCATCTTGGATGACCAATAGAAATTGCAGCCACATGTGCACCGATCTAATTTGAAACATCAATGAAAATTGAAAAAAAATTACTCTCATAGCACTACTTCTATTTGCATTTCCCAAACATATGGTTCTGTCCATCCTCATTTCCTGTCTTCCCTAATAACCATCATTAAGTTATAGGTTTGCTGTGTGCCTGTGCTATTCCCTGTCAGTAATTGATTTCAGAAACTGGCAAGCTTTGATAATGTAAGAGTTACTTACTTGCTAATTAGCCAAGCAGGCATGTATTATAACGGTGGAATTTCAGCCATGATACACATAACGGTGAGTAAAGATGATAATATCATTTATGAGTTAGTCAACACAAGACAGTGCCACATACTCTAATTACCTGGAACTTGCAGTATAAAAACAGAACCTTAATCAGCATGATCCTCTGACCTGTAATTTCTACTTTTATGCCTCTGTTACTCCAGTCAAAGATGTGAACCAACATCTTTCATTGTTATGCATATCAAACACCAAGGGTTATTTTCACTTAAAGTTTTAGAATGGGTGCATTACAATTCAGTCTGATATCTAATAAGACACTCTGGGCTGATATAATTATGGAACAGAACCAACCATGATAAATAAAAGGTGATGTTGTCTATGCATTACCAAAAATGTATCTTTGTGAACAAATAAATTGGTACCAACAGCAATGCCATCTTACTGTAGAATTAGAATACATGGACATGATCAGCTCAGCTCCCAAACTGCCATTCATCACATCAATTTCCCCTTATGTAACTCCAGTCAAAATTTTATGTTGGTCTACCTAGTAGATGCCCATGGTTTGATTTTATGTTTGTTCCTATCAATACAAATGCTGAGCTATGTTCCATTTTTACTGTTCTTTGTGATAGTTTTTGCAACTTTACTTCCCATCTTAAGGCAAGCCCCATTTTTACTGTTCTTTGTTAGCAGAGCTGCTTGTTTCTAAGAACTTTGATACTATTTGGATCAAAGTTAAATGAGCACATAGATGACAAAAAAAGTTCAGATTGTAAAATGTTCATTTTGCTGCTAGTGCCCATTTTGAGTAATTGCTTAGAGGGATGATCCTGTGTGAGCTGGTGGAGTGATTTGTTTTCTACATAAAGCTCTTTAGTCAGGCTGGTTTTCGTGAAATACACATGAAGCTTCACCAGCTCCTGTGGGTGTGGGATCCATGTGACATGTGACATTGCATCCATGTCCACCTGGGATAATGATTTTGCAGGTACCCCGAGAGGCCCTTGAGTTTGCCGGAATGTCGATTAACTTCCGTTCCGGCAAATTCGGGTACTCCATATGTCCTATTTTCAGCAAAGGTCATGCTGAAATTTTCCGTGAATTTTAGCATGACTTTGCTAAAAATAGGACATATGGGGTACTTGTGACTAATGCATGGGCCGGGGTATCTTAGTAGTTAATTAAGTAGGATCAAGTGCCCCGGCGTACTTGTGACTAATGCATGGCTTTTAGGGTGCCTCGGTGTCGATAAAAACCGAAATGATGAAAGGTTAGGCTTTTAGGGTGCCTTGGCGTCGAAAAACCCTCAATGATAAAAGCTTAGATTTTAGGATGCCTCGGTGTCGACAAACCCTAAATGATGAGACCATGATCTTGTTCCTTGACAATAACCAACTTTTTGACCAAACTTTGTTTCTATTTAGAGAGAAACATGGCCCACAACGATGAGGCCGGGGGTTCGGGCGGCAAGGCATTCTGGGAGCTGTCCCAGGAGATGGAGGAACAACCTCACTTGTATGAGGCCGCCGCCTTCCCCACCGATCCTGAGACCACGGATGGTGCCGCCGAGGATGACCACACTGATGCCACCACTGATGGTGCCGCCGAGGATGCCACCACTGATGATGGCGGCGCACGCACAGATGGCAGCCAACCGAAGAGGCAACGGAAGGACCGGCGCCCGATCGTGCTCCGCACCCTCAAGGAGGAAGTTACTGAAGTGGACTCCAACGGGAATCCAACGGCGCCCGAACGAATAGTCAAGGGGTACTCGCTTCAGCTCGGGTGCATTGTCCGGAGCACCGTCTCGATCAACACCGAGAACCTGAGGCATCCTGACCGAGGGAATTTGCGCAACCTCCTCTTCACGAAGCTGCACGAACGATACAAGTTCCCCGCTGAATTTGAAAACACAAGCCTCAAAGGGAATAAAGTGAACAATGCTGCCCTCACGAAGATGAGCAAGGCCCTGTCTACTTGGAAAAGCAATGTGAAGAGAATGATCGAGAAAGGTGAGAGTTATCAGAAGATCAAGGAGAAAAATCCTTCGATCACCGAAGATGACTACAACGACTTCAAGATCAATTGCTCGAGCACCGCAAGCTCCCAATCAAGTGAGTGGGGGAAACAAATGCGGGAGCTGAACATAGGGGAACACACACTCGGTCCCGGCGGTTACAGAGTGGCGGAGCCTATATGGGACAAGGAGGAGGCGGACCGTGCCGAGCAAGGCCTACCGCCCCTCTTCGATAAATACGGTGACAAGCAGACCAGGAACTTTGTCAGGGCCCGGTACAAGAAGGACCCGAAAACAAAGGAGCTTACCACGGATCCGAAGACCAGGCAGCTTGAGCTTGTTCTGGTAAGGAATACACCCCCGCGTAATTAGCTCCATATGGTTGCATTCTAATTAATGAAGCCGAATTTCTAAATGGTTCACATTCCTTCCGCAGGCGACTGAAAGCAGTAGCGCGGGGTCGACTAAGAGCAACCCTTGGGACACCACTCTAAATAGGGGGTTGAATGTAATGAAGAACAAGGATAAGCTCAGTAAGCCGACGTCAGCTGGTCGTGTGGCCGGCAAAGGCTTGTCGACAAAATGGGGGTCATACTATACCGCTGGTGTGCGGAAGGAGAAAAAGACCAGCTCGGAAAGCCAGGCGCGAGAGGTTCAAGAACTCAAGGCACAGGTGGCGCGGATTCCGGAGATTGTCCAAGAGCAAGTGGAACAACGACTCGGAGCGACGATCACCGCCCTTGTGCCTACCTTGATCTCGGGGTTGAGTGCGTGGATTGCGGGCGGCCAACAGGGGCCGCCCCCGATTCCTAGCTTCACGGCCAGCAACTCGCATAATGCGATGGCGGGGCCATTGGTGCCTCCGGCGGAGGCGGCATTGGTGTCTCCGACGCCGGCACGGGAGCTTAATGCACCCGGGTGTACGCCGGCCGGCACCTCTTCAGCAAGCGGCCCCTCCGTCAACTGCACGCCCGCCGTTGGCGGTGCGTCGACATTAGCCGAGCTCGACGCCATCATCACGGTAACTAATTAAGCCTCTCTCGGCCGAGGACTTCATCTCCTTGCCTTTGACTGGGCATCCCTGACGCCCTACATGTTTTCGCAGGGCGCCGCCGACGTTCCGTGCACTCTCCTCCACTTCGTGAACAACGAGTTGGTCGATGTCGCCAAGGGCAAAATCGTTCAACCGGGCAACCCCTTATTCCACGGTACCCAGATGCCACCCAACTTGTTTAGGGTTCAACTGGTTCGGGTGCTGCCAGGCTGCGACGACTTGTTACCTCCGATTCGACCCGTCGGGGCCGACGATGAAGACGTGATGACCCTCAGCGCCTGCCTGAGCTGGCCCCTGCTTTGGCCGAAGAGCCAGATTCGTTTGGGGGCGGGGGACACCACCCCAAAGACAACACCGCCAGTCGTGCCGGCGCCAAGTCGGCCCCATGGCAAGACCGCCGTAACGGTGCCGGACATCCCTATGCCACTGGATCCAAACATGCATATGGCACAGGATCAGAACGACGACGACGACGACGATGATACATTTGGCAACGTCGATCAGTACTTTGCCGATCATGGGTACGATGGCGACTTCATGGGGCCTCCTTCTCAAGAACCAAACCCAACAAAAGACGTGTGCGATCTAGCTGGTACCGCGGAGAAGCCAAGTTGCAACAGGCGCCGTCTGGCGTTCAGCTCTCAGGAGACGCCTCCAGCTGCCGACTTCACCGAGCCTCAGATAGGCGAGGTGCGAAATATTATCAGCCCCAACACACTCAAGAAGGCGGTCTGTGAGCAGAACTCGGTCCCATTACAGGAGAAGAAGAAGGCACGCAAAAGAAAGACTAAGAAGGGTGCGAGCCAGCCGGCACCGAGTACGATCCGTGCTCAGGACGGGCCACCTTCACCGCAGGATATCTCGAGGAGGGTGCATGTGGCGGGTAGGGCGATGCTACCGACAAATATGCTCAATGCTGCAACCGGTGCTATGCGGAGTCTGCATGACAGTGTTCTTGCTTTGGAGAAGCGGCGTCTCAGAGAGAAGGATGTGGCATACCCGGTTTTCGCGGCCAAGGTGCCAGAGGGCAAGGGCTTTGTGGATAACTCCATCGGGCGTACGATCGTCCTGCGTTTTGATGACATCCACGCTATGTTGAACCTTCATCCGCTGCACTACACCTTCGTTCGGCTATTTTCGCTGAGTATGGAGATGCGGATCATTCGCGACAAGACCCCGGACATCGTGATAGTCGACCCCTTCTACATGCGTGCCAAGATCTTGGGCAGCGCTGGGGACCGGCAAGTCGCGAGTTCTTACCTCGAAGGCGTCATTCTGGCAAACCAAGATAAGGATAACTTCCTCGTGCCTTACTTTCCCGAGTAAGTCCTCCCCTCAACCGGCCCGTAACATATGAATTCTTACATTTCGATCGTTTTTCTTTTAACATTCCGTGTTTTCTGCAGTGACACACGTTGCACGCTCATCCTCCTAAGCCCCAAATATTCCATGGCCACGTATTTCGACCCGGACCGTCAGTCGAACGTAGACTACACAAATGTCAAGAAGGTTCTTGATGATGTTCTCCCCGGCTACGCCAAATCTGGAGGCACCTTCACCAGGCCTATTCGTAAGTACGGCAAGCACGTGTTCTCCCACAATACGACGTTCTGCTGCGTCAAGCAGCCGCCTGGCGGTCAGAAGGGTGCCTACTACGCCATCCATCACATGCGGGCGATCGTACGGGACCATCATCAACTTCTGCTACCGAGTAAACTCAAAGATTGGGCAAAGAGCGTGTCGGCAATCCAGGACGCGGACCTCCGACAAGAATTCTTTCGCATCCAGTCGGAGTTTGCGGAAATCATCCATCAAGATGTCCTTCGTACCTCGGGGCAGTTCTACCTCAGAAATCAACCGTCCAACAGTGACATCGACACAATGCTACAAATGCAGGCTGACAACGACCGTTATTTCATGACTCCCACGATAGACGGCGGCTTCATCCACGCTCCGGTCCCTTGAGTCGAGTCGAAAGCAGTGATGCTGTGTCTAGTTCTGAAACATCGATTGGCTCATGTTGTAATTAAACTTTAATGAACTTGTAGTATGTCTCTTTGGTTTCGAGAGTCGTTCAACTTAGATGTAATCGATGCTATTAATGTCTTGCTTTTCTCTTCCGATCGTTCTGTTGCATACTTATATATTGCTTATGTATTGTCTGTGAATTGGTACTAACGTTTCGTTTGGCTAGTGCATAGCGATGCCGACGTATGTCGTGTACAAGGGTAAGGTTCCCGGAGTCTACGATGACTGGGAGGAGTGTCGGAGACAGGTTCACCGATTCAGCGGTAACAGTTACAAAGGGTACACCACTAGGGCCGAGGCCGAATCTAGATACGCCCGCTATCTAGCGGGAGAGGGGAGGGAGCGTTGGAGGAACCGGATGAAGACGAGTTTCATCGTGATGATGCTCATCGTGATGACCGCAGCTCTTTTCTATGTGATGGTAGTTTAGATGATCGATATCGACTTGTAATGTGAAGACAAACTCGCTACTCGCGGTCTCGAGACTTGTAATATAATGTTCTATCTTTGTTCGGTCTTTTCAATTCGGAGACTAATATGATGAATTGTATTCGGAGACTAATATGATGAATTGTATTCAAAGACTAATCTTCTATTGTATTCGATGAATCTGTTGTTGATGTGTGCTGTCTATATTTTGTCAAATTATATATTTTGTAACCTGTGCAAAAAACAGAAAATAAAAAACAAAAAAAACCTAATATTCATACTAATGGCGCATCACATGACAGTGCGCCATTAGTATGACAGTGCATACTAATGGCGCATCACTGGGCAGTGCGCCATTAGTATGCCGCGGTTACTAATGGCGCATCCAGTGGTGGTGCGCCATTAGTATGCCAAAGCACCTGGATATACATGGCCCCTGGGAGGCATACTAATGGCGCACCCTGGCCTATACTAATGGCGCACCCGCGGTGCGCCATTAGTATACCAGATACTAATGGCGCACCAGGTGGTGCGCCATTAGTAAAAATTACTAATGGCGTGCTGTTAATGGCGCACCACAGATGCGCCATTAATGGCCATACTAGGTGCGCCATTAGTAGGGGTTTTTCTAGTAGTGTGAGGAGTAATATTAAAGGCTATGTGCACAGACTGCCAAATAATTTTTGCCAAGGGACAATCAAGAAAGAGGTGTTTGATGGATTCATCCCGATCACAAAAGCTACATCTAGTGGATCCATTCCAGTTGCATTTTATCAAGTTATCCTTAGTTAAAATGACTTGTTTGTGTACAAACCACATAAACACTTTAACTCTCAAGGGTACTTTGACATGCCAAACATGTTTCGAATTAGGAATAGAGCTAGAATTAATAGCATCCAAATACATGGATTTGACCGTAAACTCTCCATTCCTAGTTAGCTTCTAACACAATTGATCGGGTCGTTGAGAGAGTTGAACATCCATCAATCTTCTCACAAGATGGAGCCAAGCTTCCCAACCGTTTCCGGCTAGCGCTCTCCTGAAGTGAATATTGAGAGGTGTGAACTGACATACTGTCTCAACGGTTGCATCTCTCCGTTGCAAAATGCTATAGAGAGACGGATATTGAAGCACGAGGGGTGTATCCCCTAGCCATGTATCCTCCCAAAATCTCATAGAAGTACCGTTCCCAATAACAAACTTTGTCCGATTAAAAAAGACTGATTTAACTCTCATCAGTCCTTTCTAGAAAGGAGAATCCATCGGCCTCACTGTCACATGGGATAAAGTTTTGGAATGAAGGTACTTATTACGCAGAATCTGTTCCCATGTGGCCCTGGGCTCACTAGATAACTTATACAACCACTTGCTGAGAAGACATTTGTTCTTCACCTCAAGATTTCGATACCGAGACCCCCTTGGTCCTTCGGTCGACAAATAATGTACCATTTAGTGAGTCTATACTTCCTCTTCAGATCATCACTTTGCCAGAAGAAGCGGGACCGATAGAAATCAAGTCTTTCCCGAACTCCAACTAGTACCTCGAAAAAAGATAGAAGAAACATGGGCATACTTGTGAGAACCGAATTAATGAGAATTAAACGGACTCCGACATCAGTTTGCCCGTTCAGCATCCCAGTTTCTTCTCAAAACGATCCTCAATGCTCTTCCATTCTCTGTTTGTTAGCTTACGATGGTGAATTGGTATACCCAAATAAGTGAAAGGTAAAGCCCCCAATTCATATCCGAACAATTTCTTATATGCCTCTTGTTCCTCATTGGCTCTTTCAAAACAGGACAATTCACACTTGTCGAAATTAATCTTTAATCTGATCAATAACACCAGCTTCATGTTTCTTGCTTTTGCCAAGTCATGCTCCATAAAGATGATAGTATCATCGGCATACTATAGGACAGATACACCTCCATCAACTAGATGAGCTACCAGACTGCCTACTTGACCAGCATCCTTGGCCCTTCCTATTTGAATCGTCAACATGTTGACTACAATGTCTCAGGCCTTTATGTGTTTGAAAATAGTGACCTATGTCATCATTTACTCTAATTCCAACACTCCCTTTTTGCGTGAAAGACTCTACCTGTTGTCTCCATGCTTGATCAAAGCCTTTCATACGCGAAGCCTGTTGAAGAAATGGCCATTTGACTTTGTCGTACGCCTTTTCGAAATCCACTTTGAAAACAACCCTGTCTAGTTTTTTCATGTGAATTTCATGGAGCGTTTCAGGAAGGACCACAACCCCTTCTAGGATGTTTCTGCCCGGCGTCAAAGTAGTTTGGGACGGCTGCACCACAGAGTGTGCAATCTGCGTGAGTCTATTTGTCCCAACCTTGGTGAAAATTTTGAAACTTACGTTAAGAAGGCAGATCGTCCTGAACTGCTCAATTCGCATGGCCTCTGTTTCCTTAGGTACCAAAGTAATAGTTCCAAAATTCAGATGAAACCACTGAAGCTGTCCAGAGAATAAATCATGGAACATCGGCAGCAAATCCCCCTTAATAATATGCCAACATTTTTTATAAAACTCCGCTGGAAATCCATCCGGCCCGGAGCTTTATTATTCTTCATTTGAGAAATAGCTTCAAACACCTCTTTCTCTGAGAATGGTGCAGTCAAGATATCGTTCTCATCCGCAGCAAGTTGAGGGACATCCTCAATCCTCGACTCATCCAGGGACACAAAATTATCCTCCGGCGGCCCAAAAAGCTGCTTATTGTAGTTGGTAATGTATAATTTTAGATTCTCCTGCCCTAAGATCGTCCCCTCATCTTGCTCAAGCTAAAAGATTATTTTCTTTCTATGCTTGCCGTTAGCTATCATATGAAAGAATTGAGTGTTGGCGTCCCCTTGGACAACTTTGCGAACCTTAGCCCGCAATGCTCACTTCAATTCCTCTTCTTGCAGGAGTTCTTTCAATCTCGTCTCCGCATCTACTTTAGCATGAAGTTCTGTGGATTCTAGGATTGTGGACTCGACTTTTACATCTAAGGCCTGAATAAGAGTAAGGAGTCTTTTCTTTTCAACCTTATAAATCCCACTAAGATGCTTAGCCCACCCACGCAAGAAACTTCTCAAATGTCTTATCTTATTCTGCCATCTCTCAATAGAAGACCTCCCTCCTACCTCTTTAGCCCATTCCCTGGCTGTTAGGTCGAAGAAACCTTCTCTCTCAAACCACGCTAATTCGAAAGAGAAGGTGTTTTTATTCCCCACATGTGTTGCCTCACCAGAGTCAACCAGTAAAGGAGTGTGGTCCGAGATTCTGCGTGATAACGCCTGGACTATTACCAGAGGAAACTTCTGTTCCCAGTCAACACTCGTGAGGACACGATCTAGCTTCTCAAACGTAGGGGTTGGCAAGGTATTAGCCCATGTGAATTTTCTACCAGAAAGCTATATATCTCTCAGATCCAAGCTTTTAATAATGGTGTTAAACATGAACGACCACCTGCCGTCAAAATTATCATTGTTCTTTTCGTCTCTCGTTCTACTAATGTTGAAATCACCCCCAACTAAAATTAGAAGCTGCTCAGACCCGCAAATGCGAACCAGATCTGCCAAAAAATCTGGTTTGAGTTCTGGCTGTGCGGCCCCATATACCGCCACCAATGCCCAATTAAACCCATCGGTCTTCGATCTGACCCAGAACTTGATGGCGAAATCTCCCATAACCACACTACGGACTTCCAAAGTCTCGCATCTAACCCCAAGTAAAATCCTGCCCGATCTTCCTCTCGGGGTAGGCAGTGCCAATCAAACTCGACACCTCCCGATAACGTATTTAGGAATTGTGGGGAGAAATTACCCCTTCCTGTCTCAGACAGGGCAATAAAATCCAACCAATGATCAATAGAAGCATACGCTAGAAATCTTCTTTTAGCCAAGTCTCTCAGACCTCTGCTATTCCAAAAAATTCCTCTCATTACTCATCATGATTTTTTTTGGTCATACGGATCCTAGCACTTCTATGCACAGCCAAAGCTGGATAAATCTTGCGCTTCCACTTATGCTTAGGCTTGTTGTGGTCCTCCACCCGGTCCTCATAACCAGGTTCCGTGAACCTAACACTATGATCCTTGATGGGTTCACTATCCCCAAGAGGTAGAGAGTCGTCATCCTCCTCAGTCTCAGGAAGGGATGGGTCAATGTCTGCACAGAGAGTGTCTAACACCTTGACTCCCAGCGCATCAATATCAGAATCATTCATAGGTTTAGCAGCTGCTAAGTTGTGAATCATATCTAAAGCGTGATCCGCTTCAAGATCCAGGAGATCATTAACAGAATTAGAGATTTCACTATCATTACTACCTAGTGAAACTCCTAACTGATTGGCGTTATAAATAATTTCATCATTAGAAAAATGCAGAATGGAGTTGGAAGTGTTCACCGACATACCGGTAGTGACCTCAATATCACGAAGCTTGGCCGTCCACTTGGCGCACCTCAGCTACATGTCATCAACATCCGGCTGGTCCTGGAGACGAGAGCTCATCCGCCGCCCCTCAGAAACAGGTTCCGGGATACCTCCAAACGCGATGACCTCCTCCCGAGTGGCCCCGTTAGGGGTGAGGCCTCCAGCCCCACCCCCAACGCGCTGCCAGGCTACATCACCCAGAGAGGCGCCAAGAGCCGCAGGCACTGGCACCGACGAGCGCGGGGGAAGAGAGCGTTGGGTCACCTGCCCATGCTCCCCTCTTGATGCGGCCAGCACAGGTGACGGTCCGCCCCAAGGCGAGCGAGGAGAAGAGAGTGCGGGAGCCGCCTGCCCCCGCTCTCCACCTGACCATGCTTTCAAGCAGAAGGGTGACTCTGCCACCGTGGTCGGCGTCGGCTGGAGCATCCCCTGCACCTGAGCAGGCGACAGTCGGCCCTTGGGATCCACGGACACCGCAGGCATGGTCGCCCCAATAACTGCAGGAGAGGCGGGGGTCGAGGCCTCCTGCCCGCCCCCCCCCCCCCCCCACCCAGAGTGGTCATGTCGCCGATCAGCAACACATACACCTCCACCGCAGTCCTCATCTGTGGCAAAGCATCGGAATGAGAGGGGAACGAGGGACCAACTGCCCATGATCCTCCCCCCCTTGACCGAAGTCATCAGAGGAGCAGACGTCTCCGTGCTCCCATCGACAGGACCATCAGCCGCTGCAAAATCCAGGGGAGGAAGCATGCACTCTAGCACGTCATCAGACTCCAATCGATCGCTCCATAACCTAGGAGGAGCAGAAGCTGGCTCGAACGAACCGAATCTCCGAGTGCTCATCGGCACCATAGCCGAAGAAGCAGCCCCTGTCTCAGGCGTCTGCGAGGTAGCACTTGGGTCGTTGGACGACTCATGCCCAACATCATCCCCTCGCGCTTCCGTGTGACATGATCCATCATTCCTATCATGATGTCCACATTCGTCCCAGCCAAAGCCTCAGCAAAAAGATCGGAATCCTCAAACTCGATCTCAAGGTTAAAGACATGACCCCTATAAGTCCACTTAACCACGTCAGGCACGAACTCGATATCGAGAATACTCACCAACAGTTTGGCCACCCCGTTAGCTCGGGTGAAGGCCATGTCCACCTTCTCAGTTTTCCCGAACAGAATCCCTAAGCTAGCAACAACCCAAGAATCTTGAAGCGGCTTGGATGGAGCACCTGAGAGTCACAACCAGACCTGAGTGAGGGGCTTTCCCTGCGGCTCAACTCTCTTCCACTCATGGAACTCGAGGATGCACTCTATGCCAGGAACTCTACACAACCCAAAGCTCAGAAGACGCTCCAAGTCCTCTGTTGTAGGGAAATCAACCTTATACATGTTGGCCTCGAGAGGAGAGAGCTCCCACTGAAAATCACCTAGAGCTAACTCACTGAGCATGTGGATAATTTGCCCCTCAGACACTTCACCCTTCCTGACCTTAACAATCCCTGTGGTTGTGCTCTGGGGTTCCTCTGGTATCTCCCTCGTGCTAGGAGACTCAAAGAACATCAGCTTAGCACAATAGACTCCATAGATGGTAATACTCGGCATCTGATCACGTAGAATGGGGCACTCCCCCATGTCATGCGCTGGCTTGAGACATGTATCACATAACTCAGTCATGCACTCAGCAATAAAGTGGCCCCTCTCTCCACACCGGTAGCACAACATCTTTTCCTTTTTACAAGCCCACTTGGAAGCTCTATCCGCATCAGACTTGTCGGTGGCACCAGCTGCACCTGTGAGCACGGGCTCAGTCATAGGTACGTCAGCGTTAGCCAGTGCTGTCACCACATACATAACCTGACCGGACAATTCCGGTGTCTGTCTAGAAACAACCACCTCCGAGGACGCCGTCGGGTCCACATTGACAGGCGGTGGAGGTTGGCGGTAACGGTTCCGCCCACCGCGACCACCGCGACCACCACGATGACCTCTGTAGCCGCCTCTCTGTCGGTAATCTGGGCCAGATGCCCCCTCGACAAAGCCTCCAGGGGGACTTGATAACCCACAAGTATAGGGGATCGCAACAGTTTCCGAGGGTAAAGTATTCAACCCAAATTTATTAATTCGACACAAAGGGAGCCAAAGAATACTCTTAAGTATTAGCAGCTGAGTTGTCAATTCAACCACACAAGGAAACTTAATATCTGCATCAAAGTGTTTAGTAGCAAAGTAATATGATAGTAGTGGTAACGGTAGCAAAAGGTAATAGTAGTAAAAGTAATGTTTTTGGTATTTTGTAGTGATGATAGCAATAGCAACGGGAAAGTAAATAAGCGAAGAACAATATATGGAAAGCTCGTACGCAATGGATCAGTGATGGAGAATTATGCCGGATGCGGTTCATCATGTAACAGTCATAACCTAGGGTGACACAGAACTAGCTCCAGTTCATTGATATAATGTAGGCATGTATTCCGAATATAGTCATACGTGCTTATGGAAAAGAACTTGCATGACATCTTTTGTCCTACCCTCCCGTCGCAACGGGGTCCTTACGGAAACTAAGGGATATTAAGGCATAGTGAATACACGAACTCCTCAAACTACGGTCATCACCGGTAAGTATCCCGATTATTGTCACTTCGGGGTTAACGGATCATAACACATAATAGGTGACTATAGACTTGCAAGATAGGATCAAGAACACTCATATATTGATGAAAACATAATAGGTTCAGATCTGAAATCATGGCACTCGGGCCCTAGTGACAAGCATTAAGCATAGCAAAGTCATAACAACATCAATCTCAGAACAGAGTGGATACTAGGGATCAAACCCTAACAAAACTAACTCGATTACATGATAGATCCCATCCAACCCATCACCGTCCAGCAAGCCTATGATGGAATTACTCACGCACGGCAGTGAGCATCATGAAATTGGTGATGGAGGATGGTTGATGATGACAATGGCGACGGATTCCCCTTTCCGGAGCCCCGAACGGACTCCAGATTAGCCCTCCCGAGAGGTTTTAGGGCTTGGCGGCGGCTCCGTATCGTAAAACGCGATGAATTCTTCTCTCTGATTTTTTTCTCCCTGAAACTCAGTATATGGAGTTGGAGTTGGAGTCGGAGAGGCAACAGGGGGCCACGAGGTAGGGGGCACGCCCTAGGGGGGCAGGCGCACCTCCCACCCTCATGGAGAGGTGGTGGGCCCCCTGGCCTTCATCTTTTGCAGGTATTTTTTTGATTTTCTGAAAAGTGGCTCCGTGAAGTTTCAGGTCATTCCGAGAATATTTGCTCCTGCACATAAATAACACCATGGTAATTCTGCTGAAAACAGCATCAGTCTGGGTTAGTTCCATTCAAATCATGCAAGTTAGAGTCCAAAACAAGGGCAAAAGTGTTTGGAAAAGTAGATACGTTGGAGACGTATCAACTCCCCCAAGCTTAAACCTTTGCTTGTCCTCAAGCAATTCAATTGACAAACTGAAAGTGATAAAGAACAACTTTTACAAACTCTGTTTGCTCTTGTTGTTGTAAATATGTAAAGCCAACATTCAAGTTTTCAGCAAAGATTATAACTAACCACATTCACAATAACACATAGGTCTCAAGTTTACTCATATCAATAGCATAATCAACTAGCGAGCCATAATAATAAATCTCGGATGACAACACTTTCTCAAAACAATCATAATATGATATAATAAGGTGGTATCTCGCTAGCCCTTCCTGAGACCACAAAACATAAATGCAGAGCACCTTTAAAGACCAAGGACTGACTAGACATTGTAATTCATGGTAAAAGAGATCCAGTCAAGTCATACTCAATGTAAACTAACAGTAATGAATGAAAATGACCGCGGTGCTCTCCAACTGGTGCTTTTTAATAAGAGGATGATGACTCAGCATAAAAGTAAATAGATAGGCCCTTCGCAGAGGGAAGCAGGGATTTGTAGAGGTGCCAGAGCTCGGTTTTGAAACAAAGGTGAATAATATTTTGAGCGTTATACTTTCATTGTCAACATAACAACCAAGAGATGGCGATATCTTCCATGCTACACACATTATAGGCGGTTCCCAAACAGAATGGTAAAGTTTATACTCCCTCTTCAACCAACAAGCATCAATCCTTGGCTTGCTCGAAACAACGAGTGTCCTCCAACTAACAAGAGTCCCAGGGGGAGTTTTGTTTGCAATTATTTTGATTTAGTTTGCATAAAGCATGGGACTGGGCATCCCGGTGACCAGCCATTTATCTCGTGAGTGAGGAGCGGAGTCCACTCCTCTTGAGAATAACCCGCCTAACATGGAAGATACAGACAGCCCTAGTTGATGCATGAGCTATTCGAGCATACAAAATAGGATATTTATTTTAAGGTTTAGAGTTTGGCACATACAAATTTACTTGGAACGGCAGGTAGATACCATATATAGGTAGGTATAGTGGACTCATGTGGAATAACTTTGGGGTTTAAGGGATTGGATGCACAAGCAGTATTCGCGCTTAGTACAGGTGAAGGCTAGCAAAAGACTGGGAAGCGACCATCTAGAGAGCGACAACAGTCATGAACATGCATTAAATTAATCAACACCGAATGCAAGCATGAGTAGGATATAATCCACCATGAACATAAATATCGTGAAGCCTATGTTGATTTTGTTTCAACTACATGCGTGAACATGCGCCAAGTCAAGTCACTTAAATCATTCAGAGGAGGATACCACCCTATCATACCACATTATAACCATTTCAATAGCATGTTGGCACGCAAGGTAAACCATTATAACTCATAGCTAATCAAGCATGGTACAAGAAACTATGATCTCTAGTTGTCATTGCAAACATGTTTATTCATAATATGCTGAATCAGGAACGATGAACTAATCATATTTACAAAAACAAAAGAGGTCGAGTTCATACCAGCTTTTCTCATCTCAGCCAGTCCATCATATATCATCATAATTGCCTTTCACTTGCACGACCGAATAGTGTGAATAATAATAATAATAGTGCGCGTGCATTGGACTAAGCTGGAATCTGCAAGCATTCAATAAATAGGAGAAGACAAGGCAATATGGGCTCTTTTGTCAGATCAACAATAATGCATATAAGAGCCACTTCAACAATTTAATCATGGTCTTCTCCTATCGACCCCCAAAGAAAAGAAAAGAAATAAAACTATTTACACGGGAAAGCTAAAACAAGCAAAAGAAGAACAAGAAATATTTTTGGGTTTTCTTTTTAATTACTACTACAAGCATGGAAATTAAACTGATTAAAAGCTACAACTAATTTTTTTGATTTTTCTTAAGGTTTATTAAACACACAAGAAGAAAGCATAAAATGGAAATTAAACTAGCATGGATGATACAATGAAAAAGTATGAGCACCGACATCTAGCAATGAGTGTGTGAACATAGATGTAATGTTGGTGGGAAATACGTACTCCCCCAAGCTTAGGCTTTTGGCCTAAGTTGGTCTATGGCCACGGCTGGCCTGGCGGGTATGCATAATAATAGTTGGGGTCGTACTGAGATGAAGAAGAGGAAGACTCCGATTGCCACTGGCTGACAATCATCTCCGGATCCCACTGGTAATTAGACTGTCGTGAAGGATCAACTTGTGGTTCCGGCTCTGGCTCCTCGGCTGGTGCAGGGTTCCGATAGGCGTGAATAGCCTTCAACGGAACAAGGTACGTGCCTGAAGATAAATCAAACAAAGAAGGAGCAGGTAGGGTAATAGTCTTAGGATGATGTTTATTAAAGAACAATTGATATTTAAGCTCTCCTTCCCTATTCTTAACAATAAAATCATGTGCCACCATACTTTTATAATCTAGATAAACACGAGGCAGCACCTTTTCTTCCTTCTCAAAATGCCTAATAGGTATGTTAAAATGTGCAGCTAGGCGTGAAGCATAGATGCCTCCAAAGATGGGGCCCTTGGTACGGTTCAGACTTAACCGTTTGGCAATAATACCGCCCATACTAAAAGTGTTATCACTTTATAGACCGTGGAGCAGAATAATAATATCAGGGACACTAAGGTTTCCACAGTTTCCGCGTCCAATTAAGCAACGACTAGCAAATAATGCAAAGTAACGTAAAACAGGAAAATGTATGCTAGTGATTCGTGCATCGGAAACCTTCCTTGTTTCCCCTACAGTGATAGTATCAATAAACCCCTCCACATCATCATGATGTGGTTCTTCTGTCTTGCCCTCAAAAGGGACTAAACAAATCCGACAAAAATCATAAAGTGACATCTCCTTATGCTCATCATATAAATGAAACTCCACCGTAGGTGGCGAGTTCCTATAATGGAAATGAAAGTTTTGCACAAAGGTATTTGTGAATAAGAGATACTGATCGCATTGGTCGTGGAGGAAAGCGGTGAGGCCTGCATTCTTAGCCAATTCATGAAAATCTTCATAAATACCGACTGCTCTCAAGAAATCATCGGAAGGCCATTCACACGCCTGAATCTCCGCGGTGCGCGGCAAATTATACTTAGGCTTCGGTGCCTTTTCCTTCGAGCTTTGTCTCGATGAGACCCTCAATAGTCTCCTCATCATTTTCTGAAAAATTCTGAAATTTTTAGTGATTTCAAAATAAAAGTAAACCAAACTCAATGATATTGATAGCAACTACTCCTACAAGTGCCTAGGGCCTATATCATGCATCAAAACTACTTTTGACCATATAAATTTGAGATGCAAGCTCAAGAAAAGGGTCACCTAAGCAGCAAAAATTTGCAATGAATAAAGCACTAGAACAAAAACTAATTGGACCAATGGAGGAGTCACGTACCAAGGAACAATCTCCCCAAGCAGTTTTGTGAGAGGTGCTTTGAGCAAGGAGATCGAAAATGGCAGCAAAACGAGCTTGGACTCGGGTTTGAGCTGGTTATTTGTGTTTGTGGGAGGAAGAATAAGTGTGTGGGTGAAAGGATAAGTGGAGGAGGGCCACCGTGGGCCCACGAGGCAGGGGGCACGCCCAGGGGGTAGGGTGCGCCCTCCACCCTCGTGGGCAGGTGGTTGCCCCCCTGCTGTGTTCTCAGTGCCAAATATTCTCAAATATTCTAGAAAAATCATATTTAAATTTCAGGGCATTTGGAGAACTTTCATTTTCGGGGTATTTTTATATTGCACGGATAATCAGATAACGGACAAAAAAATATTTATTTTATTTTATTTAATATAAATAACAGAAAGTAAAAGTGTGGTACTGAAGGTTGTGCCTTCTAGTTTCATCCATCTCATGATCATCAAAAGGAATCCACTAACAAGGTTGATCAAGTCTTATTAACGAACTCATTCCGAATAACATGGAAACGGAGAAATTTCAAATAACACTATGTTACCTCAACGGGGATATGCACATCCCCAATAATAAGAATATCATTTTTCTTCTTGACAGTAGGAAGAGGAAATTCAAAACCTCCAAATATAATCGATGGAATTTTCCAATAGAGTTGATACTATGATCTTGAGGTTGTTTCCTCGGAAAGTGTACCGTATGCTCATTACCATTAACATGAAAAGTGACATTGCCTTTAGTGCAATCAATAACAGCCCCTAGATTATTCAAAAAGGGTCTTCCAAGAATAATAGACATACTATCATCCTCGGGAATATCAAGAATAACAAAGTCCTTTAACATATTAACGTTTGCAACTACAACAGGCACATCCTCACAAATACCGACAGGTATAGCAGTTGATTTATCAGCCATTTGCAAAGATATTTCAGTAGGTGTCAACTTATCCAAATCAAGTCTACTATATAAAGAGAGAGGCATAACACTAACACCGGCTCCAAGATCACATAAAGCAGTTTTAACATAGTTTCTTTTAATGGAGCATGGTATAGTGGGTACACCGGGATCTCCAAGTTTCTTTGGTATTCCACCCTTAAAAGTATAATTAGCAAGCATGGTGGAAATTTCAGCTTCCGGTATCTTTCTATTATTTGTAATAATATCTTTCATGTACTTAGCATAAGGATGTGTTTTGAGCATATTAGTTAATCGCATACACAAAAAGATAGGTCTAATCATTTCAGCAAAGAGCTCAAATCCTCATCATCCTTTTTCTTAGATGGTTTGGGAGGAAAAGGCATGGGTTTCTGAACCCGAGGCTCTCTTTCTTTACCATGTTTCCTAGCAACAAAGTCTTTCTTATCATAACGTTGATTCTTTGATTGTGGGTTATCAAGATCAATAGCAGGTTCAATTTCTATATCATTATCATTACTAGGTTGAGCATCATTATGAACATTATTATTAACATTATCACTAGTTTCAGGTTCATTACTAGATTGAGTTTCAGCATCAGAAATAGAAATATCATTTGGATTCTCAGGTGTTTCAGTAATAGGTTCACTAGGAGCATGCAGAGTCCTATCATTTTTCTTTTTCTTCTTTTTAGAAGGACTCTAGGTGCATCTTTATTATTTCTCTGAGAATCTTGCTCAATTCTCTTAGGGTGGCCTTCAGGATACAAAGGTTCCTGAGTCATTCTACCAGTTCTAGTAGCCACTCTAACAGCATTATCATTATTTTTATTATTCAATTCATTGAGCAAATCATTTTGAGCTTTAAGTACTTGTTCTACTTGAGTGGTAACCATAGAAGCATGTTTACTAATAAGTTTAAGTTCACCTTTAACATTAGCCATATAATCACCCAAGTGTTCAAGCATATTTGAATTGTATTTCAATTGTCTACCAAAATAAGCTATAAAGTCTTCTTGCTTAGCCATAAATTTATCAAACTCATCTAAGCATGGGCTAGCAAATTTAGTAAATGGGATTTCAGCTTTATCATATCTATAGAGAGAATTTACCTTTACTACCTGTGTCGGGTTATCAAGACCATGAGTTTCTTCAATAGGAGAGGGATTTGGATTATATGTTTCTTCAACAGGCGGTAAATTAAGACCATGTATTTCTTCAATAGGAGGTAAATTCTTAACATCTTCAGCTTTAATACCTTTTTCTTTCATAGATTTCTTTGCCTCTTGCATATCTTCAGGACTGAGAAATAGAATACCCCTCTTCTTCGGAGTTGGTTTGGGAATAGGCTTAGGAGTTGGCTCCGGAGGGGTCCAATTATTTTCGTTTGTCAACATATTGTTCAATAAAATTTCAGCTTCATCCGGTATTCTTTCCCTGAAAACAATGCCAGCACAGCTATCCAGGTAATCTGTGGAGGCATCAGTTAGTCCATTATAGAAGATATCAAGTATTTAATTTTTCTTAAGAGGATGATTAGGCAAAGCATTAAGTAATTGGAGAAGCCTCCCCCAAGCTTGTGGGAGACTCTCTTCTTCAATTTGCACAAAATTATATATATATATATATCCCTTAAAGCAGCTTGTTTCTTATGAGCAGCGAAATATTTAGCAGAGAAGTAATAAATCATATCCTAGGGACTACGCACACAACCAGGATCAAGAGAATTAAACCATATCTTAGCATCACCCTTTAATGAGAACGGAAATATTTTGAGGATGTAAAAGTAACGAGTTCTTTCATCTTTAGTGAACAGGGTGGCTATATCATTCAACTTAGTAAGATGTGCCACAACAGTTTCAGATTCATAACCATGAAAAGGATCAGATTCAACCAAAGTAATTATATCAGGATCAACAGAGAATTCATAATCCTTATCAGTAACACAGATAGGTGAAGTAGCAAAAGCAGGGCCAGGTTTCATTCTAGCACTTAGAGATTGCTTACTCCATTTAGCTAATAACCTTTTTAGTTCATTTCTATTTTTGCAAGCTAAGATAGCGAAAGAAGCTTCTTGATCAAAAATATAACCCTTAGGAATAACAAGTGATTCTTCATCATCACTTTCATCAGTATCATCAGATTCAATATTTTCAATTTCTCTAGCCCTAGCAATTTGTTCATCAAGAAAATCACTAAGTGGCACAGTAGTATCAGGCATAGAGGTAGTTTCATCATAAGTATCATGCATAGTAGAAGTGGCATCATCAATAACATGCGACATATCAGAACGAATAACAGAAGCAGGTGTAGGTGTCGCAATCTTACTCATAACAGAAGGTGAATCAAGTGCAGAGCTAGATGACAGTTCCTTACCTCCCCTCGTAGTTGAGGGATAGATCTTGCTTTTTGGATCTCTCAAGTTCTTCATAATGATAAGCAGATATATATCCCAAGTGACTCAAAGAATAGAGATATGGTCCCCGGCAATGGCGCCAGAAAATAGTCCTGATAACCCACAAGTATAGGGGATCGCAACAGTTTTCGAGGGTAAAGTATTCAACCCAAATTTATTGTTTCGACACAAGGGGAGCCAAAGAATATTCTCAAGTATTAGCAGGTGAGTTGTCAATTCAACCACACCTGAATAACTTAATATCTGCAGCAAGGTATTTAATAGCAAAGTAATATGATAATAGTGGTAACGGTGGCAAAGTAACGATAGCAGTTTTTGGTTTTATAGTGATTGTAACAGTAGCAACGGAAAAGTAAATAAGCAAAGAACAATATATGAAAAGCTCGTAGGCAATGGATCAGTGATGGATAATTATGTCAGATGTGATTCCTCATGCAATAGTTATAACCTAGGGTGACACAGAACTAGCTCCAATTCATCAATGTAATGTAGGCATGTATTCTGAATATAGTCATACATGCTTATGGAAAAGAACTTGCATGACATCTTTTGTCCTACCCTCCCTTGGCAGCGGGGTCCTATTGGAAACTAAGGGATATTAAGGCCTCCTTTTAATAGAGTACTGGACCAAAGCATTAACACATAGTGAATGCATTAACTCCTCAAATTACGGTCATCACCGGTAAGTATCCCGATTATTGTCACTTCGGGGTTAACGGATCATAACACAAAATATGTGACTATAGACTTGCAAGATAGGATCAAGAACACTCATATATTGATGAAAACATAATAGGTTCAGATCTGAAATCATGGCACTCGGGCCCTAGTGACAAGCATTAAGCATAGCAAAGTCATAGCAACATCAATCTCAGAACATAGTGGATACTAGGGATCAAACCCTAACAAAACTAATTCGATTACATGATAGATCCCATCCAACCCATCACCGTCCAGCAAGCCTACGATGGAATTACTCACGTACGGCGGTGAGCATCATGAAATTGGTGATGGAGGATGGTTGATGATGACGATGGCGACGGATTCCCCTCTCGGGAGCCCCGAACGGACTCCAACTCAGCCCTCTCGAGAGGTTTTAGGGCTTGGTGGCGGCTCCATATCGTAAAACGCGATGAATTCTTCTCTTTGATTTTTTTCTCCCCGAAACTCAATACATGGAGTTGGAGTTGGAGTCGGAGAGGCAACAGGGGGCCCAGGAGGTAGGGGCGCACCCTAGGGGGGCAGGCACGCCCCCACCCTCGTGGAGAGGTGGTGGGCCCCCTAGCCTTCATCTTTTGCAGGTATTTTTCTTATTTTCTGAAAAGTGGCTCCGTGAAGTTTCAGGTCATTCTGAGAACGTCTGCTCCTGCACATAAATAACACCATGGTAATTATGCTGAAAACAGCGTCAGTCCGGGTTAGTTCCATTCAAATCATGCAAGTTAGAGTCCAAAACAAGGGCAAAAGTGTTTGTAAAAGTAGATACGTTGGAGACGTATCAGGACTGTGGAAAGGTCTTTCAGCACAACCATCACTCTGCCAAGCATACCCATGCCCACCTCCCATCGACGAGGAACCACCATGTTGGCCTTCCCCTTAGACATCGTACCCATCATCGCCCCAACACCCACACGCAGGAGCCCGGCCATCATACCTACCACCGGCGACTCTGGCAGGGTCGGCCCCTCGACCTCCCGCAGGATTAGCAGTGTTTGGTGCCCTTGGTCGGCCGTCCCGCACGACCTGCTGCTGCACTTGATGCTGCTGTTGCTGGACGTGCTGCGGCGACCGGTGCTGAGGAGGCTCAGACGGAGTCGGCCCAGCCCTAGCGGGCGGCGGTGCGGTCTTGCGCAGGGGCGGCGCAGCCTTGCGCAGTGGAGGCACAGCCATGGCCGGCGGCGGTGGGGCTGGCTTAGGCGCCAGAGGCAGTGGCTTGTGCGACGGGGGCTGATACGTCTGCGTCATATCTACTTTTCCAAACACTTTTGCCTTTGTTTTGGACTCTAACTTGCATTATTTGAATGGAACTAACCCGGACTGACGTTGTTTTCAACGGAATTGCCATGGTGTTATTTTTGTGCAGAAATAAAAGCTCTTGGAATGACCTGGAAATCAACGGAGATTATTTTTGGAATATATAAAAAATACTGGCGAAAGAATCAAGGCCAGGGGCCCACACCTTGTCCACAAGGGTGAGGGGGCGCCCCCTGCCTCGTGGGCCCCCTGGTGCTCCTCCGACCTGAACTCCAACTCTATATATTCATGTTCGGGGAGAAAAAATAAGAGAGAATGATTCATCACATTTTACGATACAGAGCCGCCGCCAAGCCCTAAACTCTCTCGGGAGGGCTGATCTGGAGTCCGTTCGGGGCTCCGGAGAGGGGAATCCGTCGCCATCATCTTCATCAACCTTCCTCCATCACCAATTTCATGATGCTCACTACCGTGCGTGAGTAATTCCATCGTAGGCTTGCTGGACGGTGATGGGTTGGATGAGATTTATCATGTAATCGAGTTAGTTTTGTTAGGGTTTGATCCCTAGTATCCACTATGTTCTGAGATTGATGTTGCTATGACTTTGCTATGCTTAATGCTTGTCACTAGGGCCCGAGTGCCATGATTTCAGATCTGAACCTATTATGTTTTCATGAATATATGTGAGTCCTTGATCCTATCTTGCAAGTCTATAGTCACCTATTATGTGTTATGATCCGTTAACCCTGAAGTGACAATAATCGGGATACTTACTGTTGATGACCATAGTTTGAGGAGTTCATGTATTCACTATGTGTTAATGCTTTGGTCCAGTACTCTATTAAAAGGAGGCCTTAATATCCCTTAGTTTCCAATAGGACCCCGCTGCCACGGGAGGGTAGGACAAAAGATTTCATGCAAGTTCTTTTCCATAAGCATGTATGACTATATTCAGAATACATGCCTACATTACACTGATGAATTGGAGCTAGTTCTGTGTCACCCTAGGTTATAACTATTGCATGAGGAATCGCATCTGACATAATTATCCATCACTGATCCATTGCCTATGAGCTTTTCATATATTGTTCTTCGCTTATTTACTTTTTTGTTGCTACTGTTACAATCACTATAAAACCAAAAACTGCTACCGTTACTTTGCCACCGTTACCACTACTATCATATTACTTTGCTACTAAATACCTTGCTGCAGATATTAAGTTATCCAGGTGTGGTTGAATTGACAACTCAGCTGCTAATACTTGAGAATATTCTTTGGCTCCCCTTGTGTCGAAACAATAAATTTTGTTTGAATACTCTATCCTCGAAAACTGTTGCAATCCCCTATACTTGTGGGTTATCAAGACTATTTTCTGGCGCCGTTGCCGGGGAGCATAGCTCTATTCTCGGAGTCACTTGGGATTTATATATGTTTATCACTATGAAGAATTTGAAAGATCAAAGAACCAAGATTTTTCCCTCAACTACGAGGGGAGGTAAGGAACTGCCATCTAGCTCTGGACTTTATTCACCTTCTGTTTTGAGTAAACTTGCGACACCTACACATGCTATTGGTTCTGATAGGTAGCATGTTATTGATGATGCCACTTCTGCTTTGCATGATACTTATGATGAAACTACTTCTATGCTTGATAATACTGTGCCACTAGGTGAATTTCTTGATGAACAACTTGCTAGGGCTAGAGAGAATGAAATTATTGAACTGATAATATTGATGAAAGTGATGATGAAGATTCTCCCCCTAGATATGAATTGCCTGTTGTGCCTGATGATGAAGATTGTCCCCCTAGATACTACTTTCAGCTTAGGCGCTATTGTTGATAAACGGTTAATTTGAACCATACAAAGGGCCCGTCCTCGGAGGTATCTCTGCATCGTGCCTTGCTGCACACTTTAACATACCTATCAGGCATTTTGAGAAGGAGGAAAAGTTGCTGCCTCCTATTGTTCTAGATTATAAGAGAATGGTAGCACATGAGTTTATTGTTAAGGATAAGAATAAGATACTTAAGTACAAATTAATATTTGGTAAAAATAATTGTGAGATTATTACCTTGCCTGCGCCCTCTTTGTTTAACATATTTTCAGGCACGTACCTCATTTTGCCTGAGGCCATTCATGCGTACCAGGGCCAGATGTCAGCTGCAGAGCCTGAGCCGGAGCCCCCACTTGATCCTCACCGTCAGTCTGTTTATCAGTGGAATCCGGAGGAGATCTCCAACCAGTGGCACCCAGAGGACACTCCTCCATACACCGGAGAGGGACACTTTGATCCATGGGCATAGACCAACTTAGGCCAAAAGCCTAAGCTTGGGGGAGTACGTATTTCTCACTGACATTACATTCATGTTCACACACTCATGCCAGTTGTGGGTGCTCATACTTTTCCATTGTATCATCCATGCTAGTTTATTTTCTTTTTAAGCTTTCTTCTTGTGCGTTTGAAAAACCTTAAGAAAAACCAAAACAATTAGTTGTAGCTTTTAGCTAGTTTATTTTCCATGCCTGTAGTAGTAATTAAAAGAAAACCCAAAGATTTCTCGTTCTTCTTTTTCTTGTTGGGAGCTTTCCCGTGTAAATAGTTTTGTTTCTTTTCTTTTTCTTTGGGGGTCGAGAGGAGAAGACCATGATAAAAATGTTGAGTGGCTCTCATATGCATTATTGTTGATCTAACAAAGAGCCCATATTACTTTGTATTCTCCCTTGAATTGAATGCTTGCAGATTCCAGCTTAGTCCAATGCATGTGCACTATTATTATTATCCACACTATTCGGTCGTGCAAGTGAAAGGCAATAATGACGATATATGATGAACTGATTGAGATGAGAAAAGCTGGTATGAACTCGACCTATCTTGTTTTTTTGTAAATATGATTAGTCCATTGTTCCTGATTCAGCCTATTATGAATGAAACATGTTTGCAATGATAATTAGATATTATAGTTGCTTATGCCATGCTTAATTTGCTAGGAGTTTATCATGGTTTACCTTGCATGCCAACATGCTATTAAAATGGTTGTGATGTGGTATGATAGGGTGGTATCCTCCTTTGAAAAATTCGAGTGGCTTGACTTGGCACATGTTCACGCATGTAGTTGAAACAAAATAAACATAGCCTCTACAATATTTATGTTCATCGTGAATTATATCCTACTCAAGCTTGCATTCGGTGTTGATTAATTTTAATGCATGTTCATGATAGTTGTCTCCCTCTAGCTGGTCGCTTCCCAGTCTCTTTCTAGCCTTCACTTGTACTAAGCGGGAATACTGCTTGTGCATCCAATTCCATAAACCCCAAAGTTATTCCATATGAGTCCACCATACCTTCCTATATACGATATCTACCTGCCGTTCCAAGTAAATTTGTATGTGCCAAACTCTAAACCTTCAAATAAACATTTTGTTTTGTATGCTCGAATAGCTCGTGTATCAACTAGGGTTGTCTGTATCCTCCATGCTAGACGGGTTATTCTCAAGAGGAGTGGACTCCGGTCCTCACTCACGAGAAAATGGCTGGTTACCGGGATGCCCAGTCCCATGCTCAAATCAAATCAAATTAAGTGCAAACAACACTCCCCCGGGATTGTTGTTAGTTGGAGGCACCCGTTGTTTCGGGCAAGCCATGGATTGATGCTTGTTGGTGGTGGGGGAGTATAAACTTTACCATTCTGCTTGGGAACCGCCTATAATATGTGTAGCATGGAAGATATCGAGATCTCTCGGTTGTTATGTTGACAATGAAAGTATACCGCTCAAAATATTATTCATCTCTATTTCAAAATTGAGCTCTGGCACCTCTACAAATCCCTGCTTCCCTCTGCGAAGGGACTATCCATTTACTTTTATGTCGAGTCATCATCCTCTTATCAAAAAGCACCAATTGGAGAGCACCGATGTCATTTGCATGTATTATTGTTAGTTTACATTGAGTATGACTTGACTGGATCTCTTTTACCATGAATTACAATGTCTAGTCAGTCCTTGATCTTTAAAGGTGCTCTGCATTTATGTTTTGTGGTCTCAGAAAGGGCTAGTGAGATACCGTCTTGTTATATCATATTATGATTGTTTTGAGAAAGTGTTGTCATTCGAGATTTATTGTTATTGCTCGCAAGTTGATTATGACATTGATATGAGTAAACATGAGACCTAAATGTTATTGTAAATATTGTTAATTCATAATCTTTGCTGAAAACTTGAATGTTGGCTTTACATATTTACAATAACAAGAGCAAACAGATTTTGTAAAAGTTTTTCTTTATCACTTTCAGTTTATCAACTGAATTGCTTGAGCACAAGCAAAGGTTTAAGCTTGGGGGAGTTGATACGTCTCCGTCATATCTACTTTTCCATACACTTTTGCCCTTGTTTTGTACTCTAACTTGCATGATTTGAATGGAACTAACCCAGACTGACGCTGTTTTCAGCAGAATTGCCATGGTATTATTTTTGTGGAGAAATAAAAGTTCTTGGAATGACCTGAAAATCAACGGAGATTACTT
The DNA here is from genome assembly GCF_018294505.1 of Triticum aestivum. Lineage (NCBI taxonomy): Eukaryota > Viridiplantae > Streptophyta > Magnoliopsida > Poales > Poaceae > Triticum > Triticum aestivum. The sequence goes on from NC_057812.1 coordinate 638,879,581, forward strand.
TTGGAATATGTATTAAATACTGGTGAAAGAATCAGGGCCAGGGGGCCCACACCCTGTCCATGAGGGTGGGGGCGCGCCTACCCCCTGGGCGCGTCCTCCTGCCTCGTGGGCCCCATGGTGCTCCTCCGACCTCAACTCCAACTCTATATATACGTGTTCGGGGAGAAAAAATAAGAGAGAAGGATTCATCGCGTTTTACGATACGGAGCCGCCGCCAAGCCCTAAACTCTCTCGGGAGGGCTGAGCTGTTATCCGTTCGGGGCTTCGGAGAGGGAAATCCGTCGCCATCATCTTCATCAACCTTCCTCCATCACCAATTTCATGATGCTCACTACCGTGCGTGAGTAATTCCATCGTAGGCTTGCTGGACGGTGATGGGTTGGATGAGATTTATCATGTAATCGAGTTAGTTTTGTTAGGGTTTGATCTCTAGTATCCACTATGTTCTGAGATTGATGTTGCTATGACTTTGCTATGCTTAATGCTTGTAACTAGGGCCCGAGTGCCATGATTTCAGATCTGAACCTATTATGTTTTCATGAATATATGTGAGTTCTTGATCCTATCTTGCAAGTCTATAGTCACCTATTATGTGTTATGATCCGTTAACCCCGAAGTGACAATAATCGGGATACTTACCGGTGATGACCGTAGTTTGAGGAGTTCATGTATTCACTATGTGTTAATGCTTTGGTCCGGTACTCTATTAAAAGGAGGCCTCCATATCCGTTAGTTTCCAATAGGACCCTGCTGCCATGGGAGGGTAGGACAAAAGATGCCATGCAAGTTCTTTTCCATAAGCACGTATGACTATATTCAGAATACATGCCTACATTACATTGATGAACTGGAGCTAGTTCTGTGTCACCCTAGGGTATAACTATTGCATGAGGAATCGCATCCGACATAATTATCCATCACTGATCCAGTGCCTACGAGCTTTTCATATATTGTTCTTCACTTATTTACTTTTCCGTTGCTACTGTTACAATCACTATAAAACCAAAAACTGCTACCGTTACCACTACTATCATATTACTTTGCTACTAAATACCTTGTTGCAGATATTAAGCTATCCAGGTGTGGTTGACACTACTAGGAAAAGGGCTACTAATGGCGCACCATTAGTATCACGCCACTAGTATTTTTTACTAATGGCGCACCACTGGTGCGCCATTAGTATCTGGTATACTAATGGCGCATTGGTGCGCCATTAGTATAGGCCATAGTGCGCCATTAGTATAGGCCACTGGTGCGCCATTAGTATAGGCCACGGTGCGCCATTAGTATTTTTGAATTTTGAAGGCGGGAAAATAGTAGTGGCACACCGTCTAACCCCCACCGTGCGCCATTGCTATTTTTGAATTTTGAATTTGGATCTGGATCGTCATTTTTTTGCCCATTTTTTGCTCGTTTTTTTGCTCGTTTTTTGGCACGATATTATTTCAAATTTTGTTCCTGTTTTTTGATCTTGTACATTCTTTTGCCATGTTCTTTTGCCAGAGAGGAGTTCGCCGGAGAGGAGGAGGAGGAGGTCACCGGAGAGGCGCTCGCCTACATCGCCGGAGAGGAGGAGGAGGTCGCCAGAGAGGAGTTCACCGAAGCATCGGAGAGGAGGAAGGAGAAACCATGAGGGAATGGGAGGAGAGGAGGGAGGAGGAGCTCACCGGAGAGGAGGGAGGAGAAACCGTGAGGGGAGGGGAGGAGAGGAGAGGAGGGAGGAGGAGGTCCCCGGAGAGGAGGAGGTCGCCGGAGAGGAGGAGGGTAGTATGGTGGAGGAGAGAAGGGAAGATGGAGTGGAGGAGAGGAGGAGATGGAGTGGAGGAGAGGAGGAGATGGAGTGGAGGAGAGGTGGAGTGGAAGAGGTGCGCCCAGCCATATATACGACATAGTAATGGCGCACCGTGGGCAGGTGCGCCATTACTAACTTTTTTTTATTTTTTTTATTTTTTTTGAATTTTGAAGGCGGGAAGATACTAATGGCGCACCATGGGCAGGTGCGCTATTAGTAACTTTTTTTTATTTTTTTGACTTATTTTGAATTTTGAAGGCGGGAAGATACTAATGGCGCACCATGGGCAGGTGCGCCATTAGTAAGTTTGAATTTTTTTGCCTCTCCAGATCTTAAAAGCCCCGTATCTTTTTCTGTTATGTTTTTGAGGATTTTGAAAATGTTCCCCTATTAAATTCGAATGTAACTTTTCGAGTAGATGATTTTTCATATAATTTTTTTTTTCATCTGAGTTCGTACGCAAAAGTAATGCCCATTTTTACAAATTCTCGAGAGATTTTGCAAAAAAGTTGAAAATTCATGTTTGTAAATTTTGCTAACAACTAGACCACATATCACATGGGAATCTTATTTTCTTTTATTTTTTGACATTTCTATCATTTTCTTTTATTTTTTTGAAACTGAAAAGGTGGTCCACGGGGGGGGGGGGGGGGTGCATTCGGGCGAATGTTTGGGCCAAGTTACTAATGGCGCATCGTGGCATGGCAACTAGTAATGGCGCACCACTCCCACGGTGCGCCATTAGTAGTTTTGATAAAATTTTAAAAAAAATTACTAATGGCGCACCGTGGATGTGGTGCGCCAACTAGTAATGGCGCACCACTCCCACGGTGCACCATTAGTAGTTTTGAAAAAATTAAAAAAAATTACTAATGGCGCACCGTGGACGTGGTGCGCCATTAGTATTTGCACACTAATGGCGCACCAACACATGGTGCGCCATTAGTATATAGTAATGGCGCACCACATGTCTGGTGCGCCATTAGTGTCAATTGCATCTATAGCCCTTTTCCTAGTAGTGTGAATTGACAACTCAGCTGCAAATACTTGAGAATATTTTTTGGCTCCCCTTGTGTCGAATCAATAAATTTGGGTTGAATACTCTACCCTCGAAAACTGTTGCGATCCCCTATACTTCTGGGTTATCAAGACTATTTTCTGGCGCCGTTGCCTGGGAGCATAGCTCTATTCTTTGAGTCACTTGGGATTTATATCTATTCATCACTATGAAGAATTTGAAAGATCAAAGAACCAAGATTTTTCCCTCAACTACGAGGGGGGGTAAGGAACTGCCATCTAGCTCTGCACTTGATTCACCTTCTATTTTGAGTAAACTTGCGACACCTACACATGCTATTGATTCTGATAGGTCGCATGTTATTGATGATGCCACTTCTGCTTTGCATGATACTTATGATGAAATATGACCCTGCTTTTGCTAGTTCACCTATCTTTATTACTGATAAGGATTATGATTTCTCTGTCGATCCTGAGTTAATTACTTTGGTTGAATCTGATCCTTTTTATGGCCATGAATCTGAAACTGTTGTGGCACATCTTACTAAATTAAATGATATAGCCACCCTGTTTACTCATGATGAGAAAACTTGCTATTACTTTATCCTTAAGTTGTTTCCGTTCTCATTAAAGGGTGATGCTAAAACATGGTTTAATTCTCTTGATCCTGGTTGTGTGCGTAGTCCCCAGGATATGATTTATTACTTCTCTGCTAAATATTTCCCCGCTCATAAGAAACAAGCTGCCTTAAGGGAAATATATAATTTTGTGCAAATTGAAGAAAGAGTCTCCCACAAGCTTGGGGGAGACTTGTACGATTACTTAATGCTTTGCCTGATCATCCTCTCAACAAAAATGAAATACTCGATATCTTTTGTAATGGACTAACTGATGCTTCCAGAGACTACCTGGATAGTTGTGCTGGTTGTGTTTTCAGGGAAAGAATTGTTGATCAAGCTGAATTGCTATTGAATAATATGTTGAGTAATGAAAATGATTGGACACTTCCTGAACCACCTCCTAATCCAACTCCGAATAAAAGGGGTATTCTATTTCTCAATCCTGAAGATATGCAAGAGGCAAAGAAATCTATGAAAGAAAAAGGTATTAAAGCTGAAGATGTTACGAATTTAACACCTATTAAAGAAATACATGGTCTTGATAACCCGACATAGGTAGTAAAGGTAAATTCTCTCTATAGATTTGATAAATGTGAAATCCCATCTACTAAGTTTGCTAGCCAATGCTTGGATGAGTTTGATGACTTTATGGTTAAGCAAGAAGACTTCAATGCTTATGTTGGTAGACAATTGAAACGTAATGCTTATATGATTGAACACTTGAGTGATCATATGTCCAGAGTTAAAGGTGAACTTAAACTTATTAGTAAACATGCTTCTACGGTTACCACTCAAGTAGAACAAGTACTTAAGGCTCAGAATGATTTGCTCAATGATTTAAATAATAAGAAAAATGATAATGGTGTTAGAGTTATGACTAGAGGTGGTAAAATGACTCAAGAACCTTTGTATCCTGAGGGCCATCCTAAGAGAATTGAGCAAGATTCTCAGAGAACTAATGTTGATGCACCTGGTTCTTCTAAGAAGAAGAAAAAGAAAAATGATAGAACTTTGCATGCTTCTAGTGAACCAGTTGTTGACACACCTAAGAATCCTAATGATATTTCTATTTCTGATGCTGAAACACAATCTGATAATGAACATGAACCTAGTGATAATGTTAATGATGATGTTCATGTTGATGCTCAACCTAGCAATGATAATGATGTAGAGATTGAACCTGTTGTTGATCTTGATAACCCATAATCAAAGAATCAAAGTTTTGATAAGAGAGACTTTGTTGCTAGGAAGCACGGTAAGGAAATAGAACCATGGGTTTAGAAACCCATGCCTTTTCCTCCTAAACCATCCAAGAAAAAGGATGATGAGGATTTTGAGCGCTTTGCTGAAATGATTAGACCTATCTTTTTGCGTATGCGTTTGACTGATATGCTTAAAATGAATTCTTATGCTAAGTATATGAAAGATATTGTTACAAACAAAAGAAAGATACCGGAATCTGAAATTTCCACCATGCTTGCTAATTATACTTTTAAGGGTGGAATACCAAAGAAACTAGGAGATCTAGGGGTACCAACTATACCATGCTCCATTAAAAGAAACTATGTTAAAAATACTTTATGTGATCTTGGAGCCGGTGTTAGTGTTATGCCTCTCTCTTTATATTGTAGACTTGATTTGAATAAGTTGACACCTACTGAAATATCTTTGCAAATGGCTGATAAATCAACTGCTATACCTGTCGGTATTTGTGAGGATGTGCCTGTTGTGGTTGCAAACGTTACTATTTTAACGGACTTTGTTATTCTTGATATTCCCGAGGACGATACTATGTCAATTATCCTTGGAAGAACCTTCTTGAATACTGCAGGGGCTGTTATTGATTGCAACAAAGGCAATGTCACTTTTCATGTTAATGGTAATGAGCATACGGTACATGATACGTCTCCGTCGTATCAATAATTTTTTATTGTTCCATGCCAATATTCTACAACTTTCATATACTTTTGGCAACTTTTTATACTCCCTCCGTTCCTTAATATAGGGTGTATAGTTTTTGGCACGGAAATTAAAGAACGCATGTGGAGGGAAAATTTCCCAAGTTTTGGGCGAGATTACACCTGACTAATTGACATGAGAAAATAGAGGAGCCTGCCTAATATAAGGAAATGTAGTCAAATCCCTAAAAACATTATCCAGACGAGTGATGCAACGCAATACACCTTATATTTCGGACTTTTTCTCAAAAATCTATACACCTTATATCAAGGAACAGAGGGAGTATTATTTTTGGGATTAGCATATTGATCCAGTGCCCAGTGCCAGTTCCTGTTTGTTGCATGTCTTTTGTTTCGCAGAAAATCCATATCAAACGGAGTACAAACAGGATAAAAATGGACGGAGATTATTTTTGGAATATTCAGATAATATGGGAAGAAAAATCCACGCGAGACGGTGCCCGAGGGAGGCACGAGGCAGGGGGCACACCCCACCCCCCTGGGCGCGCCCCTGACCCTCGTGGCCCCCCTGTAAGGCGGTTGCTGCTATTCTTTTGCCGCAAGAAAGCTAATTTTCAGAAGAAAAAAATCTCGGCGAAGGTTTCGATCCAATCGGAGTTACGTATCTCCACATATATACGAAACGGTGAAAGGGCAGCATACCAGAACGCAGAAACAGAGAGAGACAGAGAGACAGATCCAATCTCGGAGGGGCTCTCGCCCCTCCCATGCCATGGAGGCCAAGGACCAGAGGGGAAACCCTTCTCCCATCTAGGGAGGAGGTTAAGGAAGAAGAAGAAGGGGGGCCCTCTCCCCTTCTCTTCCGGTGGCGCCGGAACACCGCCGGGGCCATCATCATCACCGGAATCTTCACCATCAACTTCACCGCCATCATCACCAACTCTTACCCCCTCTATGCAGCGGTTTAACCCCTCTTTTAACCGCTGTAATCTCTACTTAAACATGGTGCTCAATGGTATATATTATTTCCCCATGATGTATGGCTATCCTATGATGTTTGAGTAGATCTGTTTTGTCCTATGGGTTATTTGATGATCGTGATTGGTTTGAGTTGCATGTTTTATTATTGGTGCTGTCGTATGGTGCTCTTCGTGTCGCGCAAGCATGAGGGATTCCCACTGTAGGGTTTGCAATATGTTCATGATTTGCTTATGGTGGGTGGTGTGAGTGACAGAAGCACATACCCGAGTAAGTAGGTTGTTTGCGTATGGGATAAAGAGGACTTGATACTTTAATGCTATGGTTGGGTTTTACCTTAATGATCTTTAGTAGTTGCGGATGCCTGCTAGAGTTCCAATCATAAGTGCATATTATCCAAGTAGAGAAAGTATGTTAGCTTATGCCTCTCCCTCAAATAAAATTGCAATGATGATTACCGGTCTAGTTATCGATTGCCTAGGGACAAATAACTTTCTCGTAACAAAAAGCTCTTTACTAAAACTAACTTAGTTGTTTCTTTATCTAAACAGCCCCTACTTTTTATTTACATGCTCTTTATTACCTTGCAAACCTATCCAACAACACCTACAAAATACTTCTAGTTTCATACTTGTTCTACGTAAAGCGAACATCAAGCGTGCGTAGAGTTGTATCGGTGATTGATAGAACTTGAGGGAATATTTGTTCTACCTTTAGCTCCTCGTTGGGTTCGACACTCTTACTTATCGAAAACTGTTGCGATCCCTTATACTTGTGGGTTATCAAGACCTTTTTCTGGCGCCGTTGTCGGGGAGTCATAGCATGGGGTGAATATTCTCGTGTGTGTGCTTGTTTTCTTTATCACTAAGTAATTTTTATTTCTTGTTCTAAGTTGTTCTCTATCTTTAGTTATGGATATCGAAAACGAAATTCCAAAAAAATTAGGTTTACCTGCTACTCATGGAGATGGGGAACCTCCTAAAACCCTCGATGCTCATTATGTGAAAGAGATTATGTACTACTTTGATAATCCTGAGAAAACCCCATTCAATTATATAATGGGAGACATATTGTATCAATGTGAATACTTTAGGGATTATTGCTTGACTCAAAAAGGGAAACTATTATGGGATCAAATTTATATGTTGTATTGGTATGCTAGGCAACTATGCTTGAGATATGATTATACTTGTTGCTCTAGGATGAAGGTTACACACCTTCCCTTTTCATGCAAATTTAATGATGATAAAACCTTGGCTTCTTATGCTAATGGTATATATGATTACTATGATATGGAACAAATATAAGAATTTGTTGCTTTCATGGGTGCTTATGAAATTGAATCTTTGTTTAAAGAGTGTGAAAATTTTGATGATTCAGTTTATAGACCTGAAAATTTAGCTATCCTTAAATATTGCTATGATAATTATGAATTCAATTCCGATATTGATGATTTTATTGAGAAAGTCTCCGCTGTCCAAGAAGAGACTAATATTTTGCAGGAGTCTATGGAAGAAGAAATTGATGAAACTGTGAGCTCATTACATGAAAAAGATGATGAAGGGAGCGAAGAACAAAAGGAGGAAGAGAGGATTAGCTACCCGTGTCCACCTTCTAATGAGATTAACTCTTCAACTCATACATTATTTAATTTCCCTTCGTGCTTACCGAAGGATGATTGCTATGATGATTGTTATGATCCCGTTGATTCTCTTGAAATATCCCTTTTTGATGATGCTTGCTATGCTTATAGACAAGATGCCAATATAAATTATGCTCATGGAGATGAACTTGCTATAGTTCCTTACGTTAAACATGAAATTGTTGCTATTGCACCCACGCATGATAGTCCTATTATCTTTTTGAATTCTCCCAACTACACTATATCAGAGAAGTTTACTCTTGTTAAGGATTATATTGATGGGTTGTGTTTTACTACTACACATGATGATTTTTATAAATATAATATGCATGTGCTTGCGGCTCCTACTTGCAATTATTATGAGAGAGGAACTACATCTCCACCTCTTTATATTTCCAATACGATAAAATTGCAAGAAACTGTTTATACTATGCATTGGCCTTTACTATGTGTGCATGAATTTTTCTTTTATGACATGCCGATGCATAGGAAGAGAGTTAGACTTCGTCATTGCTTGATATATGTTACTTTGTGCTCATTACTAAATTACAAATCATTGTTGATTCAAATTGGCTTTGATATACCTTGGGATCCGGGTGGATTCATTACTTGAGCACTTTATGCCTAGCTTAATGGCTTTAAAGAAAGCGCTGCTAGGGAGACAACCCAGAAGTTTTAAGAGTCATTTGTTTCTGATGTGTGCTTTTATATAGTTTAAAAACAAAAAAATAAAGAAGGGAACCCAAAACTTTTCAAAAAGAAAAGTGAAAGTGAGATAGACGAGCATTGTGAAAGTGGGGGACGTCCTTGAACTTTGTTCATGCCCATGGAAACTTTGTGAATCTTAATTACATAAACTTTTCAACAAAAATAATTATCCCCTTGTACAATTCCATTGTATTATAAAAATAATGTGCCAAGGTTTGCCTTTAGGATGTTTTAGATGCTTATTACTTTGTACGGTGCAGGACAGAAACTTTGGCTATAGTGCGCGATTTTACATTTTTTTACTGGAACGTCAAATGGTTCTGATTCTTTTTGCACTGTATTTATATAAAAATTGTTTATTTTTCCTAATTATGGTAGAATTTTTGTAGTACCAGAGGTATGGTGAATGTTCAGATTATTACAGACTGTTCTGTTTTAGACAGATTCTGTTTTTGATGGATAGTTTGCTTGTTTTGATGAAACTATCGAATTATATCAGTGGATTAAGCCATGAAAAAGTTATATTAAAGTAGCTAAAATGCAAAAACAAAACATGAATTGGTTAGCAACAGTACTTATAATAGTGATTTGCTTTATTATACTAACGGATCTTACCGAGTTTTCTGTTGAAGTTTCGTGTGGATGAAGTGTTCGATGATCGAGAAGGTCTTGATGTGAGGAGAAGAAGGAGAGGAAAGAGCTCAAGCTTGGGGATGCCCAAGGCACCCCAAGTAAATATTCAAGGAGACTCGAGCGTCTAAGCTTGGGGATGCCCCGGAAGGCATCCCATCTTTCTTCAACAAGTATCAGTATGTTTTCGGATTCGTTTCGTTCATGCGATATGTGCAATCTTGGAGCGTCTTTTGCATTTAGTTTTCATTTTTATTTTATGCACCATGCTGGTATGAGATAGTCCTTGGTTGATTTATAGAATTCTCTATGCACTTCACTTATATCTTTTGAGTATGGCTTTATAGAATGCTTCATGTGCTTCACTTATATCACTTGAAGTTTGGATTGCCTGTTTCTCCTTACATAGAAAACCGCCATTTGTGGAATGCTCTTTTGCTTCACTTATATTTTTTAGAGCATGGTCATATCTTTTGTAGAAAGAATTAAACTCTCTTGCTTCACTTATATCTATTTAGAGAGATGACAGGAACTGGTCATTCACATGGTTAGTCATAAAATCCTACATAAAACTTGTAGATCATTGAATATGATATGTTTGATTCCTTGCAATAGTTTTACGATATAAATATGGTGATATTAGAGTCATGCTAGTGGGTAGTTGTGGATTGTAGAAATACTTGTGTTGAAGATTGTGATTCCCGTAGCATGCACGTGTGGTGAACCGTTATGTGATGAAGTCGGAGCATGATTTATTTATTGATTGTCTTCCTTATGAGTGGCAGTCGGGGACGAGCGATGGTCTTTTCCTACCAATCTATCCCCCTAGGAGCATGCACGTAGTACTTTGTTTCGATTACTAATAGATTTTTGCAATAAGTATGTCAGTTCTTTATGACTAATGTTGAGTCCATGGATTATACTCACTCTCACCCTTCCACCATTGCTAGCCTCTCTAGTGTCGCGCAACTTTCACCGGTACCTTAAACCCACCATATACCTTCCTCAAAACAGCCACCATACCTACCTATCATGGCATTTCCATAGCCATTCCGAGACGTATTGCCATGCAACTTCCATCATCATCATATACATGGCATGAGCATTCATTGTCATATTGCTTTACATGATCGTAAGATAGCTAGCATGATGTTTTCATGGCTTGTCTGTTTTTTGATGTCATTGCTACGCTAGATCATTGCACATCCCGGTACACCACCGGAGGCATTCATATAGAGTCATATCTTTGTTCTAGACATTGAGTTGTAATATTGAGTTGTAAGTAAATAAAAGTGTGATGATCATCATTATTAGAACATTGTCCCATGTGAGGTTATAAAAATAAAAGAGGCCAAAGAAGCCCAAATAAAAAAAGAGGCCAAACAAGCCCACCGAAAAAAGGAAAAAAATGAGAAAAAAAGAGAGAAGGGGCAATGTTACTATCCTTTTACCACACTTGTGCTTCAAAGTAGCACCATGTTCTTCATATAGAGAGTCTCTTGAGTTATCACTTTCATATACTAGTGGGAATTTTCATTATAGAACTTGGCTTGTATATTCTGATGATGGGCTTCCTCAAATGCCCGAGGTCTTCATGAGCAAGCAAGTTGGACGCACACCCACTTAGTTTCCAGTTTGAGCTTTCATACACTTATAGCTCTTAGTGCATCCGTTGCATGGCAATCCCAACTCCTCGCATTGACATCAATTGATGGGCATCTCCATAGCCTTTTGATTAGCCGCGTCGATGTGAGACTTTATCCCTTTTTATCTTATCCACACAACCTCCACCATCATATTCTATTCCACCTATAGTGATATATCCATGGCTCACGCTCATGTATTGCGTGAAAGTTGAAAAGGTCTGAGAATGTCAAAAGTATGAAACAATTGCTTGGCTTGTTATCGGGGTTGTGCATTATTTGAATATTTTGTGTGCTGAAGATGGAGCATAGCCAAACTATATGATTTTGTAGGGATAACTTTCTTTGGCCATGTTATTTTGAAAAGACATGATTGCTTTATTAGTAGGCTTGAAGTATTATTGTTTTTATGTCAAATGATAGACTATTGCTTTGAATCACTCGTATCTTAATATTCATGCCATGATTAGATTATGTGATCAAGATTATGCAAAGTAGCATTCCACATCAAACATTATCTTTTTTTATCATTTACCTACTCGAGGACGAGCAGGAATTAAGATTGGGGATGCTGATACGTCTCCGCCGTATCTATAATTTTTTCTTGTTCCATGCCAATATTCTACAACTTTCATATACTTTTGGCAACTTTTTATATTATTTTTGGGACTAACATATTGATCCAGTGCCCAATGCCAGTTCCTGTTTGTTGCATGTTTTTTTTGCAGAAAATCCATATCAAACAGAGTCCAAACGGGATAAAAATGGACAGAGATTATATTTGGAATATTCGGAGAATATGGGAAGAATAATCCACGTGAGACGGTGCCCGAGGGAGGCACGAGGCAGGGGCGCCCCGCCCCCCTGGGCGCGCCCCTGACCCTCGTGGGCCCCCCGTAAGGCGTTTGCTGCTATTCTTTTGCCGCAAGAAATCTAATTTCCAAAAGAAAAAAATCTCGGCGAAGGTTTCAATCCAATCGGAGTTACGGATCTCCATTTATATACGAAACGGTGAAAGGGCAGCATACCAGAACGCACAAATAGAGAGAGACAGAGAGACAGATCCAATCTCAGAGGGGCTCTCGCCCTCCCATGCCATGGAGTCCATGGACCAGAGGGGAAACCCTTCTCCCATCCAAGGAGGAGGTCAAGGAAGAAGAAGAAGAAGGGGGGCCCTCTCCCCCTCTCTTTCGTTGGCGCCGGAACACCGCCGGGGCCATCATCATCACCGCAATCTTCACCCCTCTTTTACCCGCTGTAATCTCTACTTAAACATGGTGCTCAACACTATATATTATTTCCCCATGATGTATGGCTATCCTATTATGTTTGAGTAGATCCATTTTTTCCTATGGGTTATTTGATGATCGTGATTGGTTTGAGTTGCATGTTTTATTATTGGTGTTGTCCTATGGTGCTCTCCGTGTTGCGCAAGCGTGAGGGATTCCCGCTGTAGGGTTTGCAATATGTTCATGATTTGCTTATGGTGGGTGGTGTGAGTGACAGAAGCACATACCCGAGTAAGTAGATTGTTTGCGTATGGGATAAAGTGGACTTGATACTTTAATGATATGGTTGGGTTTTACCTTAATGATCTTTAGTAGTTGCGAATGTTTGCTAGAGTTCCAATCATAAGTGCATATGATCCAAGTAGAGAAAGTATGTTAGCTTATGCCTCTCCCTCAAATAAAATTGCAATAATGATTACCGGTCTGGTTATCGATTGCCTAGGGACAAATAACTTTCTCGTAAAAAAAGCTCTTTACTAAAACTAACTTAGTTGTGTCTTTATCTAAACAGCCCCTACTTTTTATTTACATTCTCTTTATTAACTTGCAAACCTATCCAACAACACCTACAAAATACTTCGAGTTTCATACTTGTTTTAGGTAAAGCGAACGTCAAGCATGCGTAGAGTTGTATCAGTGGTCGATAGAACTTGAGGGAATATTTGTTCTACCTTTAGCTCCTCATTGGGTTCGACACTCTTACTTATCAAAAACTGTTGCGATCCCCTATACTTGTGGGTTATCAGTACACTTTCCGAGGAAACAACCTCAAGTCCACAGTATCAGTTCTATTGGAAAAATTTCAACAATCACTATTGGAGGTTTTCAATTTCCTCTTCCTGCTATCAAGAAGAAATATGATATTGTTATTGTTGGGGATGTGCATATCCCCGTTGAGGTAACCTGGTGTTATTAGAAATTTCTCCGGTTTCATGTTATTCAAAATGAGTTTGTTAGAAAGCACAACTTTCTGTACCCTCCTTTTACTTTCTGTTATTTATATTAAATAAAGTAAAAATAGTATTTTCTGTCTATTTTCTGAATTATCCTTGCAATAAAAATACCACGAAAATGAAAGTTCTCCAAATGTCCTAAAAATTCAATATGATTTTTTCCAGAATATTTAAGAATTATTGGCACTGAGAACACATCAGGGGGACCCCCATGTGCCCACGAGGGTAGAGGGTGCGCCCTACCCCCTGGGCGTGCCCCTGCCTCGTGGACCCCACGTGGGTCCCCTCCACTTATCCTTGCACCCACACACTTCGTGTTGCTCCAGAAAAAATCATCCACCAGCTCAAACCCGTGTTCTAGCTCATCTTGCTGCCATTTTCGATCTCCTTGCTCAAAGCTCCATTCACAAAACTGCTTTGGGGGATTTTTCTTGGGTATGTGACTCCTCCAATGGTAAAATTAGTTTTTGTTCTACTGATTTATTTATTGCAAATTTTTGCTGCTTAGGTGACCCTGTTCTTGAGCTTGCATGTCAAATTTATGTGGTCAAAAGTAGTTTTAATGCATGATATGGCCTCTAGGCACTTGTAGGAGTAGTTGCTATCAATCTTGTTGAGTTTGGTTCATTCTTATTTTAAGTTACTAAAAAATTCAAAAAAATCAAAAAAAGAAGAAGAGATTTTTTAGGGGCTCATCGAGCCGAAGCTCAAAGGATAAGCAAAGTGAAGATAACAAGAAACCCAAGTATAATCTCCCTCGTACTGTGGAGGTTCGGCCGTGTGAATGTCCTTGTGATGAGTTCTTGAGAGAAGCCGGGATTTATGAAGATTTTTATTATTTGGCTAAGAATGCAGGCCTCACCGACTTCCTCCACAACCAGCGTGAACAGTATCTCTTACTCACCAATATTTTTGTGCAAAATTTTCATTTCCACGCTAGAAGATCGCCACCTTTGGGGGAATTTTATTTATATGATGAGCATAAGGCGATGTCACTTTATGATTTTTGCCGAGTTTGTATGATACCCTTTGCGGGCAGCATAGAGGAACCACATCGTAACGACGTGGAAGGGTTTATTGATACCATTGATGTAGGGGAAAGTAGGAAGGTTTCCGATGCAAGAATCACTAGCATACATTTTCCTGTTCTGCGTTACTTTGCAATATTTGCTAGTAGATATTTAATTGGTCGTGGGAACTGCGGAAACCTTAGTGCCCCTGGTATTGTTATTTTGCGCCATGCCATGTTTCATGATACTACTTTCATCTTAGGCACTATTGTTGCTAAACGGTTAAATTTGAACCGTACAAAGGGCTCTGTCCTCGGAGGTATCTTTTCCTCGCGCCTTGCTGCACACTTTAACATACCTATCAGGCATTTTGAGAAGGAGGAAAAGTTGCTGCCTCCTATTGTTCTAGATTATAAGAGTATGGTAGCACATGAGTTTATTGTTAAGGATAAGAATAAGATACTTAAGTACAAATTAATATTTGGTAAAAATTATTGTGAGATTATTACCTTGCCTGCGCCCTCTTTGTTTAACATATTTGCAGGCATGTACCTCATTTTGCGTGAGCCCATTCATGCGTACTGGGGCCAGATGTCAGCTGCAGAGCCTGAGCCAGAGCCACCACTTGATCCTCACCGTGAGTCTGTTTATCAGTGGAATCCGGAGGAGATTGCCAACCAGTGGCACCCAGAGCACACTCCCCATACACCGGAGAGGGCCACTTTGATCCATGGGCATAGACCAACTTAGGCCAAAAGCCTAAGCTTGGGGGAGTGCGTATTTCTCACCGACATTACATTCATGTTCACACACTCATCCAGTTGTCGGTTCTCATACTTTTTCATTGTATCATCCATGCTAGTTTATTTTCTTTTTAAGCTTTCTTCTTGTGCGTTTGAAAAACCTTAAGAAAAATAAAAAATAGTTGTAGCTTTTAGCTAGTTTATTTTCCATGCCCGTAGTAGTAGTAATTAAAATAAAACCCAAAGATTTCTCGTTATTCTTTTGCTTATTGGGAGCTTTCCCGTGTAAATAGTTTTGTTTCTTTTCTTATTCTTTGGGGGTCGAGAGGAAAAGACCATGATGAAAATGTTGAGTGGCTCTCATATGCATTATTGTTGATCTAACAAAGAGCCCATATTACTTTGTCTTCTTCCTTGAATTGAATGCTTGCAGATTCCAGCTTAGTCCAATGCACGTGCACTATTATTATTATCCACATTATTCGGTCGTGCAAGTGAAAGGCAATAATGACGATATATGATGAACTGATTGAGATGAGAAAAGCTGGTATGAACTCGACCTCCCTAGTTTTTTGTAAATATGATTAGTCCATCGTTCCTGATTTAGCCTACTATGAATGAAACATGTTTGCAATGATAATTAGAGATTATAGTTGCTTATACCATGCTTAATTTGCTAGGAGTTTATAATGGTTTACCTAGCATGCCAACATGCTATTAAGATGGTTGTGATGTGGTAGGATAGGGTGGTATCCTCCTTTGAACGATTCGAGTGGCTTGACTTGGCACATGTTCACGCATGCAGTTGAAACAAAATCAACATAGCCTCTACGATATTTATGTTCATGGTGAATTATATCCGACTCATGCTTGCATTTGGTGTTGATTAATTTTAATGCATGTTCATGATTGTTGTTGCTCTCTAGCTGGTCGCTTCCAAGTCTCTTTCTAGCCTTCACTTGTACTAAGCGGGAATACTGCTTGTGCATCCAATTCGATAAACCCCAAAGTTATTCCATATGAGTCCACCATACCTTCCTATATACGGTATCTACCTACCGTTCCAAGTAAATTTGTATGTGCCAAACTCTACACCTTCAAATAAACATTATGTTTTGTATGCTCGAATAGCTCGTGTATCAACTAGGGTTGTCTGTATCCTCCATGCTAGGCGGGTTATTCTCAAGATGAGTTGACTCCGCTCCTCACTCACGAGAAAATGGCTGGTCACCGGGATGCTCAGTCCCATGCTCAAATCAAATCAAATTAAGTGAGGCACCTGTTGTTTCGGGCAAGCCATGGATTGATGCTTGTTGGTGGTGGGGGAGTATAAACTTTACCATTCTGCTTGGGAACCGCCTATAATGTGTGTAGAATGGAAGATATCGAGATCTCTCGGTTGTTATGTTGACAATGAAAGTATACCGCTCAAAATATTATTCATCTCTATTTCAAAATCGAGCTCTGGCACCTCTACAAATCCCTGCTTCCCTCTGCGAAGGGCCTATCCATTTACTTTTATGTCGAGTCATCATCCTCTTATCAAAAAGCACCAGTTGGAGAGCACTGATGTCATTTGCATGTATTATTGTTAGTTTACATTGAGTATGACTTGACTGGATCTCTTTTACCATGAATTACAATGTCTAGTCAGTCCTTGATCTTTAAAGGTGCTCTGCATTTATGTTTTGTGGTCTCGGAAAGGGCTAGTGAGATACCATCTTGTTATATCATATTATGATTGTTTTGAGAAAGTGTTGTCATCCAAGATTTATTATTACTAGCAAAAATGCCTGTGCGTTGCAACGGGAGAAAAAATGTCACGACCCTAACTCGATAAGTATTCCCTCTCATCCCACACACAATCAAAAATCTATCCTCGACCAAAAATCTATCTTACTGGCCTATTCATTTAATCAAATCGAGACTCATGCAAACTCGAGACTCTGAATATTCAGGATGCGGAATGGAGTGCAGAGTTGAAATCCTAGAATAGAAGTACAATTGTACCTGAGGAGGGACATGAACAACCTCGTTCGCAGAATGTCCTTCATGGCGAACTGACCCAAACATGATGATGTAGATCTTGCGGATGGTCGTCCACCGTAGGTCCAGTACTTCATCATCCACAACCGCCGCAAGCACTGGCCACACGCCCTACCGTGAAACACTGCGCGCTACTGTTTGCCATACTGCTAGCCCCGTCGCCTCCAGCCACCATTGTTGTCGCCACCATCCGAAAGCTTGATTTTGGCATTGCCCAGTTAATCATGCCCATACTGCAGCTCCCAGATCTTTGGGTATGAATGTGATGGCGATATGCATCAAGGTGATCCCCTGCTTGTTGCTTTAGTGAACTCGGTAGGGTTGGCATAGGGGATGCAATTTATTGACCAACCACATCTCATACTGGAAACATGATGAGCCCCAAATTATTTCTATCTCGAAATAGATATATTGATGCTAAACAGAACTCTGCGCATGGTTAAAACTGACAGACAACATCATGTTCTTGCTGTACTTTTAAAATTGAATTCAGATTGACCAAAATAGGTACCATTTGAAAGCTTATGACAAAAGACTTCTACCTTTATTTTCAAAATACTAACTGCATCTATTGTGTGCGGTTTCTTCTAATCTACACATCAAACTATCATCTTAGGTATTATATAGATGTTACATAAACTGGACTTGAACAAGTGAGAATTTTTTAAAAGTTTAAGACATACACATGATCCAAGTCAACTAGTCTAGGCATGGTAAAGTCTACAAAGATGATTCACTACCTTACTGTGTTATCAATTGATGAAAAATTGGCACAACTTCTAGGATAATCCTGCTAGTACAACTGTAACAGTTATAATAATAATCTTGGTTTTTTCATTTGAATAAAAGAACACAAACCATCATGAGGCCCCTATGGAATCAGCACAACCATGATTCCGATCTCTTTTTTTGCGTGGACCATGATTTTGATCTGCTATGATTTATCCTTAAGTTCATAGTATTCAGAGTTCAGACCTTACCAGTGGAAAAACTCCTAGAAAAGCCATGTATGTGTGCAAGAAACATCAATAGTTAGTATTATCTAGATAATCATGGGAAGAACATATAAAATTAATAAAGTCCTAAAGGAATAAATCAAGCGTGGGAAATTTACATGGTTGCTAGCTAGCTAGCATGGGCTATTGGCCAATGAAACACGTACCGGAGGATCAATCAGGCATGATGTATGGTCGTTTCATGCACATCTGGTTGGCTTGCTTCATCGTTGTTGCCGGCTACTACTTGTACATCTGGTCAGCTTGCTTCTTCGTACTTCTACAACAGTACCTTGCTCTGAAGTGGATTTGAGTTTCATTCACTCCCTCCAGATCCTCCCGAGGAGAGGCGCTCCTCACGCGGGAGACCAGTGCCCTCGCACTGCTGCACCCTGCCACACCTTCCTTCTTCTCCTACCTCTCCTCCTCCCTGGATCCTCCTCTGTCTCTCTTTTCTACCAGAAAAATGAAACCCCGTCATGACCTTGGAGCTCTCCCTACCAGCCATGGAGGCCCACCTCCAGCTGCAAGGACTTCGCCCGCGGCGCCGGATCCCTCATTCTCCCGCGTCCGCTGGATCCCGCCGTCGTCGTTCTGCACCGAGCAGATGTGTTGTCCCCAGCCTCTAGAGCAGCCGCGTTGACCTGATCCAGAAGCTGTGGTCGAGAGCACGGCATGAGCAGCGAGCGGGCAGAGGTGTGGCCGCGGCGGCGGGCGGGTTGAGGTCAGCCGCGGCGGCCAGGGGATTTGGCTTGGCAAGGCCAGGGTCGTGGGGGGAGGTGGAAGCATACGGGTGTTTTTTTCCAGCAAACCATTTTTTCTTCATAGATTAACGATAGATTGCGGGTTCAATGCACAAAATCACATGGGCCTTTCTGCAAATAGTGCACGACGGTGAACCCGGAGACTCAATCCGTGCTTTATTATTAGGGAGAGATTGCTCGCTAGTTGATTATGCCATTGATATAAGTAAATATGAGACCTAAATGTTATTGTAAATATGGTTAGTTCATAATCTTTGCTAAAAACTTGAATGCTGGCTTTACATATTTACAACAACAAGAGCAAACAGAGTTTATAAAAGTTTTTCTTTATCACTTTTAGTTTATCAACTGAATTGCTTGAGGACAAGCAAAGGTTTAAGCTTGGGGGAGTTCATACGTCTCCGTCGTATCTACTTTTCCGAACACTTTTTCCCTTGTTTTGGACTCTAACTTGCATTATTTGAATGGAACTAACCCGGACTGACGCTGTTTATAGCAGAATTGCCATGGTGTTAATTTTGTGCAGAAATAAAGTTCTTGGAATGACCTGAAAACCAATGGAGATTATTTTTGGAATATATAAAAAATACTGGTGAAAGAATCAAGGCCAGGGGGCCCACCCTGTCCACGAGGGTGGGGGCGCGCCTACCCCCTGGGCGCGCCCCCTGCTTCGTGGGCCCCCTGGTGCTCCTCCGACCTGAACTCCAACTCTATATATTCGTGTTTGGGGAGAAAAAAATAAGAGAGAAGGATTCATCGTGTTTTACGATGCAGAGCCGCTGCCAAGCCCTAAACTCTCTCGAG
Source organism: Triticum aestivum (assembly GCF_018294505.1). Lineage (NCBI taxonomy): Eukaryota > Viridiplantae > Streptophyta > Magnoliopsida > Poales > Poaceae > Triticum > Triticum aestivum. Next base: position 638,899,134 of record NC_057812.1, read on the forward strand.
AGGGCTGATCTCGAGTCTATTCGGGGCTCCGGAGAGGGGAATCCATCGCCATCGTTATCATCAACCTTCCTCCATCACCAATTTCATGATGCACACTGCCGTGCGTGAGTAATTCCATCGTAGGCTTGCTGGACGGTGATGGGTTTGATGAGATTTATCATGTAATCAAGTTAGTTTTGTTAGGGTTTGATCCCTAGTATCCACTATGTTCTGAGATTGATGTTGCTATGACTTTGCTATGCTTAATGCTTGTCACTAGGGCCCGAGTGCCATGATTTCAGATATGAACCTATTATGTTTTCATGAATATATGTGAGTTCTTGATCCTATCTTGCAAGTCTATAGTCACCTATTATGTGTTATGATCTGTTAACCCTGAAGTGACAATAATCGGGATACTTACCGGTGATGACCGTAGTTTGAGGAGTTCATGTATTCACTATGTGTTAATGCTTGTTACGGTACTCTATTAAAAGGAGCCTTAATATCCCTTAGTTTCCAATAGGACCCCGCTGCCACGGGAGGGTAGGCAAAAGATGTCATGCAAGTTCTTTTCCATAAGCACGTATGACTATATTCAAAATACATGCCTACATTACATTGATGAACTGGAGCTAGTTCTGTGTCACCCTAGGTTATAACTATTGCATGAGGAATCACATCCGACATAATTATCCATCACTGATCCATTGCCTACGAGATTTTCATATATTGTTCTTCGCTTATTTACTTTTTCGTTGCTATTGTTACAATCACTATAAAACCAAAAACTGCTACCGTTACTTTTGCCACCGTTACCACTACTATCATATTACTTTGCTACTAAATACCATGCTGCAGATATTAAGTTATCCGGGTGTGGTTGAATTGACAACTCATCCGCTAATACTTGGGAATATTCTTTGTCTCCCCTTGTGTCGAATCAATAAATTTGGGTTGAATACTCTACCCTCGAAAACTGTTGCGATCCCCTATACTTGTGGGTTATCAGGGCCGCAGGTTTGTGCGGCGGTGGCCATCCCTTCCCGCGACCCGCCATGATCTCCGATGCGATCAAGTGATACAGAGGGATCCTCTTGGCACGACCCCAAAGGAGCTTAGGAAACCCCGGCCTAGAAATCCGTCTGGTCGCGCTTGCAGTACGTGCATGGGAGGACACAGAGTCCAAAACTGGCACATGCAAAGGCTCATGGGCCACGGGGCTCGCGTCCGGCCTCTGGACTGCGAATTGGGCCTCATACCCAATCTGCCCCGGCCTCATACTCGGCGCAACGAGCTCCAGCCCAACATGGGCACACATCTGATTCAAACGCATGCGACGCGCCGCCCGGATCTCACCTGGACCGACGGCGTGAGAACCTTCGCCGGAATCACTTTCTTTTTCTTTTTTTGGGTGACCTTCGTCCACCCATCTGCCGGAAAGAAATCGGATAAGGTGACATGTGGTAAACTTACCTTGGGGCGGGGTCCTTTCCACGACTTGATTGCCAGCGCCGCTGGTTTGCAGCCCGTCGCTGGTCTTGGCATGAAACTCCTCTTGTCTTTGCGCCTCTCTCCCGGCATGATCTGGAACGGAGACGCAATAGCAGCTGCCGCCAACATCGACAAAGGCACATTCATCATTGGCTCTTTGGCTGCAGCCGAGTGACAATCCTCGGACTCCTCTTCTTTGTCATCAACAAGCACCCAAAACCTTCCTCCAATCCCTGGATTCGGTCTCGTGATTTGATGCTCCGAAGTAGTTAGATCAACGATCTCGATCTGCTCCTCCCCGCTAGAAGAAACCTGCACGTGATCCAGCACAAGAATCTAGTAAAAATCAATATGCAAACGCGTACCTGTTTGAATCGTTTCGCCATCTCCCAGGTACCGTCCAGCCAGAATGTCGTGCTCCTCATCCCTCACTGTCGTCCATCTTGATGGCGAGTGCTCGTACACGAAGCCCTCCCGCTAGATCTCGACCCTCCGATCATCTTTGAACCTGATCATCCATCGCACTAGATCCCATGGTCTGGCATCGGATCCCAATCCAGATCCGAGTCAGACTCGGAATCACGACATTCCGGCGACCGCGGTGACGCCGGTGACGGCGGCAATGCAGCCACTACCTCATTCCCACACGTCGGCTTGATTGGAGGAGGTGGTTCCGGCGGCGGCGGCGCGGCCGCCACCCCCTCTCCTTCCCCCTCACGCGTCATTTGTGTGACTTGCGACTGCACCCCCACTCAGTGATGTTAAATCACTATCTAATTTTTCGGCTCTGGGTTTTTCTCTTGGTGGATTTTAAATCCAAATGTCTTGGGAGAAGGGTCCTCACAGAATCTTCTCGAAATCACACGGAGCAGCCAAAGGTTCACATTGGAAGGGGGTGGCTATTATAGTCGTGGTCTTCCCAAGGAAAAAAAGACCATTTGGACATGACAACTAGCAATGCCCAACCGACATGTATCCAATGGTCGGATTTTGAGCACAATGGTAATATTACTTGAGAAACAAGTAATGCTAACTCACCGGTCTGAATCAAATCTCTTGTAGCAAAGAAGAACTGTGTCTCTTGCTGGCAAGTATTTATTTGGTACACAAAGAGATTTTTCTCATTTCTCATAGGTTTTAGTTTAACATCAGAGAAATATAAGTTTTGAACAGTATACCCCTCTTAATAGTACGGTGGTCCTCAGATTCAAGAAAAGAGGAGAAGAAGAAGAAGAAGAAGAAGAAGAAGAAGAAGAAGAAGAAGAAGAAGAAGAAGAAGAAGAACGGAAAATACACTATGTCTTCTCTCCGTCTTCAAACTTCTCGGCAACAGTCAAATTTATCGGATGTGCACCAGACCAATTGCTTTGCATCAACAATTTTTGGGGGCCACTTCCTCACGCATAATCTTCGGTGATAATCTTTGCTGCATTGCAATAGATTATTTTCGGAGTTTGTTCCAAACTCCACATGACTTCAGAGACTTTATCATATGTATGCACTAGTAAACACATTAGTCCCACACTGTTTATGACAACAATCTCCAAAACACAAGGAGGCAAATTATGTGTCCCCCCTGGAAGCAGCAGCACACGGATCCGTGCGAGAGGGGTGAGACAACAATGTGTCGATGCCTCCAAGAAGGTCAACGATGCGCACAACCATTGCCTTTGTTAGTCATAGGCCCGAAGCCGAGCGATGCTTTTCATCCGAGCTCCCAACACAATTTCAATCGCACATCAACATGCAATGATGGTGACAAGCCCACAAACTACTACCACAATCTAGTCAGTTTGTTTTCGAAGAAGCACAGAGAGCCACCGCAGCCAACCGCACCTCGCGGGGACTACTGGCAGCCAAACTTTATGACGAGTTGCGAGATCCATCAATGGATGAGCCATCGTACCCTGTCAAGCATCATGCTGGCAAGGAGCATAGGACCGTTCCCGAGACCAAGAACCGCCATGGTACTGGGTCGCAGCCATGCACCAGATGCACTGACGCGCTCCACGTGCGCCACCGCATGCTCGTTGGGTACCAGATTCGCAACACCCGCACCATCAAGCCACCCGTGCGCGCCATCTTGAGCCATCGAGCCGCATTGTCCAAGCAACGGCGGCACCGTGCGACATCCAGGCAGCATACCCGCACGGCCCGACCCCCTGTGCGCCCTTCCGCGCAGCCGCACGCCAGCGTGTGACCATGACACAGTAGAACCGCGCCGCCAGACCCCCTGCGTGCCCGCGCGCCTCCAAGCACCGCCCTGAGCCAACACACACGCCTGCTCGACTATCGATTCCAAGCCCCTACCAAAGATAACGGCCCACATTGCTCAAGCACCAGGGGAAGGAAAGGGTCGTGATGTCGTCGCGCCATACGGGCTTTGCCCAGCGACGCCGTCCAATGGCGGGAAGGGAAGGAGAGGATGCTGAGGTGCAGCATCGGCGGCGCTAGGATTCGCTCATTTGCCATCATTAAATAAACACCAGCAAAAGAGACAAGCCAGCAACCATACTCCTTGATGTCATCTTGATGCGTAATTTCTCGTATATAGCATTACCATATTCCTTGGTGTCATCTTGACATGTACACGTACACGTACACTAGTGCAGAACCGGGCAATAGCACCGGTTCGTAAGGCCCTTTAGTGCCGGTTCGGTAACCGGCACTAAAGTGTGGGCACTAAAGCCCCCCCTTTAGTACCGGTTCAGCACGAACCGGTGCTAAAGGGCAACCACGTGGCACGAGCCAGGTCCGTGGGTGCGTAGGAAATTAGTACTTGTTGGTAACACCAACCGGTACTAAATGTTTGGGTGTGTTTTGGTTTTATTTTTATTTTTACTTTAATTTTGTGCTTTCAATTTAATTTAGTGATTGTTTTACATTAAAATGAGTTGTTAAATCATTAGGTGAATGTATCGCAGATTAGTTTGACTGGATGCATGTGGATCCTAGCTAAGTCATCAAATATATGTCATATTCATATTATATATACTTGATCACCTAATTAAGTGATCGAGGTAATATGGATATGGCATATACTTGATCACTTAGCTAGAATCCATCCAGTTGAAACTAATTTGCGGTTTCTTTCATAAATGATATAATAACTCATCATCATCATCATATTAATATAAAAACTCTTGCATCATATATATCATCACCAACAATAGTTTTCATAGCTAGCTAAAAATCATCATATAATAGTCGTCTCATTACCACTACTTAATCATCATATAGTAATTACCGCTATCTAATCACCACCAACACTAGCTTAAAGAAGAAACATTCACTTGTACCAGAAGCAAAGATATCATCGAGTTCAACATGGTAATGATATTATAAGCATTCATAACACCACAAAAGCAAATCACTCTTTTAGATTAAGTTCAGGACGAAGAACACGGACATGAGAGGACAATTACTAAGAGCATGAACTAGCTAATTAATCACTCCTGCTGCTCTCTCTCAGGTAAAATAGCATAGAACATCTATAGCTTTCCTGATTCATCATACTGGAGCATGCGGATGAACCTATCTCCTAATCATGGGTTGTGCTTCTGATTACTGCCCCCTAGTACTTCTTTGCGATCGTTCACAATTTTGCTCCAGTCTTTTACTATTAAGCATTCCTTGCTATTAGAAATCCTGAATGCACTAAAGTGCATTGTAGGATATCTTGGCCGTAAGCTAACAATATTCATGGTACCTTTAGTCTGGATCCAATCAGGCACAACATTCATCGGGAGTCCCTATTGAAGAACGCCGTATAGTAACATACTTAGCAATGAAGTTTAGCTTAAAAAATAATGTATGCAAAAGATGCACTGAGGAGAAATAGTAGAAATCTTACCATCTTTCCTAAATATATGTGACCGTAGTTCAGTACAAACACTATTGATCGCACGTTTTGAGTACTAACATTTCTAAGTGCAAGAAAAAAAATTGTCTTGACAGCATCAAGATCCTCAAGCCATGAAACATAATGACTTGTCTCCTCACAGTTTAGTTCAGCCCCGGGACAGTGGACGGTCCTGTCTACCAAGCGCCGGACATGTTTGCTTGATTGGAAATAAGCTGTCAATATAAATTGAGATCTATTAATTATTCAGCTGGTTCAAATAATCTCATATCAAAGACATAAATATGGTTGAGAAACTCACATAATGGTAGAACTGGAGGCGTCTGCACATCGACCCAGATGTCTCTATTACCTTCAATATCATCTTCCAGAAGAATATCAAAGGTATCAGGCTCAAATGCATAAGTCTTGCATAGTGCTTGCCAAGTTTTGCATTCAAAATAGGTGTATGTGTCTGCATCGTATAATTTGACGTTGAAGGTATAACCATGCTCGGTCTTCAAGTAAACTCTTTTTACCTCCATAGTTTCGTTAGGACTGAAACCTATCTTATCCAAGACAAAAATTCTTGCATGGCAGGGGATACGCTAGTATAATAGTGAAAAGTTAAAATTAAAAGTTGAAGCAAATGAAGCATAAGTCATGCTTAATTACGAAAAAAGACTTGTCGTTGTGACTTATTGTATCCACTTCGAAGTTGTCATCCAGCTTGATGCTGAAGCGTCTATCATCAACTAGAAAATTTCTGCCGCACAGGCCGCGCTGGTCTTCACAGTATTCGCAAATAATGAAATCGTGTTCGTCGTCAGACGACATTCCTATGTTCATAGGTGAAACATAAACACTTATTAGTTCTATTAATTCAACTAATTCTATTAAATCAACTAGTTCAACTAATTAATTGAACTAATTCAACTAAGCACTTACGAAAAATATACCTAAATAAAGTAGCTCAACTAATTCAACTAACTAGTTCAACTAATTAATTCAACTAATTCAACTAAACTAGTTCTATTATTTTCTCAATAAAAATAAGGTAGCTAGTTCTATATAATAAAATGTTAATTAGATAATCAAATCTCATATAACTAAATTAAATATATATCTAACATATAATTTATATCTAATTCATATAACATTTGACATTAATATCTAACATATGTTCATATATAGGTGAAACATTAAACACTTACTAGTTCTATTAATTCAACTAAATCAACTAGTTCTATTAATTCAACTAAGCATTTACTAAAAATAAACCAGTTCTATTAATTTCTTACTAAAATAAAGTAGGTAGTTCTATATAGTAATATTTTGATTAGATCATCAAATCTCATATACCTAAATTTTCTTACTAAAAATAACTAGTTCTATTAATTCAACTAAGAATTTACTGAAAATAAACTAGTTCTATTAATTTTCTTACTAAAATATATAAAGTAGACAATTTTATAACATTTATATATAACTGACATTTCTAATATTTCTATAACTAAAAATAGAAAAATTTCTAACATTTCTATAAATAAAAAACATAAAAATTTCTATAACTAAAAAACAATGTGTGTGTGTGGACATGGCGGCCGCGGCATGATCTCACCGGCGAGGCGAGGCGACGGGGGCGGTGACGGGGACAGCGACGGGCGGCGCCGACGGGGATGGTGACGATAGGGATGGCAACGACAGGGATGGGGACGGGGCGGCGACAACAGGGACGGGGACGGGCCGGGCGGGGACGACGGGGCGGGGCGCGGCGACGGGGACGGGGACGGCCGGGGTGGCGATGACGGGGACGGGGACGAGGACGGGGTGGCGACGGGGGCAGCGACGGGGCGGCGGGACAGAGGACAAGAAGTAGATGAGAAACTGAATTTTTTGAAGTGTTTTCTTATATAGGATGGGCCTTTAGTGCCGGTTGGAGCCACCAACCGGTACTAAAGGCCAACTTTGGCAAGGCCAAGAGGCGGGAAGAGCACCCTTTAGTACCGGTTGGATCCACCAACCGGTACTAAAGACCATCCTTTAGTACCGGTTGGAGCCACCAACCGGTACTAAAGGTTGTGCGCTGCCACCCGCGGTGCACAAAGTTTAGTCCCACCTCGCCGGGCGAAGGGCAGCCGCACTGGTTTATAAACCCAGCCGCGGCTGCCCTTTCGAACTCCTCTATAAAGAAGGCTTCTGGGCCTAACTACGGCGCGCTGCCTTGTGAGTCTGCTGGGCCTTGTGAGCCTGAAATAGCACGCCCGTGGTCTAGAAGGCCCACAGGGCAGCGCACCAAATTTTTTTATATATTTTTTTTTCTTTTCTGCTTTATTGTTTCTTCTATTTATTTCTGAGTAATTTTTTTATTTTCTGCTATATTGACTTTCTTCTATTTATTTCTGAGTGGTTTTTTATATAGTTTTTTTCTTTTCTACTATAGTTTTTTTCTTTTCTGCTATTTTTTCTTTTCTGCTTTTTCTGCATTATTTATTTTCTTCTATTCATTTATTTTTATATACCATGCCAAGTTGATGGTTGAAAGTTGATGACGTCGCTTTGAATGCTGCATATTGAACGCAAAAGAAGTCCCGAGTTTAAATAAGTTTAAAAAACATTGAAGTGCCCATGTAACAGATGAGTTCTCGTCCGAAACCCTGATACTCCGAAAGAGATTGTCCAGTTTGTACACAAAGTGCGTCCAGTTTTTTCCGTGACCCTCTCTACTCTTTCGCACATGCTATGCGGGTGAAATGATGATACCATGCCAAGTTTCAACATTTTGACAGTTCATTTTGTAGTGATTTTCAATTTCACGGTTATTTAGCTCTCTAAACAATTAGGTAAATGACTGAAAAACAGCAAATGTAGTCAGAACATGTTGGAAATTGATGACGTCGCTTTGAATGTTGCATACTGAACGCAGAAGAAGTCGAGAGTTCAAATAAGTTTAAAAAACATTGAAGTGCCCATGTAACAGATGAGTTCTCGTCCGAAACCCTGATACTCCGAAAGACATTGTCTAGTTTGTACACGAAGTGCGTCCAGTTTTTGTCGTGACCCTCTCTACTCTTTTCGCACATGCTATGCGGGTGAAATGATGATACCATGCCAAGTTTCAACATTTTCACAGTTCATTTTGTAGTGATTTTCAATTTCACGGTCATTTAGCTCTCTAAACAATTAGGTAAATGACTGAAAAACAGCAAATGTAGTCAGAACATGTTGGAAATTGATGACGTCACTTTGAATGCTGCATACTGAACGCAAAAGAAGCCCGGAGTTCAAATAAGTTTAAAAAACATTGAAGTGCCCATGTAACAGATGAGTTCTCGTCCGAAACCCTGATACTCCGAAAGAGATTGTCCAGTTTGTACATGAAGTGCGTCCAGTTTTTGCCGTGATCCTCTCTATTGTTTCGCACAAGCTATGCAGGTGAAATGATGATACCATGCCAAGTTTCAACATTTTCACAGTTCATTTTGTAGTGATTTTCAATTTCACGGTCATTTAGCTCTCTAAACAATTAGGTAAATGACTGAAAAACAGCATGATACTCCGAAAGAGATTGTCCAGTTTGTACACGAAGTGCGTCCAGTTTTTCACGTGACCCTCTCTACTCTTTCGCACATGCTATGCGGGTGAAGTGATGACACCATGCCAAGTTTCAACATTTTCATAGTTCATTTTGTAGTGATTTTCAATTTCACGGTCATTTAGCTCTCTAAACAATTAGGTAAATGACTGAAAAACAGCAAATGTAGTCAGAACATGTTGGAAATTGATGACGTCGCTTTGAATGTTGCATACTGAATGCAAAAGAAGTCGGGAGTTCAAATAAGTTTAAAAAACATTGAAGTTCCCATGTAACAGATGAGTTCTCGTCCGAAACCCTGATACTCCGAAAGAGATTGTCCAGTTTGTACACGAAGTGCGTCCAGTTTTTGCCGTGACCCTCTCTACACTTTTCGCACATGCTATGCGGGTGAAATGATGATACCATGCCAAGTTTCAACATTTTCACAGTTCATTTTGTAGTGATTTTCAATTTCACGGTCATTTAGCTCTCTAAACAATTAGGTAAATGACTGAAAACAGCAATGTAGTCAGAACATGTTGGAAATTGATGACGTCGTTTGAATGCTGCATACTGAATGCAAAAGAAGTCCGGAGTTGAAATAAGTTTAAAAAACATTGAAGTGCCCATGTAACTGATGAGTTCTCGTCCGAAACCATGATACTCCGAAAGAGATTGTCCAGTTTATACACGAAGTGCATCCAGTTTTTCACGTGACCCTCTCTACTCTGTCGCACATGCTATGCGGGTGAAATGATGATACCATGCCAAGTTTCAACATTTTCACAGTTCATTTTGTAGTGATTTTCAATTTCACGGTCATTTAGCTCTCTAAACAATTAGGTAAATGACTGAAAAATAGCAAATGTAGTCAGAACATGTTGGAAATTGATGACGTCGCTTTGAATGTTGCATAATGAACGCAAAAGAAGTTGGGAGTTCAAATAAGTTTAAAAAACATTGAAGTGCCCATGTAACAGATGAGTTCTCGTCCGAAACCCTGATACTCCGAAAGAGATTGTCCAGTTTGTACACGAAGTGCGTCCAGTTTGTGCCGTGACCCTCTCTACTCTTTCGCACATGCTATGCGGGTGAAATGATGATACCATGCCAAGTTTCAACATTTTCACAGTTCATTTTGTAGTGATTTTCAATTTCACGGTTATTTAGCTCTCTAAACAATTAGGTAAATGACTGAAAAACAGCAAATGTAGTCAGAACATGTTGGAAATTGATGACGTCGCTTTGAATGTTGCATACTGAACGCAAAAGAAGTCGGGAGTTCAAATAAGTTTAAAAAACATTGAAGTGCCCGTGTAACAGATGAGTTCTCGTCTGAAACCCTGATACTCCGAAAGAGATTGTCCAGTTTGTACACGAAGTGCGTCCAGTGATGGTCGTGACTCTCTCTACTCTTTCGCACATGCTATGTGGGTGAAATGATGATACCATGCCAAGTTTCAACATTTTCACAGTTCATTTTGTAGTGATTTTCAATTTCACGGTCATTTAGTTCTCTAAACAATTAGGTAAATGACTGAAAAATAGCAAATGTAGTCAGAACATGTTGGAAATTGATGACGTTGCTTTGAATGCTGCATACTGAACACAAAAGAAGTCTGGAGTTCAAATCAGTTTAAAAAATATTGAAGTGCACATGTAACAGATGAGTTCTCGTCCGAAACCCTGATACTCCGAAAGAGATTGTCCAGTTTGTACACGAAGTGCGTCCAGTTTTTGACGTGACCCTCTCTACTCTTTCGCACATGCTATGCGGGTGAAATGATGATTCCATGCCAAGTTTCAACATTTTCACAGTTCATTTTATTGTGATTTTCAATTTCACGGTTATTTAGCTCTCTAAACAATTAGGTAAATGACTGAAAAACAACAAATGTACTCAGAACATGTTGGAAATTGATGATGTCGCTTTGAATGTTGCATACTGAATGCAAAAGAAGTCCGGAGTTCAGATAATTTTAAAAAACATTGAAGTGCCCATGTAACAGATGAGTTCTCGTCCGAAACCCTGATACTCCGAAAGAGATTGTCCAGTTTGTACACGAAGTGCGTCCAGTTTTTGCCGTGACCCTCTCTACTCTTTCGCACATGCTATGCGGGTGAAATGATGATACCATGCCAAGTTTCAACATTTTCACAGTTCATTTTGTAGTGATTTTCAATTTCACGGTCATTTAGCTCTCTAAACAATTAGGTAAATGACTGAAAAATAGCAAATGATGTCAAAACATGTTGGAAATTGATGACGTCGCTTTGAATGCTGCATACTGAACACACAAGAAGTCCGGAGTTCAAATAAGTTATTAAAAATAAAAAAGAGGTGTAATGCTGGTTAATTTGCTTCAAGCCTTTCAGAATAGTGTAGACTGCACTGCACATAGCTTAGTGCAATCTATGCTATTCTAAAAGGCTTGAAGCTAATCAACGTGAAGGTGAGCATTGCGCCTCTTCGTCATTGTCTCTGCACTCACGGCTTATAAACCGCTCATACTGCTTCTCCCTTGGTGAGGTGGGACTAAAAATCAGTTTACTAAGAAACTCTAGTACCGGTTCATGCCATGAACCGGTACTAAAGGTCTTCGTGGGGGCCCCAGCCTGACCACAGCCGCACTGGCCTCATTAGTACCGGTTCGTGGCATGAACCGGTACTAAAGGTTGCCCACGAACCGGTACTAATGATGTCCGCCCGCCTAGCCGTTGGAACCGGCACTAATGGTCACATTAGTGTCGGCTCAAATTCAAACCGGCACTAATGTGCTTCACATTTGACCCTTTTTCTACTAGTGGTACAAGTACATGTACACGTACTCAGTACAAGATTGCATTGTAACGTCAAGTTTCTGTGCGGAGCGGCATATATCCTGCAAGCGAAATTGCGCAAGAGGCATGAATGCATCCTCTTCCTCTGGCCGGAGTTTCGCACCGTGCAGCGCCTCGGCCATGCATGCATCGTCAGGTTTCAGAACACACTTGGTTTTTTTTAGGGGAAGAACACACTTGGATTGGATTTTTTTAGGGGTATAAAACCTGCTGTATTCATCAAACTCCACATGAAGTGGGATACAAACTTGGTCGTGGGGAACACCGTACCAGACATGGCAACCCGGACCTCTAGAGAGTGCAAATTTTGCTAAGCAATGTGCTTCATAATTAACAGCACGGCTTTCAAAAAAAGTTACAAGAAAAAGTAGAGGCTTTGATGTTGATGATTGCACCGTAGACACCTCGTGTGCTTCTATTGATGTCCAGCACGACCTGTCGACAATCCGATGCCACGGTGAACTGATGAATACCGAGGTCCTCCGCCAAGGCCAGGGCTTCTCGACATGCTATTGCCTCCAGTGTGGGGGGATCGAACACTCCCTCAACTACAACGAGCTTCCAATTTAGTTTCCCTCTTCATCTCTACACACCGCCACCGTGAAGGAAATATGCCCTAGAGGCAATAATAAAGTTATTATTTATTTCCATATATCATGATAAATGTTTATTATTCATGCTAGAGTTGTATTAACCGGAAACATAATACATGTGTGAATACATAAACAAACAGTATGTCACTAGTATGCCTCTACTTGACTAGCTCGTTGATAAAAGATGGTTATGTTTCCTAACCATAGACATGAGTTGTCATTTGATTAATAGGATCACATCATTAGGAGAATGATGTGATTGACTTGACCCATTCCGTTAGCATAGCACTTGATCGTTTAGTTTGTTGCTATTGCTTTCTTCATGACTTATACATGTTCCTATGACTATGAGATTATGCAACTCCCGTTTACCGGAGGAACACTTTGTGTGCTACCAAACGTCACAACGTAACTGGGTGATTATAAAGGTGCTCTACAGGTGTCTCCGAAGGTACTTGTTGGGTTGGCGTATTTCGAGATTAGGATTTGTCACTCCGATTGTCGGAGAGGTATCTCTGGGCCCACTCGGTAATGCACATCACTATAAGCCTTGCAAGCATTGCAACTAATGAGTTAGTTGCGGGATGATGTGTTACGGAACGAGTAAAGACACTTGCCGGTAACGAGATTGAACTAGGTATTGAGATACCGACGATCGAATCTCGGGCAAGTAACATACCGATGACAAAGGGAACAACGTATGTTGTTATGCGGTCTAATCGATAAAGATCTTCGTAGAATATGTGTGAGCCAATATGAGCATCCAGGTTCCGCTATTGGTTATTGACCGGAGACGTGGCTCGGTCATGTCTACATTGTTCTCTAACCCGTAGGGTCCGCATGCTTAAGGTTTCGATGGCAGTTATATTATGAGTTTATGAGTTTTGATGTACCGAAGGAGTCCGGAGTCCCGGATGAGATCGGGGACATGACGAGGAGTCTCGAAATGGTCGAGATGTAAAGATCGATATATTGGACGACTATATTCGGACATCGGAAAGGTTCTGAGTGATTCGGGTATTTTTCGGAGTAACGGAGAGTTACGGGAATTCGCCGCGGAGTATATGAGCCTTATTGGGCTTTAGGGGAAAGAGAGAGGAGAAGTTGGGTGCCCCCCCAAGGCCTAGTCCGAATTGGACTAGGGGGAGGGGCTGCGCCCCCTCCTTCCTTCTCTTCTCTCTTCCCTTGCCTTGACTCCTACTCCTACTACTTGGAAAGGGGGGAATCCTACTCCCGGTGGGAGTAGGACTCCTCCAGGGCGCGCCATAGGGGCCGGCCCTCTCCCCCCTCCTCCACTCCTTTATATACGTGGCCAGGGGGCACCCCATAGACACAACAATTGATCATTGATCTCTTAGCCGTGTGCGGTGCCCCCTTCCAGCATAATGCTCGATAATATTGTAGCGGTTCTTAGGCGAAGCCCTGCGACGGTAGAACATCAAGATCGTAACCACGCCGTCGTGCTGACGGAACTCTTCCCCGATACTTTGCTGGATCGGAGTCCGGGGATCGTCATCGAGCTGAACGTGTGCTAGAACTCGGAGGTGCCGTGGTTTCGGTGCTTGATCGGTCGGGCCGTGAAGACATACGACTACATCAACCGCGTTGTGCTAACGCTTCCGCTTACGTTCTACGACGGTACATCGACAACACTCTCCCCTCTCATTGCTATGCGTCACCATGATCTTGCGTGTGCGTAGGAAAATTTTGAAATTACTACGTTCCCCAACAGTGGCATCCGAGCCTAGGTTTTATGCGTAGATGTCATATGCACGAGTAGAACACAAGTGATTTGTGGGCGATATAAGTCATACTGCTTACCAGCATGTCACACTTTGGTTCGGCGGTATTGTTGGATGAAGTGGCCCGGACCGACATTACGCGTACGCTTATGCGAGACTGGTTTTACCGCTGTGCTATGCACACAGGTGACTAGCGGGTGTCAGTTTCTCCAACTTTAGTTGAACCGAGTGTGGCTACGCTCGGTCCTTGAGAAGGTTAAAATAGCACTAACTTGACAAACTATCGTTGTGGTTTCCGATGCGTAGGTAAGAATGGTTCTTGCTAAGCCCGTAGCAGCCACGTAAAACTTGCAACAACAAAATAGAGGACGTCTAACTTGTTTTTGCAGGGCATGTTGTGATGTGATATGGTCAAGACGTGATGAGATATAAGTTATTTCATAAGATGATCATGTTTGGTTGAAGTTATCGACAACTGGCAAAAGCCTTATGGTTGTCTCTTTATTGCATAAGATGCAAGCGCCAAATAATTGCTTTACTTTATCGCTATGCGATATCAATAGTTGCAAGAGCAATAGTTGGTGAGACGACCATGTGACGACACATTGATATAGATCAAGATGATGGAGATCATGGTGTCATGCCGGTGACGATGGAGATCATGACAGTACTTTGGAGATGGAGATCAAAGGCACAAGATGATGATGGCCATATCATGTCACATATTTTGATTGCATGTGATGTTTATCTTTTATAATCTTATTTTGCTTAGTTCGACGGTAGCTTTATAAGATGATCTCTCACTAATTATCAAGGTACAAGTGTTCTCCCTGAGTATGCACCGTTGCAAAAGTTCTTCGTGCTGAGACACCACGTGATGATCGGGTGTGATAGGCTCTACGTTCAAATACAACGGGTGCAAAACAGTTGCACACACGGAATACTCAGGTTAAACTTGACGAGCCTAGCATATAACAGATATGGCCTCGGAACACGGAGACCTAAAGGTCAAGCGTGAATCATATAGTAGATATGATCAACATAGTGATGTTCACCATTGAAACTACTCCATCTCACGTGATGATCGGACATGGTTTAGTTCATTTGGATCACGTGATCACTTAGAGGATTAGAGGGATGTCTATCTAAGTGGGAGTTCTTAAGTAATATGATTAATTGAACTTTAATTTATCATGAACTTAGTCCTGGTAGTATTAGCATATCTATGTTGTAGATCAATAGCTCGTGTTTAGCTCCCCTGTTTTATTTTTGATATGTTCCTAGAGAAAACTAAGTTGAAAGATGTTAGTAGCAATGATGCGGATTGGATCCGTGATCTGAGGTTTATCCTCATTGCTGCACCGAAAAATTATGTCTTTGATGCACCGCTAGGTGACAAACCTATTGCAGGAGCAGATGCAGATGTTATGAACATTTGGCTAGCTCAATATGATGACTACTTGATAGTTTAGTGCATCATGCTTAAACGGCTTAGAATCGGGACTTCAAAGACATTTTGAACATCATGGACCATATGAGATGTTCCAGGAGTTGAAGTTAATATTTCAAGCAAATACCCGAGTTGAGAGATATGAAGTCTCCAACAAGTTCTATAGCTAAAAAATGGAGGAGAATAGCTCAAGCAGTGAGCATGTGCTCAGATTGTCTGGGTACTACAATCGCTTGAATCAAGTAGGAGTTAATCTTCCAGATAAAATAGTGATTGACAGAATTCCCTAGTCACCATCACCAAGTTAGTAGAACTTCGTGATGAACTATAATATGCAAGGGATAAACGGAAACGATCCCCAAGCTCTTCGTAATGCTAAAATCGATGAAGGTAGAAATCAAGAAAAATATCAAGTGTTGATGGTATACAAGACCACTAGTTTCAAGAAAAGGGCAAAGGGAAGAAGGGGAACTTCAAGAAGAACGGCAAGCAAGTTGCTGCTCAAGTGAAGAAGCCCAAGTCTGGTCCTAAGCCTGAGACTAAGTGCTTCTACTACAAAGGGACTGGTCACTGGAAGCGGAACTGCCCCAAGTATTTGGCGGATAAGAAGGATGGCAAAGTAAACAAAGGTATATTTGATATACAGATTATTGATGTGTATTTTACTAGTGTTCGTAGCAACCCCTCGGTATTTGATACTGGTTCAGTTGCTAAGAGTAGTAACTCGAAACGGGAGTTGCAGAATGAACATAGACTAGTTAAGGATGAAGTGACAATGTGTGCTGGAAGTGGTTCCAAGATTGATATGATCATCATCGCACACTCCCTATACTTTTGGGATTAGTGTTGAACCTAAATAAGTGCTATTTGGTGTTTGCGTTGAGCATGAATATGATTTGATCATGTTTATTGCAATACGGTTATTCATTTAAGTAAGAGAATAAATTGTTGTTCTGTTTACATGAATAAAACCTTATATGGTTACACACCCAATGAAAATGGTTCGTTGTATCTCGATCGTAGTGATACACATATTCATAATATTGAAACCAAAAGATGCAAAGTTAATCATGATAGTGCAACTTACTTGTGGCACTGCCATTTAGGTCATATTGGTGTAAAGCGCATGAAGAAACTCCATGCTGATGGGCTTTTGGAATCACTTGATTATGAATCAGTTGATGCTTGCGAACCATGCCTCATGGGCAAGATGACTAAGACTCTGTTCTCCGGAACAATGGAGCGAGCAACAGATTTGTTGGAAATCATACATACTGATGTATGTGGTCCAGTGAATATTGAGGCTCGCGGCAGGTATCATTATTTTCTGATCTTCACAGATGATTTGAGCAGATATGAGTATATCTACTTAATGAAACACAAGTCTGAAACATTTGAAAAGTTCAAAGAATTTTAGAGTGAAGTGGAGAATCATCGTAACAAAAATAAAAGTTTCTACGATATGATCGTAAAAGTAAAATATTTGAGTTACGAGTTTGGCCTTCAGTTAAAAACAATGTGAAATAGTTTCACTACTCACGCCACCTGGAACACCACAGTGTAATGGTGTGTCCGAACGTCATAATTGTACTTTATTAGATATGGTATGATCTATGATGTCTCTTACCGATCTACCACTATCGTTTTGGGGTTATGCATTAGAGACAGCTGCATTCATGTTAAATAGGGCACCATCTAAATCTGTTGAGATGACACGGTATGAACTATGGTTTGGCAAGAAACCTAAGCTGTCGTTTCTTAAAGTTTGAGGTTGCAATGCTTATGTAAAAAAGTTTCAACCTGATAAGCTCAAACCCAAATCGGAGAAGTGCGTCTTCATAGGATACCCAAAAGAAAATGTTGGGTACACCTTCTATCACAGATCCGAAGGAAAGATATTCGTTGCTGAGAATGGATCCTTTCTAGAGAAGTAGTTTCTCTCGAAAGAAGTGAGTGGGAGGATAGTAGAACTTGATGAGGTAACTGTACCTGCTCCCTTATTGGAAAGTAGTTCATCACAGAAATATGTTTCTGTGACTACTACACCAATTAGTGAGGAAGCTAATGATGATGATCATGTCACTTCATATCAAGTTGCTACCGAACCTCATAGGTAAACCAGAGTGAGATCCACACCAGAGTGGTACGGTAATCCTGTTCTGGAGGTCATGTTACTTGACCATGACGAGCCTACGAACTATGAGGGAGCGATGATGAGCCCAGATTCCGCGAAATGGCTTGAGGCCATGAAATCTGAGATGAGATCCATGTATGAGAACAAAGTATGGACTTTAATTGACTTGCCCATTGATCGGCGAGCCATTGAGATTAAATGGATCTTCAAGAGGAAGACAGACGCTGATAGTAGTGTTACTATCTACAAAGCTAGAATTGTCGTAAAAAGGTTTTCGACAAGTTCAAGGTGTTGACTACGATGAGAGTTTCTCACTCATATCTATGCTTAAGTCTGTTCGAATCATGTTAGCAATTGCCGCATTTTATGAAATCTGGTAACTGGATAAACAAAACTGCATTCCTTAATGGATTTATTAAAGAAGAGTTGTATATGATGCAACCAGAAGGTTTTGTCAATCCTAAAGGTACTAACAAAATATGCAAACTCCAGCGATCCATCTATGGACTAGTGCAAGCATCTCGGAGTTGGAATATATGCTTTGATAAGTTGATCAAAGCATATAGTTTTATACAGACTTGCGATGAAGCTTGTATTTACAAGAAAGTGAGTGGGAGCACTACAACATTTCTGATAAGTATATGTGAATGACATATTGTTGATCGGAGATAATGTAGAATTATTCTGCAAAGCATAAAGGAATGTTTGAAAGGAGTTTTTCAAAGAAAGACCTCGGTGAAGCTGCTTACATATTGAGCATCAAGATCTATAGAGATAGATCAATATGCTTGATAAGTTTTTCAATGAGTACATACCTTGACAAGATTTTGAAGTAGTTCAAAATGGAACAGTCAAAGAAGGAGTTCTTGCCTGTGTTACAAGGTGTGAAGTTGAGTAAGACTCAAAACCCGACCACGGCAGAAGATAGAGAGAGAATGAAAGTCATTCCCTATGCCTTAGCCATAGGTTCTATAAAGTATGCCATGCTATGTACCAGACCTATTGTATACCCTGCCCTGAGTTTGGCAAGGGAGTACAATAAGTGATCTAGGAGTAGATCACTAGACATTGGTCAAAATTATCCTTAGTGGAATAAGGATATGTTTCTCGATTATGGAGGTGACAAAAGGTTCGTCGTAAAGGGTTACATCGATGCAAGTTTTGACACTAATCCAGATGACTCAAAGTCTCAATCTGGATACATATTTAAAGTGGGAGCAATTAGCTAGAGTAGCTCCGTGCAGAGCATTATTGACATAGAAATTTTCAAAATACATACGGATCTGAATGTAGCAGACCCGTTGACTAAACTTCCCTCACAAGCAAAACATGATCACACCTTAGTACTCTTTGGGTATTGATCACATAGCGATGTGAACTAGATTATTGACTCTAGTAAACCCTTTGGGTGTTGGTCACATGATGATGTGAACTATGGGTGTTAATCACATGGTGATGTGAACTACTGATGTTAAATCACATGGCGATGTGAACTAGATTATTGACTCTAGTGCAAGTGGGAGACTGAAGGAAATATGCCCTAGAGGCAATAATAAAGTTATTATTTATTTCCTTATATCATGATAAATGTTTATTATTCATGCTAGAATTGTATTAACCGGAAACATAATACATGTGTGAATACATAGACAAACAGCATGTCACTAGTATGCCTCTACTTGACTAGCTCGTTGATCAAAGATGGTTATGTTTCCTAACCATAGACATGAGTTGTCATTTGATTAACGGGATCACATCATTAGGAGAATGATGTGATTGACTTGACCCATTCCGTTAGCATAGCACTTGATCGTTTAGTTTGTTGCTATTGCTTTCTTCATGACTTATACATGTTCCTATGACTATGAGATTATGCAACTCCCGTTTACCGGAGGAACACTTTGTGTGCTACCAAACATCACAACGTAACTGGGTGATTATAAAGGTGCTCTACAGGTGTCTCCGAAGGTACTTGTTGGGTTGGCGTATTTCGAGATTAGGATTTGTCACTCCGATTGTCGGAGAGGTATCTCTGGGCCCACTCGGTAATGCACATCACTATAAGCCTTGCAAGCATTGCAACTAATGAGTTAGTTGCGGGATGATGTGTTACGGAATGAGTAAAGAGACTTGCCGGTAACGAGATTGAACTAGGTATTGAGATACCGATGATCGAATCTCGAGCAAGTAACATACCGATGACAAAGGGAACAACGTATGTTGTTATGCGGTCTGATCGATAAAGATCTTCGTAGAATATGTGGGAGCCAATATGAGCATCCAGGTTCCGCTATCGGTTATTGACCGGAGACGTGTCTCGGTCATGTCTACATTGTTCTCGAACCCGTAGGGTCCGCACGCTTAAGGTTTCGATGACAGTTATATTATGAGTTTATGAGTTTATGAGTTTTGATGTACCGAAGGAGTCCGGAGTCCCGTATGAGATCGGGGACATGATGAGGAGTCTCGAAATGGTCGAGATGTAAACATCGATATATTGGATGACTATATTCGGACATCGGAAAGGTTCCGAGTGATTCGGGTATTTTTCGGAGTAACGGAGAGTTACGGGAATTCGCCACGGAGTATATGGGCCTTATTGGGCTTTAGGGGCAAGAGAGAGGAGAAGTTGGGCGCCCCCCCCCCAAGGCCTAGTCCGAATTGGACTAGGTGGAGGGGCTGCGCCCCCTCCTTCCTTCTCTTCCCTCTTCCCTTGCCTTGACTCCTACTCCTACTACTTGGAAAGGGGGGAATCCTACTCCCGGTGGGAGTAGGACTCCTCCAGGGCGCGCCATAGGGGCCGGCTCTCTCCCCCCTCCTCCACTCCTTTATATACGTGGCCAGGGGGCACCCCATAGACACAACAATTGATCATTGATCTCTTAGCCGTGTGCGGTGCCCCCTTCCAGCATAATCCTCGATAATATTGTAGCGGTGCTTAGGCGAAGCCCTGCGATGGTAGAACATCAAGATCGTCACCACACCGTCGTGCTGACGGAACTCTTCCTCGACACTTTGCTGGATCGAAGTCCGGGGATTGTCATCGAGCTGAACATGTGCTAGAACTCGGAGGTGTCGTGGTTTCGGTGCTTGATCGGTCGGGCCGTGAAGACGTACGACTACATCAACCGCGTTGTGCTAACGCTTCCGCTTTCGGTCTACGAGGGTACGTGGACAATATCTCCCCTCTCATTGCTATGCATCACCATGATCTTGCGTGTGCGTAGGAAATTTTTGAAATTATTGCGTTCCCCAACACACCGCTGAACCACCCCTCCTTACACGGACGCCCCCATCAACATGGATCTTGTGATTACCAAGAGGTGGCTTTTTTGGTTTTGCATGGCCTGGCTGTGGCGCTGATCCGTTCTTGTTTTGGTTCTGCACTGGCTTGTTTATGATCGCCAGGTCTTGCATGTACCATTCGATGAAGCAGTGGGTTGCTTGAGGGCTCTGAAATATTGCTTCATAGATAGCTTTCCTTTGGGCATGCCAAATGGACCAAAGAGTTACTGCCATAGTGATAAATTGGTCATGTGTCAACAATCCCATAACTGTAAAGAGCCAGTTTTTTGCCTTTGGTTCGGTATTCGATGTGATTTTATGTGTAATCTCCTCATCCGCGAGCGCCCAAACACTTCTTGAAGATGTACATTCCAAGAGAGAGGCCGCCACGAATCCTGAACTCCGCATAATCCGCATGTGCTTGAGTCGGCCATATGATGATGTGCTCACACATCATTTGTTGGTAGCGAATGTATCGACAAGCTCCAAAGGAACATACGGATCTTACCAGGGACTGTTGTTTTCCATAGATACTTCCACGTCCCCTCTTCTGCCCTTGTGTGTGATGGGCCAGCTTCTCCATCTAACCACGCCTCTCTTCTCTGTTTTGTCGCCACAAGCATTTTGTAAGGTGACTTTACCGTGAAGGATCCATGCTTTTCGTGATGCCATGACCAGAAGTTAGGTAAGTTGCGCGTGCAGAGTGGAATGCCAAGGATGATCTCTGCATCCATATGCAAAAAAATTGCCTGAACTAGATCTCTATCCCATGACGCCGTGGCAGTAACGATCAGCTCAGATACCATTGTGGGTGGATTCTGAACACGACAACCAAGGGGCCGAAGGAACTCCGCACGAGGAAGCCAATTCTGCTCCCAGATGTGCATGGTTGCACCGTTGCCAATCCGTTTGACAAGACCTTGCTTTAAAGTATCCCTTCCCTCGATCATAGCTCGCCAAACTTGGCTCGGGTACCTTCCTAGTTCCGCTTCAAGGATGTTAGTCGCTGGGTGGTATATACTCTTGAGAACTCGGGCACATAAAGTATCAGGGTGTTGAAGCAGTTGCCATGCTTGCCTGGCGAGCATGGCAAGGTTGAAAAGTTCAAAATCCTTGAATCCTAGACCCCCCATGCCCTTGGGTTGAGTCATGGTCTCCTAGGATACCCAATGAGGCTTTCGTTTGCCCTCTTTACTCCCCCACCAAAATTTTCTAATAAGCATGTTTAGATGTTCACATAGTCCCCTCGGGAGCTTGAAACATGACATTGAAAACACCGGTACCGCTTGTGCCACAGATTTTACCATAACCTCCTTTCCTGCCGTGGACATTGTGTGCTCTATCCAACCTTGCACCTTACTCCAAAGCCGATCTATTAGATACTTGAAAGCACCATTCTTCGAACTGCCAATGTCAGACGGCATTCCTAAGTACTTCTCATTAAGGGTTTCATTTGGCACATGTAAAGTATCCTTTATCTCCTGTCTGATCGAGTCTGGCACTCCTTTGCTGAAATAGATAGATGACTTGTCATAGTTAATACGTTGTCCGGTTGTGTGACAGTAGGTATTCAAAACATGGTACACCTCATTTGCCTCCGTGCTATTTGCCTTGAAGAACAACAGGCTGTCATCTGTGAATAGGAGATGGTTCACCGGAGGCGCCATAGGTGCCACCTGTAAACCATTTAGATTTGATGACTCACTTTTTGATTTGAGGAGGCACGAAAGGCCCTCTGCTTCTATCAAGAATAAGTACGGAGAAATTGGATCCCCTTGTCTGATTCCTCTAGATGGTTCAAATTGTTGTAGTTTCTTGCCGTTGAACATCATTGAGAATTTGACCATGGTTACAAGGCTCATCACTATATCAACCCAACGAGCATTGAAACCCAGCTTCAACATAACTGCCCTCAGATAAGACCATTCCACCCTATCATACGCTTTCATCATGTCAAGCTTGAGGGCGCAAGATTGGTTCTTCTTAGCCTTGTTGCGCTTCATAAAATGCAAGCACTCATAGGCTGTAATAATGTTGTCTGTGATCATTCTCCCTGGCACAAAAGCAGACTGTTCTTCTGATATGATATTAGGTAGGACTATTTTCAATCTGTTAGAAATCACCTTCGAAGCAATTTTGTATAGAACGTTGCACAAGCTAATTGGGCGGAATTGAGACAAGTGTGTAGGATTTTTCACCTTGGGTATGAGGACCAAAATAGTCTCATTGATGCATTCTGCTGACTCAGTGCCCTCCACAATTTTCAGAACCACCTTGGTTACATCATCTCCACATGTTTCCCAATGGTGCTAAAAAAATGAGCCGGAAAGCCATCTGGCCCGGGTGCCTTTGTCGGGAACATTTGAAACAAGGCAGTCTTCACTTATTTATGGCTATACGGAGCATTTAACATGTCATTCATGTTTTGCGTAACTTCGGTTGGTACTGTGTCCAAGACCTGCGCCATATCTTGGACTCCTTCCGATGTGTACAACTGCTGATAAAAGGATGTGGTCAAGCTCTCCATCTCAAGAACATTTTCTGTTGCAACACCATCCTCTTTTAAAAGGGATTTTATCTGATTTTTCCTCCTCCGTCTACTCGCCCGTAAATGAAAAAAGTATGTGTTCTTATCCCCATGCGTTAGCCATTAAATACGTGCACGCTGTCACCAAAGGATTTCCTCTCTGTGAAATAATTCAGTTAATCTCTCAACTATTTTCAATTCCACATGACTAGGACTCGATCTGCCTGGGATCTCCCATAACTCCTGTAGTTGTCACTGGAGCTGTTGGATCTCGCGCCGTACATTGCCAAAATGTGTTCTGTCCCATCTGGCCAAACCAGATGAAAGCGACCGGAGTTTGTCGCTTATGGAACTCACAAAATCTCCCGCTCCAACTGCCCAAGCGGATTGCACCAGCGGCGCCAAGTCGGGGTCCCTTTCCCATGCCAACTCGTATTTAAAGGAGCGCGGGCCCCATTCGCATGCAGCCCCATGCACGTACTGCACGTGAAGTGGAACGTGATCGCTTGTTGCTGCTAGCTTGTGCTCAAGCGTGGCTGTGGGGAAAGCGATGGACCAGGCTGGGTTCACCACGCCTCTATCCAGTCTCACCTTGCTAAACGACCCACCTGCCACCTTCCGTTCAAAGGTCCAGTCTGTTCCAGTGTAACCTATATCAAATAGACCACACGTATCCAGAGCATCCCTAAAAGCATCCATTTGTTCCTGACTTCTATTTCCAACTCCATCATGTTCATGTGCATGGAGCACCTCGTTAAAGTCACCTAAGACTAGCCAGGGTATATTGTTAGAGCCGACAATTCCCCTGAGCATGTCCCAGGTCTTGTATCTTTCGCTCACTTGGGCTTCTCCATAGACGAATGTAACCCTTGTTTTAACATCCATAAGATCGTTAATGACTGCATCAATGTGATACTTAGAGTACCCAATAACATCAAGCTTTATTTCTTCATTCCAAAAAATTCCTAGTCCACCACTTCTTCTAGAACTACTAACAGCAAAACTCTTATCATAACCTAAATAACCATCCATATTTTCGACTCTAGTTCCCTCTATTTGGGTTTCAAGGATACAAAGTACAGAGGGGGCAAACTGCTTCGCTAATTCACGAAGCTCTTTAACTGTCGCAGGTTTGCCAATCTCGCGATAGTTCCAGCACATGAGACTCATTGTGCTAGGCGTGACCCCCCATGGGAGCCCGCCAAACGCGCATCAAGATTTTTGGTCACCACTGTGTTCTTCCCACTGTTCTTGTCAGTTGTGCTCGAGTTTTGCTTGGTTCTCTTCGGCTCTTGTACTGAAGAAGGGCTTGGCAGTATCTGTGGGGGAGGAAGCAACAACGGGTTGTCTGCATTACTGCTAGCATGCGCCAATGTCAAGGATGAATTGGGGTCACTTGCAATAACCCCTCTCTTCCTATTATTGTCTGCATCACTCATGGACACATCAGAAGCAGGGTTGGCTGTGTCTTCCTCGTTGTCATCTTCAACAGAATTCGCCTGAGAAGAGCCCCTACCATGTCCTCTACCAGAACGGCCTCCTCTCCCGACATTACTATCATCTTGTCCTCTTCCCTCCCCTAGGCCTCTTCCTGGTCCTCTGAACCATGATGCTCTGAGATCCTTGAAAACCAATGCCCTCGGTGGGTGAACCCCATCGCCACACTCTTTAAACAGATGTTCGAGATATCCACACACGGGCACCAATCTGGCAGCCATTCGTATTTAACTTTGAATATTACTCTCTGGAGGACGTCTTTCTTCTTGATCACAAGTGAGACTGCATTCTTGAGAGGTTTTGTCACATCAATCCTTACTCGAACCTTGGCGAAATTCCCTTTGAAGTCCTGGGATTTTGGTTCAACAAAGATGAATTCTCCTACCGTAGCTGACAGTGCTTTGATCTTGGGGTAGAAGCCATCCGGAAGATCGTGGATCTGTATCCAGATATCGATATTATTAAGCTCGATTGACGATGGCTTTGTGAATCCATCGTAATGAGCTAGAACTACAATTTTTCCTTTCAAGGTCCATGGTTTGTCCTCCATCACCCGTTCCCAGTCACCCAAACACCCAAATTGCATAGTGTACAAGTTTTCCTCAAGCGGCCTGATCTTTACCTCCTTTGCCAAGTCCCAAGCAGCTCTCATGTTCCTATAGAACCAGTACTGGCTGTATGTTTTCTCTGTGTGAACCCTAGCAATGGCCATCAAGCTTGTTGCCTCCGCCGGAAGCTCCTCATCTTCGATCACGACATCCTCAAGATCGCCTTCCTTCAAGCCAAGTTCTTCCATCATTGCCTCCAGATCGGAAGCGGTCGTGCCCGATCCTGAAGCATCATCATCCATCGATCTCTTGCTCGAGGTGTCTTTTCCGCGAGCGGTAGTACACACTTGGATTGGATGGGAACAGCAAAAGGAGCGGGCCTCGGCCAGGCGCTAATCAGGCCGGTAACACACATGCCTTGGCAGAAAGCCCTCCTTTGTTTAGGCCCACGCAGGAGGCTGGCTCAGTCTTCCTGCACCGTCCACACTCGGCACCGCAGGTGCGAGGGACGAGCAGCTCGTTTAGTTCACCTCGCTCAGCGATGAGGGGACGGGAGGGCGAGGAGGATAGAAATAGAGGGGCAGAGCAGCAATTCAACTCATACCTTTCTCGGCCTTTTGACTAAGATCAAGTGTAGTATCTGTTCTTATCAGTTTAATATTTGATATGTGGGCCATGTGCCCATAACGATATTAAATTTATTTTTTATGAGGGTGAGCCCATCACAGTAGCTTGTTATTGGGGTCCACATGCGTCGCCTGGGTGTTGCACTACTGCCTTAGCCTGACGCACCACAATCAAATCAAGTTCAAATTTTTATCGTCTTCAACTGATTTTGAAACTAGATTTGTTTGTCAGGCGAACCAATTGTTTATCTCAGCATGATGTATGTTGTGCAAACAGATTCATTGGCATTGGCACGGTCTGCACTACTAGCTTTGTGGTAGCCTTGTAGCACCTTTGGTCCATCGTAGGGCGTAGTTGCTGCCACCAAAGCCCATCTGTCGGTCGCCAACAACAGAAAAGCAATTGCATGCTATATAAATTCCCGGTATCAAACATGCAACCATTTTTTCTTGTGAGTATCTTCATGTGATTTGGTTCTGAACTCGAAACATAACTCGAGAGATTGAAAGTGTTTCAGGACAAGCAGAGTGGAGCAATGGTAAGACATATTCGTGGCTACGATTTCATTATCATCACAAAATTACACGAAGGATCATGTGCTTACGGGTTGTGAACCAGTTGAGAGGGTCCGATCTGCAGAACTCACACAAAGGGAGAAAGCCGGAAGAGAGGAAATTCTCTATGAGGGGAGAATGTGTGAGTAAGGGAGGAAGGGAAGTGAATGGGCACCGATCGGCAGCAGTGGTTGGTCTGGCGGCAAATGGTGCCCGGCCATTGCAGCGCTAGCACGTACTCCTGGTTGACCCGGCCTGCCATTGCTTCCTCACCGTCACCGGCGACGCCAGCACCGCGCCGGGGAACGACATGGCGAGGCAGAGGAAGCAGAGCACCACTTGGATTTCCTTTTTTGAGACAAGAGGAGCGGGCCTCGACCAGGCGCTGATCAGGCCGGTAATACAGGCCTCGGCAAAAAGGCCTCCTTTGTTTAGGCCCACGCAAGGGGCTGGCTCGCTCGATGGCATAGCACCATCCGCATTACGCACCACAGGCGCGAGGGGCGAACAACTCGTTTAGTAACACCTCACTTGGCAAGGAGGGGACGACCAGGCGAGGAGGGTACAAACAAAGGGGCATGGCAGCAGTTCAACTCATATCTTTCTCGGTCTTTTCGCTAAGATCAAGTGTAGTATCTATTGTTATCAGTTTAATATCTGATATGTGGGGTACATCCTCACAATGATATTAAATTTATTTTTTATAAAGGTGGGTCCATCATAGTAGCTTACTGCTGGGGTCCACACGTGTTGCTTGGGCGTTGCACTGCTGCCCTGGCCCGGTGCACCCCAACCAAATCAAGTTAAAAATTTATTATATCTTACAGAATCAAGCTAATTTTTTATTATATCTTTCATTGCTTTGAAACTCAATCTGTATAGTACATGTGTACGTGCACAGCAATGTTCAATTTATGAATACAACTTTTCCAAAAGAAAGAAACAATCACATGGCTATAGAAAAGTCTAACAAATCAACTAGTATTCTATTTTGTTTGCATAAAAAGTTGTTGTGGCAGTTACCTGCGAAAACAAAGGCGGGTGCTAGGCGTAAGTCGGCTGATAGTTCGCAGTTATAAGCCGCCTTGATAACCGTCCGATCGTGTACACCGTAGCCGGTTGCTTGCTGTCCCGCGAACGTACTTCCCCTCAACCCACTCTCTTCGCTCCAACAGAGAAAAAACCCATGCAACGCCCACTCGCGCTCCAAGCACACCAACTAGCACAACGGTAGTGGCTGCGACGCCGTCGTCGGAGTCGACGCCGCCGGAGCTGCGGTGCAGCGGCCGTTGATGCCGCCAGAGCTGCGATGCAGTGGCCACGACGCCGCCGGAGCTGCGATGCAGTGGCCGTCGGAGACGACAGTGCTGGAGCTGCGATGCAGCGGCCGTCGAAGTCGACGCCCCAGAGCTATGATGCAGCGGCCGCCGGAGTCGACAGTGCCGGAGCTGCGATGCAGCGGCCGTCGAAGTCGACGCCCCAGAGCTATGATGCAGCGGCCGCCGGAGTTGCAATGCAGCGGCCACGACACCGCCGGAGCTGCGATGCAGCGACCGTCGGAGTCGACGCCGCCGAAGCTGCAGCCATCCGGGTTGCAATGCAGCAGTGCGTCGGAGTCGACACCGCCGGAGCTGCGCCCGTCGGAGTTGCAATGCAGCGGTGCGTCGGAGTCAACGCCACCGAAGCTCCGCCGCCCGGCGAGATCCACGGCCAGCCGGCACCGGCTTACAGCACGGTGACCCCTTCAGCAGCAGCGTCGCTCGTTCTACTTGCTGTGGTGCGGCAACCGGCAACCGGTAGTCAACGCCGACTTGCAGCACCCGCCCCCTGACGACCAGCCTGCACCAGCGTCACTCGTCGGCCTGCAGCTGCATGGCGCCGCCAAGCAGCAACGCTGCATCGACGTAAACACACATGTGAGAGCAAGAGCGCGAGGAAAAGCAGCACGACGCGGGGAGGCTTTCCGGCGAGATGGTGCGGATGTGAAGCTGCACGTATCGATCTGAGGAGCAGAGGAGAGGATGAGGTTTGCGAAGGAATGGAGGGCTTCCGGATAGGATATGGGTGAACCAGGGCACGAGGGCACGAGGCACAGGGACACGTGGCCAACAAACGAGGCGGCTGATGTGCGGGGTGCAATCAGTCGGTTGATTTAGATAGTTTCCCAAAACAAAAGATTGTTCTCACAGTTATCCTAATTTTACCTATCACTTCTACAGCGGGTGGTTCTGACGCAACGTGATAAAATTATGCTTAGTGATGCATAGCGTAAACGGGAATTATCTTATAGTCACATTTGTTTTGGAGTAATTATTTTATGGTTGCAAAACTTGCAAGAAAACGTACACACTAAACTATTTTTGAGTTCCCTAAAAATAATCTTTGTGAGTCTCAAATAGTTGTACTGTGCTATACTTTAATCACAAGGTGACTTAACTAATGTACTACCAACTCTACTAATTCTCTACAAATATGCTAGTATATTCCACACAAACGGGCCACATAAATCCAGTGTTGCCTTGGGCACACGTGGAAAGCCTCGCCACACACACCATCCTCCGCTACTCTCCGTCCGACCACCCTCGCACAAAGTTTGTAGCAGCTGCACACTGTTGAGGTTGTGAAGCACCACGTCCTAGAATAAACAATTCAAGAGGAGGGGTCTAGATTTCTATAGAATGAAAGTGCAGTTGCACAGTGAATACTGTAGAGGCGAATCCCTTCACCTTGGACCATAGGATTGATGTCATCAACGGCTGAAATTGCATATTAGACTTAGGATTTTTAAAAAAAAACTGGTACATTATATAGTAATAAAATATACCTAGTATAGATTTGGGATGAAGCAATGGGTTTGCAAAGAAGGTGTGTTAACTTGTTCCTACAAACTCTCTGCGTATGTTGTGCAGATAGATTCGTTGGCACTACTAGCTTCACACACGTGTCATGAGTCATGTTTTTTTCTTTCTTGAATACGCACGAGAGTGCATATTATACATTTATAGAATGAGGGAAGAGAGACTCCCAAAATATCCACTTGGTTTATAATATTTACACACCCACTTCACCATACATTGTATAGGATTACTTGCGACCTGTCCACCCGCTACCTAACTCCTCAAACCCTCTGTCTTCATTCTTGAACATGCCGGCCTTTGCCCAGAGCTTTCCTTTTTCACGAAGTTGTTCCTTGACCCTTGGCAGAGAAAGTGGCGCCCCATTGAAAATGATGTCATTGTGATGCTTCCAAATCGTCCATATGACAAGGAGACACTTTGCCCGAGTGGCTTTCCGGTGCCGCGGATCATGATCCCGCCTTAAGCACCAAGCACTCAACGTTTCATCTTGTAGTGGCTTCAACTCGTGCTGTTTTGTCATCTTTCTAACTCATGTCAGACTTGTCTTGCAAAGACACAACTTAGCAAGGGGTGCTGTATTGACTCCTCATGCTGCTCATAGAAGGGACAGGAGTCCTGATGCGGTAGGCCTCTTCTGGCCAAACGATTCGAAGTCCAGCATCTATTTTGGATCGCGAGTCAAAGGAAAAGGCGACATTGGAGTGGCGCTTTTGACTTCCAGATGAACACGGCCGTTGGTGACACTTCTAGGCCCATGAACATAGCCGCTTATGCAGATCGAGCCGAGAAGTTTCCATCTTTCTCCCATGCCCAAATAGTTCATCTTTTCCTTCCACTAGTTGCGTGTCTTCAATCTTTTGCCACAAAGCCAAGAACTGCATCAGCTCCGTGGCAGATAGATTTGGCCCAATGTTTCTTGCCCACTCCCCATTGCTGAGCGCGTCGGCGATTGTCCGCGAGGTCATGAGTCATGTTATGCAGATAGATGAGCGTTTCGGGGTGAGCAGAGTGGAGTAATGACAAGACAGATTGGTGACTGCATTTTCATTATCATCATAAACTTACACAAAGGATCGTGTGCTTACGGATTGTGAACTAGTTGAGAGGGTTTGATCTGCAGAACACAGCAATGAGAGAAAGTTGGATCAGAGGGAATTCTCAAGAAGGGGACATCGCGTGAGTAAGGGAAGGAGTGAAAGCGAGTGGGCATCGACTGGTAGCGACCGTTGGAGGCGCAACGGTGGTAGGTCTGGCTCGGGGTACATGCCAGGCTATGTTTGATTGGTCAACTTTTGATTAGCTTAACGTCGTTTTAGACTACCCACAGTGAGAGTAATATAAATAGTAACATCACACATTTCTAGATAAAAATAGATGATGTGGCAAGCAATAAATGAAGAAAGAGATGTATGTAGTAACATAATTAGTTACTACTAGTATGAGTAACATCACACATATCAAGACAAGATGAGTCTATAGCATAATAAATGAAGTGTTGCATGTTGCCATACATATGTTATTCCTCACTATAGAGGTAGTAACATAGAGTAGTAACATGCCCATGTTATTACTCTATGTTACTATCCATTGTGGCTAGTCTAGGTAGTATGCTTGCGTCCATGGAGAGTAAAGTCAACTTGGGATAGTTCGAAATTTATGTCCATCCAGTTGACAAAGTATACCACAGCAGGAGCAGCAAAGACACAGCTGTCTATCTCGTTCCGGCGTGTTCCCTTTTTGGTCCGACAGGCCGACGGTCGCCTTGGGTTTGGGACAATTTAAGTTAACCTATTCAGTAAGCAACCACTAGTCACGCTTTTTGAAAAAATATTGCGAGTTTTGAAAAAAATTGTTCGAGAAATCATAAAAAGCTCGTGAAAAATGTATATGATTTTGACAAATGTTCAGAGCTAATAAAATGTTTGTGGATTCAAAAAATGTTCGCATATTCAAAAATGGTCGTGATTTTTTTTAAACCGTAAGGGAAATCAAAAGTTGTTCAATATTTTGAAAACATGTTTGCGTATTCTAAACATGTTCATGAACTCAAAAAATATTCATAATTTTGTGAGTTTCAAAAAAAATTCACAAATTTCACAAATATTTCATCAATTCAGAAAATGTTTTGCTGATTAATTTTTTATTCATTTCAAAAATGTCTGTCAAAACAAAAAAATGTTCATAAATTTTAAGAAAATGTTCATAGATTAAAAAAAGCTTGCCGATTCAAAAAAGGTTCACGAGTTTCAAAAAATGTTCAGAATTTCAACAAAATCATGAATTTGTAAAACTAGTATCAAATTTAAAAAATTTCATGATTTCAAAAAAGTTTGCAAATTTGTCAAAAATGTTCATGGT
This sequence comes from Triticum aestivum, assembly GCF_018294505.1. Classification (NCBI taxonomy): domain Eukaryota; kingdom Viridiplantae; phylum Streptophyta; class Magnoliopsida; order Poales; family Poaceae; genus Triticum; species Triticum aestivum. The sequence goes on from NC_057812.1 coordinate 638,931,039, forward strand.
TCAATATAATGTCCGTAAATCCAAAAACAATTCACGATTCAGAAAATATTCAAAGAAAAATCAAAAAACGAAAATAAAAAGGGAAAGGAAAAAAAGAGAAAAGGAAATGGAAAAAACAAAAAAATAAAGAAAAACTAGAAGAAGAGACAAAGAAAAAGATGAGTAGCGACCTACACACCAAATAGGAGCTGTGATGTTTCTTGTAGAAAGAAATATCAATACTCACAATCATTATAGGTACATTGCTTTAGATCCATGATCCAAAAAATTACTAACTCCCACAACTAAGAATTACAAAAAAATAATCTTGCAGATATCTTCTTCGTAGCATTAATCTTTGTAAGACGAAAAACTGACAAGACTTCATACTACAGTTGGGCTCGAGCATCAATATTGACATTCATTCATTTGCATGAAGTTAATTTACCAACAAAGGTTTTTGAAAGCTCCTTGAGCGCCCATCTAAAATGATGGGAAGCCGGCGGCGATTAATGTACTTGGCCGAGGATGAACCCCTAGAAGTGTAGGTCGTTGAACCATAAAATCTTCAGCATAACATCGAGGAAAAATTCCAACCCCACAAATAATTAAACTAACAAAAGTAACATGACACGTAAACTCACGTGTTCCCAATAATCAGATACACAAGGACACATACCTCTATAGCTCCATGGCATCACCACAAAAACCGGAATAACTTTATTCAAGAAGACGTACCTCTATTGAGTCGTAGGTGTCGAGTGTGGGTACTTTCATGTCGGTGGCGAATTCATGTCCTTGCGAGCACCAGATGCATTGTGGGACAACAGATGAGCAAATGAGTTCGCCGCTGACCACCAGACACACCATGTATGTCCTCTGAAGTGGTTGGACGTTGTCGATGTAGTTGGCCAACTGTCGGTTGATGAAGGAAGTTGAGTTGCCGGAATCAACCAGCACCAGTACCTCTCGGCCTTGAATCCACACTGGAAAGCCTTGGACACAACTTCCTCAGAGATAGCCGAGCAAGATATCGCCATGACCGCGTCAATCATATCGTTGTCTGGCGACGCAGCGTGTCAAAGACAATGTCATGCCGAACAACTCCAAGATCTCCTCCATGACATGCAGCTCAACTGACATAGGGCAAACATGGTTGTCCCCCTATCATTCGCCACTCTTGAAGCATAGACACGGGTGCACAGGTCGTGCCGTAGTATATTGAGTTTGGTTGATTCGTCCCGCACGCCCTCGGTAACGCGTTGGTCCGTCGTAATTGATGGTGCAGCGAGGCGTGTCGGCAGTGGGGGAAATGGTAGATGTGCACCCGCCTTGGCTAGTGTGTCACACGGTCGTGGTAAGTGTTCTCGGGGAAGATTGCCTTAGGCGCCATCGTCCATCTCCTTCGAAAGCAATTAATATCACTGTGCATGTGAGGACGTTGAATGAGTACCCCGCCCGTATGTCTGCCCACAATCTCTCCACGAAACGAGTAAGAAAGTAGTATGGATGAATTGTATCTGAATATGGGCTCAAACGGTATATAAGAAGTCCAAACTTATCAAAATAATCAACCATAGTGGAACTTTGCCGCACAATATATAATTGTTGGATGAACAGTTGGTATCGATAACAGCCAGATCACGTACACAGAAACGATGTCAATGATTCACAAATTGAATTTGACCAGTTTCTTTTGGATCGATTGCGGCCAAATTGACGAAGTTCTAGGGTTTTCCTAGAGTTGAAGTGGCATCTGATCCATGCGCGAGGGGTGCGACAACAATGCATTGATGCATCTAAAAAAAAGTCAATGATGCATGTGGTCGCCGCATCGCTGGTCACAAGCCTGAAGCCAAAACATTGAGCGCTGACAAGCCCACAGCTACTACCACCGCCTCACCAGCCCACGGCTGCGAATCACAGATAGCCGTCACGGCCAATCGCACCACACGAAGACCACCGATGCCCAAACTTTATGACGAGCCACCAAATCCATCACCGACCAACGGGACGCAGGACCAACGGGCGGAGCGTTGAGCAAGACCAAGAACCGTCATGGTTCCGGATAGCAACCATGCACTAGAAGCACCGACATGCTCAACGCTGTGTGTTGAGTATCGTGATTAAAAAGTTAGGATAGCGTAGGATATTATTTCATCTTGCCTTGTATTTCAAAATGATCATGTACTCTTATATATATGTTCATGAGGCTCAAGCAAAACAACAACGAACTATTTCATCAAATCTCTCTCTCCCTTCTAACATGGTATCAGTTTCCGGATTCTAAACCCTAGCCGTCGCCGCTTCCGCACCCGTGCGCCACCCCCGGGGCGATCGACCTCCATGACCGCCGCTGGGGGCCGCGCCCCCCGTACCTAGGGCTCGTTTGCCGGTCGTGTTGATCAGCTGTCCTAGCGACTCTTTTTTTCGAGCCTTTGCTCCGGCTTTTTTTGCTCTCTCGCCGATCGTTTTGATCGGATTTTTTTTTTGGTTTTTCAATCTATACTTGATCGGTTTGCGTCGCCCGCCGCCGCCGTCGACCACCGTGCGCCTCTACTCCGACACCAGCACGACCGGCCGGCCTCTTCACTGACCCGGCGGCCTCGCGCGACAGGCGGTCCCTAACAGCCGCCGTCCATGCGTTTTCCCACCCGTCGCTCCGACCCAGCGGCCTCGTGCGAAAGGCGGCCCCTCACGGCCATCGTCTGCACGTCGGCCTGCTCGTTGACCTACGCCGGCCGTCACCGCCCTGTCCATGAGTTCAGCGCGCCCCTCCATCGATCGAGCAACGGGCTGCCGCTGCGTCGCCCCATCGGGCCACAGTGCCGCCGCCCCGCGGTTCTCCCCGTGGCTGCACTGATCCGCGCCGCCGCTGCGTCGCCCTTTCGGGCCATAGCGTCGGCACGTGGTCCCCGCCGCCGCCGCCCTGAGGCTGTTCCCGTGGTTGCACCACATCGCGCACTGCCGCTGCGTCGCCCCTTCGGGCCATAGTGCCGCGGCCCGCGGTCCACCACCGCACCGAGACCGTCCACTCCAGGCCATCCCCGAGGCTACACCGACCCTCGCGCTGCCGCTGCGTCGCCTCGTCGGGTCGTAGCGAGCGTGGCACGCGATCCCTGCAACCGCCCTGAGGTCTTCCCTACCGTCGCCCCGACCTGCTCGCCGCCGTTGCGTCGCCTCTTCGGGCCGTAACGCTGCGGCCCACGGTCCACCGCCGTCCACGCGCGTGGACTTCCACGTGATATGCGCCGCGCCGCCTCTCTTGGCGCGGGAGCGTCACCGTCTGTGCCGGTCTTCGTCACGCTGTCGGGTTCATTATCGCCTACTTCGAGCACCGCCGCCGCCTCCTTAGGCCGCCGCCGCCGCCGCTCTTCTTCCGCGGCTCCACGACGACTACCTCGACACCGGTGACCCCCGACTCGACACCGACCACAACGTTCTTCGCACGGCTACACCACCTACGCTCTCGGCTACCTCGACAAACGGTACAAAGGGCTACCGCCTTGCTTGAGCAACCCTGTCGGTTTTCACTCCAACCACGACTCCACGATGCATCGGCCGTTACAACTGTGGAGGAGTGTTCGTCGGCTTCCCTTTGGATTCTTCTTCAGTCTCACCGTCGACGTCGCTACCGTTGTGACCGCGGGGGGATGTTGAGTATCGTGATTATTAGGAAAGCTAGGATAGCGTAGGATATTATTCTACCTTGCCTTGTACTTCAAAATGATTATGTACTTCTATATATATGCCCATGAGACTCAAGTAAAACAACAACGAACTATTTCATCAAATCTCTCTCCCTTCTAACACTGGGCTACCGCCCGCCCGCCCGGCGGGGACCAAATTCGTAGACTCGCGCCATGAAGCCAGTCTTCTGCGCCATCTCAGGCCATCGAGCTGCTCCACCTGAGCAGCAGCGCCACCACGCGACCTCCTTGCGGCAGATCCGTGTCGCCTGGCCCATGTGCACTCATGTAGGCCCTCCTGCGTAGCCGCGCGCCAACGCGTCAGCGCCGGCCCTGAGGGGGGGGGGGGGGCAGGGGGGCGGCCGCCCCGGGCCCCCAACATCCAGGGCCCCCCTCCCGACCAAGTACGCAGGCCAGCCCATGAACTTCTCGAGACTGGTGTACAGGCGAGGGCACAGCCCGATCGATCGATAGTGCTGAAGTAGACGCACAAGCCCACGCCCGAGATTGTATCCGTATCGCTTCGTACTACCCTCGTAGTTGTGCGTAGGGAATGTAAAGGAACACAGCGGAAAAGCAGGTCGTCTAATCCAAAAGCCCTAATCCGATGTTCCCATCGCACGCCGCCACGCGAGGTTTCCAGACCTCGCATACTGAAGTTCGTCGATCCGCTGCAAACACAGGAGTACACGACCCCGTCTGGCTTCCCTCAATCTGGGTTCCACCGCTGTGATCTTGCCCACAATCAGCTTCTCCTCTCGTCTGCAGCCTGCACATGCTTCCGCCAAGGTTTGTTTTCTAATTTTCATCCCTTCGAATGAAGGGATACAAGATGACTAGCGTTCTTATGATTGAATTGTTATCTAGAACTTATGGCAAAGATTCCCCTCGCAAAATGGATGTAACTAGGACGGTAGGAAATCATCTTTACAAAGAATGAAGAGAACATCATGTTGCCATGCTTTCACGGTTACAATAGTTGCATATTCAAGTCACCTAAAACCATTGAGAGAACTTAACTAGATCTGGTTATGATATTTATTTATGAATTTGCCTTTATACCTTCAACCTTGTATATTTTTTGGTTCTCGAGTAGACTATATAACAAGTATGTTAGCGCCAAATATATACTTTCTACTATAACATTTTTTTATTGCAATTAGAGAACTTCTGCATGCATTAAGTTAGTCCTGCTGTGTTCCTAGCTTTGCTACTAAGTGTTATAGAATCACGGAGAGAAGCTATTTACAGATTTTTCAAGAGTAATATTGGTAACTCGGAAATAAGTTAATGCTTGAGATTGACATCAAACCCCCCCCCCCCCCCCCCCCCAAAATAGATTTGCATCGAGAATTAGAAGACATTTTGAAGGTAATACATATAAGTTATCTGATATAAATATTGATTTTGAATGCATTAAAAAAATTTATTGATAATAGTAACTATTGATGTTATATTAAAGGGCCCCGAATTTTAGTTCCGTCCCGGGCCCCGAAAATCTCAAGACCGGCCCTGCAACGCGTGACCCTGACATGGCAAAACCACGTCGCCCCGCTCCCTGTGCACCCTTGCCACACCTAGCGCACCTGCACCCGCGCTGCCCACTCCCCTGCGCGCCTCCATGCGCCGCCCCAAGCCAGCCCACATGCCGGCGCGAGAACCGTCTCGAGCTCCCACCGAAGAGATCGGTCCATGCCGCTCAACCCCGAGCACGAGGAGGAAAGGGCCCCTGTAGCCTCGCCGCGCGGCGGCAACGGAAGGACATGACGGTGAGGTGCAGCACTGGCGGCGGCTGTTTTCCGAAATATCCTTTGCCATCATTAAACACCAGAGAAAGAGACAGGTCAGCAACCGCGTACGAGCGGAACGTATGGTAATGAACACGGGTTCCATTCAGCTAGTCCCGTAAAAAAGAAGACCCACAGCAGCATCGACAGAAGTGACAGCCACGGCTGCTGTGCTTGATCTCGCGTATGGATACGCTAGCACTACCATATTCGTTCCTTGATGCCATCTTCACATCTACTCTACGTGGCTATGCTGAGAGACATCACGCACAAGATTGCGACGTCAAGTTGTTCCGAGTGGAGCTACATGCACCTTCAGGTCAACCTCTTCGAGGCAACCCTCGAGCAGTGGCGTTCCCCAACTCTGTCATGGCAAAACGGCCAGAGACGCGAGCAACTCGTTTTAGCCAGGGGCGGATCAGGCCTCGCCAAAAAGGCCTCCTTCCTTGTTTGAGGCCCATGCAAGAAAGAGGCTGGCATTACACCGTCCGCACTCCGCACCGCAGGTCGTTAGTTTAGTACCACCTCGCTTAGCGAGGGGAGGACGGGAGGGCGAGGAGGGTACAAGTAGAGGGGCAGGGCAACGTTGCAAATCATACCTTTCTCGGCCTTTTGGCTAAGATCAAGTGTAGTATCTGTTCTTATCAGTTTAATATCTGATATGTGGGCCATGTGTCCACAACGATATTAAATTTATTTTTTATGGGGGAGGGACCACCACAGTGGCTTGCCGTTGGGTCCTTCAGGTGTCGCCCAGTGCGTTGCACTATTGCCTGGGCAGGCGCACCCCAACCAAAAGAATTTGAAATTTTAATTAGATGATGAAATGCTTGGAAATTTTAAAAATAGATAAGGAGTTGGAAACATAACAAAATTATATACGATGAATGTAACGTCTGAACGTTTGGATCCGAAGGATCGATTGCGTACAGCCCGCAATCCTCGCGCTCACATGCACCAACCAAACCCCTGTCATGGGCGAGAAAAAAACTGCTAGTAGTTATTACTTTCCAGGATTGTCTATATGAGGCTTTATTGAAGTTTTTTTTTCAAACACAACTGAGGAAATAAAACAAGTGCTCAAACCACGTGAACTATCGTTGGTTGCTATACTACGTACAAAAACTAGATTTGTGTTATGTAGGTACAGACTTATGGTTTTCTATCTAACATGTATGTGGTTTTTTTAACAAAGTACCCACTTATTGTTGATTCTCATCCCTCGATACACTCCTCCCTACTCGGTCTTTTTTGGTTTTTCTTTTGCCCCACGCATTCCACATTGCATTATTAATTTGTCTTGGTTTTCTGTCGAGCAGGTTCCGCATCACTCGATCGCTAGCTATTTGATCTAATGGAAGAATAAAAGAGTTGTTTGAAACACACTCCATAACATTGGTGTAAATAGCACGGTAATTTGACATACCTAATAACTTAACGTACAAACACCGTGGTAATTTTAATTCGAAAAAAAATGGTTTGAACATACCACGTTAACTTTTGTGTACATAGCATAATAGTACACATACCACATACCCTATAACTTATGTATAAATAGTTACAGGACTAGATGTATTATAGTTATCAACATGGTTATTATTTTGTTATCGGACTAGATGTACCATAGTTATCAGCATGATTATTTTTGAAGTTATCGGGCTACTTGTGGTATAATACAACCCCGTTTGTTTTGGTGTAAATAGCATGATAATTTACACACTATAAACCTGATAACTCATGCACAAACATCGTGATAATTTTCACACGAGAGGAAAAAATTGTTGAAAACATCCTCCGACAACTTCTGTATAAATAGCATGATAATTTACACACTGTAGACCTGATAACTCACGCATAAATATCATGATAACTTTGACTCGAGAGAAATTTTTTATTGAAAACATTCGTCAGACCTGATACCAAGTTATACAATGAAGTTGATAACTCACTACAAACCCCACGGTAACTTTTGACCCCGGGATATAAGTTTGTTGAAAACATACCCTGATAATTTGTGTGTAAATAACATGACAATATACATACAACAAAGCTGATAACTTACATAGTCCATACATGGTAACTTTTGACCAAGGAAAAATATTGTTAAAAAACACCTCCCAATAACTCATGTGTAAACAAAATGATAATGCACGCACATGAGAGCTAATAACTCATACAAATATCGTGGTAATTTTTTGACTGAGTTGATAAAAATTGTTGAAAAACATAACCCAATAACTTTTGTGCAACATGGTAATATACACAACAAAGTTGATAACTCATTGCAAACACTATAATCACCGTTTGACACTGGGATAAAAGTTTGTCGAAAACACCCCCCCGAATACTTTTGTGTAAATGACACGGTAACTTATGTATGACGGACGTGCTAACTTATATAGTCCAGATGTGGTAACTTTTGGTCCCAAAAAAAAAATCATCAGAACATATCAACATGGGATCTAGTTTCGAAGATCTCGTTGAGATGTTTTTTTTATGAAGACGGTTTTTCAATCGGGCGACGGTTTGAGCTACAAAACATTTTGAAATTTGAAAAAAGTAAAAAAAAATCTAGGATGACATCAACTTTTTATCCTTTGATGCATATATGCATGTAATTAGAGGGAGGAGTGCACGTTCTAGAAAAATTAGTCATTCTAATGCATGCATGTATATAATTAAAATGGAGTAAGGATCGTTCTTGCCTATTGCTAAAATCCGAACGTTTGGTAGTTATAAAAGTCCAATTATATACTAACATTTGTTTAGCAAAATATCTCTATATGTCTGGTTCGATAGGTGTGTAGCACTGCAATTTTTATCCTCATGGTGTAGTCAGAAAATAGAACAACTTAAACATGTGACAAGAAAAATTCAGAGACAGAGGTGAACTTATCAATTGCTTCATGTATCAGGGTTATAACATAAGTTAATAAGCGAAGGCTTGCAAGGACCAAACAACGAGCTACAAGTAAAGGAAACAAGACAGGTTGAAAAGTTTATGCAATCTCACCAATAACCACTCTGAGGTGCCATTTTGATCTTCAGTTATTCCTTGCGAGGGAGCTGAAAGAATTTGCGTGTGACATCCCTGACTTCCATCATTAGCGACTCCGCAATCCCATGATCTTTCTATTAATAACACACATATACATCATTTACCATAGTTGGTCTAGACAACAACACATTATTAAATATTAATTAACACGCTATCGATGATTTAAGACCAGTTTTTGTTCAAAAACCCAAAGTGGAAAGACCAGCTGCACAGAACAATTGAACATGACACACACATGACGTTTTATTACATTCTATTATTGATACAGTACAGCATTTTGTCTGCAAACTGCTGATACTATTTTATTTTCATTTTCTATTGAAATATCACAACAACATAAAAAATGAGTATAAAAAGGTCTTTCCAGTTTTGTATAGTCTGCTTGGCAGTCCAAATTGCCATCAGAAAGTTGAACGAGTGATCACCAAACAGAAGAATCCGGCGTCCCTGCAAGCGTCGTCCAGGAAACCCTTGTCGTCGGCCATGGAAGGATCATCGATCTTCTCGACGAGCTGGCTGATATCTCATCATGCAAAGAGGAAAAGAGAACTCACTTTTCATATTTTCAAAAAAAAGAGAACTCACTTTTGAGATAAACAAACAGTGCATCAACCATATCACCTTAACACGACTGGTGCGGAAAAGAGAAATTTAAAAGGATAAACATGTATCGATCAGCTGCATGTCCTCAAGGAGAACAACTTGTTCCGTCAGACCGTCACACTCCAACATCCAGTCTGCTGAGTTCAGAGAGGGCGCAGAATGTCTGAATAATAACTCGTGAATTCAGAGAAGACTGCAGCAACATATATTTCCGAATAACTCATGAACGCACTGTTGAATTTCTCTTTCAGAAAGGATGAGGAATCAGGCCTGGCTTCCGCCCGTGACTGTCAGCAGTACATACATATTTTGGTTGAAGCAGTCCAATAGCGCTCGGCCGTGAATGTTAGCTGTACATACATAGCTCCGCCCGTGACAGGAAGAGGCTCGACAGTGCGCGCGGCTCGTTCTCCCTAGGCCGCCCATCCGTGGTGATCGCAAAACAGCAGGAGGCGCGAATCAGGCTGATGTTAAGATTAAGTGTAGTATATATCGGCGAAAAGGCCTTCTTTGTTTGAGGCCCACGCAAGAGGCTGGCTCGGGGGCATTGCTTGCACTGTCCGCACTCAGCAGCGCGAGGGGCGAGCAACTCGTTTAATAGTACCACATCGCTCGGCGAGGAGGGGACGGGAGGGCGAGGAGGGTACAAATAGAGGGGCAGGGCAGCGGTTCAACTCATACCTTTCTCGGCCTTTTGGCTAAGATCAAGTGTAGTATCTGTTCTTATCAGTTTAATATCTGATATGTGGGCCATGTGCCTATAGTGATATTAAATTTATTTTTTATGGGGGAGGGACCACCAAAATGGCTTGCCATTGGGTCCCTCGGGTGTCGCCCAGTGCGTTGCACTACTGCCTGGGCAGGCGCACCCCAACCAAAACAATTTTAAATTTTGATTTGTTCTGCCAAAGTGCTTTGAAGTTCAGTCTGCATCCAGTTTGTGAGTGAGAAGATATGTTCATTCTGAACCCCCAAAATGCTTGTAGGACAGGAGGTTGAGCCGTTGGTAGGTTGTTCTTGAGATGGAACTCAGTGTTGTTCCGTTGGTAGATTGGCAAAGGACCGAGACGCCCGGGAGGCTCGAACCGACATAATCACCTTCTATAGAAAAACTGGTGGAGTTTCTAGCCTTTTCGTTGAAAAAAAGATCTCTACGTATGAGCATAACAAATAGAGTGACTGTTCATTGTGCCTGCAAAGTGAGCGCTTTGCCATGGCACTCCTTTGCCTGGTCACAACACACCGGGATAGTTTGTCAACATGTTTTATTGACGAAGCGCCGTGGCCGGTCCCCAACGTTTCCAGTACATGCTAATGCTACAGAAACTGTTACATAACGAAGTTGGTGAGAACTTTCTGCACCAGGTGCTCCCCATACACCACCTTCTCATACTTGGCAACGCCGCCGGTTTTCTCTCGGCACAACTCCACGGGCTCCACCGCAGCGTCAAAGTTCGACTGCATATACAGGCCATTTGTTTCAGAAAAAAACATCGAGTATAAGCAACTCAATCGGTACAGCCATACATATCATGAATATGTTCGTCCGCGAGAGGGCTATACATACATAGATACCTCATAGAAGAATGCGACAGATACACGGTAGCTACAAGAAAATGATTTACAATTGATAAGGTTGCTACAAGAAAAGACTGAATTAGGCGGACAAAACAGATAAAATTCAGTGAAGTTGCAAACAAGGAAACCTTCAGCATGTCTCCGATGTTGCAAACGAAGGTCCCGGGTACGGGCTTGGCTTATATCCACTCACCAGACTGGTTCCTTACCTGATACCAAATTTACTAAAGAGTTTCAGCAGATCAATCTCTTTGCTTCTTGACAGAGGAAACAGAGGGCATAGATGGATAATAGTACAAGATATGTGTGCTAGTGAAGTAATAAGTATCTCAAGAGCACAGATATCACCGTCCTGATTCACCAGTGTCAAAAAGGCCTGCAGTTTAACAAAATGAGGAAAAGTATTCCCCCCAGGATTTTTGGTTTAATGTTTTGAAAAATACCATATGCGTTTTTCCTAAAAAGGCAAACATATTATTCTAGTATTGACTTAAAGAACACGATACAGTGTTCTAGTATTGACTTAAAGAACACGATACAATGTACTAACCATAATCTGTGTGAGCTCCACTGAATTGATCATAGGATGCATGGTGTATCGAAGAAAAGCAGTCAGATGTATCCACCCAAGTAAGCATAAGACAAATATGTTTTTTTGTGTGCTTACCATCCAATATCAATGCGTGGTGGGATGCCAGCTGAGAATGGATAGCCAATCAATCTGAGAACCCAGAAAGCATCTCCTGTTGTTCCGCCTTCGAAAGCATCCAACTGCGCGCCCAGTGCCAAGGCTATGCCTCGCATGATCTTCCTTGAAAGATCTGAAATAAAAAATGGCATGATAAACACTGTCAGATACGATCGATGAGCATAAAAGAATAAGTAATTCAGATAAGTGGACTTTGTAGAAGGCTTATATAGTTTTCCAGCAGCGTGTCAAAATTTGATGGATAATCTGGCCTGCATAGAAGATAAACTATTCAGCTCTTTAAAGCGTATTAAGTAGTAAAGGAGCATTTTTTTACATGGTGAACATACTGACATCAATAGGTGTCTAACAGTGTTACCTTCAGAAAAGCAGGCAGTGAACCGTTTTCTGAAAAAAATGTGACGACGGCTCTCTAAAATATACCTTCAGAGAAAAGAACAGAGAAGGGATCCTAAAGAAAAACAGAGAAGGGAAGTTGAAAACATACCACAAATTAGATTCTTCCATTGGTTTAGCATGATTACCATATCTGCCCGGTTCGATAGGCATGTAGCATTGCAAATTTTTTCTAAGGGTTTAGCTAAAAATGACAGAACAATTTAAACGAGTATTACAAGAAATTGAGGGACAGATGAACTTACATGAATTGCTTCATGCATATTAGGTTTACCCTTGGTAACATTTTCTCCCACTCTCTGATACCCTCTGATGATAGACCACAAGAAAGTTCATTGCATATGTACTTATGTAGAGATATTCCAAGGACCAAACAACTAGCTACAAGAAGAGTTGGGTTTTTATTCAGATATCACACCTATAATCACTCTGAGGTGTCATTTTGATCTTCAATTTTTCCTCGTGAGGGAGCTGAAAGAACTTCTGTGTGACGTCCCTGACTTCCATCATTAGCGACTCATCCCATGGCCTTTCTGTTAATAATGGACATCCGGTCTGCTGAGTTCTTTGAGGGTGGAGAATGTCTGAATAATAACTCGTGAATTCAGAGAAGACTGCAGCAACCTATGTTCTGAATAACTCATGAACGCACTTGCAGAATTGCTCTTTCAGAAAGGATGGTGGAACTGAGCCCGGATTCCGCCCGCTACTGACAACAGCGCTCGGCCGTGACCCGTGATGGATAAAGCATCTCCAGCCGTTGGCCCCCAAGGAGGCGCTAAAAATCGCCCCTGGGGCGCACCAGCGCAAAACGCGCGCTGGGGGCGTGATGCCAGTCGCAGCGCCCAAGAATTTTTGTGAAAATTAAAGTGAGGCACAAACATGGCGCAAATTCAACCATTTTCGGCGAGTTCATACATATTTCGGCAAGTTCAAACCAAATTCAACCAAACACGGCGAGAGTTTATACATATTTAAAATATTTTATAAAAAAGAAAAAAACACACACTACTAGGCCCGCCGTCTCCCTCGCCTCGCCGCTCGTCACCGTTCTACATGCCGAGGAGGCTATAGAACCGCGTGTAGTCGCCACCGTCATCGTCGTCGTCGTCGCCTCCGCCGCGGCCGCCATCCCTGCTGCAACCCTCCACCGGTTGGCGCGGCGGGTTGGACGGTCCGGCGGCGTCCTCGTCGTCGTCGCTGTCGAGGATCACGACGCCGTGCTCGTCCTCGCGCCCACGCTTGCGGGCGGCGATCTCCTCCAGGGCCCGACGCTGTCGGACCATCTCGTCGCGGAGGCAGTCGTCGCGCGCCCACCGTAGGGCGTCCTCGTCGGAGAAGCCGCGCCGAGCTAGCTCCTCGTACTCCGGGGGGAGGCTGGGCTCCGGTTTGGGTGCGACGAAGACGAGGCGGCCAGAGGCGGGGGTGGAGTCGGCGATGCGGACACCGGAGCGGCGGGTGCGCCGGCTGACAGGCGTGTCCTGGGGCTCCGGCTTGACGGAGCGGAGGCAGGGAGAGACGGTCGACCGACCGGACGAGGAGGAGGACGCCCCAGGGTCCATGCGCCTCGGCGTCCACGAGCTCCCACAGCGGCGAGAGAAGGACGGGGGCTCGGGGTACTCCAGCCTCGGCGTGTTGCCGCCCTCGATGTACTCGAGGACGGCCTCCAGCGTTGGTGGCTTCGAGCTGCTCGGCGTGACGGCGGCGGAAGTACGGCTCCCAGAGCGGACTGTCGGGGACGTAGCGCGGCCCCTCCCTCGTCGCCCGCGGCAGGGAGGCGCGGATACGTGCGATCTCCGCACGCCGTGCCACCCCGGTGGGCGGTGGTGGCACCGGGACCCCGCCGGCGCTGATTCTCCATGCTCCGGGCACCCGCATGTCCAGCAGGACCGGGTACTCGGCCTCGAAGAGGAGCCATGCTTCGTCCTCATGAAGGTGGTGGCGGCTGAAGCCGTTCGCCGCCGCGCCGTCGCCTGGGAATCGTTCGGCCATTTATTTGAACTGGGACGGCGAGGGGAGAGGGAGGAAGGGGAGAGAGGGTGCGTCAGCGGTGGAGACTCTGTGCGTGCCACCGGCGCGTTGGGGGTCGGCTTATATAGGTGGAGGTGCCGCGAGCATGCGTGGCCGCCGCGTCTACGCGTGGCATGCGCGGGGACACGCGTCGTCACGCCTTCACTGCGCCGCCCGTGAGGCATCAACGGCGGAGGCTAACCGGCGCGGCAGCGTGCGGCAGCTTTGGCATTGATTCGCCGCGGGAAACGAGGCGATGAGGACGATGAAGCGGCGAGAAGCGAGACGAGTCGCTGGCAAGGAGCGCCCGTGGCTCTTTCGCGCCAAAAACGATTTGCCCAGTGCCCCCGAGCAGCCCCAGCACGCCGGATTTGGGTTGGGTCCGCCGGCGCCAATTTCAGTCCGAGCCGACGAAAATTGGGTCCTTGGGGCGTGACTGGACCGATTTTTTAGCACCGACGACCGAAAAGTCGTCTAGGGGGTCTTGTTGAGGGCGCGGCTGAAGATGCTCTTAGCTGTAGATATATATAGCTCCGGGCGTGTGCACGCGGCTGATTCTCGGCAGACTGCCCCACGAGCCGTGGCGTTCGCCAGCGCTGTGATCGCAAAACAGCGGCGTGAGCAACTCATTAGCCAGCGCTGTGATCGTAAAATAGGCCTTGCAAAAGGCCTTCTATGTTTAGGCCCACGCAAGAGGCTGGCTTGGTGGCATTGCACCGTCAGGCGCGAGCAATTCGTTTAGTACCACCTCGCTAGGCGAGGAGAGGACAGGAGGTAGGAGGGGACTATATTTCGGTGCCTTAAGGCACCTGCCTTTATATCTATGACATGTGGGCTCAACAAGTGGCTAGCCCACATGTCAGTGACCCAAAGGCAGGTGCTTTTAAGGCACCGAAGCTGCGTCCGGTAGGAAGGGATAAATAGAGGGGTAGGGCAGCGATTCAACTCATATCTTTCTCGGCTTTTTGGCTAAGATCAAGTGTAGTATCTGTTCTTATCAGTTTAATATTTGATATGTGAATCATGTGCCCACAATAATATTAAATTTATTTTTTATGGGAGAGAGACCACCACAATGGCTTGCCATTTGGTCCCTCAGGTGTTGCCCATCAACTTAAAATTTTCATTTCTTGAGATGGGATGCTTGTAATTAGATCAAGGCCAGAGGCCCTCAGATTAGCCTTATCCCTTCGCACAAAAGCCAACTCTCTCCTTCTTCCTCACGCACGCATTCCTCGTCAGAAGAAAAAAGGGGGGTATCCCTTCGCACAAAAGTCAATTCTCTCCTTCCTCACGCACACAATCCTCGTCAGAAGAAAAAAGGGGAGCGCCGCATGCAGCCCGCATGCACCCACGCCTCCGGTCAATCCCCGACCACCTGCCCCACCCCCACCACGCAGGTCACCGCCCTCGCCGCGGGTTGGAGTTTGCCGTCGCCGTGTCTCTAAAGGAAATATGCCCTAGAGGCAATAATAAAATTATTATTTATTTTCTTATATCATGATAAATGTTTATTATTCATGCTAGAATTGTATTAACCGGAAACATAATACATGTGTGAATACATAGACAAACAGAGTGTCACTAGTATGCCCCTACTTGACTAGCTCGTTGATCAAAGATGGTTATGTTTCCTAACCATAGGCATGAGTTGTCATTTGATTAACGGGATCACATCATTAGGAGAATGATGTGATTGACTTGACCCATTCCGTTAGCTTAGCACTTGATCGTTTAGTTTGTTGCTATTGCTTTCTTCATGACTTATACATGTTCCTATGACTATGAGATTATGCAACTCCCATTTACCGGAGGAACACTTTGTGTGCTACCAAACGTCACAACGTAACTGGGTGATTATAAAGGTGCTCTACAGGTGTCTCCGAAGGTACTTGTTGGGTTGGCGTATTTCGAGATTAGGATTTGTCACTCCGATAGTTGGAGAGGTATCTCTGGGCCCTCTCGGTAATGCACATCACCTAAGCCTTGCAAGCATTGCAACTAATGAGTTAGTTGCGAGATGATGTATTACGGAACGAGTAAAGAGACTTGCCGATAACGAGATTGAACTAGGTATTGAGATGCCGACGATCGAATCTCGGGCAAGTAACATACCGATGACAAAGGGAACAACGTATGTTGTTATGCGGTCTAACCGATAAAGATCTTCGTAGAATATGTAGGAGCCAATATGAGCATCCAGGTTCCACTATTGGTTGTTGACCGGAGACGTGTCTCGGTCATGTCTACATAGTTCTCGAACCCGTAGGGTCTGCACGCTTAACGCTACGATGACAGTTATATTATGAGTTTATATGTTTTGATGTACCGAAGGACTTCGGAGTCCCGGATGAGATCGGGGACATGACGAGGAGTCTCGAAATGATCAAGACGTAAAGATTGATATATTGGACGACTATATTCGGACTTCGGAAAGGTTCCGAGTGATTCGGGTATTTTTCGGAGTACCGGAGAGTTACGGGAATTCGCCGAGGAGTATATCGGCCTTATTGGGCCATACGGGAATAGAGGAGATAGGCCAAAAGGAAGGAGGCCTCCGCCCCCCTTCTGGTCCGAATTGGACAAGGGGTGCAGCCCCCTTTTCCTTCTCCCTCTCCTCCTCTTTCCTTCTCTCCTACTCCAACTAGGAAAGGAGGAGTCCTACTCCCGGTAGGAGTAGGACTCCCCCCTTGGCGCGCCCTTCTCCTAGGCCGGCCGCCTCCCCCTTGCTCCTTTATATACAGGGGCAGGGGGCACCTCTAGACACACAAGTTGATCGTATTTTAGCCGTGTGCGGTGCCCCCCTCCACCATAGTCCACCTCGATAATACTGTAGCGGTGCTTAGGCGAAGCCCTGCGTTGGTAGAATATCAACATCGTCAACACGCCGTCGTGCTGACGAAACTCCCCCTCAACACTCGGCTGGATCGGAGTTAGAGGGACGCCATCGGGCTGAACGTGTGCTGAACTCGGAGGTGCCGTGCGTTCGGTACTTGATCGGTCGGATCATGAAGACGTACGACTACATCAACCGCGTTGTGCTAACGCTTCCGCTTTCGGTCTACGAGGGTACGTGGACAACACTCTCCCCTCTTGTTGCTATGCATCACCATGATCTTGCGTGTGCGTAGGAATTTTTTTGAAATTACTACGTTCCCCAACAGTGGCATCCGAGCCAGGTTTTATGCGTTGATGTTATTTGCACGAGTAGAACACAAGTGAGTTGTGGGCGATATAAGTCATACTGCTTACCAGCATGTCATACTTTGGTTCGGCGGTATTGTTGGATGAAGCGGCCCGGACCGACATTACGCGTACACTTACGCGAGACTGGTTCTACCGACGAGCTTTGCACACAGGTGGCTGGCGGGTGTCAGTTTCTCCAACTTTAGTTGAACCGAGTGTGGCTACGCCCGGTCCTTGCGAAGGTTAAAACAACACCAACTTGACAAACTATCGTTGTGGTTTTGATGCGTAGGTAAGAACGGTTCTTGCTAAGCCCATAGCAGCCACATAAAACTTGCAACAACAAAGTAGAGGACGTCTAACTTGTTTTTGCAGGGCATGTTGTGATGTGATATGGTCAAGACATGATGCTAAATTTTATTGTATGAGATGATCATGTTTTGTAACCAAGTTATCGACAACTGGCCGGAGCCATATGGTTGTCGCTTTATTGTATGCAATGCAATCGCCCTGTAATGCTTTACTTTATCACTAAGCGGTAGCGATAGTCGTAGAAGCATAAGATTGTCGAGACGACAACGATGCTACGATGGAGATCAAGGTGTCGCGCCGGTGACGATGGTGATCATGACGGTGCTTCGGAGATGGAGATAACAAGCACAAGATGATGATGGCCATATCATATCACTTATATTGATTGCATGTGATGTTTATCTTTTATGCATCTTATCTTGCTTTGATTGACGGTAGCATCATAAGATGATCTCTCACTAAATTTCAAGATAAAAGTGTTCTCCCTGAGTATGCACCGTTGACAAAGTTCGTCGTGCCCAGACACCACGTGATGATCGGGTGTGATAAGCTCTACGTCCATCTACAACGGGTGCAAGCCAGTTTTGCACAAGCAGAATACTCGGGTTAAACTTGACGAGCCTAGCATATGCAGATATGGCCTCGGAACATTGAGAACGAAAGGTCAAGCGTGAATCATATAGTAGATATGATCAACGTATTGATGTTCACCATTCAAAACTACTCCATTTCACGTGATGATCGGTTATGGTTTAGTTGATTTGGATCACGTGATCACTTAGAAGATTAGAGGGATGTCTTTCTAAGTGGGAGTTCTTATGTAATATGATTAATTGAACTTTAATTTATCATGAACTTAGTCCTGGTAGTATTAGCATATCTATGTTGTAGATCAATAGCTCGCGTTATTGCTTCCCTATGTTTTATATGTGTTCCTAGAGAAAACTAAGTTGAAAGATGATAGTAGCAATGATGCAGACTGGGTCCGTGATATGAGGTTTATCCTCATTGCTGCATAGAAGAATTATGTCCTTGATGCACCGCTAGGTGACAAACCTATTGCAGGAGCAGATGCAGACGTTATGAACGTTTGGCTAGCTCAATATGATGACTACTTGATAGTTTAGTGCACCATGCTTAACGGCTTAGAATCGGGACTTCAAAGACGTTTTAAATGTCATGGACCATATGAGATGTTCTAGGAGTTGAAGTTAAATATTTCAAGCAAAATACCCGAGTTGAGAGATATGAAGTCTCCAACAAGTTCTATAGCTAAAAGATGGAGGAGAATAGCTCAAGCAGTGAGCATATGCTCAGATTGTCTGGGTACTACAATCGCTTGAATCAAGTGGGAGTTAATCTTACAGATAAGATAGTGATTGACAGAGTTCTCTAGTCACCATCACCAAGTTACTAGAACATCATGATGAACTATAGTATGCAAGGGATGACGAAAACGATTCCCGAGCTCTTCCTGATGTTGAAATCGACGAAGGTAGAAATTGTTGGGGAACGTAGTAATTTCAAAAATTTTCCTACGCACACGCAAGATCATGGTGATGCATAGCAACGAGGGGAGAGTGTGATCTACGTACCTTGTAGATCAACAACGGAAGCATTTGGTTGATGTAGTCATACGTCTCCACGGCCCGACCGATCAAGCACCGAAACTACGGTACCTCCGAGTTCTAGCACACGTTCAGCTCGATGACGATCCCCGGACTCTGATCCAGCAAAGTGTCGGGGAAGAGTTCCGTCAGCACGACGGCGTGGTGACGATCTTGATGCACTACTGTCGCAGGGCTTCGCCTAAGCACTGCTACAATATTATCGAGGACTATGGTGGAAGGGGGCACCGCACACGGCTAAGAATATGATCACGTGGATCAACTTGTGTCTCTCTGGGGTGCCCCTGCCTCTGTATATAAAGGTTCAAGGGGGAGAGGCCGGCCGGCCATCATAGGGCGCGCCAGGAGGAGTCCTACTCCCTCCGGGAGTAGGACTTCTCCCCCAATCCTAGTTGGAATAGGATTCGCGAGGTGGAAAAGAGAGAGAGAGAGAGAGAGAGAGAAAGGAGGGGGGCGCCGACCCCCTCTCTCCTTGTCCTATTCGGACTAGGGGGGAGGGGCGCGTGGCCCAGCCCTGGCCGCCTCTTCTCTTCTTCCACTAGGGCCCACTAAGGCCCATATAGCTCCCGGGGGGTTCCGATAACCTCCCGGTACTCCGGTAAAATCCCGATTTCACCCGGAACACTTCCGATATCCAAACATAGGCTTCCAATATATAAATCTTTATGTCTCGACCATTTCGAGACTCCTCGTCATGTCCGTGATCACATCCGGGACTCCGAACAACCTTCGGTACATCAAAATGCATAAACTCATAATATAATTGTCATCGTAACCTTAAGCGTGCGGACCCTACGGGTTCGAGAACAATGTAGACATGACCGAGACATGTCTCCGGTCAATAACCAATAGTGGAACCTGGATGCTCATATTGGCTCCTACATATTCTACGAAGATCTTTATCGGTCAGACCGCATAACAACATACGTTGTTCCCTTTATCATCGGTATGTTACTTACCCGAGATTCGATCGTTGGTATCTCAATACCAATTCAATCTCGTTACCGGCAAGTCTCTTTACTCGTTCTGTAATACATCATCCCGCAACTAACTCATTAGTTGCAATGCTTGCAAGGCTTTAAGTGATGTGCATTACCGAGAGGGTCCAGAGATACCTCTCCGACAATCAGAGTGACAAATCCTAATCTCGAAATACGCCAACCCAACATGTACCTTTGGAGACACCTGTAGAGCTCCTTTATAATCACCCAGTTACGTTGTGACATTTGGTAGCACACAAAGTGTTCCTCTGGTAAACGGGAGTTGCATAATCTCATAGTCATAGGAACATGTATAAGTCATGAAGAAAGCAATAGCAACATACTAAACGATCGGGTGCTAAGCTAATGGAATGGGTCATGTCAATCAAATCATTCACTTAATGATGTGATCCCGTTAATCAAATAACAACTCCTTGTTCATGGTTAGGAAACATAACCATCTTTGATTAACGAGCTACTCAAGTAGAGGCATACTAGTGACACTCTGTTTGTCTATGTATTCACACATGTATTATGTTTCCGGTTAATACAATTCTAGCATGAATAATAAACATTTATCATGATATAAGGAAATAAATAATAACTTTATTATTGCCTCTAGGGCATATTTCCTTCAGTCTCCCACTTGCACTAGAGTCAATAATCTAGATTACACAGTAATGATTCTAACACCCATGGAGCCTTGGTGCTGATCATGTTTTGCTCGTGGAAGAGGCTTAGTCAATGGGTCTGCAACATTCAGATCCGTATGTATCTTGCAAATCTCTATGTCTCCCACCTGGACTAGATCCCGGATGGAATTGAAGCGTCTCTTGATGTGCTTGGTTCTCTTGTGAAATCTGGATTCCTTTGCCAAGGCAATTGCACCAGTATTGTCACAAAAGATTTTCATTGGACCCGATGCACTAGGTATGACACCTAGATCGGATATGAACTCCTTCATCCAGACTCCTTCATTTGCTGCTTCCGAAGCAGCTATGTATTCCTCTTCACATGTAGATCCCGCCATGACGCTTTGTTTAGAACTGCACCAACTGACAGCTCCACCGTTTAATGTAAACACGTATCCGGTTTGCGATTTAGAATCGTCCGGATCAGTGTCAAAGCTTGCATCAACGTAACCGTTTACGATGAGCTCTTTGTCACCTCCATATACGAGAAACATATCCTTAGTACTTTTCAGGTACTTCAGGATGTTGTTGACCGCTGTCCAGTGATCCACTCCTGGATTACTTTGGTACCTCCCTGCTAGACTTATAGCAAGGCACACATCAGGTCTGGTACACAGCATTGCATACATGATAGATCCTATGGCTGAAGCATAGGGAACATCTTTCATATTCTCTCTATCTTCTGCAGTGGTCGGGCATTGAGTCTTACTCAACTTCACACCTTGTAACACAGGCAAGAACCCTTTCTTTGCTTGATCCATTTTGAACTTCTTCAAAACTTTGTCAAGGTATGTGCTTTGTGAAAGTCCAATTAAGCGTCTTGATCTATCTCTATAGATCTTAATGCCTAATATGTAAGCAGCTTCACCGAGGTCTTTCATTGAAAAACTCTTATTCAAGTATCCCTTTATGCTATCCAGAAATTCTATATCATTTCCAATTAGTAATATGTCATCTACATATAATATCAGAAATGCTATAGAGCTCGCACTCACTTTCTTGTAAATACAGGCTTCTCCAAAAGTCTGTATAAAACCAAATGCTTTGATCACACTATCAAAGCGTTTATTCCAACTCCGAGAGGCTTGCACCAGTCCATAAATGGATCGCTGGAGCTTGCACACTTTGTTAGCTCCCTTTGGATCGACAAAACCTTCTGGTTGCATCATATACAACTCTTCTTCCAGAAATCCATTCAGGAATGCAGTTTTGACATCCATCTGCCAAATTTCATAATCATAAAATGCGGCAATTGCTAACATGATTCGGACAGACTTAAGCATCGCTACGGGTGAGAAGGTCTCATCGTAGTCAATACCTTGAACTTACCGAAAACCTTTTGCGACAAGTCGAGCTTTGTAGACAGTAATATTACCGTCAGCATCTGTCTTCTTCTTGAAGATCCATTTATTCTCAATTGCTTGCCGATCATCAGGCAAGTTAACCAAAGTCCATACTTTGTTCTCATACATGGATCCCATCTCAGATTTCATGGCTTCAAGCCATTTTGCGGAATCTGGGCTCACCATCGCTTCTTCATAGTTCGTAGGTTCATCATGATCTAGTAGCATGACTTGCAGAACAGGATTACCATACCACTCTGGCGCGGATCTTACCCTGGTTGATCTACGAGGTTCAGTAGTATCTTGTTCTGAAGTTTCATGATCATCATCATTAGCTTCCTCACTAACTGGTGTAGGTGTCACAAACAGTTTTCTGTGATGCACTACTTTCCAATAAGGGAGCAGGTACAGTTACCTCATCAAGTTCTACTTTCCTCCCACTCACTTCTTTCAAGAGAAACTCCTTCTCTAGAAAGTTTCCGAACTTAGCAACAAAAGTCTTGCCTTCGGATTTGTGATAGAAGGTGTATCCAATAGTCTCCTTTGGATATCCTATGAAGACACATTTCTCCGATTTGGGTTCGAGCTTATCAGGTTGAAGCTTTTTCACATAAGCATCGCAGCCCCAAACTTTCAGAAACGACAACTTTGGTTTCTTGCCAAACCACAGTTCATAAGGCGTCGTCTCAACGGATTTTGATGGTGCCCTATTTAACGTGAATGCAGCCGTCTCTAGAGCGTATCCCCAAAATGATAGCGGTAAATCAGTAAGAGACATCATAGATCGCACCATATCTAGTAAAGTACGATTACGACGTTCGGACACACCATTACGCTGTGGTGTTCCGGGTGGCGTGAGTTGCGAAACTATTCCACAATTTTTCAAATGCACACCAAACTCGTAACTCAAATATTCTCCTCCACGATCAGATCGTAGGAATTTTATTTTCTTGTTACGATGATTTTCTACTTCACTCTGAAATTCTTTGAACTTTTCAAAAGTTTCAGACTTGTGTTTCATTAAGTAGATATACCCATATCTGCTTAAGTCATCTGTGAAGGTGAGAAAATAACGATATCCGCCACGAGCCTCAATATTCATCGGACCACATACATCTGTATGTATGATTTCGAACAAATCTGTTGCTCTCTCCATAGTACCGGAGAACGGTGTTTTAGTCATCTTGCCCATGAGGCATGGTTCGCAAGCACCAAGTGATTCATAGTCAAGTGGTTCCAAAAGTTCATCAGTATGGAGTTTCTTCATGCGCTTTACACTGATATGACCTAAACGGCAGTGCCACAAATAGGTTGCACTATCATTATCAAGTCTGCATCTTTTGGCTTCAACATTATGAATATGTGTGTTACTACTATCGAGATTCAATAAGAATAGACCACTCTTCAAGGGTGCATGACCATAAAAGATATTACTCATATAAATAGAACAACCATTATTCTCAGATTTAAATGAATAACCGTCTCGCATCAAACAAGATCCAGATATAATGTTCATGCTTAACGCTGGCACCAAATAACAATTATTTAGGTCTAATATTAATCCCGAAGGTAGATGTAGAGGTAGCGTGCCGATTGCGATCACATCGACTTTGGAACCGTTTCCCACGCGCATCGTCACCTCGTGCTTAGCCAATCTTCGCTTAATCCATAGTCCATGTTTCGAGTTGCAAATATTAGCAACAGAACCAATATCAAATACCCAGGTGCTACTGCAAGCATTAGTAAGGTACACATATACCTTTGTTCACCTTGCCATCCTTCTTATCCGCCAAACTTGGGGCAGTTCCGCTTCCAGTGACCAGTCTGCTTGCAGTAGAAGCACTCAGTTTCAGGCTTAGGTACAGGTTTGGGTTTCTTCTCTTGAGTAGCAACTTGCTTGCTGTTCTTTTTGAAGTTCCCCTTCTTCTTCCCTTTGCCCTTTTTCTTGAAACTAGTGGTCTTGTTGACCATCAACACTTGATGCTCCTTCTTGATTTCTACCTCCGCAGCTTTCAGCATCGCGAAGAGCTCGGGAATAGTCTTATTCATCCCTTGCATATTATAGTTCATCACGAAACTCTTGTAGCTTGGTGGCAGTGATTGGAGAATTCTATCAATGACGCAATCATCTGGAAGATTAACTCCCAATTGAATCAAGTGATTATTATACCCAGACATTTTGAGTATATGCTCACTGACAGAACTGTTCTCCTCCATCTTACAGCTATAGAACTTATTGGAGACTTCATATCTCTTAATCCGGGCATTTGCTTGAAATATTAACTTCAACTCCTAGAACATCTCATATGCTCCATGATGTTCAAAACGTCGTTGAAGTCCCGATTCTAAGCCGTAAAGCATGGCACACTGAACTATTGAGTAGTCATCAGCTTTGCTCTGCCAGACGTTCATAACATCCGGCGTTACTCCAGCAGCAGGCCTGGCACCCAGCGGTGCTTCCAGGACGTAATTCTTCTGTGCAGCAATGAGGATAATCCTCAAGTTACGGACCCAGTCCGTGTAATTGCTACCATCATATTTCAACTTTGCTTTCTCAAGGAACGCATTAAAATTCAACGGAACAACAGCACGAGCCATCTATCTACAATCAAGCATAAACAAGTAAGATACTTATCAGGTACTAAGTTTCATGATAAATTTAAGTTCAGTTAATTTACTTAAAGAACTCCCACTTAGATAGACATCCCTCTAATCCTCTAAGTGATTACGTGATCCAAATCAACTAAACCATGTCCGATCATCATGTGAGATGGAGTAGTTTCATTGGTGAACATCACTATGTTGATCATATCTACTATATGATTCACGCTCGACCTTTCGGTCTCCGTGTTCTGAGGCCATATCTGTATATGCTTGACTCGTCAAGTATAACCTGAGTATTCGCGTGTGCAACTGTTTTGCACCCATTGTATTTGAACGTAGAGCCTATCACACCCGATGATCACCTGGTGTCTCACACGAAGAACTTTCGCAACGGTGCATACTCAGGGAGAACACTTCTTGATAATTAGTGAGAGATCATCTTATAATGCTACCGTCAATCAAAGCAAGATAAGATGCATAAAAGATAAACATCACATGCAATCAATATAAGTGATATGATATGGCCATCATCATCTTGTGCTTGTGATCTCCATCTCCGAAGCACCGTCGTGATGACCATCGTCACCGGCGTTACACCTTGATCTCCATCGTAGCATCGTTGTCGTCTCGCCAAGCTTGTGCTTCCACGACTATCGCTACCGCTTAGTGATAAAGTAAAGCATTACATCGCGATTGCATTGCATACAATAAAGCGACAACCATATGGCTCCTGCCAGTTGCCGATAACTCGGTTACAAAACATGATCATCTCATACAATAAAATTCAGCATCATGTCTTGACCATATCACATCACAACATGCCATGCAAAAACAAGTTAGACATCCTCTACTTTGTTGTTGCAAGTTTTACGTG
Source organism: Triticum aestivum (assembly GCF_018294505.1). Taxonomy (NCBI): domain Eukaryota; kingdom Viridiplantae; phylum Streptophyta; class Magnoliopsida; order Poales; family Poaceae; genus Triticum; species Triticum aestivum. Next base: position 638,956,467 of record NC_057812.1, read on the forward strand.
GCTGCTACGGGCTTAAGCAAGAACTAATCTTACCTACACATCAAAACCACAACGATAGTTTGTCAAGTTGGTGCTGTTTTAACCTTCGCAAGGACCGGGCGTAGCCACACTTGGTTCAACTAAAGTTGGAGAAACTGTCACCCGCAAGCCACCTATGTGCAAAGCACGTCGGGAGAACCGGTCTCGCGTAAGCGTACGCGTAATGTCGGTCTGGGCCGCTTCGTCCAACAATACCGCCGAACCAAAGTATGACATGCTGGTAAGCAGTATGATTTATATCGCCCACAACTCACTTGTGTTCTACTCGTGCATATAACATCAACATATAAAACCTAGGCTCGGATGCCACTGTTGGGGAACGTAGTAATTTCAAAAAAATTCCTACGCACACGCAAGATCATGGTGATGCATAGCAACGAGGGGAGAGTGTGATCTACATACCTTGTAGATCGACAACGGAAGCATTTGGTTGATGTAGTCGTACGTCTCCACGGCCCGACCGATCAAGCACCGAAACTACGGTACCTCCGAATTCTAGCACACGTTCAGCTCGATGACGATCCCTGGAGTCCGATCCAGCAAAGTGTCGGGGAAGAGTTCCGTCAGCACGACGGCGTGGTGACGATCTTGATGCACTACTGTCGCAGGGCTTCGCCTAAGCACGACTACAATATTATCGAGGACTATGGTGGAAGGGGGCACCGCACACGGCTAAGAATATGATCACGTGGATCAACTTGTGTCTCTCTGGGGTGCCCCTGCCTCTGTATATAAAGGTTCAAGGGGGGAGGCCGGCCGGCCATCATAGGGCGCGCCAGGAGGAGTCTTACTCCCTCCGGGAGTAGGACTTCTCCCCCAATCCTAGTTGGAATAGGATTCGCGAGGTGGAAAAGAGAGAGAGAGAGAAAGGAGGGGGGCGCCGGCCCCCTCTCTCCTTGTCCTATTCGGACTAGGGGGGAGGGGCGCGTGGCCCAGCCCTGGCCGCCTCTTCTCTTCTTCCACTAGGGCCCACTAAGGCCCATATAGCTCCCGGGGGGTTCCTGTAACCTCCCGGTACTCCGGTAAAATCCCGATTTCACCCGGAACACTTCTGATATCCAAACATAGGCTTCCAATATATAAATCTTTATGTCTCGACCATTTCGAGACTCCCCGTCATGTCCGTGATCACATCCGGGACTCCGAACAACCTTCGGTACATCAAAATGCATAAACTCATAATATAACTGCCATCGTAACCTTAAGCGTGCGGACCCTACGGGTTCGAGAACAATGTAGACATGACCGAGACATGTCTCCGATCAATAACCAATACCGGAACCTGGATGCTCATATTGGCTCCTACATATTCTACGAAGATCTTTATCGGTCAGACCGCATAACAACATACGTTGTTCCCTTTGTCATCGGTATGTTACTTACCCGAGATTCGATCGTCGGTATCTCAATACCTAGTTCAATCTCGTTACCGGCAAGTCTCTTTACTCGTTCTGTAATACATCATCCCGCAACTAACTCATTAGTTGCAATGCTTGCAAGGCTTTATGTGATGTGCATTACCGAGAGGGCCCAGAGATACCTCTCCGACAATCGGAGTGACAAATCCTAATCTCGAAATACGCCAACCCAACATGTACCTTTGGAGACACCTGTAGAGCTCCTTTATAGTCACCCAGTTACGTTGTGACGTTTGGTAGCACACAAAGTGTTCCTCTGGTAAACGGGAGTTGCATAATCTCATAGTCATAGGAACATGTATAAGTCATGAAGAAAGCAATAGCAACATACTAAATGATCGGGTGCTAAGCTAATGGAATGGGTCATGTCAATCATATCATTCACTTAATGATGTGATCCCGTTAATCAAATAACAACTCCTTGTTCATGGTTAGGAAACATAACCATCTTTGATTAACGAGCTAGTCAAGTAGAGGCATACTAGTGACACTCTATTTGTCTATGTATTCACACATGTATTATGTTTCCGGTTAATACAATTCTAGCATGAATAATAAACATTTATCATGATATAAGGAAATAAATAATAACTTTATTATTGCCTCTAGGGCATATTTCCTTCAGAAATCAAGAAAGAGTTGATGATTGACAAGTACACTAGTTTCAAGAAAAGGGCAAAGGGAAAGAAAGGGAACTTCAAGTAGAATGACAAGCAAGTTGTCACTCCCGTGAAGAAGCCCAAAGCTGGACCAAAGCCTGAAACTGAGTACTTCTACTGCAAAGGAAATGATCACTGGAAGCGGAAATTCCCTGAATATTTGGTGGATAAGAAAGATGGCAAAGTGAACAAAGGGTATATTTGATATACAAGTTATTGATGTGTGCCTTACTAGTATTTATAGTAGCCCCTGAGTATTTGATACTTGTTCGGTTGCTAAAATTAGCAACTCGAAACAGGAGTTACAGAATGAACAGAGACTAGTTAAGGGTGAAGCGACGATGTGTGTTGGAATTGGTTCCAAGATTGATATGATCATCATCGCACACTCCCTATACTTTCGGGATTAGTGTTGAACCTAAATAAGTGTTATTTGGTGTTTACGTTGAGCATAAATATGATTTGATTATGTTTATTGCAATACGGTTATTCATTTAAGTTAGAGAACAATTGTTGTTCTGTTTACATGAATAGAACCTTCGATGTTCATACACACCAACAAAAATGGTTTGTTGAATCTCAATCATAGTGACACACATATTCATAATATTACTACTAGAAAAAGGGCTGCTAGTGGCGCACCTATTTTCGCTACTAATGGCGCACTACTGGTGCGCCACTAGCATCACGCCATTAGAATTTTTTTCTAATGGCGCACCTGTGGTGCGCCATTAGAATCGCACCACATAGAAGTGCGCCATTAGTAACAATTTTTTTTCAAATTTTTTTTCCAGATTTTTTTTAAATTTTTTTTCGTTTTTTTCTTAATCTTAGGTCATTATGTCTTAATCTCGGTTCAATATGCTTAATCCCAGGTCAAATCGCACTCCGTGGTCAAACTTCCCGAAAGGTCACCCATCCTCACACTACTCCAGCCCAAGCATGCTTAACTTTAGAGTTCTATCCAACCCCAGCAACAGCTCACTTCACAGACACTTGTTGATATATCTAGCATATCAATCCTATTATACCTTGTTGATGTCTAGGACTTTGTTCATGTTCATGACTATGATGAAATTTTGAAAAATATTTCAAACTTCCCGGTCATATTACGTATCATTCTTTGAAAAAAAAAATTAAAAAAATTTCAAAACCTTTTTTTTGAATTTTTTTGCCTCTAGATCTTGAAAGCCCCGTAACTTTTTTGTGTTAGGTTTTTGGGGATTTTGAAATGTTTAACGGGGTTCCCCCTGTTATGTTTCGGATGTAACTTTTTGAGTAGATGATTTTTCATATATAAAACTTTTTAATCTGAGTTCGTATGCAAAAGTTATGCCCATTTTACAAATTTCCAGAGAGATTTTGCAAATAAAGTCAAAATTTATATTTATAAATTTTTCCAACAACTAGACCACATATCACATGGCAAACTTATTTTCTTTTATTTTTTTGACATTTTTATCATTTTTTTATTTTTTTTTAAACTGAAAAGGCGGTCCACAGGGGGGGGTGCATTCGGTGGAAGCCGGGCAAACTAGTAATGGCGCACCATGGGGTGGTGTGCCATTAGTAGTTAAACTAGTAATGGCGCACCACACCCACGGTGCGCCATTAATAGTTTTGAAAAAAAATATAAAAAAATTTGAATTTTTTTGAAAAAAACTTAGTAATGGCGCACCAGTGGACAGTACGCCATTACTAGTTAAAAACTAGTAATGGCGCACTGTCCACTGGTGCGCCATTACTAACAATTTTTTTTTACTTTTTTTTTCAAAACTTCTAATGGCGCACCGTGGGTGTGGTGTGCCATTACTCTGTCAACTAGTAATGGCGCACGACACCCACGGTGTGCCATTAGTAACAATTTTATTTTTCAAAACTTCTAATCGCGCACCGCACACCAGGTGCGCCATTAGTAATATATTACTAATGGCGTACCTGTATGTGGTGCGCCATTGCTATATTCTAATGGGGCACCACACACGTGGTGTGCCATTAGTGTCCATTTCATCTATAGCCGTTTTCCTAGTAGTGTATTCAAGTCAAAAAGATGCAAAGTTAATAATGACAGTGCAACTTATTTGTGGCACTGCCGTTTAGGTCATATTGATGTAAAGCGCATGAAGAAAATCCATGCTGATGGGCTTTTGGAATCACTTGATTATGAATCAGTTGATGCTTGCGAACCATGCCTCATGGGCAAGATAACTAAGACTCCGTTCTCTGGAACAATGGAGCGAGCAACAGATTTGTTGGAAATCATACATACTGATGTATGTGGTCCGATGAATATTGAAGCTCATGACAGGTATCATTATTTTCTGATCTTCACAGATGATTTGAGCAGATATGAGTATATCTACTTGATGAAACAAAAGTTTGAAATATTTGAAAAGTTCATATAATTTCAGAGTGAAGTGGAAAATCATCGTAACAAGAAAATAAAGTTTCTACGATCTGATCGTGGAGGAGAGTATTTGAGTTACAAGTTTGGCCTTCAGTTAAAACAATGTGAAATAGTTTCACTACTCATGCCACCTGGAACACCACAGTGTAATGGTGTATCCGAACGTCGTAACCGTAGTTTATTAGATATGGTGCAATCTATGATGTCTCTTACCGATTTACCACTATCGTTTTGGGGTTATGCATTAGAGACAGCTGCATTCACGTTAAATAGGGCACCATCTAAATCCGTTGAGACGACACAGTATGAACTATGGTTTGGCAAGAAACCAAAGTTGTCATTTCTTAAAGTTTGGAGTTGCAATGCTTATGTGAAAAAGTTTCATCTTGATAAGCTCAAACCCAAGTCGGAGAGGTGCATCTTCGTAGGATACCCAAAAGTAACTGTTGGGTACACCTTCTATCACAGATCTGAAGGCAAGATATTCTTTGCTGAGAATGGATCCTTTCTAGAGAAGGAGTTTCTCTCGAAAGAAGTGAGTGGGAGGGAAGTAGAACTTGATGAGGTAACTGTACCTGCTCCCTTATTGGAAAGTAGTTCATCACAGAAATATGTTCCTGTGACTACTACACCAATTAGTGAGGAAGCTAATGATGATGATCATGTAACTTCAGATCAAGTTACTACCGAACCTCGTAGGTAAACCAGAGTGATATCCGCACCAGAGTGGTACGGTAATCATGTTCTAGAGGTCATGTTACTTGACCATGACGAGCCTACGAACTATGAGGAAGCGATGATAAGCCCAGATTCCGCGAAATGGATTGAGGCCATGAAATCCGAGATGATATCCATGTATGAGAACAAAGTATGGACTTTGATTGACTTGCCCATTGATCGGCGAGCCATTGATATTAAATGGATCTTCAAGAGCAAGACGGACGTTGATAGTAGTGTCACTATCTACAAAGCTAGAATTGTCGCAAAAAAGGTTTTCGACTTGTTCAAGGTGTTGACTACGATGAGAGTTTCTCACTCATATATATGCTTAAGTCTGTCCGAATCATGTTAGCAATTGCCGCATTTTATGAAATCTGGCAAGTGGATAAACAAAATTGCATTGCTTAATGGATTTATTAAAGAAGAGTTGTATATGATGCAACCAGAAGGTTTTGTCAATCCTAAAGGTACTAGCAAAATATGCAAGCTCCAATGATCCATCTATGGACTGGTGCAAGCATCTCGGAGTTGGAATATACGCTTTGATAAGTTGATCAAAGCATATAGTTTTATACAGACTTGCGGTGAAGCCTGTATTTACAAGAAAGTGAGTGGGAGAATTACAGCATTTCTGATAAGTATATGTGAATGACATATTATTGATCGGAGATAATGTAGAATTATTCTGCAAAGCATAAAGGAATGTTTGAAAGGAGCTTTTCAAAGAAAGACCTCGGTGAAGCTGCTTACATATTGAGCATCAAGATCTATAGAGATAGATCAAGACGCTTGATAAATGTTTCAATGAGTACATACCTTGACAAGATTTTGAAGTAGTTCAAAATGGAACAGTCAAAAAGGAGTTCTTGCATGTGTTACAAGGTGTGAAGTTGAGTAAGACTCAAAACCCGACCACGGCAGAAGATAGAGAGAGAATGAAAGTCATTTCTTATGCCTCAACCATTGGTTCTATAAAGTATGCCATGCTGTGTACCAGACCTATTGTATACCCTGCCCTGAGTTTGGCAAGGGAGTACAATAGTGATCTAGGAGTAGATCACTGGACATTGGTCAAAATTATCCCTAGTGGAATAAGGATATGTTTCTCGATTATGGAGGTGACAAAAGGTTCATCGTAAAGGGTTACGTCAATGCAAGTTTTGACACTGATCCAGATGACTCTAAGTCTCAATCTGGATACATATTGAAAGTGGGAGCAATTAGCTAGAGTAGCTCCGTGCAGAGCATTGTTGACATAGAAATTTGCAAAATACGTACGGATCTGAATGTGGCAGACCCGTTGACTAAACTTCTCTCACAAGCAAAACATGATCACACCTGAGTACTCTTTGGGTGTTAATCACATAGCGATGTGAACTAGATTATTGACTCTAGTAAACCCTTTGGGTGTTGGTCACATGTCAATGTGAACTATGGGTGTTAATCACATGGTGATGTGAACTATTGGTATTAAATCACATGGCGATGTGAACTAGATTATTGACTCTAGTGCAAGTGGGAGACTGAAGGAAATATGCCCTAGAGGCAATAATAAAATTATTATTTATTTCCTTATATCATGATAAATGTTTATTATTCATGCTAGAATTGTATTAACCGGAAACATAATACATGTGTGAATACATAGACAAACAGAGTGTCACTAGTATGCCTCTACTTGACTAGCTCGTTGATCAAAGATGGTTATGTTTCCTAACCATAGGCATGAGTTGTCATTTGCTTAACGGGATCACATTATTAGGAGAATGATGTGATTGACTTGACCCATTCCGATAGCTTAGCACTTGATCGTTTAGTTTGTTGCTATTGCTTTCTTCATGACTTATACATGTTCCTATGACTATGAGATTATGCAACTCCCATTTACCGGAGGAACACTTTATGTGCTACCAAACGTCACAATATAACTAGGTGATTATAAAGGTGCTCTACAGGTGTCTCCAAAGGTACTTGTTGGGTTGGCGTATTTCGAGATTAGGATTTGTCATTCTGATTGTCGGAGAGTTATCTCTGGGCCCTCTCGGTAATGCACATCACCTAAGCCTTGCAAGCATTGCAACTAATGAGTTAGTTGCGAGATGATGTATTACGGAACGAGCAAAGAGACTTGCTGGTAAAAAGATTGAACTAGGTATTGAGATGCCGACGATCGAATCTCGGGCAAGTAACATACCGATGACAAAGGGAACAACATATGTTGTTATGCGGTCTGACCGATAAAGATCTTCGTAGAATATGTAGGAGCCAATATGAGCATCCAAGTTCCGCTATTGGTTATTGACCGGAGATGTGTCTCGGTCATGTCTACATAGTTCTCGAACCCGTAGGGTCTGCACGCTTAACGCTACGATGACAGTTATATTATGAGTTTATATGTTTTGATGTACCGAAGGAGTTCGGAGTCCCGAATGAGATCGGGGACATGACGAGGAGTCTCGAAATGGTCGAGACGTAAAGATCGATATATTGGATGACTATATTCGGACTTCGGAAAGGTTCCGAGTGATTCGGGTATTTTTCGGAGTACCGGAGAGTTACGGGAATTCGCCGGGGAGTATATGGGCCTTATTGGGCCATACGGAAATACAGTGAAGGGGAACATAGCAATAATTCAAAATTTTCTACGTATCACCAAGACCAATCTATGGAGTCATCTAGCAACGAGGGAGGAGTGGATCTACATACCCTTGTAGATCGCGCGCGGAAGCGTTCAAGAGAACGGGGTTGATGGAGTCGTACTCTTCGTGATCCAAATCACCGATGATCCTAGCGCCGAACGGACGACACCTCTGCGTTCAACACACGTACGGAGCAGCGACGTCTCCTCCTTCTTGATCCAGCAAGGGGGGAGGAGAGGTTGATGGAGATCCAGCAGCACGACGGCGTGGTGGAAGTAGCGGGATTCCAACAGGGCTTCGCCAAGAGCTGCGGGAGAAGGGAGATGTGTCATGGAAGGGAGAGGGAGGCGCCAGGGCTTAGGTGTTGCTGCCCTCCCTTCCCCCCACTATATATAGGGCCAAGGGAGAGGGGGAGGGCGCAGCCTTGGCCCTTCCTCCAAGGAAGGGTGCGGCCAGGGAGGAGTCCATCCTCCCCAAGGCACCTCGGAGGTGCCTTCCCCCTTTAGGACTCTTCCTTTCCCTTATCTCTTGGCGCATGGGCCTCTTGGGGCTGGTGCCCTTGGCCCATACAGGCCAAGGTGCACCCCCTACAGCCCATGTGCCCCCCCGGGGCAGGTGGCCCCACCCGGTGGACCCCCGGGACCCTTCCGGTGGTCCCGGTACAATACCGGTGACCCCGAAACTTGTCCCGATAGCCGAAATAGCACTTTCTATATATAATTCTTTACCTCCGGACCATTCCGGAACTCCTCGTGACGTCCGGGATCTCATCCGGGACTCCGAACAACATTCGGGTTACCGCATACTAATATCTCTATAACCCTAGCATCATCGAACCTTAAGTGTGTAGACCCTACGGGTTCGGGAGACATGCAGACATGACCGAGATGACTCTCCGGTCAATAACCATCAGCAGGATCTAGATACCCATGTTGGCTCCCACATGCTCCACGATGATCTCATCGGATGAACCATGATGTCAAGGACTTAATCAATCCCGTATACAATTCCCTTTGTCTAGCGGTACGATACTTGCCCGAGATTCGATCGTCGGTATCCCGATACCTTGTTCAATCTCGTTACCGGCAAGTCTCTTTACTCGTTCCGTAACACATCATCCCGTGATCAACTCCTTGATCGCATTGTGCACATTATGATGATGTCCTATCGAGTGGGCCCAGAGATACCTCTCCGTTTACACGGAGTGACAAATCCCAGTCTCGATTCGTGCCAACCCAACAGACACTTTCAGAGATACCTGTAGTGTACCTTTATAGCGACCCAGTTACGTTGTGACGTTTGGCACACCCAAAGCACTCCTACGGTATCCGGGAGTTGCACAATCTCATGGTCTAAGGAAACGATACTTGACATTAGAAAAGCTTTAGCATACGAACTACATGATCTTGTGCTAGGCTTAGGATTGGGTCTTGTCCATCACATCATTCTCCTAATGATGTGATCTCGTTATCAACGACATCCAATGTCCATGGCCAGGAAACTGTGACCATCTATTGATCAACGAGCTAGTCAACTAGAGGCTTACTAGGGACATGGTGTTGTCTATGTATCCACACTTGTATCTGAGTTTCCTATCAATACAATTCTAGCATGGATAATAAACGATTATCATGAACAAGGAAATATAATAATAACTAATTTATTATTGCCTCTAGGGCATATTTCCAACAGTCTCCCACTTGCACTAGAGTCAATAATCCAGTTCACATCGATATGTGATTAAAACTCAAGGTCACATCCCCATGTGACTAACACCCAAAGAGTTTACTAGAGTCAATAATCTAGTTCACATTACCATGTGATTAACACTCGATGAGTTCTGGGTTTGATCATGTTATGCTTGTGAGAGATGTTATAGTCAACGGGTCTGAATCTTTCAGATCCGTATGTACTTCACAAATCTCTATGTCATCTCCTAGATGCAGCTACCACGTTCTATTTGGAGCTATTCCAAATAACTGTTCTACTATACGAATCCAGTTTACTACTTAGAATAATCTGGATTAGTGTCAAAGTTTGCATCGGCGTAACCCTTTACGTCGAACTCTTTTACCACCTCCATAATCGAGAAAATTCCTTAGTCCACTAGTTACTAAGGATAACTTTGACCGCTGTCCTGTGATCCATTCTTGGATCACTCTTGTACCCCTTGACTGACTCATGGCAAGGCACAGTTCATGTGCGGCACACAACATAGCATACTGTAGAGAGCCTATGACAAAAGCATAGGGGACGACCTTCGTCCTTCCTCTTTCTTCTGCCGTGGTCGAGCTTTAAGACTTCATACCTTACAACTCAGGCAAGAACTCCTTCTTTGACTGATCCATCTTGAACACCTTCAAGATCATGTCAAGGTATGTGCTCATTTGAAAGTACCATTAAGAATTTTGATCTATCCTTATAGATCTTGATGCTCAATGTTCAAGTAGCTTAATCCAGGCTTTCCATTGAAAAACACTTTTCAAATAACTCTGCATGCTTTCCAGAAATTCTACATCATTTCCGATCAATAATATGTCAACAACATATACTCATCAGAAATTCTATAGTGCTCCCACTCACTTCTTTGGAAATACAAGTTTCTCATAAACTTTCTATAAACCCAAAATCTTTGATCATCTCATCAAAGTGTACATTCCAACTCCGAGATGCTTACTCCAGTCCTTAGAAGGATTGATGGAGCTTTGCATACTTATTAGCATCTTTCAGGATTGACAAAACCTTCCGGTTGTATCACATACAACCTTTCCTCAAGAAAATCGTCGAGGAAACAATGTTTTGACATCCTATCTACAAGATTTCATAAATAATGCAGTAATCGCTAATATAATTCCAACAGACTCTTAGCGTCGCTACGAGTGAGAAAGTCTCATCGTAGTCAACTCCTTGAACTTGTCGGAAAACATCTTAATGACAAGTCGAGCTTTCTTAATGGTGATACCTACCATCATCGTCCGTCTTCCTTTTAAAATCCATATGTACCTAACAGCCTTACGACCATCAAGTAGTTCTTCCAAAGTCTTCACTTTGTTTTCATATATGGATCCTCTCTCGGATTATATGACCTCAAGCCATTTTGGAATCCAGGCCCACCATCGCTTCTCCATAACTCGTAGGTTCATTGTTGTCTAGCAACATGACTTCCAAGACAGGATTACGTACCACTCTGAAGTAGTACGCATCCTTGTCATCCGACGAGGTTTGGTAGTGACTTGATCTGAAGTTTCATGATCACTATCATAAGCTTCCACTTGAATTGGTGTAGGTGCCACAGGAACAACTCCCTGTGCCCTGCCACACACTAGTTGAAGAGACGGTTCAATAACCTTATCAAGTCTCCACCATCCTCCCACTCAATTCTTTCAAGAGAAACTTTTCCTCGAGAAAGGACCCGATTCTAGAAACAATCCCTTATTGCTTTCGGATCTGAGACAGGAGGTATACCCAACTGTTTTGGGTGTCCTATGAAGATGCATTTATCCGCTTTGGGTTCGAGCTTATCAGCCTGAAACTTTTCACATAAGCGTCGCAGCCCCAAACTTTTAAGAAATGACAGCTTACGTTTCTCTAAACCATAGTTCATACGGTGTCATCTCATCGGAATTATGTGGTGCCCTATTTAAAGTGAATGTGGTTGTCTCTAATGCCTAACCCATAAACTATCGTGGTAATTCGATAAGAGACATCATGGTATGCATCATATCCAATAGGGTGCAGTTATGATGCTCGGACACACCATCATACTATGGTGTTCCAGGCTGTATTAGTTGTGAAACAATTTCCACAATGTCTTAACTCTGTGCCAAACTCGTAATTCAGATATTCATCTCTATGATCATATCATAGATATTTTATCCTCTTGTCACGACGATCTTTCAACTTCACCCTGAAATTACTTGAACCTTTCAATAATTCAGACTCGTGATTTATCAAGTAAATGTACTCAACATCTACTCAAATCATCTGTGAAGTAAGAACATAACGATATCCACTACATGCGTCATCACTCATTGGACTGCACACATCAAAATGTATTTCTTCCAACAAGTTGCTTTCTAGTTCCATTTTACTGAAAACGAGGCTTTCAGTCATCTTGCCCATGTGGTATGATTTGCATGTCTCAGGTGATTCAAAATCAAGTGAGTCCAAACGATCCATTTGCATGGAGTTTCTTCATGCATATCTACCAATAAACAGGGTTTGCATGTCTCAATCCTTTCAAAAATGAGTGAGTCCAAAGATCCATCAACATGGAGCTTCTTCATGCGTTTTATACCGATATGACTTAAGTGGCAGTGCCACAAGTAGGTGGTACTATCATTACTATCCTATATCTTTTGGCATGAACATGTGTATCACTACGATCGAGATTCAATAAACCATTTATTTTAGGCGTAAGACCATTGAAGGTATTATTCAAATAAACAGAGTAACCATTATTCTCCTTAAATGAATAACCGTATCGCGATAGACATAATCCAATCATGTCTATGCTCAACACAAACACCAAATAACAATTATTTAGGTTTTAATACCAATCTCGATGGTAGAGGGAGCGTGTGATGCTTGATCATATCAACCTTGGAACCACTTCCAACACATATCGTCAGCTCACCTTTAGCTAGTCTCCGTTTATTCCGTAGCTTTTATTTCGAGTTTACTAACACTTAGCAACCGAACCGGTATCTAATACCCTGGTGCTACTAGGAGTACTAGTAAAGTACACATCAACATAATGTATATCCAATATACTTCTATTGACCTTGTCAGCCTTCTTATCTACCAAGTATCTAGGGTAATTCTGCTCCAGTGGCTGTTCCCTTTATTACAGAAGCACTTAGTCTCGGGTTTGGGTTCAACCTTGGGTTTCTTCACTAGAGCAGCAGCTGAATTGCCGTTTCATGAAGCATCCCTTTTTGCCCTTGCCCTTCTTGAAACTAGTGGTTTTACTAACCATCAACGATTGATGCTCCCTTTTGATTTCTACTTTTGTGGTGTCAAACATCACGAATATCTCAAGGATCATCATATATGTCCCTGATATATTATAGTTCATCACGAAGCTCTAGCAGCTTGGTGGTAATGACTTCGGAGAAACATCACTATCTCATTTGGAAGATCAACTCCCACTCGATTCAAATGATTGCTGTACTCAGACAATCTGAGCACAAGCTCAACAATTGAGCTTTTCTCCCTTAGTTTGCAGGCTAAGAAAATCGTCGGAGGTCTTATACCTCTTGACGTGGGCACGAGCCTGAAATCCCAATTTCAGCCCTCAAAACATCTCATATGTTTCGCGACGTTTCAAAACCGTCTTCGGTGCCTCAACTCTAAACCGTTTAACTGAACTATCACATAGTTATCAAAATGTGTATGTCAGATGTGCGCAACATCCACAGACGACGTTTGAGGTTCAGCACACTGAGCGGTGCATTAAGGACATAAGCCTTCTATGAAGCAATGAGGACAATCCTCAGTTTACGGACCTAGTCCGCATAATTGCTACTATCAACTTTCAACTAAATTTTCTCTAGGAACATATCTAAATAGTAGAACTGAAGCGCGAGCTACGACATAATTTGCGAAGACCTTTTGACTATGTTCAGGATGATTAAGTTCATCTTGTGAACTCCCACTCAGATAGACATCCCTCTAGTCATCTAAGTGATTACATGATCCGAGTCAACTAGGCCGTGTCCGATCATCACGTGAGACGGACTAGTCATCATCGGTGAACATCTTCATGTTGATCGTATCTACCATACGACTCATGCTCGACCTTTCGGTCTCTTGTGTTCCGAGGCCATGTCTGTACATGCTAGGCTCGTCAAGTCAACCTAAGTGTTTCGCATGTGTAAATCTGTCTTACACCCGTTGTATGTGAACGTTAGAATCTAACACCCGATCATCACGTGGTGCTTCGAAACAATGAACTGTCGCAACGGTGCACAGTTAGGGGGAACAGTTTCTTGAAATTATTGTGAGGGATCATCTTATTTACTACCGTCGTTCTAAGTAAACAAGATGCATAAACATGATAAACATCACATGCAATCAAATAGTGACATGATATGGCCATCATCACTTTGCTCCTCTTGATCTCCATCTTTGGGGCTCCATGATCATCATCGTCACCGGCATGACACCATGATCTCCATCATCATGATCTCTATCATCGTGTCTTCATGAAGTTGTCTCGTCAACTATTACTTCTACTACTACAGCTAACGGTTAGCAATAAAGTAAAGTAATTACATGACGTTTACGTTGACACGCAGGTCATAAATAAATTAAGACAACTCCTATGGCTCCTGCCGGTTGTCATACTCATTGACATGCAAGTCATGATTCCTATTACAAGAACATGATCAATCTCATACATCACATATATCATTCATCACATCCTTTTGGCCATATCACATCACATAGCATACCCTGCAAAAACAAGTTAGACATCCTCTAATTGTTGTTTGCATGTTTTACGTGGCTGCTATGGGTTTCTAGCAAGAACATTTCTTACCTACGCAAAAACCACAACGTGATATGCCAATTGCTATTTACCCTTCATAAGGACCCTTTTCATCGAATCCGATCCAACTAAAGTGGGAGAGACAGACACCCGCTAGCCACCTTATGCAACTAGTGCATGTCAGTCGGTGGAACCAGTCTCACGTAAGAGTACGTGTAAGGTCGGTCCGGGCCGCTTCATCCCACAATGCCGCCGAATCAAGATTGGACTAGTAACGGTAAGCACATTGAACAAAATCAACGCCCACAACTACTTTGTGTTCTACTCGTGCACAAAAACTACGCATAGACCTAGCTCATGATGCCACTGAAGGGGAACGTAGCAATAATTCAAAATTTTCTATGTATCACCAAGATCAATCTATGGAGTCATCTAGCAATGAGGGAGGAGTGGATCTACATACCCTTGTAGATCGCGCGCGGAAGCGTTCAAGAGAACGGGGTTGATGGAGTCGTACTCGTCGTGATCCAAATCACCGATGATCCTAGCGCCGAACGGACGGCACCTCCGCGTTCAACACACGTATGGAGCAGCGGCGTCTCCTCCTTCTTGATCCAGCAAGGGGGGAGGAGAGGTTGATGGAGATCCAGCAGCACGACGGCGTGGTGGAAGTAGCGGGATTCCAACAGGGCTTCGCCAAGCGCTGCGGGAGAAGGGAGATGTGTCATGGGAGGGAGAGGGAGGCGCCAGGGCTTAGGTGTTGCTGCCCTCCCTTCCCCCCACTATATATAGGGCCAAGGGAGAGGGGGGGGCGCAGCCTTGGCCCTTCCTCCAAGGAAGGGTGCGACCAGGGAGGAGTCCATCCTCCCCAAGGCACCTCGGAGGTGCCTTCCCCCTTTAGGACTCTTCCTTTCCCTTATCTCTTGGCGCATGGGCCTCTTGGGGCTGGTGCCCTTGGCCCATACAGGCCAAGGCGCACCCCCTACAGCCCATGTGGCCCCCCGGGGCAGGTGGCCCCACCTGGTGGACCCCCGGGACCCTTCCGGTGGTCCCGGTATAATATCGGTGACCCCGAAACTTGTCCCGATAGCCGAAATAGCACTTCCTATATATAATTCTTTACCTCCGGACCATTACGGAACTCCTCGTGACGTTCGGGATCTCATCCGGGACTCCGAACAACATTCGGGTTACCGCATACTAATATCTCTATAACCCTAGCGTCACCGAACCTTAAGTGTGTAGACCCTACGGGTTCGGGAGACATGCAGACATGACCGAGATGACTCTCCGGTCAATAACCATCAGCGGGATCTGGATACCCATGTTG
This sequence comes from Triticum aestivum, assembly GCF_018294505.1. Classification (NCBI taxonomy): domain Eukaryota; kingdom Viridiplantae; phylum Streptophyta; class Magnoliopsida; order Poales; family Poaceae; genus Triticum; species Triticum aestivum. The sequence goes on from NC_057812.1 coordinate 638,972,169, forward strand.
GCTCCCACATGCTCCACGATGATCTCATCGGATGAACCACGATGTCAAGGACTTAATCAATCCCGTATACAATTCCCTTTGTCTAGCGGTATGATACTTGCCCGAGATTCGATCGTCGGTAACCCGATACCTTGTTCAATCTCGTTACCGGCAAGTCTCTGTCGGTGTACTAGAGTAGGGGTACCCTAGTATCCCGAACTTGTGCACGGGCAGTCGCAGCGTCCCGCGGCAAGGCTTGCCGGGTGACCGCCAAGGTCCTCCGTGGTTCCTTTGGAGCCATTCAAGAACAAAGTATCCAAGTCAAGGAGACAAGACCCCGGCAAGAGGAGCTTGCCGGGAAGGCCAACAAAAGCATCTCAAGACCCCGGCAAGAGGAGCTTGCCGGGAAGGCCACCCAAGGCATCTCAAGGAACTTGCCGCGGCGCGCCTCGCTCCCCGGCAAGGCCCGGTGAGTGACAAACTCTCGGACATGACAAGACAACCACCATGGCAAGGCGCTTGCCGCGGCAAGCCACCACTCCGCGCCCGCGCTCCAGCACATCCACCAACGTGTCGCTCTGGGACCCTTCCAGGCGTACGTGGTGGGAGGCTGTGCAGCCAGGGGTGCGCGGTGGCAAGCGGCGCTGACAAGATTGCCATCGTGGCAAGCGGTGGCGTCCCTGACGGTCCCTTTTGCACTATTTAGGCGACGTAGACGGGCATTTAATGCCCTTGTCCCCTGCCGTTAGGGTTAGGTATGATACACTATAGCAGGTAGTTGTACCTACCGCAGCACCTTTCCATTTTTACCCTTGTCTACGTTGCCACCTGTTGGTGACCCCTTGAGCATATAAAAGGAGGCCCATGCGCAACGTAGGGGGGGTTAGCTGGTTAGCTGGTTGGCTGGTTAGCATGTTAGCTAGTTAGCCAGTTCAGAGGAGATTCACGCTCGGTCTCGTTAGCTGCTGGGGTGTACTGTAGCACTCCGTGCTCCCGAGCAAGGAATCAATACAAACCACAAAGCAGGAGTAGGGTTTTACGCATCCGTGCGGCCCGAACCTGGGTAAACTGCTCGCGTGCCTCGCCTCGATCCGCTCTTTGCACGGCCTCCGCCCTCACCGAATCGAAAGGGACTCGGCCCGCCGGTCCCATAGGTGTTCGTGGATCAGTCCCCGACATCTTTGGCGCGCCAGGTAGGGGGCGTCGAGGTTGTGTGAACCAGATCCGGCGTTCGCGCGAGCTAGATCTTCATCATCTTCATCTACATGCCGCTGAAGAAGAAGGCTTCGGAGGCGGCTGCTCCGTCCGCGCCGAACCCACCATCGTCGGAGCAAGTGGCTGATGGGGCAAGTGCCGGCGGAAGAACGGGCGTCGACGAGGGAGCTCACGGTGCTGCCAGGTCCAAGGACAAGGCTGCCCTGCCCATCAGCGGCGTGGCCGGCTCCCACAACGACCGGGCGCACTCCAAGACCTCGGCGTCCGTACATGCACCGTGCCCATCTCAGGAGGCGCGGGACCGGCAGCGTCATGGTGCTCACAGTACCATGTGTTTGCTGGACCAAGATCGAGCTGGTGGATCTCGGAGTGCTCAAGACCAGCATGCACGCCAACATGCTGGCACGAGCGAGGCACGGTCGCCTGGACGGGATACTGCTCCTTCTAACATAGTTAGAAGTCCGAGCATATCCCGCTCCTCGCACCGTTCGCCACCGCCACCCGCCACTCCAGCAGAAGCTTTGGCGCGAGCTCAACTGCTCCTGGACTACCCTCCAACGGCAGACAAGATCGACGACTGGAGGGCCACCATTCAGAGTCTCATCGGCTTCGCCAATGGTGACGCCCAACGGCAGCCGGGCACGTCGCTGCCGCGGCAAGTCAGCCAGGCACAAACCGGTGGCGACAAGACCGGTGGGGGTGCAACCACTGTGCACTCTCCGCCCCGAAGGCCAAGATCGCCGACTCGCCGGATCCACCTCGACAGCGACTCCACTGCGTCATTAGATCCACGAGCTCGTTGCGATCAGCGCCAAGTTCTTCACGAACGACAACAAGAAGACGCTCGTACTCGCATCGAGCGCCAAAGAGAAGCGCGACGTCAATCAGACCAGCGCGCTGGGCCCTCTGTCGACATGCATGCGCCAGGGGAACCAGGCGACTTGCCGTACGCGGTAGGTTGCCCTGCGTTTACCCGTGAGCTGCGGCAAGTCCAGTGGCCCAGCATGAAGAATTTCAAGCCAGACGTACCGGAGAAGTACGACGGCAAGTCGCATCCGTCGGAGTTCCTCAGCATCTACACCATCACGGTGCAGGCTGCCGGGGGACGGGACGACAAGATCCTTGCCAACTACTTCCCGCTGTTGCTCAAGCCCAACGCCAGATCCTGGCTCATGAACTTGCCGGACAACTCCATATCCTCCTGGGCAGACCTTTGCCATCAGTTTGTCGGCGCCTTTACAGGCGGCCACAAACCTCATGGCCAAGAGAGTGACCTTCATCTGCTAGCCCAGAAGGAAGGAGAGCCCCTGTGCAAGTACATTCAGAGATTCAGCCATGTACAGCACAACATCCCAGATGTCCACCCTGCCGCGGTCATCAGCGTGTTTCATCAGAACGTGCGTAACCGCAGGATGCGGGAGGAGATGGCGATGTGCAAGATCAGAGACGTCAGTGAGCTGTATGCCCTAGCCGACAAGTGTGCACGTGCTGAGGAAGGGAGGAGACTCCCCGGAGAGAATACAGGAGCGGGAGGATCTCACAGTGAGGATGCTGCCCTGGCAAAGAAAAACCGGCGGCGGAATAGGAAGAAGAAAGGCAAAGATGTGCTAGTCGTTGAGCAGTCCGGCAACGAAGGTGGCGCCAAGAAAGCCAATGTTGGTAGCTCCGGCAAGGAGGTTGCCGCATGCACCAACTGCCAGGCTGTAGCGGTCGCCGACAAGCAGGACGGCTCCGACAAGCAGTACTGCAAGATCCACCGCACCAAGGGCCATGACCTCCAGAGCTGCAAGAAGGTCGAGCAGCTTGTCCAGCAGCAAAAAGCTGAATACGAGCGACGCGACAAGGAGAGGGCCCAAGGTGGCGCTGGAGAATCCGGCAAGAAGCGCGTCGGCCGGGGAGGACGCCGCGGCAAGGCCAAGCAGCGGCAAGGAGACAGACCTCCCCGCGGCCGCGACAAGGATGAAGATGACGACGACGACGAAGACATGGATGATGTCGAGACCAGTGAGCAGGAGTTCCAGAAAGCCACAGAGGTCTTGTGCGTTGACGGTGGTGCTTCTCTGCATACTTCGCACCGCCAACTCAAGCAGTGGGTGCGGGAAGTCAATGCAGCAGAACCACCCGTCGAATCATGCAAGCTTCTGAAATGGTCCAGCACGCCTATCATCTTTGATATTGAGGACCACCCTGATCGCACAACTGCGGTCGGGTGCTTGCCGATGTTGGTTTCACCAACTATCCGCAACCTCAAGGTCACTAAGATGCTAGTTGACGGCGGGGCCGGCTTGAACCTGATCTCCTCCGCTGTACTCCAGAAACTCCAGATCCCTGACAGCGAGCTTGAAGAGACCGGCACATTCCAAGGAATTAACCCGGGAAGGAGCAAGCCGAAGGGGAAAGTCACGTTGCTAGTAACATTTGGCAGCGAGCTGAACTTCAGGACTAAGAGGGTCACTTTTGACGTTGCCGATATTCCATTGCCTTACAATGGGATACTTGGCCGTCCAGCACTCGCCAAGTTCATGGCAGCCTCTCACTATGCATACAACATGCTGAAGATGCCAGGCCCGATAAGCATCATCTCTATCCCCGGAGACAAGAAGGATGCTCTTATCTGCGCCGACAAGATCTACCGGGAAGCAGCAGCCGCAGCAGACGCAAGTCACTTGCCGCTGAAGCTCCCGGGGGGAAGAAGACCAAGTCCGGCAAGAGTTCTGATGCCCACTCCAGCAAGCGCACCTCTTCGGAGTGCTGCGCTGCCGTCGAGAAGGCACCATCGAGCTCCACCGGCAAGTGTAAGAAGACGATGGCAGCTCCACCAGAGACGAAAAAGGTGTCCGCCAAGGAGGACGGCACTGGTGGAACCTTCACCATCAGTACCACTCTCGACCCCAAATAGGAAAGCGCGCTCATTGCTTTCCTGCGGGCGAATGTCGATGTGTTTGCGTGGCAACCGTCTGACATCCCCGGTGTTCCCAGGAAAGTAATTGAGCACCACCTTGCCGTTTGTCCTCATGCGCGGCCCGTCAAGCAAAAGATCAGGAAGCAAGCAGTGGAGCGCCAAGAATTCATTGCAGAAGAGATCAAGAAGTTGGAAGCCGCAAGCCTTGTCAGAGGAGTGCTCCATCCTACGTGGTTGGCCAATCCTGTAGTCGTGCGCAAGGCAAACGGGAAATGGAGACTTTGTATCGATTTCCAAAGACCCATTTCCTTTGCCGCGCATTGACCAGATTGTTGACTCCACAGCCGGATGTGATTTGCTTTCATTTCTTGACGCATACTCAGGATACCATCAGATCTTCATGGCAGAAGAGGATGAGGAGAAGATCGCATTTATTACTCCATGTGGCACGTACTGTTTCGTACGGATGCCTTTCGGATTAAAAAATGCTGGTTCAACGTTTGCAAGAGTAGTTCATGTCGCTCTTGAGCAGCAGATACACAGAAATGTGGAAGCATACATGGATGACATAGTAGTCAAGAGCAAAGACAGAGCAACCCTGATTCAAGATTTAGACGAGACCTTTGCAAATCTGCGCAAGATCAGCCTCAAGCTCAACCCTGAGAAGTGCGTGTTTGGAGTCCCCTCCGGCAAGCTTCTCGGGTTCTTCGTGTCTCAGCGGGGAATTGAAGCCAATCCCGACAAGATCAAGGCCATTGAGCAGATTGAAGCACCAAAGCGCGTCAAGGATGTACAAAGACTTGCCGGTTGCGTGGCTGCTCTCAGCAGGTTTATCTCTAGGTCTGTTGAGCGTGCCCTGCCATTTTTCAAATTATTGAAAAAGGCAGGTCCAATGAAATGGACTCCGGAAGCGGAGGCTGCGCTGCAAGACTTGAAGAGATACCTGTCCTCCCCTCCAATACTTGTCGCACCTAGGCCACAAGAGAAGTTGCTGCTGTATATAGCGGCAACCAATCAAGTGGTTAGTGCTGCGTTAGTAGCAGAGAGGGAGGCAGATGACGAGCCCGCAACCACGGCAAGCACATCCAGTTACAAGCAGGGGGCTTCCCGACAAGCTCTGGTCCCGACAAAGATGAATCCGCGCAGATGCACGAGGAAATACAGAAGAAAATGGTGCAGCGCCCAGTTTACTTTGTCAGCTCCCTTCTGCAGGGGGCTAGGTCAAGGTACTCTGGCGTGCAGAAATTGCTTTTCGGCCTTCTCATGGCCTCGAGAAAGCTGCGCCATTACTTCCAAGCACATGAGATCACAGTTGTCACTCGCTTTCCGCTGAAGAGGATACTACAGAATCCAGAAGCGACAGGCAGGATTGTTGAGTGGGCACTGGAAATGTCAAGCTTTGGCCTTAAGTTTGAAAGTACTTCAACTATCCAAAGCAGAGCATTGGCAGAATTCATAGCAGAATGGACGCCAACACCAGATGAAGAAATTCCAGAAATGAGCATCCCCGTCAAGGAAGCAAGCAAAGAGTGGCTGATGTACTTTGATGGTGCCTTTTCGCTGCAAGGCGCCGGCGCTGGCGTGCTGCTTATCGTACCCACCGGAGAGCACCTCAAGTACGTATTCCAGATGCACTTTCCCAAGGAGCAAGCAACAAACAATACTGCAGAGTATGAAGGCTTGCTTGCCGGTCTTAGGATCGCGGCAGACCTTGGGATCAAGAAACTCATTGTCAGGGGTGACTCGCAGCTTGTCGTCTGGCAAGTGAACAAGAATTATCAGAGTCCGTTGATGGAAGCCTACATCAACGAAGTGAGAAATCTAGAAGAGCACTTTGACGGCCTGCAGATGGAGCATGTTCCAAGAGCTCAGAACGGCATTGCCGATGGCCTGTCAAAGTGCGCCGCACTTAAGTTACCTGTGGAACCAGGGATCTTTGTGCTCAAGCTGACTCAACCATCTGTAACGCCATCAACTGGGCAGAGCAAGAAGAGGAAGTTGATTTCTGGTGACTATTTGCCGGCAGAGCTTCCCGAAGCCGCCGCCAAGAGGGTCCCCAAGATCAACACCAAGAGCGCCGAGGAGCAATCTGCTCCGGAAAACCCCAGGGTTTGTTCTGTTTAAGCAGAAGCTCCCGACAAGTTTTGCTCCGGCAAACTTGCCGGGGAACGTCAAGCTCCGGCAGAACCGCAGATTCTTGCCGTGGAAGCGGACTTTCCCGCAGCAACAGATTTGCCTTGCGCTGAGGAGCACTCTGCTCCGGCAAACCCCAGGGTTTGTTCCGTTGAAGCAGAAGCTCCCGACAAGTTTTGCTCCGGCAAGCTTGCCGGGGAACGTCAGGCTCCGGCAGAGCCACAGGTTCTCGCCGTAGAAGCGGATGTTCCCGCAGCAGCAGATTTGCCTTTAGTCCTTGTTGTCGAGCCACAAGCTCCAGCATGGGCACAGCAGATTGTCCATTTCCTTCAGACAGGAGAACTTCCCGAAGAGCAAGAAGAAGCGGAAAGAGTAGCCCGGCAGTCAAGTATGTACCAGTTTGTCGACAAGACACTGTACAGAAGAAGACTCAACGGTGTGAAATTGAAGTGTATTCACCGGGAAGACGGACAAAAGCTGTTGGCAGAGATACATGGAGGCATATGTGGACACCACATTGGCGCAAGAGCACTTGTCGGCAAAGCATTCCGGCAAGGTTTCTTTTGGCCGACAGCCCTCCAGGATGCAACTGCACAAGTAACCAAGTGTGAAGCGTGCCAGTTCCATTCCAAGCAGATACACCAACCAGCTCAAGCTCTCCAGACGATCCCTTTATCCTGGCCATTTTCGGTCTGGGGGCTCGACATCCTCGGCCCCTTCCCCCGAGCAGTCGGGGGCTTTGAGTACTTGTACGTTGCAATCGACAAGTTCACAAAGTGGCCGGAAGTGGAACCAGTGAGGAAGGTGACAGCACAGTCAGCAGTCAAGTTCTTCAGGTCGATTGTTTGCCGCTTCGGGATCCCTAACAGGATAATCACCGACAACGGTACGCAATTTACGAGCCGCACCTTCATGCAGTACGTCCAAGATCTTGGCGCCAAGGTCTGCTTCGCTTCTGTTGCTCACCCGAGAAGCAACGGTCAAGCGGAGAGGGCAAATGCTGAAGTGCTGCGCGGGCTCAAGACCAGAACTTTCGACAGGCTGCACAAGTGCGGAAGAAACTGGATCGAGGAGCTGCCGGTGGTTCTTTGGTCGATCAGGACGATGCCAAATCGAGCCACTGGCCAGACACCTTTCGCTCTAGTCTATGGAGCAGAGGCAGTTATCCCCACGGAACTCGTATACGGGTCACCTCGAGTGCTCGCTTATGATGAGCTTGAGCAAGAGCAGCTGCGACAAGATGACGCGCTGCTCCTTGAGGAAGATCGTCTTCAGGCTGCTGTGCGAGCTGCTCGCTACCAGCAAGCTTTGCGCCGCTACCATAGCCGCAAAGTTAATGCCAGAAGTCTCGAGGAAGGCGACCTTGTTCTTCGGCATGTTCAGTCCGCCAAGAATTCCAACAAGTTGACGCCGAAGTGGGAAGGCCCTTACCGGGTGAAACGAGTCACTAGGCCTGGCGCTGTCCGCCTTGAGAACGAAGATGGCATTCCGGTGAGCAACTCCTGGAACATTGAGCATCTTCGTAAGTTTTACCCGTAAGGCGCGGTTGCCGGAACCTGTCCGGCAACCACCTTTTGTACAAGTCTTGCCGCTGTTGCATGTAATCCTTTGTACAAAGCCGGGCGCAGACCCCGTGCATAAGTAAAGCTCATGTGCTCCGCACATTTTGTCGATTTCATGCTTTTTATTTTTGGCATATACGATCTGACACTTTGTGCAGCACCTACTCCACGGTAAGCGATAACGAGCCGTAAGGCTCCGTATCTTTATTTTCTCTTCTTTCTTTTTTCTCAAGGAAAGGAAGGTTCCCTCGCCCACAAGTTTGCCGGGGGGGAAAGGAGAAGATAATGGTATGGACCAGGCGTCGTTCAAGAAAGTTTCGCCTTGCCGGGAAGCAAACAACAGAAAAGATAAGTTGCCAAAGTTTGAGCAGTCAGATTTTTTTTAAAATTTTTAAGTTATCTCCCTTGAACGACCGCGCTTTGTATGGAAAACCCGTGTGCGGAGGAACCAGCTCGTAGCTAGTGGTGCCCTTACTTTGTTTCGAGTCCGCTCAACAACTTAAGTGAGCTGCGACTAGTTGTCGCGCCCTTACTTTGTTTCGAGTCCGCTCAACAACTTAAGTGAGCTGCGACTAGTTGCGACAAGGTTTCTTGTCGGCAGCGGCACCGCCAGCAGGCTGCTGACGTCCCGCACTCAGCGCTCGCGGCTAGGGTGCCTGCGCCGGCAAGTTCCCTAAAAGCGTAGGGTAAAAGCATACAAAGCAAGGAGTCAAGTAAAGGGAATAACATTGCAATGGCTACCCAAAATAGAGTTATATTACAAAATAGCTTGTCGCAGCTCTAACAGATCGTTTTCATAACTTGATCGACAGCGACAAGAAAAAGGAGGAAACGGGCGGCCTAGTCTGCGCGATCGCCCTCAATCCTCTTGATCCCGCTCACCTTGTCCACAATGGGTGCGACAAGGGCCTTGAGCTCCTCCAGATCGGCATCCGGCGGCAAGGTCCTGAGGACATTGGTGAGGCGGAGGCCCGGGTTGCGGAAGGCCACCTTCATCAACACCTTCTGAAGGGCTCCCGCGCAGATCTTGCGCGACTCGTCGGCCAGCTGCTTTGGGATCCTCTCCCGGAGTCGCTGGAGGGCCGTCGCCACGCCCTTGAAGAACAAAACGAGCTTGGCGCTGGGTTGGAGGTTCTCGTCGGAGGGATACCCGAGATCCTCCATCCCCAGCTGCGCCAGCTCCTTGTCGATGTCTGTGGCGGCATTCACAAGACTCTCCGTCCAGTGCTCCACAGTTTCCCTGAAGGCATTTTGCGTGGTGGCAACACTTTCTAGCAGCGCCTTGTCGGCCTTGATCTCCTCCCTCAAGGCCGCCTCCTGCTTCTTGGCGCCGTCCAGAGTCTTGGTCAGAGCAGTCAGCTTCAACTCGAGATTCGCATTGGAGTCCTTGGCAGCGCTGAGCTCTTTGCCCTTCTCGGCGAGATCGGCCTCCAGCTGCGCCACCTTCGTCTCCAGCTCCTTCTTGGCGGCCTCGGCGGCGGCGGCAGCGTTCTCTGCTTGCCTGAGGGCTCCGCCAAGTCTTTTCTCGCGCGCGGCAAGCTCCTCCTCGTGGGCGTCAAGATTGACCTTCCGCTGCGCCAGCTCGCCGTCCTCCGCGGATAGCTTCACAGCGGCAAGCCGCTGTTGCTCTTCGACTTCAGCTTTCTCGAGGAGGAAGGCCTTCTGCGCTTTGTCGAGTTGCTCCCGCTCCTCCGCCAGGGACCGGAGAGCTTCCCGGTGGAAACCCCCGAGCTCTTCCGTGCGCTTCTCAATATCTGCTCCCGCCTTCGCGACAAGCGCCTCGCGGGATTCCAGCTTGGCTTGCCGCGCGCGGTAGAGCGACAACAGCTTCCGCAGCAGCTGCTCCTCTTCAGGCTCGTTCCTGCTGCTGCTTGGCGCGTCGACCAGCGTCAGTCCCGCGGAGGCAAGCACTTCCCCGTCGAAGATCTCTCCCTCGACCGGCGCCCTGGATCTTGACGCCCAGGGGAGGTTGATGAAGACGTCGTCGCCGGCCTTCAAGTAAATGCCAGGCTGGGGCTCTTCGGAGCCGGGCGCTGCTGCATCGGCGGACGGGTCGGCGGTCGGTGTAGCGCCTGGCGCTCCTGCGGCCTCAGGGCCGTTAGTGCGATCGCCAGACCCCTCACCAGCTGCTGTGGTGGCAGCCTTGGCGGCCTCTGCACCGGCGGGATCGCCAGCGCCGGCTGCTCCTTCGGCAGCAACCTCGGTCTCCATCTGCTCCATAGCAGATGGGTCTGACGGCCGGAAAGGGGAGAAGAGTCAAGCAAAAATCCAATAAAAAGAAGATCAAGAGAAGAAGAACCCATGGAAAGTTTTTCAGCGAAGGGATTACCTGTGCCGGGTTCTGCAGTCGTGGTCTCCGCCGTCGGGGGGCCGCTGGTGCTGTCCCTTGCCGGAGAACCCTCCCTTGCCGGAGACTTCTCCCTTACCGGGAAGCCCTCCCTTGCCGGAGAGTTCTCCCTTGTCGGGAGATCCTCCCTTGGCTCCTGGTGGGGCTGCTCTGCTCCTACACGAATCAGCAATCAAATGTCAGCAAAGACAGAGTACCCATGCGCACCTCACAGCGGAAAGCACTTACGTTGGGGGCTGCTCTGGAGAAGGGTTGCCGGGTCCGGCAAGGTTGTCTCGGGCGCGCCCCCCGCCGTCGCGGTGGGTTCGTCCTCGATGACGATCACCGGGACCTTGGCCCTCTTTGCTGCCCTCTGGGCCAGAGTCCTAAAGAGGAACAAGTTCAGAGAAAAGCAAGTGAGAAACAAGACAAACAACAAGGATTGAAGAAACGCAAGTACAGCAAGAGAAGCTTACTCTTCTTCTTCTTCTTCCTCGCCGGAGCTGAACGCGGAGAAGTCGAAGTCCGGCGCGCGCCCGGCTCAAGGAGGCGGAGGAGAAGCTTCCCTTGGCCGCTTGGCGGGAGCAGTGGTGGTGGTCTGGGACGACCCCGCTCCGGCTGCCGGCGCGGCGTGAGCAGCGGCAGGAACTGAAGCGGTGGTCCGGCTAGACTCCGCTCCAGTTGCCGTCGCAGCATGAGGCGCTCCCGCGACAACGGTGTTTGCCGCGGTGGAGCGTGTCACGCGGCGTGGCGACTGCTGACCCGCTTGCCGCTCCGCCACGTCACCGGCCTTGCGGAGACGCCTTCTTGGTGGGGATGGAGGCTCTACTTGCGGCGAGCTGCCCGAAGACGAGGAGGAAGAAGAGTTGATGTCCAACGAGCCGCTCGTATCCCTGGCGGGCTCGTTCGGCTCGGCGTCACGCCCGGCAAGCTCCTTCTTTCCGGCGGGCTCCCCTCGCTCGGCACGGCTTGCCGCCTCTGCTGCATCTGCCTCCTCCACGGTGAATCCAAAGTCGCCCGCGGCTGCGGCTGCCGCCGCCTCTTCCAGCCTAGTGGCGATGAGTGCCATCTCCGCATCGGTGGTGTCGCGGGTGAGGCCATCCTTCTCGTCGGAGCGGATCGGCACTTCCACCAAGTCATCGAAGAACTGCTGCACGACGTCGTCTGCAGGCTCCTGCCAAGTTGGCACAATTCCATGCGAGTCGCACTCCGGCATCATTGCACGGATGCGGTCGAGCGAGGAATTGTTGCACAGCGGAACGACGCCCCCCGGCAACCTGAAAACCTCGGGATGTTGGGGGTCATACTTGAACAGCTCCTGCAGCATCGCGTTGAGCTCCAGGACAGTGAAGTTGTAGTTGAGGCCCGGCCGCAGCCTCATGATATCTGCCGCATTCTTGAACTCCCAAGTGGGCCTCCCCCGTTCCTGCAGGGGGCGATGCGGCGGCGAAGAAAGTCTGCGCCAACAGCGCCTACAGTAAGCCCGGCAAGCCTGAGGCGTAGGATCCGGGTGACAGCAATCTTCAACCTGTCGTCTTCCGGGGCCACGTCACTCCAATCGCTGCCGCGTGCTACTGGGGTTTTGCGCCGGGTGGTGAATGGCCGCGGGTTCTCCTCGTTAATCCAGCACCAGTCTGCTCTCCATTCCTCCCACTTGCCGCGGAATTTTCCCTCCAGATACGTTTCCTTCTTGCCGGCCCTTGAGATCCAGGTGATTCCGCCGGATAGAGGCTCTCCTCTCTCTACTCGGGGTATGAAGAAGTGGCGGAAGAGAGCTACGTTGGATGGACCCCGACAAAGTTTTCGCAGAGATGTGCAAAAACTGCCATGGTCAGAACGGCATTGGGGGTGAAGTCAAGGAGGTGGAATCCGTAGGTATTCATGATGTCGCAGAAGAATTCAGAGAAGGGCGGGCAGAGCCCGCAGTAGAAGAACAATGCAAAGAAGGGGTATCCGTTTGGGGCCTTCTTCCAAGCGGCGGCGGGGAGTACCTTCGTGCGCGGATGCGCGCGCGTCTCCGTCGACCAGAAGAGGTAGAAGTTCTCCCTCAGCTCCTTCGCGGCAAGCTTGGGGGGGGGAGACGGCCCGCTCCTTCCGCAGCGCCGCAAGCCGCTGCGCCTCGGTCGACTTCACGCCCTTCCCCTTGTCGGCTTTTGGAGCCATGGCGGAAGTGGTGGAGGAGGTCGACGGCGTTGGTGGTGCTGGTGGCGATGGGGGGCGGAGCGCTGCTCTCTCTTTCTCAGCTTTGGGAAGGCGAGGGAGCGGCGGAGATTTCTGAGATTGGAAGCAGCAACTGGCAAATGGGCGAGCTGCCCCTGTTTCCTCTGCTTATAAAGAGGGAGGGGGCGGACGTTTCGCATTTCCGAATAAAGAAACCACCCACGATCTCTCCCACGACGCCGCATTCAACGCGTGCCATTCAGGGAGAGCGCGGTGGATACGGAGAGAGATACGGCGTAACCTAGGCCGCGCGTGCCCGTGCCCTGTTTTGGGCCTGGCCCAACGGCGCTCGGCACCGCGTATGGCCCAGGCCCGGGGGCTCCTGTCGGTGTACTAGAGTAGGGGTACCCTAGTATCCCGAACTTGTGCACGGGCAGTCGCAGCGTCCCGCGGCAAGGCTTGCCGGGTGACCGCCAAGGTCCTCCGTGGTTCCTTTGGAGCCATTCAAGGACAAAGTATCCAAGCCAAGGAGACAAGACCCCGGCAAGAGGAGCTTGCCGGGAAGGCCAACCAAGGCACCTCAAGGAACTTGCCGCGACGCGCCACGCGCCCCGGCAAGGCCCAGTGAGCGACAAGCTCCCGGACGCGACACGACAACGACCACGGCAAGGCGCTTGCCGCGGCAAGCCACCACTCCGCGCCCGCGCTCCAGCACATCCACCAACGTGTCGCTCTGGGACCCTTCCAGGCGTACGTGGCGGGAGGCTGTGCAGCCAGGGGTGCGCGGTGGCAAGCGGCGCTGACAAGATTGCCATCGTGGCAAGCGGTGGCGTCCCTGACGGTCCCTTTTGCACTATTTAGGCAACGCAGACGGGCATTTAATGCCCTTGTCCCCTGTCGTCAGGGTTAGGTATGATACACTGTAGCAGGTAGCTGTACCTACCGCAGCACCTTTCCATTTTTACCCTTGTCTACGTTGCCACCTGTCGGTGACCCCTTGAGCATATAAAAGGAGGCCCATGCGCAACGTAGGGGGGGTTAGCTGGTTAGCTGGTTAGCTGGTTAGCAGGTTAGCTAGTTAGCCAGTTCAGAGGAGATTCACGCTCGGTCTCGTTAGCTGCTGGGGTGTACTGTAGCACTCCGCGCTCCCGAGCAAGGAATCAATACAAACCACAAAGCAGGAGTAGGGTTTTACGCATCCGTGCGGCCCGAACCTGGGTAAACTGCTCGCGTGCCTCGCCTCGATCCGCTCTTTGCACGGCCTCCGCCCTCACCGAATCGAAAGGGACTCGGCCCGCCGGTCCCATAGGTGTCCGTGGATCAGTCCCCCGACAGTCTCTTTACTCGTTCCGTAACACATCATCCCGTGATCAACTCCTTGATCACATTGTGCACATTATGATGATGTCCTATCGAGTGGGCCCAGAGATACCTCTCCGTTTATACGGAGTGACAAATCCCAGTCTCGATTCGTGCCAACCCAACAGACACTTTCGGAGATACCTGTAGTGTACCTTTATAGCCACCCAGTTACGTTGTGACGTTTGGCACACCCAAAGCACTCCTATGGTATCCGGGAGTTGCACAATCTCATGGTCTAAGGAAACGATACTTGACATTAGAAAAGCTTTAGCATACGAACTACATGATCTTGTGCTAGGCTTAGGATTGGGTCTTGTCCATCACATCATTCTCCTAATGATGTGATCCCGTTATCAACGGCATCCAATGTCCATGGCCAGGAAACCGTGACCATCTATTGATCAACGAGCTAGTCAACTAGAGGCTTACTAGGGACATGGTGTTGTCTATGTATCCACACTTGTATCTGAGTTTCCTATCAATACAATTCTAGCATGGATAATAAACGATTATCATGAACAAGGAAATATAATAATAACTAATTTATTATTGCCTCTAGGGCATATTTCCAACATAGAGGAGATAGGCCAAAAGGAAGGAGGCCTGCGCCCCCCTTCTGATACGAATTGGACAAGGGGTGCAACCCCCTTTTCCTTCTCCCTCTCCTCCTCTTTCCTTCTCTCCTACTCCAACTAGGAAAGGAGGAGTCCTACTCCCGGTAGGAGCAGGACTCCCCCCTTGGCGCGCCCTTCTCCTAGGCCGGCCGCCTCCCCCCTTGCTCCTTTATATACAGGGGCAGGGGGCACCTCTAGACACACAAGTTGATCAAGTTGATCGTCTCTTAGCCGTGTGCGGTGCCCCCCTCCACCATCACTAGTAGAAAAAGGGTCAAATGTGAAGCACATTAGTGCCGGTTTGAATTTGAGTGGTCACTAATGTGACCATTAGTGTCGGTTCCAACGGCTAGGCGGGCGGGCATCATTAGTACCGGTTCGTGGGTAACCTTTAGTACCGGTTCATGCCACAAACCGGTACTAATGAGGCTGTGTCTGGCTATGGTCAGTCTGGGGCCCCCACGAAGACCTTTAGTACCGGTTCATGCCATGAACCGGTACTAGAGTTTCTTTGTAAGCTGATTTTTAGTCCCACCTCGCCAAGAGAGAGGCAGTATGAGCGGTTTATAAGCCGTGAGTGCACAGACAATGACGAAGAGTTGCAATGCTCACCTACATGTTGATTAGCTTCAAGCCTTGCGGAATAGTATAGATTGCACTGAGCTATGTGTAGTGCAGTCTACACTATTCCGAATGGCTTGAAGCAAATTAACCAGCATTGCACCTCTTTTTTATTTTTAATAACTTATTTGAACTCCGGACTTCTTTTGTGTTTAGTATGCAGCATTCAAAGCGACGTCATCAATTTCCAACATGTTCTGACATCATTTGTTGTTTTTCGGTCATTTACCTAATTGTTTAGAGAGCTAAATGACCGTGAAATTGAAAACCACTACAAAATGAATTCTGAAAATGTTGAAACTTGGCATGGTATCATCATATCACCCGCATAGCATGCGCAAAAGAGTAGAGAGGGTCACGGCAAAAACTGGACAAACTTCGTGTACAAACTAGACATACTCTTTCGGAGTATCAGGGTTTCGGACGAGAACTTGTCTGTTACACGGCCACTTCAATGTTTTTTAAACTTATTTGAACTCCGGACTTTTTTGTGTTCAGTATGCAGCATTCAAAGCGACGTCACCAATTTCCAACATGTTCTGACATCATTTGTTGTTTTTTGGTCATTTACCTAATTGTTCAGCATGCAGCATTCAATTTCCAAAAGAAAATAAATAGAAGAAAATAAATAATGCAGAAAATAAAAAATATACAAAAAATTACTCAAAAATAAATAGAAGAAAATAAATAATGCAGAAAAGAAAAAACTATATAAAAAACTACTCAAAAATAAATAGAAAAAATAAATAATGCAGAAAAGAAAAAATTATATAAAAAATTTGTTGGTGCGCTGCCCAGTTGTAACACCCCGGATGTAACCTTCCCAATTTGTACTCCAACTCTTGCCATTTCCGGCGTTAAGTTATTTTATTTTCTCGGGTTCGGGTCTTTGTCTCCATGTGTTGTTATCGTTGTCATGCATCTCATATCATGTCATCATGTGCATTGCATTTGCATACGTGTTCGTCTCATGCATTCGAGCATTTTCCCCGTTGTCCGTTTTGCATTCCGGCGCTTCGTTCTCCTCCGGTGGTCATTCCTACCTTTCTTTCGTGTGTGGGGATTAAACATTTCCAGATTGGACCGAGACTTGCCAAGCGGGCCTTGGTTTACTACCGGTAGACCGTGTTTCAAGTTTCGTATCATTTGGACTTCGTTTGATACTCCAACGGTTAACCGAGGGACCGAAAAGGCCTTGTGTGTGTTGCAGCTCAACACCCCTCCAATTTGGCCCCAAACCCACCTAACTCTTCTCCATCATCTAGAGCGTTCGATCACGATCGCGTGGGAAAAAACCGCACCTCATTTGGACTCTCCTAGCTCCCTCTATGCCTATTTAAACACCCCTCCGTTTTCGGATCTCCTTCCTCCCCGAAACCCTAAAAAAATCCCCTCGCGCGCACCGGACGTGTCCGTTTCTCGCCGGACGGACTCCACCGCCGCCCGCAGCCACTGAGGGGCTGCCACGTGGCCTCCCCGCGCCGCCTCCTCCGCCGTCCCGCCGCGGCCCATCGCGGGCCCTCCCCGCCGCCACTCGGGCCCGCGCCGTGCTGCCGCCGCCTCGTGCCACCAGCCGCCGCTGCCGCGCCAAGCCGCCGCCTCTCCGCCCGCACGCCGGCCGCCGCCGCCGCCTCTCCGCCCGCACGCCGGCCGCCGCGACCGCCTCCTCGCCGTGGTCGCCGCGCCACCACCCGGCTCCGGCCTCCTCCTCCCTCCTCGGCCACCGCGGCCCCCAACTCCGGAGAACAGGACCCCGGCGTCGAACCTCGTGCAACGTGCAGATCCGGATCTCGGATGAACAGTAAACCCTAGGGGTAAAATTTCGTCTAAGTCCCAGAATTTCCGATCCAAGTGCTTCTGTTCGTGACCCCGTAACTTTGCATCTGTAGCTCCGATTCATCCATATAGCATATCAAAATGTTCACCTCAGAGAGTATATCATTTCATTCCATTGCATCATTTTCATTTGAGTTCATCTTGATACCCGAAATGCTGTTAGAAGAGGGCTACTTGAGATAATTGTCAGACCTGCTACTCCGTTTAGGTTTTTGTCATTTTTGCCATGATTATTGTGTGCATGCTATGCCCATAAGTTCTACATATGTTTTGTTAAGGGTTTTGTCATCTTTCAAGAGGTGCAACCCATGTATTTTTGTGATGTGTGTGGTGACTTGTGCAAGCTTGCAAAGTGGTGCACTTGCTAATTCTGTTTTCAGGGACTTAGTGATTTCACTAAGTCCTGGAGCTATTTATCTCATGTTGCCATATGTTCTTGTTGTTTCCTAGTGATCCGTGCCTCTTTTGAGGATGATCAGTAAGGGAGTTTTGTTAATCTTGTAGTACTCTATCAATCCATGTCTTTGTTTGCAATTGTGGATCACCCTAGCTTGAGTCAATCGAGCTCTACTTTTGCTACTTTGTGAATTTGGGCAGATTGTCAACTTGTTAGCAATTTTGCCGGTGATGTTGTAGTTGATCCGTGCATGCTATGCTATTGTTCTTGCCATGTCTAGATTGCATTTTGTGTCTTATTGATGGGTGTATGCTTGTCTTGCCATGAATTGCTCTGTAGTGAGTGCATCGAGCTCGTAAACATGCCTACTTGAGTTATATTTCAGCATGTGCCAGTTTTCACTAAGTCTGAGAACTGATTATGTTTTTGCTATGTTCACGTGCTTGCAATTGTATTTTTTGATCCCTTTTGGCTCAAGGTCACTAAGGGACTTTTGTTAAGCTCTTTGAGTAGCTCCATGCCATGCTTTACTTTGCCATGTTCAGATCCTGTAGCATGTAGTTTTGCTGCTCCGAAGAGGGCTACCTGATCTGAAATTCCAGACAAGTGTTAATTTCACTAAGTCTGAGATCTGTTTGTCATATGCATTTTTGCCATGCTTGTTTGAACCTGTTAATGGATGAATTGGCCGTAGCTCAGTGCTAGACTTTTGTTAAGCATCTTGTGTGCATCCCTGCCATGTATCTTGTTGTCATATTTGGGTGCTGTAGCATGTTCATTTCGTTGCATTTAGATGCCTACTTGCTGTAAATCGCAGACCGGTGTCATATTTGAATCGCTTGCCATTTCCAAACCGTAACTCCGATTCCGGCATTCTTTATATCGTTTTCAAGCGATTTCATCTCATCTTTCTAGTGACATACTTGGATTTCCATGTTGAGGCCAGGTTCATGCATTTACTGTCATATCTTGCATTTTGCATCCCGCATCGCATCCCGCATAGCATATCATCATTGCATCATATTGCTTGATCCTTGCACGTGGTTGATTGTATCCTTGTTGCTTGTTTGTCTTGTTTGGGTAGAGCCGGGAGATGAGTTCGCTAACGAGGAGCCCGTTGAGTTTGCTTTCGAGGATCCAGTCAACTCTAACAACTGTGCAGGCAAGATGATCATACCCTCGAAATCACTACTATCTTTGTTATGCTAGTTTTCTCTCTCTTTTGCTATGCCATTGCTACGATGCCTACCACTTGCTTTCAAGCCTCCCAAATTGCCATGTCAAACCTCTAACCCACCATTGTCCTAGCAAACCGTTGATTGGCTATGTTACCGCTTTGCTCGGCCCCTCTTATAGCGTTGCTAGTTGCAGGTGAAGATTGAAGGCTGTTCCTGGTTGGAACATTTATTTACTTGTTGGGATATCATTATATTGCCATGTTATCTTAATGCATCTATATACTTGGTAAAGGGTGGAAGGCTCGGCCTCTTGCCTAGTGTTTTGTTCCACTCTTGCCGCCCTAGTTTCCGTCATATCGGTGTTATGTTTCCGGATTTTGCGTTCCTTACGCGGTTGGGTTATAATGGGAACCCCTTGATATTTCGTCTTGATTAAAGCTTTTCCAGCAATGCCCAACATTGGTCTTATCATTTTCCACCTAGCCTTTTCTTTCCCTTGGGTTCTGCAGACTCAAGGGTCATCTTATTTTAGCCCCCCCACCCCCCCCCCCGGCCAGTGCTCCTCTGAGTGTTGGTCCAACCGAGCAATGTCCGGGGCTACCAGGGGCAACTCTGGGCTGGCCTACCCGACGTCTGGCTCATCTGAGTGTGCCCTGAGAACAAGATATGTGCAGCTCCTATCGGGATTTGTCGGCACATTCGGGCGGTGTTGCTGGTCTTGTTTTAACCTGTCGAAGTGTCTTGAGTAACCGAGATACCGAGTCTGATCGAAACGTCTTGGGAGGAGGTCTATTCCTTCGTTGACCGTGAGAGCTTGTCATGGGCTAAGTTGGGACTCCCCTGCAGGGATTGAACTTTCAAAAGCCGTGCCCGCGGTTATGGGCAGATGGGAATTTGTTAATGTCCAGTTGTAGATAACTTGAACCTTAAATTAATTAAAATGAATCAACCGAGTGTGTTACCGTGATGGCCTCTTCTCGGCGGAGTCCGGGAAGTGGACACAGTGTTGGAGTAATGTTTGCGCAGGTTGCTCTCTAGTTTCTCGCCCGCGCTTTGCCTCCTCTTCTCGCTCTCTTTTGCGAATAAGATAGCCACCATATTTGCTAGTCGCTTGCTGCAGCTCCACATATATTTACCCTGCCTTACCTATAAGCTTAAATAGTCTTGATCGCGAGGGTGCGAGATTGCTGAGTCCCTGTGGCTCACAGATTACTATTACACCAGATGCAGGGCCTGATAATTCCGCTCCAGGAGATGCGTATGAGCTCAAGTGGGAGTTCGACGAAGACTCTCAACGATACTATGTTTCCTTTCCCGATGATCAGTAGTGGTGCCCAGTTGGGGGTGATTGGGACCGTGTCGCATGTTGGGTTATCTTTCATTTTGGTGCCGTAGTCGGGCCATGAGTGTTTGGTTGATGTAATGTTATTTATGTACTTGATTGACGTGGCGAGTGTAAGCCAACTATGTTATCTCCCCTTTAATTATCATATTACATGGGATGTTGTGAAGATTGCCTAACTTGCGACATATGCCTTCAATGCGATTATGTCTCTAAGTCGTGCCTCGACACGTGGGAGCTATAGTCGCATCGAGGGTGTTACACCAGTGGGCCTGCCAGACCTACGGTGTGCAAATGCAGGCCCAGAAGGGCCAGCTGGCTCACAGGGCAGCACGCCCTAATTAATTAGGCCCAGAAGCCTGCTATATAGAGGAGTTCGAAGAGGTAGCCGCGGCTGGGTTTATAAACCAGTGCGGCTGCCCTTCACCCGGCGAGGTGGGACTAAACTTTGGGGTGGCAGCACGAGGCCTTTAGTACCGGTTGGTGGCTCCAACCGATACTAAAGACCACCCTTTAGTACCGGTTGGAACCACCAACCGGTACTAAAGGCCTGCTCTTCCCGCCTCTTGGCCTGGCCAAAGTTGGCCTTTAGTACTGGTTGGTGGCTTCAACCGGTACTAAAGGCCTCTTACAACACTTACGAAAATTCAGTTAGATCTCCCCACTTCTTTCGTCTCCAACCTCTCGTGCGCCACTCGAACCCGTCCTCGCCGCTCGTCGCCCGTCGTCCATCGTCGTCGTCGCTGTCCCCGCCGCCGCCCGTCGTCGTCGCCGTCTCGCGCCGCCGCCCCAAACGCCGCGCGCTGCCGTCCGTCGTCGTCCCACCGCAGTCCCGTACGTCTCTCGCTCTCGCGTATACCCGCCGCGCCGCCGTCCGTCGTCGTCGCACCCGGCCCGTATGGCGGCGCCCCCACCCGTACGCCGCTGCCCCCGCCCCGTACGCCGGCGCCCCCGCTCGTATGTACGGGGCGGCGGCATACGGGGCCGCACACATACACACATACACACATGCATATATACGTACACACAACACACACACATATACACACACATACACACACACACATTTTTTTACTTATTTTCTGTTTTTTAGAAAAGTTAATTAGATGATCGAATGTTTGATTAATGTCGAATGTTAGATGAATTAGCTAGATAGAAAATTGTCGAACTAGAGATTTGAACTAGTTGAATAATTAATATAACTAGTTTATTTTTAGTAAGAAAATTATTGAACTAGTTTATTTAGGTATATGAGATTTGAACTGGTTCAATAATTAATATAACTAGTTTATTTTTAGTAAGAAAATTGTCGAACTAGTTTATTTAGGTATATGAGTTTTGAACTAGTTCAATAATTAATATAACTAGTTTATTTTTAGTAAGAAAATTGTCGAACTAGTTTATTTAGGTATATGAGATTTGAACTAGTTCAATAATTAATATAACTAGTTTATTTAGGTATATGAGATTTGAACTAGTTCAATAATTAATATAACTAGTTTATTTTTAGTAAGAAAAATTAGGTATTTGAGATTTGATGATCTAATTAAAATATTATTTGTTAATGAGTTTTTCTGTTTATTTAATTTTTTATATATTTTGAGTTTATATAAATGTTAGATTAATGTCGAATGTTAGATGAATTAGATAGAAAAGTTAAATATATAGTAATATCAATTGTTAGAGATGAATATATTTAGATATATTAATATCAAATGTTAGATGAATATATATTTGGCTAGATATTAATTAATGTTAGATAGTAATAGGTGTTTAATGTTTCACCTATATGACATAGGAAATGTCATCTGACGACGAAAAAGATTTCATTATGTGCGAACACTGTGAAGACCAGCGCGACCTGTGCGACATAAATTTCCTTGTTGATGGTAGGCGCTTCAGCATCAAGCTGGATGAGACATTCGAAGTTGATACAGTAAGTCACTTTGTCAATTATTATTTGAATGCAAAACTTATGCTTCATTTGCTTCAACTTATAATTTTAAATTTTCACTATTCTATTAGCGCATCCCCTGCCATGCAAGAATTTTTGTCTTGGATAAGATAGGTTTTAGTGTTATAGATGATATGGAGGTAAAGAGAGTTTACTTGAAGACGGAGCATGGGTATACTTTCAACGTCAAATTATATAATGAAGACACATACACCTATTTTGAATGCAAAACTTGGCAAGCACTATGCAAGGCTTATGCATTTGAGCCTGGTATGGTTGTCACCTTTGATATTCGTCCGGAAGATGATATTGAAGGTAATATAGACATCTGGGTCGATGTGCAAACTCCTCCAGTTCTACCATTATGTGAGTTTTTCTCAACCATGCATGCATATGTTTATGTCTTTGATACAGTTTATTCAAAAATAGTTGACAACTAATTTGTATTGTCAGCTTATTTCGGTTCAAGCAAACATGTCAGGCGCTTGGTAGACATGACCTACTACTGCCCCAGGGCTCAACTAAACTGCAAGGAGATAAGTCATTATGTTTCATGGCTTGAGGATCTTAATACTGTCAAGACAAAAAAAATTCCTGAACTTAGAAATGTTAGTACTCAAAACGTGCGACCAATGGTGATCGTATTGAACTACGGTCACATCTATAATCGAAAGATGGTAAGATTTTAACTATTTGTCCTTAATGAAGGAAATATGCCCTAGAGGCAATAATAAAGTTATTATTTATTTCCTTATATCATGATAAAAGTCTATTATTCATGCTAGAATTGTATTAACCGGAAACATAATACATGTGTGAATACATGGACAAACAGAGTGTCACTAGTATGCCTCTACTAGACTAGCTTGTTAATCAAATATGGTTATGTTTCCTAACCATGGACAAAGAGTTGTCATTTGATTAACATGATCACATCATTAGTTGAATGATCTGATTGACATGACCCATTCCATTAGCTTAGCACCCGATCGTTTGGTATGTTGCTATTGCTTTCTTCATGACTTATACATGTTCCTATGACTATGAGATTATGCAACTCCCGTTTGCCAGAGGAACACTTTGTGTGCTACCAAACGTCACAACGTAACTGGGTGATTATAAAGGAGCTCTACAGGTGTCTCCAAAGGTACATGTTGGGTTGGCGTATTTCGAGATTAGGATTTGTCACTCCGATTGTCGGAGAGGTATCTCTGGGCCCTCTCGGTAATGCACATCACTTAAAGCCTTGCAAGCATTGCAACTAATGAGTTAGTTGCGGGATGATGTATTACAGAACGAGTAAAGAGACTTGCCGGTGACGAGATTGAACTAGGTATGGGATACCAACGATCGAATCTCGGGCAAGTAACATACCGATGACAAAGGGAACAACGTATGTTGTTATGCGGTCTGACCGATAAAAGAGTTTCGTAGAATATGTAGGAGCCAATATGAGCATCCAGGTTCCGCTATTGGTTATTGACCGGAGACGTGTCTCGGTCAAGTCTACATTGTTCTCGAACCCATAGGGTCCGCACGCTTAAGGTTACGGTGACAGTTATATTATGAGTTTATGCATTTTGATGTACCGAAGGTTGTTCAGAGTCCCGGATGTGATCACGGACATGACGAGGAGTCTCGAAATGGTCGAGACATAAAGATTGATATATTGGAAGCCTATGTTTGGATATCGGAAGTGTTCCGGGTGAAATCGGGATTTTACCGGAGTGCCGGGAGGTTACCGGAAGCCCCCGGGAGCTATATGGGCCTAAGTGGGCCTTAGTGGAAAAGAGAAGGGGCAGCCCAAGATGGGCCGCGCGCCCCTCCCCTCCCTTGGTCCGAATAGGACAAGGAGAGGGGGCCGGCGCCCCTCTCTCTTTTCCCCCCTCCGCGAATCCTATTCCAACTAGGATTGGGGGGGGGGGGGAATCCTACTCCCAGAGGGAGTAGGACTCCTCCTGGCGCGCCTCTCCTAGGCCGGCCGCACCCCCCCCCTTGAGCCTTTATATATGGAGGCAGGGGCACCCCAGAAAAACACAAGTTGATCCACGTGATCATATTCTTAGCCGTGTGTGGTGCCCCCTTCCACCATAGTCCTCGATAATATTGTAGCAGTGCTTAGGCGAAGCCCTGCAGCAGTAGTACATCAAGATCGTCACCACGCTGTCGTGCTGACGGAACTCTTCCCCGACACTTTGCTGGATCGGAGTCCGGGGATCGTCATCGAGCTGAACGTGTGCTAGAACTCGGAGGTGCCGTAGTTTCGGTGCTTGATCGGTCGGGCCGTGGAGACGTACGACTACATCAACCAAACGCTTCCGTTGTCGATCTACAAGGGTACGTAGATCACACTCTTCCCCTCTCGTTGCTATGCATCACTATGATCTTGCGTGAGCGTAGGAATTTTTTTGAAATTACTACGAAATCCAACACTTAATTAGTGCATCTTTTGCATACATTATTTTTGAAGCTAAACTTTCATTGCTTAGTATATTAATTATACGATGTTCTTCAACAGGGACTTCCGATGACAGTTGTGCCTCAGTGGGTCGAGACTAAAGGTGACATGTCAATGGTTAG
This sequence comes from Triticum aestivum, assembly GCF_018294505.1. Lineage (NCBI taxonomy): Eukaryota > Viridiplantae > Streptophyta > Magnoliopsida > Poales > Poaceae > Triticum > Triticum aestivum. The sequence continues at coordinate 638,996,330 of NC_057812.1, forward strand.
CTTACGGCCAAGATATCCTACATTGCACATGAGTGCATTCAGGATTTCTGAAAGCGAAGAATGCTTAATAGTGAAAGATTGGAGCAAAATTGTTAACGATCGCAGAGAAGTACTAGGGGGCAGCAAGGAGAAGTGCAACCCAAGATTAGGAGACAGATTCATCTGCATGCTCCCGTATGATGAATCAGGAGAGCTGTACATGTTCTATGCTATTCTACCTAAGAGGGAGCAGCACTAGTTCATGCTCTTAATTAGTGTCTCATGTCCGTGTCCTGAACTTTGATGTTGGTGATGATTATGTTGAACTCGATGATATCTTTGCTTCTGTTACAAAGTGAATGTTTCCTTTTTAAGCTAGCCAGTGTTGGTGATGATTAGATAGCTAGCGGTAATGACTATGATGATTAAATAGTGGTAATTAGACGACTACAATGATTTTTAGCTAGCTAGAGTTTATTTATTTATTAATATGCGATGATGATGATGATGATGATGATGATGATGATGACGACTACAACTCATTATAACGTAAAACAATCCTAAATTAAATTGATAACACAAATTTAATTAAAAAATACAAAATAAAACAAAAACCCACAAACATTTAGTACCGGTTGGTGTTACCAACCGGTACTAAAGGGCTCCCGGCCCCCGGAGCTGGCTCGTGCTACGTGGTTTCCCTTTAGCACCGGTTCGTGCTGAACCGGTATTAAAGGGGGGCCTTTAGTGCCCACACTTTAGTGCCGGTTATGGAACCGGCACTAAATGGCCTTACGAACCGGTGCTATTGCCCGATTCTGCACTAGTGCATAGTCCACCTCGATAATACTGTAGTGGTGCTTAGGCGAAGCCCTGCGTCGGTAGAACATCAACATCATCAACACGCCGTCGTGCTGACGAAACTCTCCCTCAACACTCGGCTGGATCGGAGTTAGAGGGATGTCATCGGGCTGAACGTGTGCTGAACTCGGAGGTGTCGTGCGTTCGGTAGTTCATCGGCCGGATCGTGAAGACGTACGACTACATCGACCGCGTTGTGCTAACGCTTCTGCTTTCGGTCTACGAGGGTACGTGGACAACACTCTCCCCTCTTGTTGCTATGCATCACCATGATCTTGCGTGTGCGTAGGAATTTTTTTGAAATTACTACGTTCCCCAACAGTCTCCACTTCTGCTCCCCCCGTCTCCCCCGTGTCCATCTCCTGTGCCCCTGCACCACCTCCTCCCTCCTATATCCTACGCATGCTTCTATTGCAGCGCCGACTAACTCACCGGCGGCAGCCCAGCGACTCCCCCATGGTCGAAGCTTTGAACTCTTTCACGGTCACCATTGTAGCATCTCGCAGACGCGGTTCCAGCTCGCCATCGACACCGTTGTAGCATCTACCCCCACGTCCAGAGAAAAACTAGTCTCACCGTCGCCATCATTGCAGCTCGCTGCGGAGGCCCTTGTAGCATCACAGGGATAAGGTTCTAGCACGCCGCAGGCATGGTCGCAACATCCTGCTTTGTAGGAATCTAGCTCGCTGCGCCCGTTGTTGCAAAACGCCGTGGTCACCATTGTAGCGTCCACAAGACTTGATTCCGGCAAAACACGAACTCGATTGCAGCTCCACAAACACGTGGTGCCAGCATCCCTACTGTTCACGTAGGCACCGCCGCAGTCGAGAACATCATCATGGTTGCAGCTTGCCGCTTAGCCGTTTCCAGCATGCCAAGCAGCCGGTTCCAGCAAAACTCCATGGCCGGTAGCAGCTTACCGGCGTGCTCGTCGTCGATCACGGCTGATGCCACAGCTCATGCTTATCGGTCACATCTCACAGTCGTAACATCCCGATCATAGGTTCCAGCAAAAAATGAGCGCCCGTTCCAGCAAAATCAAGCAACGGTTCTAGCAAAAAATCATCTTCGCCGTTGAGTCGCGATGCCGGTTGCCGCTTGCACTGCCACCGGCTGTAGCAATTTGAAACGCTGGTTGTAGCATGGCCTGACACGATTGTAGCAAAATTCCCGACATCGGCTTGTGCAATGTAGCAAAAAATGTCACACCGGTTGTAGCAAATGGAGACACCGGCTGTAGCAAATTGTGATGCCGATTGAAGCAAAAAAGCAACGCGGTTGTAGCACAGGGTCGACGCCGGTGATGGTTTATAGCAAAATGAGGCATCGTTCGCCATCCCGGCCGGGTCGTCTCTCTATCATGAATGGATGTAGCAAAAATCCTCGTCGGTTGTAGCAACAATTGACGATGATTGCAGCAAAAAAGTCATCTCCGTCGTCATGGGTCATAGCTCCGTCATGGGCCGTGGATGGATGTAGCAAATTGCCGTCACCGTGGTAGCAAAAAGTGAACACGGTTGCATCAAATCATTGTTGTAGCAGTACCACTTATACTGGTTCCAGCAAAAGAAACTCGCCGCAACAAAATTGCAGCACCACCATGCCGCCGCCGTAGCACGTCCATCGCAGCACCACCCGTGTCGCCGGCCGCAGCTCTCAGCGTCACCACTCGCACTCGTTGAAGCTTTTTTTTTGTCGGTTGAAGTTTTCTTTTTGGTGTCGGTTGAAGCTTTTTTCCATCGCCGACGCTTGCTGCACAGGGTTGCATGAACGATTGCCACCAGTCATCACCATTAAAATGGATGTAAAAAAAACTCGCTGGTTGTAGCAAAAGACAACGGTGGTTGCAACAAAAATTGCCGTTGCCGTTGTCTTGGGTTGCATCTCTGCCATGAATTTATGTAACAAATTTTCACGTCGGTTGTAGAAAAATTCAACGACGGTTGCAACAGAAACTCTTGTCCCCGTCGTCGCGTCGTAGCTCCACCATGAGTCGACGGTGCAAAAACTGTCGCCGGTTCCAGCACACCGCGACGTTGGTTCCAGCATGCAATCACCACGGTCGCAACATGCAGCACCCTCGCCTGCCCTTGAGCTCGCAGAACCGTGATGGTGTGGGCATGGCCATGGTCACCACGGTTACAACATAGCGGACAAACGAATGCAGTCTGTGGTAGCAGCTCTTTCCCCAACCCACCTCGGAGCTTCAGTGAGCAGTTGGTGAAGATAAAGTATCGAAGACCACCTGTGTGTGCTCCTCATTTTTTTTTCAAGAATCAGGTGGGCTCTTTGTGTGAAAGAAGATAAGAGAAAGGGCTGAAGACTGAACGAGCGGCCGTGATGGGCCAAGGGCACGTGATGGGCTGAGAAAGGGAAAACCAACCATGCAAACATGGATCTGGGAGATGCTGAGCGGGATGGCTACACGATCGAGCGGTGCGTGCGGTATGCAACGTTTCCCTTAGATCAATGTATCAGGTGAAGCATTCGGTAGCAAGATGTGAATTTGTTCCTACGAAACTGCTGGTAGAACTCTCTATCTGATTTTTGGCGATGCAACGAACTCCTCCAATATCCATCGATAAAAAATACTTCCAACTACATGAGCAATGTGTGTAACCTAAAGTAGAGGCAACGACGACCAACAGACAACCCCTCATCACACGAGAAACCTCCCGCCAAAATAGATGTAACCAGCCGGTAACGGTGGACCTCGAGCCAAGTTCAACTTTCAAGTAAAAAATTCACACAAAATAACTAAAGACGGCACCTAAAGAGGGCCGCTTAATATTCGATACACATATTGTTTAACCTGTCTATTACAATGACCAAATGACCGGACCTGACTTTATATATTATTCGACCTCTAGAAACTTGCCTAACAAGTTGACTGAATACTTGGAGCGCCTCTAGTAGCAGCTTAGGATTCTTCGGTTAATCTCAAGAAAGTAGTACTCAAGTGCGTGTACAACTTGGACTACTTTTGGACGTGGCAAACAAAAGAAACAACCAAATTGATACACACCTTGATCGAACGTGCTAGTGTATGTATCATTTGCATGCACATGCATGTATTGGACTCCTTGTACATGCACTAGTAATCATGCACGTGCAATGCACGTATTAAAATAACACACATACTCCCTCCGTCTTTAAATATTTGTTTTTCTAAAGATTTCAACAAGTGATTACATACGGAACAAAATGAGTGAATCTACACTCTAAAATATGTCTATATACATCCGTGTATGGTAGTCTATTTGAAATCTCTAAAAAGACAAATATTTAGGAACGGAGGCTGTATTATGTAGTGACTGAGCGAGTGGTTACTCATGCTATTGGGCAAAAAAAAGGCCCAAGAGAACAAGCACATGAAGTTCTTGCTTCATTCCTCTCGAATATCGTCCGACGGGTTTGCATGCTTGATCCCAGGCTTGAAGCCCAAGCTACCCCCACCTATAACCATGAAGGCAACGATGGCTCGTATATTGGTGGAAAACTCAGAACCAACAAATTTGATTCGAACAAAAAAGTCAAGGCTAGCTTATGCTCACCGACAAATAGCGGTCATATAAGACCGAAGCTATGTGTAGACAAAAATAAAAAATAAAACCCTAACAATTAGATCAGGAATCGGCAAACTACAACAATGATCATATCCGCACCAATCATCTCATGACATCATATGGACGATGATGCTCTTAACAGCAACGCCTTCGAGAAGGGAGCGACGCTCAAGCACCGTTGTCACCGGATCCAACCAACAAGGCAAGAATCTATATTTTCACCCTAAAGAACCAGTCCGAGCATATCCAGCAATGCCTTCAACAAGGTAAAACATAAGAAAAAAATATCGCCATTGCTAGGTATGACCACCTTGGGTCAGACCTGGGCTCTTCACCCCGAAGGTCGAGACCGACTTCTCCGTGATCCTGACAGCTACATGAGATTTGCAACCGCCACCGCTACACAACCATCCCTCTGTATCAAGTGGTCCTCCTTAATCTGCATCTCACACTGAAGTCAACCATTAGATTTGGAGGGATGAACTCCGCCGCATCTGACCTTCAACGTCATGGAGCCATGGTGGGCCACTACAGGTCTACAACTACCACCATCGTCTGACCTGATCTTGATCACCACAACCGAACCACCCCAATCTGAATTTGGGCAAGAACATGAAGGATGCCAGCCACCCAACAACAGATCAGGAGCGGCCGCCCAACAATATGCATGTATCAATCAAAATCTCTAATTTGCAAGGCTGAAAAGCTACATGTCGTGCATCTGCAAGAGCGTGAGAAGAGTAATGGTATACCTGCAAACGAAATTGGAGATTACACTCATAAAGCATAAAATAAAGTAAGTTGTGCTTCTGAGAAAAGGTCCACCTACAGTGAGATGGCTCATACATCCATAATAATAAATGGTGTTGGTTTCGAACTCTTTGTTCCATCCAAAAATCCCAAGTCCACACTGTCATCCTAAAAGCAGCAAGGATGTATGGCGAGTATATCAAACTTACATGGAAGATATCTTCTTTTAGCTTGGTATGCCCAAAATCATCATAGACTTTCGGAAATCAGAAAAGGCGGGTGGGTTTCATATGAACAATAAAGAATGAAAACAACGCTTGATGATAATTTTAGTATCCCTGGTTACTTCCAAACAGTAAATTAAGAACTGTCACAGCTAATGACCAAGTATTTGTAAGAAAAATCCATAATTATGTTATCATACAGTAAAATAACGATGGAGACACCACCTAATGAGTAATGACCAATGGTCTTTTCAGAACATCTTGCAGCCGAACGAATCATGAACCACTAACCAATGGTCTGAAGCCACTCGCTAATTTTCTCCTACCTCTTATGCAGCACGATTCAGTACAAACAAACGTTATGTTCAAATCCACCGAAACCCCAAGGGAAATACAAAATATTTGAGTGCATATGATAGAAAAAAATGTGGTTTTGGCGGTGAAACTACCTTTGCAGGCTTGACGTGTCTTTGTGGGGGGCGGATAACTTACTTCATAGTGCATCACTATACACCAATGAGCAATTACGAAAAATTGAGGTGCTATAAACACATGAAAATTCACAAAACACCTATTTTTTACCTGGATATGGGATTCACTTTTGGCGAAGGACCCAAGCGTCCACCGGCTGTAGGCACCTTTGTTGACGTGCACCTGCAAGATAGAATCATGGAATACATGAAGATGTCGAAACAACCAGTTTGTCACCACCAGGCTGCGTACGCACATTGTGTCATGGTTGCCAATACCATATAGAAATAGATCAATGTGGTCTTACAAACATACTGAAAACCTTTAGAAGTTCTAGTTGTGTTGCTGTACAATAAAAATTCTTCAATAATTCTGTAATAAAAATCAATGTAGTGCCTACTGCCCATATGTATTTCTATATGGTATGGGTAATAATTGAACATACTACGCGCTGGTGTAGTGTTGTACAAATAAAGAATTACATGGCTGCCTGACTCCTGTCTCTGGACAAATTGAAACCGGGGCTGCCGCATGCCTGCAGTCTCGAGACTCCACTGAATTGAAGTAGCATGAAGGACAGGAGGAGCTTCCGGGTCTAGACAAATTCAGATTTGTACCGAAAATCTTGTCGAATTCGATGTAAATTTATCTAAACCAGAGATTCAGAGAAAGTAAGCACCCATGGGGGAATTGGGGATCAAGGTATGCGCTGCTGGCCGGTGGTGCGCGGGCAGCAGCCGGGCGGGCGTGCAGAGGCAGGCCACGGCACCGGAGCGCCCAGGCGGACTGGGCGGTTCCAACAGTCGGGCTAATAGGGGCCGCTTGGCGCGCTGCACTAATAGAAAATGGAGCTTTAAAACCGGTTCGTAAGGGCCTTTAGTGCCGGTTCCATAACCGGCACTAATTGGTGGGCACTAAAGCCCCCCCCCCCCCCTTTTAGTACCGGTTCGGCACGAACCGGCGCTAAAGTGCCACCACGTGGCGTGAGCTCGCGCCCTGGTATGGGGGACCTTTAGCACCTTGGTGTTACCAACCGGTACTAAAGATTTTTTTTTAATTTTTTTTTTTCGATTTTTAATTTTTCTGAATTATTTGGTGATTTAGTCTCTAATCACCTCTCTTAACTGCTCAAGTGTGGATCACTCATTCCAAATCATCTAACTTCCCGACCGGTCACCCATCCCTCTCACTACTTCAGCTCGAGCACGCTTAACTTTCGGGTTCTATTCTCCTTCGTTTTCAAGTCTGCACTTATTGTTTTCCTGACAATAGTAAGATGCCAATCCTATTAACCCTCAGGAGTTTAGCTTGAGCATGAAGTCACACATTTCACTGTTTGAGTTTGAAACTATTATTCTAAAAAACAGTAATTATTTAGTAACACTATATTTCTTGAATAAGTTTGACCATAGTTTGACCACAGTTTGACCATAGTTTGACCACAGTTTGACCATAATTTGACCAGATTTGACCAAAATTCAAAAAATTAAAATAATTATTTAGTAACACTAATATTCTTGAATAATTATGTAGTAACATTAATACTTCTTGAATAAGTAGTTTGACTAGATTTAACAAATTTTTTAAAAAAAACTTAAATTTGACCATATCTTTTTTCCTTTTGGAATTTGAGGATTCTAAAAAATTGCAAACAGGTCGTAGGCGGTCTCCATCGGATGCGGATTTTCGTGCTGATTTTTTTTGATATATTATACGTTTTTTTCCCGACATCGTATGCAAAAGTTATTGCCGTTTTACATTTTCCCTACACTTTTTGCAAAACATGTCCAAATTTAAGTTTTCAAAATTTTCTAACTAGTAGGTGTAGTAATATAACTACCTCTCGAAGGATTTTATTTTTTGAAGTTTTTATCATTTTCTTTTGATTTTTTCAGAACTGAAATGGCGACACACGGGGGGGGAGGTAGAGTTTGAAAATTGCCCTATAGTGTCGGTTTGTGTCACAAACCGGTACTATAGGTCAGACCCCTTTAATACCGGTTCGTGGCACAAACCGGTACTAAAGGTTAGCTCTTTAGTACCGGTTTGTGACACGAACCGGTACTAAAGGTGATCGTGGGGCCCCGGCCTGACGCCAGCCTGCCATCACCCCTTTAGTACCGGTTCGTGACACGAACCGGTACTAAAGGTTCAACACGAACCGGCATTAATGCATAGCCGTTCGAACCGGCACTAATGGTAGGCTCAAATTCAAACCGGCACTAATGTACTTCACGTTTGACCCTTTTTCTACTAGTGCTGCTGCACGGGTCGCGAGTTGGAGAGTGCTTTTCCCCTCTGGTTTAGTACCATTTTTGCGTTGAGGAAGCGTCGTATAGGGGCCGCTTGGCGCGCTGCTGCACGGGTCGCGAGTTGGAGAGTGCTTTTCCCCTCTGGTTTAGTACCATTTTTGCGTTGAGGAAGCGTCGTATGCGGACGCGTCGTGGAATATTTCTTCACGGGTGGAGTGCGTTCAGTCGTGATAAATTGTTAATTGCACACTGACACAGAGTTAAATTAATCCTAACCATTACTGGGGCTAATTTAACGGTGCTAATCAAGCTGTGTACATCTGTCGTGTGGCTTTACGAAAGAATCAGTTTGATTGTTTAATAGTAGTATAGATATAGATACTTCCATCTTGATTCCTTTTCTTCCGATCCAAGCCAAAGCCATGAAGACTTCTTGTCAAACCATGAATTGTATCAGCATGCGTACATGTTATATTAACTAGCCCATACTTGCCTTCCTAACTCAGCCGCAGATCTGTTCCAGCATATGTATTGTTAACAGTAACTAATGGAGCAACGATGACTTGATACTGACCAGCAGCTTGGACATTATCATTGTCAGTATGAACATTAATAAAGCTGGTCATATCATCCTCTCCTCCTTGAAACAAAACCGTTCTCAGTTTTGAGTCCTCCACCCGAGCAGTTGCATCAATAGTGGTTTTTGAGGTGAAAAAATTAGCAGTCTCGGCCTCCCTTAACTTTTCTTCCTCCCAACTCTTTCATCTTCTCTTGGTGTTTCTTTGCATCAATTGCAGCATGTGCATGATCTCGCCTCTTACGGTCCTCCAAATATTATTCGGAAGAATATGCTTCAAAATAAGACCACTATCCTTGACAAACAAACTTAAATTTCCTCCAAGAAAATGTGCCAGATTTATCAGTCTGCAGCTCTCTCTTTTCTGTCCTAGATTGACCAAGTATACAGGTACACACAGACATATGCTGAGGAAGAACATCACACAGTACAAAATTCGTATGGCCACAAAATCTGAAACACACCTCTACTTGATTTTTTATAGTCACAAAATTCCCTTGCCACAAAAGTCTATATGGTTCTGGATGTTCGGTCGTTGATAATTGTAATGCATCAACCAAAGATTTACTCACCGAATTTATTTTTGAAGAACGATCCAACATTGTAGCACAAGTAGTTGCTCCAACCTCCACTCTTGTGTAGATTTGTAACCATGAAAGTGGACGCAATGGGTCCTTTTCACATTGTGACATCTCATCGTCCAAGTAGTACTCCGTCCTCATTGCAATTTTAGAATCTGTACCACTAAATTGATGGGGAAAAAATTTACATCATAATAAACCCAGAAATCTGATACCAACTGATGAGTACACGAGCTCGGATGCGCCGCTGATTTGGCTTGATCTTTTACGATGCAACGAACTTCGCCAATATTCACCAATAAAAAATACTCCCAATTACACGAGCAATAAGCGTAACCTAAGATAAAGGTAACAACGACCAACGGACAACCCCTCGACACACGAGAAATCTCCCGCCGAAATAGACGTAACCAACACGCAACCCGCCGGTGACGACAGACCTCAAGCCAAGTGCAACTTTCAAGTAGAAAATTCACACAAAATAGCTATAGACGGCACCCAAAGAGGGCCGCTTAATATTTGATATACATGTTGTCTAACCTGTAGAAAATATAACCTGTCTATTACAATTACTGGACCTGACTTTATATATTACTAATAGAACGCCCGTGCCTTGCTACGTGCTATAATGCATATAAATGAATTAAATAAATAATTAAGGCCTGTGAGTATCCAGTAGGCTCTTTAAAATTCAATATTTAGACATCCTGGGCTTCCCCAAATCCAGACCACACGGGCCCGCTGTACACAAAAACCCCACCCCACAATGCACCCTTTGTTTTCTTGCCGGACTCTCCCCTGCCTGCTTAGTTTCCTACCGTAGCAGGACATTTCTCGCTGGAGCCCTCTTCTTTAAATCCGGATGATGTCCACCTCACCTTCACCATGGGTCTACAGTGGCAAAGAAATGACCATGTGTTACTATGGGCAGAAGGCGTGAAATGCCACAAGCACGTTACAACAAGCACTAAAGTTCCTCTCCCACATCCTGATACGTCCATTTTGCATCATGCTTTTATATCGATATTTATTGCATTATGGACTGTTATTACACATTATGTCACAATACTTATGCTTATTCTCTCTTATTTTACAAGGTTTACATAAAGAGGGAGAATGCCGGCAGCTGGGATTCTGGGCTGAAAAAGGAGCAAATATTATAGACCTATTCTGCACAGCTCCAAAAGTCCTGAAACTTCATGGAAGACGTTTTCAGAATATATATAAAAAATACCGAGCGCAAGAAGTTCACCAGGGGGGCCACACCCTGCCCACGAGGGTGGGGGCGCGCCCCCTACCTCGTGGGCCCCCTGGTGGCCCTCCGATGACCATCTTCTGCTATATGAAGTCTTTCGATGAGGAAAAAAATGATAAGCCATCTTCTCAGACGGAACTCCGCCGCCACGAGGCGGAACCCTGGCGGAACCAATCTAGGGCTCTGGCGGAGCTGTTCTGCCGGGGAAACTTCCCTCCGGGAGGGAGAAATCATCGTCATCGTCATCACCAATGCTCCTCTCATTGGGAGAGGGCAATCTCCATCAACATCTTCACCAGCACCATCTCCTCTCAAAACCCTAGTTCATCTCTTGTATCCAATTCTTGTCTTCAAGTCCGGGATTGGTACATGTGGGTTGCTAGTAGTGTTAATTACTCCTTGTAGTTGATGCTAGTTGGTTTAATTGGTGGAAGATCATATGTTCAGATCCTATATGCATATTAATACCCCTCTGATTATGAACATGAATATGCTTTGTGAGTAGTTATGTTTGTTCCTGAGGACATGGGAGAAGTCTTGCTTTTAGTAGTCATGTGAATTTGGTTTTCGTTCGATATTTTGATGATATGTATGTTGTCTCTCCTCTAGTGGTGTTATGTGAACGTCGACTACATAACACTTCACCATTATTTGGGCCTAGAGGAAGGCATTGGGAAGTAATATCAAAGTATCGAACGCGAATCATATGACCGTGATAAAAACTAGCTTGACGATATTCCCATGTGTCCTCAGGAGCGCTTTTCTCTATATAAGAGTTTGTCCAGGCTTGTCCTTTGCTACAAAAAGGATTGGGCCACCTTGCTGCACTTTATTTACTTTTGTTACTTGTTGCTCGTTACAAATTATCCTATCACAAAACTATCTGTTACCACTTATTTCAGTACTTGCAGAGAATACCTTGCTAGAAACCGCTTACCATTTCCTTCCGCTCCTCGTTGGGTTCGACACTCTTACTTATCGAAAGGTGTACGATAGATCCCCTATACTTGTGGGTCATCAAGACTCTTTTCTGGCGCCGTTGCCAGGGAGTGAAGCGCCTTTGGTAGGAGGAATTTGGTAAGGAAAATTTTATATAGTGTGTTGAAATTTATTGTTACTTGTTACTATGGAAAGTAATCCTCTGAGGGGCTTGTTTGGGGTATCTTCACCCCGACCAGTAGAGTAAAGAGTTTCCCCTCAACCTAGTGAACCTACTGAAAATGAAAATGAAAATGTCTGCTTTAAAATTCCTTCGGGTATGATAGAAAAACTGCTAGCTAATCCTTTTGCAAGAGATGGAACAATGCATCCTGATGAGCACCTAATATATGTTGATGAAGTTTGTGGAGTATTTAAGCTTGCAGGTGTACCCGGAGATGTTGTTAAGAAGAAGGTCTTCCCTTTATCTTTGAAGGAAGATGCATTGACATGGAACTACAAATGATTGAAATTGGAATTTCATCAGAAGTTTTATCCTATGCATCTTGTTCATCGTGATCGCAATTATATATGTAATTTTTGGCCTCGCGAAGGAGAAAGCATCGCTCAAGCTTGGGGGAGGCTTAAATCAATGTTATATTCATGCCCCAATCATGAGCTCTCAAGAGAGATGATTATTCAAAATTTATATGCTCGGCTTTCTGATAACAATCGCACCATGCTCGATACTTCTTGTGCTGGTTCTTTTATGACGAAGACTATTGAATTCAAATATGATTTATTGGAAAGAATTAAGCGCAACTCTGAAGATTGGGACCTCGACGAAGGTAAGGAGTCATGTATGACACCTAAGTTTGATTGTGTTAAATCTTTTATGGATACCGATGTTTTTCGTAAATTTAGCACTAAATATGGACTTGACTCTGAGATAGTAGGTTCTTTGTGTGAATCTTTTGCTACTTATGTTGATCTCCCCAAGGAGAAATGGTTTAAATATCATCCTCCCATAGAAGTAAAAGTAGTTGCACCTATTAAAGTTGAAGAAAAGATTATCACTTATAATGATCCTATTGTTCCCACTTCTTATGTTGAGAAACCACCTTCTCCTGTTAGGATAAAGGATCATGCTAAAGCTTCAACTGTGGTTCGTAAAAGCAATATTAGAACATATACACCTACTGAGCAAGTTAAAGTTGAACCTAATATTGCTATTGTTAAAGATCTTTTGGCTGATAATATTGATGGGCACGTTATTTATTTCTGTGATGAAACTGCTATAATTGCTAAACCTTGTGCTAAAGATAAACCTAGACCTGTGGTAGGCATGCCTGTTATTTCTGTTAAAATAGGAGATCATTATTATCATGGCTTATGTGATATGGGTGCCAGTGCTAGTGCAATACCTATTGACCTATATAAAAAAATTATGCATGATATTGCACTTATTGAGTTAGAAGATATTGATTTCAAAATTAAACTTGCCAGTAGAGATACTATTTCACCAATGGGAATTGTTAGAGATGTTGAAGTCTTGTGTGGGAAAACTAAATATCCTGCTGATTTTCTTGTTCTTGGTTCCCCACAAGATAGCTTTTGTCCCATTATATTTGGTAGACCCTTCTTAAACACTGTTAATGCTAAGATAGATTGCAAAAAGGATGTTGTTACCATCGGTTTAGATGATATGTCTCATGAATTTAATTTCTCTAAATTTAGTAGACAACACCGTGAAGAAGAATTACCTAGTAAGGATGAAATTATTGGTCTTGCTTCTATTGTCGTACCTCCTAGTGATCCTTTAGAGCAATATTTATTAGACCATGAAAATGATATTTTATGAATGAAAAAAGGGAAATAGATGAAGTATTCTTTAAACAGGAACCTATTCTGAAACACAATTTGCCTGTTGAAATCCTAGGGGATCCTCCTCCACCCAAGGGTGACCCCGTGTTTGAGCTTAAACCGTTGCCTGATACTCTTAAATATGTTTATCTTGATGGGAAAAAGATATATCCTGTTATTATTAGTGCTAACCTTTCAGAGCATGAGGAAGAGAGATTATTGAAAACTCTGAAGAAGCATCGTGCTGCTATTGGGTATACTCTTGATGATCTTAAGGGCATTAGTCCCACTCTATGTCAACATAAAATAAATTTGGAAGAAGATGCTAAACCAGTTCGTGATCATCAACGACGGTTGAATCCTAAAATGAAAGAAGTGGTAAGAAAGGAAATACTAAAGCTCCTTGAGGCAGGTATAATCTATCCCGTTGCTCATAGTCAGTGGGTAAGTCCTGTTCATTGTGTCCCTAAGAAGGGAGGTATTACTGTCGTTCCTAATGATAAAGATGAATTGATTCCTCAAAGAATTATTACAGGTTATAGGATGGTAATTGATTTCCGCAAATTAAATAAGGCCACTAAAAATGATCATTACCCCTTACCTTTTATCGATCAAATGCTAGAAAGATTATCCAAACATACACATTTTTGCTTTCTAGATGGTTATTCTGGTTTCTCTCAAATACCTGTGTCAGCCAAGGATCAATCAAAGACTACTTTTACTTGCCCTTTTGGTACTTTTGCTTATAGACGTATGCCTTTTGGTTTATGTAATGCACCTGCTACCTTTCAAAGATGTATGATGGCTATATTCTCTGACTTTTGTGAAAAGATTTGTGAGGTTTTCATGGACGATTTTTCCGTCTATGGATCTTCTTTTGATGATTGCTTGAGCAACCTTGATCGAGTTTTGCAGAGATGTGAAGAAATTAATCTTGTCTTGAATTGGGAAAAGTGCCACTTTATGGTTAATGAAGGTATTGTCTTGGGGCATAAAGTTTTTGAAAGAGGTATTGAAGTTGATAAAGCCAAGGTTGATGCTATTGAAAAGATGCCATGCCCTAAGGACATCAAGGGTATAAGAAGTTTCCTTGGTCACGCGGGATTTTACAGGAGGTTCATTAAGGACTTCTCAAAAATCTCTCGGCCTCTGACTAATTTATTACAGAAAGATATACCATTTGTCTTTGATGATGATTGTGTAGAAGCATTTGAAATACTTAAGAAAACATTGATCTCTGCACCTATTGTTCAGCCACCTGATTGGAATTTACCCTTTGAAATTATGTGTGATGCTAGTGATTATGCTGTAGGTGCTGCTCTAGGGCAAAGAGTTGATAAGAAATTAAATGTTATTCAATATGCTAATAAAACTCTAGACAATGCTCAGAGAAATTATGCTACTACTGAAAAAGAATTCTTAGCAGTTGTATTTGCTTGTGATAAGTTCAGACCTTATATTGTTGATTCTAAAGTAACTATTCACACTGATCATGCTGCTATTAAATATCTTATGGAAAAGAAAGATGCTAAACCTAGACTTATTAGATGGGTTCTCTTGCTACAAGAATTTGATTTACATATTGTTGATAGAAAGGGAGCTGAGAACCCCGTTGTAGACAACTTGTCTAGGTTAGAAAATGTGCTTGATGACCCACTACCTATTGATGATAGCTTTCCTGATGAGCAATTAAATGTCATAAATGCTTCTCATACTGCTCCATGGTATGCTGATTATGCTAATTACATTATTGCCAAATTTATACCACCTAGTTTCACACACCAGCAAAAGAAAAAGTTCTTCTATGATTTGATACATTACTTTTGGGATGACCCACATCTTTATAAAGAAGGAGTAGATGGTGTTATTAGACGTTATGTACCTGAGCATGAACAGGAACAGATCCTACGCAAGTGTCACTCCGAAGCTTATGGAGGACACCATGCTGGAGATAGAACTGCACATAAGGTATTGCAATCTGGTTTTTATTGGCCTACTCTCTTCAAGGATGCCCGTAAGTTTGTCTTATCTTGTGATGAATGTCAAAGAATTAGTAATATTAGTAGACGTCAAGAAATGCCTATGAACTATTCACTCGTTATTGAACCATTTGATGTTTGGGGCTTTGACTATATGGGACCTTTTCCTGCCTCTAATGGATATACACATATTTTAGTTGTTGTTGATTACGTTACTAAGTGGGTAGAAGCTATTCCAACTAGTAGTGCTGATCATAACACTTCTATTAAAATGCTTAAAGAAGTTATTTTTCCAAGATTTGGAGTCCCTAGATATTTAATGACTGATGGTGGTTGACATTTTATTCATGGTGCTTTCCATAAAATGCTTGCTAAATATGATGTTAATCATAGAATTGCATCTCCTTATCACCCTCAGTCTAGTGGTCAAGTAGAATTGAGTAATAGAGAGCTCAAATTAATTTTGCAAAAGACTGTCAATAGGTCTAGAAAGAATTGGTCCAAGAAACTTGATGATGCATTATGGGCCTATAGAACTGCATATAAAAATCCTATGGGTATGTCTCCGTATAAAATGGTTTATGGAAAAGCATGTCACTTACCTCTCGAACTAGAACACAAGGCATATTGGGATATTAAAGAGCTCAATTATGATTTTAAACTTGCCTGTGAGAAGAGGTTATTTGATATTAGCTCACTCAATGAATGGAGAACCCAAGCCTACGAAAATGCCAAGTTGTTTAAAGAAAAAGTTAAAAGATGGCATGATAAAAGGATACAAAAGCGTGAGCTTAATGTAGGTGATTATGTATTGCTATACAACTCTCGTTTAAGATTTTTGCAGGAAAACTTCTCTCTAAATGGGAAGGTCCTTACGTTATCGAGGAGGTCTATCGTTCCGGTGCCATAAAAATCAACAACTTCGAAGGCACAAATCCAAAGGTGGTGAACAGTCAAAGAATCAAACATTATATCTCAGGTAATCCCATAAATGTTGAAACCAATGTTATTGAAACTGTAACTCCGGAGGAATACATAAGGGCCACTATCCAGAACGTTTCAGACTCCGAAAAGGAATAGGTATGTGGTACGGTAAGTAAACCGACTCCAAAACAGTTTTAAGGCAGTATTTCTCCGTTTTGGAATATTTAGAAAAATAGAAAAATAATAAGCAGTCCGGGAAGGACACAAGGGCTCCACGAGGGTGGAGGGCGCGCCCTACCCTCCTGGGCGCGCCACCCTACCTCGTGGACACCTCGTGCGCTTTCCGGACTCCGTTTTCTTACACGACACGTATTTTGGTCGGTAAAAATTCATTATATAATCTCCCGGAGGTTTTGACTCCCGTATCACTAAAAAATCTCATGTCTTTATTTCGAGCTGTTTTTCTGACAGATCCAGGACGTCATGTCGTCGTCAAGTGCCCCCAAGGACCAGTTCTTCGAGAAGGTCATCAGCCCCTACCTCACGGAGGTGCTGCAACACCCTCAAACCATTGAGATGCGTGAGGGGTTGTTGCACATCCGCGATGTTGAGGGACCAAGGAAGACCTGAAGCACGGAGGCAAGGCTCGAGGCATTGGAGCAAGAAGTTTTCAAGTGTCAGGAGATGGTGGAGCATGGACTCGATTCCGATCACATTATGATCACAGAGTTCACCAACAACCACAAGTTGGACGTCAAGGACATTGGGGAGGCCATCTTCAAGCTTCATGAGAAAATCGAGCACCTCCAAGCCTAGATCTATGACCTGCAAAATCAAAACTGTGAGTATGAATATAGATTCAAGAGGATGAGTTTGGCTGCAGATTTGAGGTTTCAGGAGACTCGATCATCCTTCTATGATGGTGAGCCTATGCCTTGGAAGAAGGACGACAAGCCTACGCCATCAACAAAACCATCACCTTCTCCATCAACAAAGAAGAATTGAGTATCTGGTATGGGCACTCCCTTTGGCAACTGCCAAGCTTGGGGGAGTGCCCCAGTATCGTATCACCATCACTTTTATCTTTACCGTTTTTCTTAGTTCAATCCTTTTGGTAATATCTTGATCTAGTAGAATAAAGTTTATGGCATGATCTAGTTTTGAGTTTTGCTTTATGATCCTTCTATGTAATCGAGTCCGTGAGTTATATAATAAAGATTAGTGTTGAGTCAAGGGCTTGATTATTTTGCCATGATCCTAAGTGAATAAAAGAAAAGAGAAATAAATAAAAAAAAAGGAAAACAAAGAGATCATAAGGATCTTATGGAGAGTAATGAGCTCACAAAGAAAAAGTATGATGAATAAAAGTTGTTGAGAGTTGACAAACATAGTTTTGGTCATCGTTGCAATTAATTGGAAGTAATAAAGAAAGAGAGGTCTTCACATATAAATATACTATCTTGGACATCTTTTATGATTGTGAGCACTCATTAAAATATGACATGCTAAAAAGTTGACGTTGGACAAGGAAGAAAACGTAATGGGTTATGCTTTCTTACATCTGAGATAAATTATATTGTCATGGATCATCCAACATGGTTGAGCTTGCCTTTACCCCTCATGCTAGCCAAATTCATCACACCAAGTAGAGATACTACCTGTGCTTCCAAATACCCTTAAACAAGTTTTGCCATGAGAGTCCACCATACCTACCTATGGATTGAGTAAGATCCTCCAAGTAAGTTGTCATCGGTGTAAGCAATAAAAATTGCTCTCTAAATATGTATGACTTATTAGTGTGGGAGAAAATAAGCTTTATACGATCGTGTGATATGGAAGAAATAAAAGCGACAGACTGAATAATAAAGGTCCATATCACAAGTGGCAATATAAAGTGACGTTCTTTCGCATTAAGATTTTGTGCATCCAACCATAAAAGCGCATGACAACCTCTGCTTCCCTCTGCGAAGGGCCTATCTTTTACTTTTATCTCCTACCTTGCATAAGAGTCATGGTGATCTTCACCCTTCCTTTTTACATTTTATCTTTTGGCAAGCACAACATGTTGGAAAGATCCTGGTATATATGGCTAATTGGATGTGAGTTTTCATGAACTATTATTGTTGACATTACCCTTGAGGTAAAACGTTGGGAGGCAAAACTATAAGCCCCTATCTTTCTCTGTTTCTGATTAAAACTCCATACCCATAAGTATTGTGTGAGTGTTAGCAATTGTGAAAGACTATATGATAGTTGAGTATGTGGACTTGCTGAAAAGCTCTTATATATTGACTCTTTCCTATGTTATGATAAATTGCAATTGCTCCAATGACTGGGATTATAGTTTGTTAGTTTTCAATGAAGTTTATGATTCATACTTGAAATTGTGATTGAATTATTACTCTAGCATAAGAAATCATATGACAAGTATTATGTAAGTTGTTGTTCTAAGAATGATCATGATGCCCTCATGTCCGTATTTTACTTTTATCGACACCTCTATCTCTAAACATGTGGACATACTTTTCGATTTCGGCTTTCGCTTGAGGACAGGCGAGGTCTAAGCTTGGGGGAGTTGATACGTCCATTTTGCATCATGCTTTTATACCGATATTTATTGCATTATGGGATGTTATTACACATTATGTCACAATACTTATGCTTATTCTCTCTTATTTTACAAGGTTTACATAAAGAGGGAGAATGCCGGCAGCTGGGATTCTGGGCTGGAAAAGGAGCAAATATTAGAGACCTATTCTGCACAGCTCCAAAAGTCCCGAAACTTCACGGAAGACGTTTTCAGAATATATAAAAAATACCGAGCGCGAGAAGTTCACCAGGGGGGTCACACCCTGCCCACGAGGGTGGGGGCGTGGCCTACCCCCCTGGGTGCGCCCCCTACCTCATGGGCCCCCTGGTGGCCCTCCGATGACCATCTTCTGCTATATGAAGTCTTTCAATGATGAAAAAAATGATAAGCCATCTTCTCAGATGGAACTCCGCCGCCACGAGGCGGAACCTTGGCGAAACCAATCTAGGGCTCTGGCGGAGCTGTTCTGTCGGGGAAACTTCCCTCCGGGAGGGGGAAATCATCGCCATCGTCATCACCAACGCTCCTCTCATCGGGAGAGGGCAATATCCATCAACATCTTCACCAGCACCATCTCCTCTCAAAACCCTAGTTCATCTCTTGTATCCAATTCTTGTCTTCAAGTCCGGGATTGGTACCTGTGGGTTGCTAGTAGTGTTAATTAGGGCGTGTTCGGTAGCCCTCCATGGCCAAAAAATCCTCAACTCCAACGTTACGAATCCAGTGCCAGCTTCTCACTATCGATCTTGGAGTCATCGATCCGTTCGGCATCACCGCTTCTCGGTCGCACCAGGAGCGAACCTGAAGCCCACAAAATTGCCCCTTTGTGGCCCAGCAAGAGCAGGCTGGTACTGCAAAGGGTTGGGAAAATATGGACTGGGCCAAAGGCCTGGTGGCGGACAGGAGGGGAATGGCGTGGGGAGCGACAACTCGTGATACTGGCAGCGAACCGGTACGAGAAGGATTCGCTTGGCGATGGCAGGGACTAGTAATTATCTCTCAACTCTGACTTCCTAGTTTTGGAGGAGTTGTGATTTCCCAACTCCACGACTCCACAAAATTTGTACTACGTTTTTAGCCAGCTTCTTTTGTCTAAATCCTGGAGTGGAGCCGTTCGGTTGGACTCCTGGCTGGGAGTTTGAGGAGTTGAGAGTTGGAGGAGTACGGAACACGCCCTTACTCCTTGTAGTTGATGCTGGTTGGTTTAATTGGTGGAAGATCATATGTTCAGATCCTACATGCATATTAATACCCGTCTGATTATGAACATGAATATGCTTTGTGAGTAGTTACGTTTGTTCCTGAGGATATGGGAGAAGTCTTGCTATTAGTAGTCATGTGAATTTGGTATTCGTTCGATATTTTGATGAGATGTATGTTGTCTCTCCTCAGTCACAGCCACCGCTCCACGATGCCACGGTCGCTGCCTCTGTCACGAGGAACGGCCAAGAAGCTCGGGTACGACTGAATAGAGTGGATCCAGACGCCGACTGTGAGGAGCATCTCTGCCCAAGCGCTAGCTCAGGACCGACGCCGCCACCTACAGCTCCGAGATGTTGCGGTCGCCGCCGGCGCCACCCACTGCTTCTCGATGATGCTATGGCTGCCACCACCGCAAGGAATATCTAAGAAGCTATTCCTCATTTTATTACTGCTCGCTAGATTATTTTCAGCTCAACAACCATCATACTCAAATTTCATATTCTAGCACAAACCATTTTATTTCAAGAAACACAAAGAGGTCTAATCGACAACAGTTCTATTATCATCATACATCAAAGTTCATATTTGCCGGTCGCTGCATCCGTGGAGGCTCCTGTGACACCTCAACAACAGAAGGACCGAGTGTGGAGGAGCCAAATCAAGCGGGTGCTATAGGGCGGACGACTTTAAATTGTTGGGGGAGAGCGTGACGCCGCAAATGCTCCACCACCTCCTTCCCCCTTGTCCTTGAGCTATCACAGAGCAGGCTGACATCACTGTTGGGGGGGGATCAAGGTCGCTCACCATGGCAGAAGAAGGGTGACATCCATGGGTAGGTCACCACCTATGTCATGAGGAATGACCTGGAAGCTCGGGCATAGCTGAATGGAGCGGATTCAGATGTCGGCTATGAGGGGCATCTCCGCCCATGCACTGGCCCAGGGACGCCACCACCACCTACCGCTTCGAGATGTTGTGGTCCTCGCAATCGCCACCCGTTGCTTAGCGATGCCGCTGTGGCCACCACCACCGTGAGGAATGTCCGGGAAGCCATTCTTCATTTTATTATTGCTCGCCAGATTATTTTTGGTTGAACAACCGCCATACTCAAATTTCATATTCTATTGCTTTAATTTCAAAAAACATAAATAGGCTTAATCAACAATAATCCTATTACGGTAATACATCAAATTTAATATTCTCCAAATGCCACTTCCATGGAGGCTCTTGTCACAAATCAAGAACAGAAGGACTGAGTGTGGACGACCCGAATCGAGCGGGTGTTGTAGAGCATTTGACTTTACACTAGTAGAAAAAGGGGCTTTTGTCCCGGTTGGTAAGGCTCTTTAGTCCCGGTTTTCGAACCGGGACTAAAGGGTCGGTACTAATGCCTCTCCCCTTTAGTCTCGGTTCAATCCAGAACCGGGACTAAAGGGCGCGGCCACGTGGAGCTCCACCTTTGGTCCCGGTTGGTAACACCAACCGGGACTAAAGGAAATTTTATGATTTTTTTTGAATTTTTTTTATTTTCAAATTTCTGAATTATTTTAACCTCTAGTGTGTAATCACCACCCCTCATCACTGCTCAATTTATCCTCTAATCACCCCTCATCATTCCAAATCATCTAACTTCCCGAACGGTCACCCATCCTCCCACTCCCCCAGCCTGAGCACGCTTAACTTTCGGGTTCTATTCTCTCTCGTTTCCAAGTCTGCACTTGTTGTTTTCCTGATAATAGTAAGATGTCAATCCTATTAACCTTCATGAATTTTGCTTTAGCATGAAGTGACACATTTCACTGTTTGAGTTTAAAACTATTGTTTTAAAAAGCAATAATTATTTAGTAACACTAATATTTCTTGAATAATTAGTTTGACCATTGTTTGACCACAGTTTGACCACAGTTTGACCAAATTTGACCAAAATTCAAAATAACTGAAATAATTATTTAGTAACACTAATATTCTAGAATAATTAGTTTGACCATTGTTTGACGACAGTTTGACCACTGTTTGACCATATTTGACTAGTAATTTTTTCGATTTTTTCCACTCTAGATCTTAAAAGCCCCGTAACTTTTTTTCTGTTAGGTTTTTGAGGATTTTGAAAATGTTTCGGATGTAACTTTTCGAGTAGATGATTTTTCATATAAAAAACTTTTTAATCCGAGTTCGTATGCAAAAGTTATGCCCATTTTACAAATTCCAGAGAGATTTTGCAAATAAAGTCAAAATTCATATTTGTAAATTTTCCCAACAAGTAGACCACATATCACATGGGAAACTTATTTTATTTTATTTTATTGACATTTCCATCATTTTCTTTTGTTTCTTCTAAAACTGAAAAGGCGGTCCACCGGGGGGTGGAGTTTGAAAATGGGACCTTTAGTATCGGTTCGTGCCATGAACCGGTACTAATGCCTCAAAACCCATTAGTACCGGTTGGTGGCACCAACCGGTACTAAAGGTCTAACCTTTAGTCCCGGTTGGTGCCACCAACCGGGACAAATGGGCATCGCACCCTTTAGTCCCGGTCCGTGGCACGAACCGAGACTAAAGGGCCCAGGTGAACCGGGACTAATGCCTTAGCCGCACAAACCGGGATAAATGCTCACATTAGTCCCGGTTCTTGACTGAACTAGGACTAATAGGCTGACCCGGCCTGGACCAAAGCCCTGTTTTTTATTAGTGTTAAATCGCCCGGGGAGAGTGTGATGCCACAACTCCTCCACCTCCTCCTTCCTGCCTGGTCCTCAACCAGCTGCAGAGCGGGCAAAAGTCACTGTCGAGGGTCGGGGTCGCTCAACATGGTGGAAGAAGGATGGCATTGATACATCTCCAATGTATCTATAATTTTTTATTGCTCCATGCTATATTATCTACTGTTTTGGGCAATATTGGGCTTTATTATCCACTTTTATATTGCTTTTGGGACTAACCTATTAACCGGAGGCCCAGCCCAGATTTGTTGTTTTATGCCTATTTCAGTGTTTTGAAGAAAAGGAATATCAGACGGAGTCGAAACGGAACGAAATCAACTGGAGAAGTTATTTTTCGAAGGAAACACACCTGATGGACTTGGAACCCACGTCAGAAGATACGGGAGCTGCCCACGAGGGTGGGGGGCGCCCCCCTATGGCGCGCCCCCTGCCTCGTGGGGCCCCCGTGGCTTCCCTGACGTGCTTCTTCTGCCTATATAAGTCCATATACCCTAAAACTTCTAGAACGCAAGATAGATCGGGAGTTCCGTCGCCAGAAGCCTCCATAGCCACCAAAAGTCAATCGGGACCCTGTTCTGGCACCCTACCGGAGGGGGGAACCCTCACCGGTGGCCATCTTCATCATCCCGATGCTCTCCATGACGAGGAGGCAGTAGTTCTCCCTCGGGGCTGAGGGTATGTACCAGTAGCTATGTGTTTGATCTCTCTCTCTCTCTCTCTCTCTCGTGTTCTTGAGATGATACGATCTTGATGTATCGCGAGCTTTGCTATTATAGTTGGATCTTATGTTTCTCCTCCCCCTCTTATCTCTTGTAATGAATTGAGTTTCCCCTTTGGAGTTATCTTATCGGATTGAGTCTTTAAAGATTTGAGAACACTTGATGTATGTCTTGCCGTGGATATCTGTGGTGACAATGGGATACCACGTGCCACTTGATGTATGTTAAGGTGATCAACTTGTGGGTTTCGTGACATTGGGAACCTATGCATAGGGGTTGGCACACATTTTCGTCGTGATTCTTCGGTAGAAATTTTGGGGCACTCTTTGAGGTCCTTTGTGTTGGTTGAATAGATGAATCTAAGATTGTGTGATGCATATCGTATAATCATACCCACGGATACTTGAGGTGACATTGGAATATCTAGGTGACATTAGGGTTTTGGTTGATTGGTGTCTTAAGGTGTTATTCTAGTACGAACTCTAGGGCTGTTTGTGACACTTATAGGAATAGCCCAACAGATTGATTGGAAAGAATAACTTTGAGATGGTTTTGTACTCTACCATAATCTCTTCCGTTCGTTCTCCGCTATTAGTGACTTTGGAGTGACTCTTTGTTGCATGTTGAGGGATAGTTATGTGATCCAATTATGTTAATATTGTTGAGAGGACTTACACTAGCGAAAGTATGAACCCTAGGCCTTGTTTCAACGCATTGCAATACCATTTACGCTCACTTTTATCATTCGTTACCTTGCTGTTTTTATTATTCCAGATTACAAATACTATTATCTACTATCCATATTGCACTTGTATCACCATCTCTTCGCCGAACTAGTGCACCTATACAATTTACCATTGTATTGGGTGTGTTGGGGACACAAGAGACTCTTTGTTATTTGGTTGCAGGGTTGCTTGAGAGAGACCATCTTCATCCTATGCCTCCTACGGATTGATAAACCTTAGGTCATCCACTTGAGGGAAATTTGTACTGTCCTACAAACCTCTGCACTTGGAGGCCCAACAACGTCTAAAAGAAGAAGGTTGTGTAGTAGACATCAGACATCCATTGGTAGGCGCACATGGTAGTGTAGGCAGCTTGATATAAAAACCCTAGCCAAGGGAAAGGAGGATCGAGCGGCGGAGCCGCAACCTCATTCTGTAGGAGGATCCCTACGCGGTGGGGAATCGACCGCTGAAGATAGATGAAAGATAGGCTCATGCGATGCATGCTAAATTAGGAATAGAAAATTCAGTTAAACCAATGGGAGGGGAACAATAAAAAATCGGCGGGGTATCCCTTCGTTTGATGGGAGTTATGTGAACCAACGAGGACTACTATGCATTGCCATTTAATAATAGATTGCCCTTAATAATAAAGAGAGAGATTATAGACATGTGATTGATTCCTTTCCATCAATGTAGCATTGTTTTACCAAACATTGATTCTTTTTTGTAGATTTGGTCTTTAAAGAATGATTAGCGAGATTGATTTCTTTTGATAAAAAATCTACTAAATATATCGAAGATTGATCTACATTACTTGTGTAGAATTGGAAGGTAAAAACCAGATTAAGTACATAAGTGGGCTAAAAGCTGGTTTAAAAAAATGGTGGTGGAGGTTTAACCGGAATGGAGGCGACCCTACCAACTCACCATGGCATATAGGTCTGTGTTGATTCTGATAACATGTCGAGCACAAAATAATAGGTTGGTCGTAGAAAAACCGAATAAAGAAGGAACCAAAAAGGAAAACTTTGAAGAAAAAAATACATGCACACGTCAAATGGGTCAGCAACATTGATTATAGTTATTTTTTCATAAGATTTGATTTGATTTGGTTAGGAGTAATGGAAGGCAAGGAAAGTTTGGTTTTAGTTAATATTTTGTTAAGATTTGATTTGATTGAGTTAATGCTTGACGTTGTTTTCAGAAAGTGCTGATTCGTTTTGTTTTTTTCCGGAAAGTGTCGATTCTAATAGTATGCCGAGCACAAAATAATATGTTGGTCATAAGAAAAGAAATATAATAAAGGAAACGAAAAAAATAAAACATAGTAGAAAATGAAAAAAAATACACGCGCATGTCTCAAATGGGCCGGCAAATTTTGACTATAGTTGATGTTTTGGCAAGATTTGATTTGGGTATGAGTAGTGGAAGTTTGTATTTCAGTGAGATTTTCTTAAGATTTGATTTGACTTAGTTAATGCATGACATTATTTTGGGAAAGTGCCGATTTGTTTGGATTTTGTTTTCGGAAAGTGTTGATTCTAATAGTATGTTGGTCTTATAAAAAATAGAAGAAAAATAATATGTTGGTCTTATAAAACAAAATCAACACTTTTTGACTATAAAAAATCTTCACTTTATTGGCTTTATAGTCAAAATTGACTGCCCATTTTACACTTTTTGACATACTATAAGACCAGCATGACAATTCAAATCAACACTTTATTGGTCTTATAAAACAAAATCAACATTTTTATACTTCATTTTTTTATAAGACCATCTAAAGTGTCGAGAACAAAATAATATGGTGGTCTTATAAAAACAAAGTATAAAAAAGGAAAACCAAAAAACAAAACATAGAACAAAAAAAGGTGTGAATGTGCCAACTGGGCAACCAATTTTGACTATAGCCGATGTTTTGGTAAGATTTGATTTGATTTGGATATGAGTAGTGGAAGGCAAGTAAAATTTGGATTTCATTGAGATTTTTTTATGATTTGATTTGAATGAGTTAACACATGAAGTTGTTTTGGAAAGTGCCGATTTGGTTGAGTTAATGCACACGTCAAATGGGCTGGCCCAACTTGGTTACGCTTCAGCAAAAGGTCGTTTGTATGATGGTCGCAGGCATAATATAAGGTTTGCATTATAGTTGATGGGAGTGAGGCGAGAGTACCAACTCCCCCATTAGAAATAGAGATTAATGAGGATAAGCAAGCACTAACACAATGTAGATAAGGATGCATTAATACATAATACGATTAAAAGGCAAGAATTTATTATGGAGATTATATCAAGCATCTATACAATGTGGCATTTATTTACTACAAAACTATAGAAGGCAAGAAATAAATTCACTCCAAATTTTTCTTCCGTGTTAATCTCGAAGACTGCTAGCTTTCCCTCAATATAAACACAAGCACCCACACAAAGAACATGCATTCGGCAAAATCAACGAACAACATTAGAAGAAAAGGAATAGCTAACTATCTCCCATGGCACGTATGCAGAACTACACACGGGCCCTATGCTTCGTAGCTCTTGTAGCCATGGCCACCACTGTCTTCTCAGATCATGCAGCAGCGCGTTACATAGGTATGGTCTTCTTCTTCCTTTCCTGATCTTTTCACTCGTATTTTGATACACAAACATATATTTTCCTGGTGGGTTATATGTATCTCTATTATGCTGTGTGCACAGATACTGACCTGTGTACACCTGTGGAGTATTGTTCGCCACCAGTCCGAGCTAGTGGCAACATTGCGTGCAAGGCTAACTGTGTTAACCGAGGTTATGACAAGGATAAGAGCAGTTGCCTTGAAGGCAGTAGTGGCACATGCTGTTGCGGAAAGAACTGAGTACCATGAAATGAGTTTATATATGTACTAGAAATATTTGCATGAAGGTGAATGCTTATATTGTTTGTGTGAAACCTGATTCAGTTCATACAAAGCAATTAATAATAAGCTATTGATAATTATTGTTTTAGTATATGTTTTTCCATCGCGGCCCTAAATTATTTTATCGCCATGACATATGAAAATAAATCATTATTATCACGTCAAATAATGAGAAATTAATCAAGGTCTCTCAAATAGAGTCGAACTGAACTGCTAGACTACGTTGAGTGATGAACTCAATGATTCAAAAAAAAACTAAGAGATGGATAAAATTACACAAGGAATCCTAGTCCCCCTTGGGATCGATAAACCTTTTGGATTTTATTAGCCAAAGAGATACGACTTTGGGCTATGGTTAGCTCAGCTCCAATCAAGAATCCCCAAGGGACCCCAAGAATTCTTGCTGGGTTGGAATCCCATTCTAAGGATTCTTGTGGTTCCGGGGAATCCAGTTACAGGAGAACCATTGGAGGTCTCACAACACTATGGAACAAGCCATAGAATCGTAGTCATTATAGGGAACACGCCATATATATAGGGTGGGTCTATTCTAACAACACCCCTTAAGACCTTATTCTAACAACAAAAACCTTATTCTTCACATACACACACCGAACCGACCCCCGAGGCGCACCATGGAAAGAGAAATAACATCCCACATGACCCACTCCTCCAACTATCTCACTCCCTCCCCCCCCCCCCCCCGCACGGTCGTCCCCAAGCCCCACTCCCCACAGACCCCCGCAACCGCACCCCAAATCCCTGCCATCTTCTTCGCCTCTGGCAGTCCACCCACGCTCCCAGCCATCTAGCGCCCCTGTCACCCAAGCAACTAGATCCGACCCCTCCCCCACCGCCCACCCCAACCTTCCACTGCCGCCCCACCACTAACAGTCCCCTCTAGGCTGCCGGCACGGATCCGGCTGCACCATCCCAGGCGCCTCCCATGGCTACTAGTGTGGATCCGGCCACACCATCCTAGGCATCTTCTGCGGCTGCTGACGTGGATCTAGGTGTGCTGCCCCCAGGCGCCCCGCACGGCTGCCAACATGGACCCAGTTGGCGCCTCCCCAAGGCGCCCGACACGGCTGCCAGTGTGGATCCTGATGTGCCGCCCTTAGGCGCCCCACGCAGCTGCCGACGCGGATCCGAGACCGCCTCCCACCATCGGCCCAATCTCCCCTCAACCTTTTCCAGTTCCCCCTTCTCCAGTGGATCCTGCTGCGTGTGCAAGCTATCACAGATCCTAGGTTGCCTCCAAAAATGCGTCGATGGCCAGCGTGCCTCCAGCACCCCTATGCAGGCAGGGGGGAGGACCTGTCGGGGAGTTACCTGTGGCTAGACACGACTCTGAGGATAAGTCATCTCTGGAGTTAAGTCGGCTGGTTACAATCATGAACTGGCTACAATCTTGACCCAGCTTGCTACAGGACCTGGACTTACACGAAATTCTGCCAACGAGTCCAAATACAAGACGGAGTCCCCCAACTTTGAAAGCACGGAGGATTTAGAGGACTTGGAGTAGGACTCCAACTGCGGGTATAACCCGAAACCTCTTGTAACCCCATGGACTCAGCTATTATATAAAGCGAGTCCCTGGGTCATCAAAAGGACATGTTTTTAGACAAACAAGTCTCGAGACAGATGTTTTGATAGGTCTCGAGACACATGTTTTGATAGCTCTCAAGATAGAGGTAGCAAAATAGTGTCCTTGTAATCGAGGCCACCGCAATCAATAGCAATCAAGCAGGATATAGGATTTTACCTCCACCGTGAGGGGCCGAACCTGGGTAAACTCGCGTCTTCTTGTATTTCGATTAATCCCATCCAAGCTTCCACCTAGCGGTTATGGCCTCACAACTTAGTCTTCTCATGAGGACATCTGTCATGACAAAACCATGACAGGAACTCCACCTTGACTCTGTCAAGGTTCATGTTGGATTTGCAGGCGATTCGATTACCCCTCCCATACAGTTCGGCTTGGATTGGTGAGCGCCACATCTTGCTGACCTCCACCCCCTTTTATTCATGTGCAGCTGGGAGGCGCGCCACGTGCAGTCCACTGATCATCACCGCACGTCCATGTAGTACGACTCGATGAGCTGCCCTCCTCCCCTTGCAGTCATGGTATCCCGGACTAGTAGTGCGCAGGGACACCCAAGTGGAGTTCATGTGTCACATTTCCCCAAAAACTGATTTTCTGTAGTTCGCTATTTTTAATTTGGGAAATGTTCAGTTCAAATATCAGTATATCACAAAAGCATAAAAAGTCTTTCCAGTTTTGCATAGCCTGCTTAGCGGTCCACATTGCCACCACAAAGTTGAACGAGTGATCACCACACCGAAGAATCCGGCGTCGCTACAAGCGTCGTCCAGCAAACCTTCGTAGGCGGCCATGTCAGGGTCGTCGATCTTGTCGACGAGCGTGCTGATATCACCTGCAAAGAGGAAAAGAGAACTCACTTTTGAGATAAACAAACAGTGCATCAATCATATCACCTGCTTAGAGCGAGAAATCGCCTTAGCACGACAGGTGCGGAAAAGCGAACTTTCCAAGGACAAACATGTATCGATCAGCTACATGTCCTCAAGGAGAAGTAGTTGTTCCGTCACACTCCAACATCCAGCCTGCTGAGTTCAGAGAGGGCGGAGAATGTCTGAATAATAACTCGTGCATTCAGAGAAGACCGCAGCAACATATATTCTGAATAACTCATGAACACACTGCAGAATTTCTCCTTCAGAAAGGATGTGGAATAGAGCCCCGATTCCACCCGTGACTGTCAGCAGTACATACATATTTTGGTTGAAGCAGTCCGACATAGCTCCGCCCGTAACCGTGTGCACGCGGCTCGCGTTCTCCGCAGTCTGCCCCTCCTTGCCGAAAACAAGAGGGCGGTGATCGCAAAACAGCAAGAGGCGCGTTCCCTTCAAAAAAAAAAAAAACAGCAAGAGGCGCGTGAATCAGGCCTTGCCGAAAAGGCCTTCCTTGTTTAAGGCCCACGCGCAAGAGGCTAGCATTGCACCGTCCGCACTCCGCACCGCAGGTGGTTAGTTTAGTACCACCTCGCTCGGCGAAGAAGGGACGGGAGGACGAGGAGGGTACGAATAGAGGAGCAGGGCAGCGGTTCAACTCATACCTTTCTCCGCCTTTTGGCTAAGATTAAGTGTAGTATTTGTTATTATTAGTTTAATATTTGATATTTGATATTTGATATGTGGGGTACATCCTCACAACGACATTAAATTTATTTTTTAAGGCAACTTTCTGCACCAGGTGCTCCCTGTACACCATCTTATCATACTTGGGAACGCTACCCGTTTTCTCCACCGAATAGAGAAGCGTTCACCATAATCAATTGCTGTAAATACAATGATGTTAAACCAATAGTGGTGTACTCACCATAATCTGTGTGAGCTCTACTGGAATAGAGAAGAAAAACAGAGTGGGATGTATCAACATGCCACAAGATAACTTCTTTTTTAGGGTATATGTGTGCTTACCATCCAATATAAGCATCACTACCGAAAAAGGCTTTACGCCCCGCTTTACCCAGTAAGCATCTCCCGCCACTCCGCCTCCAAAGGCGCACCCAGTGCCAAGGCTATGCCTCTCATGATCTTCCTTGAAAGATCTGAAATGAAAAATGGCATGATCAACACTGTTAGATACGGTTGACGAGCATAAAAGAATAAGCAAATTGATTCAGATTCCTCTCAAAAAAGTAAAGTAAAGTGATTCAGATAAGTCCACTTCGTAGAAGGCTTATATGGTTTTACAGCAGTGCGTCAAATTTTGATTGATAATCTGGCCTGCATGGAAGATAAACAATCAGTTCTTTAAAGCACATTAATTAAGTACTTCTTTGCATTGTGAACATTAACATCAATAAATATTGATAGGTGTATAATAATGTTACAGGATTTTCTAATGCACAAAAAAAACAGGCAGTGAACGGTTTTCTCAGAAATGCAATCATGGTGCTCTAAGATATACCTTCAGAATAAAGAACCGAGAAGGGACCCCTAAAGAAGAACAGAGAAAGGAAGTTAAAACACACAAATTGGATCCTTCCATTAGTTTAGCAAGATCACCATATCTGCCCGGTTCTATAGGCGTGTAGCACTGCAATTTTTGTTCTAATGGTTTAGCTAAAAAACAGAATAATTTAGACAACCATGACAAGAAATTCAGAGACAGGGGTAAATTTACATCAATTGCTTCGTGCACATTAGGTTTACCCTTGGTAACAATTTCTCCCACTCTCTGATATCCTGTGACTATAGACCATAAGAAAGTTCATTTACATATGTAGTGGTTTTCCAAGGACCAAACAACAAGCTACAAGAAAAGTTAAGTTTTTATTTAGATATCACACCTATAACCACTTTGAGGAGTCGTTTTGATCTTCAGTTTTTCCTCACGAGGGAGCTGAAAGAACATGCATGTGACGTCCCTGACTTCCATCATTAGCGAGTCCAAAATCCCATGGCCTTTCTGTTGATAATACACAGTCATCATTTGGCATGGTTAATTAGGACTCAACAGATGAGTTGAGCAGCATCTAGAACCAGTTTTGCTCATAAAACAGAAGGGGAAAGACCAGCTGCACACAACAACTGAACATGACACACACACACACACACACACACACATAGTATTTTACACTCTACTACTGGTGACAGCACAGTATTTTGTTTGTAAACTGTTGATGCTGTTTATTTCCATGTTTAGTTGAGATACCACAACAACATAAAAATTAGTATACATAGTTTGCTTACAGGTCCAAATTACTTGGCATCACAAAGTTGAACGAGCGGTTACCACATAGAAGAATCCGGCCTCCCTGCAAGCGTCGTCCAGCATACTTTTGGTCGGCCATGTCAGGGTCGTCGATCTTGTCGACGAGCGGGCTGATACCTGATCATGCAAAGAGGAAAACAGAGCTCACGTTTTAGATAAACAAACAGTGCATCTGCTGCCTAGGGCGAGAAATCTCCGTAACACGCTTGGCACGGAAAAGAGAAATTTCCAAGGATAAACATGTATCGATCAGAGCCGGATGTCCTCAAGGAGAACAACTTCTTCCGTCACACTCCAACATCCAGTCTGCAGCAACCTATGTTCTGAATAACTCACGAACGCACTGCAGAATTTCTCTTTCAGAAAGGATGGGGAACTGAGCCTGGATTCCTCCCGTCACTGTCAGCAGTCCGACAGCGTTCGCCAACTCTGATCGCAAAACAGCAATCCAGGGGCAAATCAGGCCGGTTATATAGGCCTTTGCCAAAAGGCCTTCTTTGTTTAGGCCCACGGAAGAGGCTGGTTTGGTGGCATTGCAACGTCCGCTGCAGGTCGTTAGTTTAGTACCACCTCGCTTAGCGAGGAGGGGACGGGAGGGCGAGGAGGGTACAAGTAGAGGGGCAGGGCAACAGATCAAATCATACCTTTCTCGGCCTTTTGGCTAAGATCAAGTGTAGTATCTGTTCTTATCAGTTTAATATCTGATATGTGGGCCATGTGCCCACAACGATATTAAATTTATTTTTTATGGGGGAGGGGCCACCACAATGGCTTGCCATTGGGTCCTTCAAGTGTCGCCTAGTGTGTTGCACTACTGCCTGGGCAGGCGCACCCCAACCAAATTAAGTTTAAATTTTAATATCTTGAGATGAGATTGAGATGAAGATGCTTGAAACTCAATCTGTGTTCCAGCCTTTGAGGTGAAGCATTCGGTTTGTTGTTTGTTGCTGCCAGTTTGTAGCACAGGACGGTGACCACAACACCTCGTCAGCCCCTCTTCTGCTATTACATTCAGAGAGCACATGAATAACCCACTGACGAAGGTGGAAGGCAACAAATGAGCCCGTGAGTAAGTAACGGTGTCGCCTGTTTCCGCTCAACAATCAGGTCTCGGAAAGTCACCGGTTAACTGCTAGCATTACCTTGAGGACGTACGGCCGAAGCGAAAAAATGAGCCCAGCGCGATGAGTTTTTGATGATTGTGGTGGTTGGTCTGAAGTCTGCACTCTGCACTTCTGCAGCACGATGGCCACCCACCATACGTAACTGTAGTGCGGCCAAAACCCACCTGTGGCTCCCCAACAAAGAAAATGGGACTGGATACTGTCTAAGTTCTCGGCATCTGACTGCCAGAAATGTCCGACTGTTTTTTCTTGTGCATATCATCATGTGATTTGGTTCTGAATATGTTTCAGAAATTGAAACATAACTCAGAGATCTGAAATGAAAAATAGCATGATCAACATTACTAGATACGGTTGACGAGCATAAAAGAATAAGCAAAGTGATTCAGATTCCTCTCAAAAAAATAAAGCAAAGTGATTCATATAAGTCGACCTCGTAGAAGGCTTATATGGTTTTCCAGAAGCGCGTACAATCTTGATTGATAATCTGGCCGGCATGGAAGATAAACAATTCACTTCTTTAAAGCACATTAATTAAGTACTTCTTATTGGTCGAAAAAAATTAAGTACTTCGTTGCATTGTGAACATTAACATCAATAAATATTGATAGGTGTATAATAATGTTACAGGATTTTCTAATGCACAAAAAAAAACAGGTAGTGAACGGTTTTTCAAAAAATGCGATCACGGTGCTCTAAAATATACCTTCAGAACAAAGAACCGAGAAGGGACCCCTAAAGAAGAACAGAGAAAGGAAGTTGAAAACACACAAATTAGATCCTTCCATTAGTTTAGCAAGATCACCATATCTGCCCGGTTCTATAGGTGTGTAGCACTGCAATTTTTTGTTCTAATGGTTTAGCTAAAAAAACAGAATAATTTAAACAATCATGACAAGAAATTCAGAGACAGATGTAAACTTACATCAATTGCTTCGTGCGTATCAGGTTTACCCTTGGTAACATTTTCTCCCACTCTCTGATATCCTCTGACGAAGTGACAATTGACCATAAGAAAGTTCATTTACATATGCAGAGGTTTTCCAAGGACCAAACAACAAGCTACAAGAAAAGTCAAGTTTTTATAGCTCGTGAGGGAACTGAAAGAACTTCCGTGTGACGTCCCAGACTTCCATCATTAGTGAGTCCAAAATCCCATGGCCTTTCTGTTGATAATACACAGACATCATTTTCCATGGTTAATTAGCACTCAACAGATGAGTTGAGCAGCATCCAGAACCAGTTTTGCTCATAAAACAGAAGGGGAAAGACCAGCTGCACAGAACTACTGAACATCACACACACACGCACACACAGAGAGCATTTTACACTCTACTATTGATGGCAGCACAACATTGATGATGTTTATTTCCATTTTCCTTGTTCAGTTGAGATACCACAGAAACATAAAAAATGAGTATGAACAAGCCTTTTCCAGTTTACATAGTCCGCTTAGAGGTCCAAATTACTTGGCATCACAAAGTTGAACGAGTGATTACCGCATAGAAGAATCCGGCATCCCTGCAAGAGTCGTCCAGCATTCGGATGATGTCGAGCAAACCCTCGTCGTCGGCCGTGCAAGATCATCGATCTTGTAAACGAGCGGGCTTATATCCGATCATGCAAAGAGGAAAAGAGAACTCGCTTTTCAGATATACACGGCTGGTACCGAAAAGAGAAATTTCCAAGGATAAACATATATCGATCAGTTGCATGTCCTCAAGGAGAACTACTTGTTCCGTCAAGCTCCAACATCCGGTCTGCTGAGTTCAGAGGGGGTGGGGAATCTCTGAATAATAACTCGTGAATTCAGAGAAGACTGCAGCAACATATATTCTGAATAACTCATGAATGCACTGCAGAATTTCCCTT
Organism: Triticum aestivum; assembly: GCF_018294505.1. Lineage (NCBI taxonomy): Eukaryota > Viridiplantae > Streptophyta > Magnoliopsida > Poales > Poaceae > Triticum > Triticum aestivum. The sequence goes on from NC_057812.1 coordinate 639,031,190, forward strand.
TCAGAAAGGATGGGGAATTGAGCCGCTGTACATACATAGCTCCGCAGTTGCCCCTCGAGCCGTGGCGTTCGCAAAACAGCAAGAGGCGCGAGTTACTCGTTTAGCCAGGCGCAAATCAGGCCCGGAATATAGGCCTCGGCAAAAAGGCCAGGCCCACGCAAGAGGCTGGTTTGGTGGCATTGCACCGTCAGGCGTGAGCAGCTCGTTTAGTACCACCTCGCTAGGCGAGGAGAGGACACAGGAGGGTAGGAGGCTACAAATAGAGGGGCAGGGCAACGTTGCAAATCATACCTTTCTCGGCCTTTTGGCTAAGATCAAGTGTAGTATCTGTTCTTATCAGTTTAATATCTGATATGTGGGCCATGTGCCCACAATGATATTAAATTTATTTTTTGTGGGGGAGGGACCACCATAATGGCTTGCCATTGGGTCCCTTATGTGTCGCCCAGTATGTTGCACTACTGCCTGGGCAGGCTCACCCCAACCAAATCAAGTTTAAAATTTTCATTTCTGAATCCTACCAAACTGTTTGTAGGTCAGGAACAGCACAGCTATATTTGATTTGTTTCTTCTGCTGCTGCAGTTAGATTTAGAGAGCACACACACACACTGACGAAGATGGAAGGCAATCCAGCAAAAGAAACATCACATCAGCAACCCAAACGAAACAGCGGAAGATGAATTAACCGAAGAAATGTACCTTGTTCATGTTGAATGTGGTGGTTGGTATGCAGCATGATGGCCACCCACCGTTGTCCGTTTCTGTACCGCGGCCAAAGCACATCTGTCGGCCCCCAACAAACAAGATGGAATTGAATAATGTCTGAATTCTCGGTATCTCACTGGCACAAATATGCAATTTTTTTCTTGTGCATGTCGTCATGTGATTTGGTTCTGAACTTTGTTTCTGAACTCAAAACATAACTCAGAGATTGAAAGCGTTTCAGGATGAGCAGAGTGGAGTAACAACAAGACATATTGGTGGTTGCATTTCCATTGTCGTCACAAAATTACACGGAGGATTGTGTGCTTACGGATTGTGAACCACTTGTGAGGGTTCGATCCGCAGAACGCAAGCAAAGGGAGAAAGCCAGATGAGAGGAAATCCTCATGCGCTGCCTTGCCTGGTCACGATACACCGGGACAGTTAGTTTGTCCCACCAGAAAGGAGGCTGATTTGTCGATGGGTTTTATTGATGGATCATTTTCAGTACAGCTACAGAATTTTTTTCCCCCAAACTGTTTACATGACGAAGTTGGTGAGGACTTTCTGCACTAGGTGCTCCCCATACACCACCTTCTCATACTTGGCAACGCCGCCCGTCTTCTCCCGGCAGAACTCTACAGGTTCCACCGCAGCGTCGAAGTTCGACTGCATATACGTCAATACGTGCAATTTGTTTCAGAAAAAAGGGAAAATTAAGTATAAGCAACTCAGTCGAAGTTCGGCTGCATATACCTCATAGAAGAAGGCGACAGATACACGGTAGCGAGGGGAGTTGTTGACGACTCTGTGGAGCGTGGGCTGGTATATCCCATTCGACCAAACCTGAAAGCACATAAGATGATTTATAATTAATAAGGTTGCTAAAAGAAAATAATCAATGCCAAAATAGATAAAATGTTAGTGTAGTTGCAAATAAAGAAACCTTCAGCATGTCCCCGATGTTGCAAACGAAGGTTCCCGGGACCGGCTTGGCGTATATCCACTCACCGGACTGGTTTCTGACCTGATACCCAATTGCCAAACAGTTTCAGCAGATCAACTCCTTTGCTTCATTACAGAGGAAGGAGAGGGCATAAATGGATAATACAAGATATGTGTTCTAGTGAAGGAACATGTACCTCAAGAGCACAGATATCATCATCCTGATTCACTAATGTCAGAAGACCTGCAGTTTAATAGAATGAGAAAAAAATATTTGCAGGATTTTTCTATAATTTTCCTAAGAATACTATAGATGGTTTTCCTAAGAAGCAAGCAGATTATACTGGTATTGACTTTTCTTAAACACAAGACACTGATGTAAAACCAAGAGAGGTGTACTCACCATAATCTGTATGAGCTCCACTGGAATAGAGAAGAAAAACAGAGTAAGATGTATCCACATATGCCACAAGATAACTTCCTTTTTAGGGTGTATGTGTGCTTACCATCCAATATCAGTGCGCTCCTCTTGTGGGATGTCATCTGAGATTGGATAGCCAATTAACCTGAGAACCCAGAAAGCATCGCCCGCCACTCCGCCTTCGAAGGCATCCAACGGCGCACCCAGTGCCAAGGCTATGCCTCTCATGATCTTCCTTGAAAGATCTGAATTGAAGAATGGCGTCACAAACACTGTTAGGGACGATCGACGAGCATAAAAGAATAAGCAAAATGATTCAGATAAGTGGACCTCGTAGAAGGCTTATATAGTTTTCCAGCAGCGCGTCAAAATTTGATGGGTAATCTGGCCTGCATGGAAGATAAACTATTCAGTTCTTTAAAACGCACTCCCTCTGAGTGTAGTGTCAAAAAACGTCTTATATTATGCGACGGAGGGAGTATTAAGTAGTAAAGGGAGATTCTTTATTGTGAACATATTGACATCAGTAAAAGTTTAGAAATCGATAGGTGTATAAAAAGTGTAGTGTCAAAAAATGTCTTATATTATGCGACGGAGGGAGTATTAAGTAGTAAAGGGGGATTCTTTATTGTGAACATATTGACATCAGTAAAAGTTTAGAAGTCGATAGGTGTATAAAAAAAATACAGGATTTTCTGATTTATAAAGAAAAAGTAGGCAGCAAACTGTTTAAAAATGCAATAACGGCGCTCTAAGATGTATCTTCAGAACAAAGAACAGAGAAAGGATCCCTAAAGAAAAACTGAGAAAAGGGATCTCCAAAGAAAAACAGAGAATGGAAGTTGCAAACATACCACAAATTAGATCCTTCCATTGGTTTAGCAAGATCTCCATATCTGCCCGGTTCGATAGGCGTGTAGCACTGCAATTGTTGTTCTAATGATTTATCTCAAAAAACAGAACAATGTAAACAAGAAAGATAAGAAATTGTAGGGACGGTGAGAGTACTCGGACGGTGGTAAAACTTACATCAATTGCTTCATGCATATCAGGTTTACCCTTGGTAACATTTTCTCCCACTCTCTGATACCCTCTGACGATAGATGATAAGAAAGTTCATTTGCATATGTAGATGTTTTTCAAGGACCAAACTACAAGCTACAAGAAAAGTTAAGTTATTATTTAGACATCACACCTATATCCACTCTGAGGTGTCATTTTGATCTTCAGTTTTTCCTCACGAGGGAGGTGAAAGAATTTGCGTGTGATATCCCTGACTTCCGTCATTAGCGACTCTGAAATCCCATGGCCTTTCTGTTAATAATGCAGACATCATTTTCAGCATGGTTAATTAGCACTCAACCGATGAGTTGAGCAGCATCCAGAACCAATTCTGTTCATAAAACAGAATGGGAAAGGCCAGCTGCACAAAACAACTGAACATGACACACACATTTTTATTGATGACAGCACACCATTTTAGCTACCACTTAATGAAACTATTTATTTCCACATTCAGTTGAGGTACCACAACAACACAACAACAGAGTATAAGCAATCACTTTCTTGTTTATATAGTCTGCTTAGAGGTCCAAATCAATTGCCATCAGAAAGTTGAACGAATGATCATTACCACATAGAAGAACCCGGCCTCCCTGCAAGCGTCGTCCAGCATCCGGACGACGTCGAGCAGACCCTCGTCGCCGGCCATGGCAGGGTCATCGATCTTCTCGACGAGCGGGCTGATATCTGATCATGCAAAGAGGAGAACGCAACCTTTCATCATCTGATTTAGAGTGAGAGATTTCTGTTTCGCCGCTTCAGACAGGATGCAGAGTTCCGAATGACCCGCGATCACTCGGCTGTTGCTACGGCCGGGACTGCGAGGCCGGCAGGATTCATTCTGAATTCCGGCACCTCAGAATTTCCCTTTCTGAAGGGATGGGGAATCGACCCCGGATTCTCAGAATCCGAATCTTGCACGGAGCAACAACTTTCCAGAGATAAAAGAATTTATTAACAGATGACATACCGATCAGAGGGATGGCCTTGAAGTCGGAGCCCATGTTGTTCGGCGAGGCGAGAGAGACCCGAGAACAGAGAGGGATTTGGGGTTCGGGATAAGGGGGGCGATGGCAGGTGAGATGAGGTGAGGTGAGTGGCGTGACGGCAGGATCAGCAATCATGCATCCATGCGCTCGGTATTGCGATGCGGTGCAGAGCACCTTTTCCTGTTTGGTTTTTGGTTTTGGTGTTGGTGTGTCGTGTAGGTGCTGTTGGCCGCTGTAGTGAGAGCGACTCGATCGTCCTACGCACCTGCTCTGCCGCATCGATGGCAGAAGAAGGTGGGTGTTTCAGGGCATTATGATGGCGGCGACAGAATCGCCCGAGCTGAGCGGTGAGTATCCTCCGCGGTTCCTGCTCGCAAACGTCAGTTTTCCTCCCTAGTTTTAGAAACCGCTGTGAACAATTTTTGAAATCACGAGCATATTTCAAATGCACAAACATTTTATAAATTCATGATTTGGAACTCGTGATTGTTTTTAAATCAATGAGTATTTTTTGAAATCCGGAAACAAGTTCATGATTGTTTAACCGCAAAAAAAAACAAGTTCATGATTGTTTTACTAACATTTTCTGAAATGCATGAACATTTTCTTAAGCAATGATTTTTTTCGAATCAATGAACTTTTTAAGAAAAAATCATGAACATTTTTCAATTTGCAAACATTTGTTCAAATTCACGAGCATTTTCCCCCAAAATTATGAACATTTTTTATTTCCCGAACTTTTTTTAAACCATGAATATGTATTGTCAAAATCATGATTTTTTTTCTATCTGCAAACATTTTATGATTTTCTGAACATTTTTTAAAATCATGAACCCAAATATTGTTCTCTTGTTCGAGGGTGGGGCGGCAGCGGAGGTAACCGCTGCTGATGTGAACCCAAATTCCACCCCAGGGAAAGTACCAATTGTGAAGAGGAGGAGGCAGGAGAAAGGAGTGAATGGTGAGTTAGATCAGATTGATATGGACACTTCAAATGAGGTGGCCTCCGAGACAGAGGACCGCCGGTCCCAATGAATTGCCTTAGTTGGAACTCCTATACAGTTCGAGAATTAGCGATGGTATGTCAGTCGCGTTCCCCCATGTTTGTGTTTTTATGTGAGACTCGGCAGAAGGAAACTAAGATGAAAAGGGTACACAATCGCATGGGATTGAAAGGTTTCTGTGGTGTTGACAACAATGGTTTGAGTGGTGGACTGGTGGGCTAGCGGTCTATTGGCATGAAAGTTGTGTTGTTGAGATTGTGGACAAAGACTAGCGTCACATTGATGCTCTCGTTCGGATCCATGAAGGTGTAAGTCAATGGCGGATTACTTTCGTTTATGGTGAACCCTGCGTTGAAAATAGGCATCTCATGTGGACAAAGCTACAGAACCTGAAAACTGTTAGCAACTTGCCTTGGCTTGTCCTCGGCGATTTCAATGAAGCGATGTGGAACTTCGAGGATTTTTCGGCCACCCCTAGGGTTGTGGCTCAGATGTTAGCTTTCCGTGATGTACTTGAAATTTGTGAGCTCGTGGACCTCGGTTTTTCTGGAGTCCCATTCACGTATGACAACAGGCGTAATGGCATGCGTAATGTCAGAGTTCGTTTGGATCAGGCAGTTGCTACAAGTTCATGGAGAAATATGTTTGCTTTTGTATGTGTTGAGCATGTCCCCTCACCATGTTCGGATCATGTTATGTTACTGTTAAAAGGAGATGTCGACCCAGGGCCTTTAGGTGCCAAGAGCAGGATGTATGAGGTTTTTTGGGAAAGGGATTCAGCACTACCAGAAGTCATAAAGGAGGCATGGGCTGCGGTAGGTGTGGTGCAGAATTTGGCACGACTGAGAGATGCTCTATCAAAAACCATGATCTGCCTTGGGTCGTGGAGTAGAAAATTCGGCAACATTACGAGGGAGCTTGCCAAGTCTCGATCTCAACTAGAGGAGCTTATGAATATGAATGCGGATAGACAAGATATAAGAAAAGTAACATATAAGATGAATGATTTATTATACCAAGAGGAGATGATGTGGCTTCAAAGGTCAAGACTCAAGAACATCTTGGCTCAGGGAGGGTGATACGTCTCCGTCGTATCTACTTTTCCAAACACTTTTGCCCTTATTTTGGACTCTAACTTGCATGATTTGAATGGAACTAATCCGGACTGACGCTGTTTTCAGCAGAATTACCATGGTCTTATTTATGTGCAGAAACAAAAGTTCTCGGAATGACCTGAAACTTCACGGAACATCTTTTCGGAAATAATAAAAAATCCTTGCAAAAGATGAAGACCAGGGGGGGCCACACCCTAGCCACAAGGGTGGGGGCGCGCCCCCTACCTCGTGGGCCCCCTGGAGCTCCTCCGACCTCGACTCCAACTTTATATATTTGCTTTCGGGGAGAAAAAATAAAGGAGAAAGTTTCATCGCGTTTTACGATACAGAGCCGTCGCCAAGCCCTAAAACCTCCCGGGAGGGCTGATCTGGAGTCCGTTCGGGGCTCCGGAGAGGGGAATCCGTCGCCATCGTCATCATCAACCATCCTCCATCACCAATTTCATGATGCTCACCGCCGTGCGTGAGTAATCTCATCGTAGGCTTGCTGGACGGTGATGGGTTGGATGAGATTTATCATGTAATCGAGTTAGTTTTGTTAGGGTTTGGTCCCTAGTATCCACTATGTTCTGAGATTGATGTTGCTATGACTTTGCTATGCTTAATGCTTGTCATTAGGGCCCGAGTGCCATGATTTCAGATCTGAACCTATTATGTTTTCATCAATATATGAGAGTTCTTGATCCTATCTTGCAAGTCTATAGTCACCTATTATGTGTTATGATCCGTTAACCCTGAAGTGACAATAATCGGGATACTTACCGGTGATTACCGTAGTTTGAGGAGTTCATGTATTCACGATGTGTTAATTCTTTGGTCCGGTACTCTATTAAAAGGAGGCCTTAATATCCCTTAGTTTCCGCTAGGACCCTGCTGCCACGGGAGGGTAGGACAAAAGATGTCATGCAAGTTCTTTTCCATAAGCACGTATGACTATATTTGGAATACATGCCTACATTACATTGATGAATTGGAGCTAGTTCTGTGTCACCCTAGGTGAGGGAGTCCTGGATTAGGGGGTGTTCGGATAGCCGGACTATACCTTCAACCGGACTCCAGGACTATGAAGATACAAGATTGAAGACTTCGTCCCGTGTCCGGATGAGACTTTCCTTGGCGTGGAAGGCAAGCTTGGCGATGCGGATATTCAAGATCTCCTACCATTGTAACCGACTCTATGTAACCTAACCCTATCCGGTGTCTATATAAACCGGAGGGTTGTAGTCCGTAGGCAATCAACTCCATATACAACAATCATTCCATAGGCTAGCTTCTAGGGTTTAGCCTCCTTGATCTCGTGGTAGATCTACTCTTGTACTACCCATATTATCAATATTAATCAAGCAAGACGTAGGGTTTTACCTCCATCAAGAGGGCCCGAACCTGGGTAAAACATCGTGTTCCCTGCCTCCTGTTACCATCCGGCCTAGACGCACAGTTCGGGACCCCCTACCCGAGATCCGCCGGTTTTGACACCGACATTGGTGCTTTCATTGAGAGTTCCTCTGTGCCGTCACAATCAGGAAGGATGCCTCCTCCCGTCTTTAAAGACGGCGCCGTTGCTAAGGGAGCCTTGGCTGTCGGCCAAACCCTCCGGCTAGGTGGTTTCCTCATGACCGCCTGTTCGGCTGTTGCGCCGACGGTGACCTCTCGGGTCATCAAAAGCAACCTACACGTCAGCTCGGAGCTCGTCGAGCAGCTAGATCCAATGGAGCTCTCTTCCGTAAACGAGCTCTTGGATCGCATCGCCGCCCTGGGGGTCGCTACGGATTACGACCAGGTTGGGCTTAAACCCGATCTAAGAGAAATTAACTCTCCCCAAGTCACCCACCACGTTGCCGTGGTAGAGACGCAGTGCGGCGACCCTTCATCTATTTTAAGGACTAGCTACGTCCGAATTCCCGACCCCTCCAAGCCGGATACCCGCGGAGGGGAGATGTAACTCAAGACCTGAGCTTAGGATCAGGCAACGGGCCAGATTCACTGGACAACATCCAAGAATCCGAACTTCAGAGTTCGGAAACTCTTCGGCCTCCGAATCTTGGATTGGGTGAGGTTTCAGATTCAACGACACCCGCCCACCCGATCATAAGCGATCTCTCCCAAATCAGGCAGAGGCCCGAGGAAACAGTACATCATTACTGGGCCAGATTCCTCCTGGTTATGAACAGGATAAAGGATTGCCGCGAGGAAGACGCAATCTCAATTTTCTGCAGTAATTGCACGGACAAGGGAATCCTTAACGCCGTAAGTCGTCGTGATATCACACGCTTCGCTGACTTGGCGTCCATAGTACAAAAATACTGTGCGATGGAAAGCGCCTGGAAAACCGAAATAAATTTTGGGATAATCCGGCCTTGAATAGTAATCCCGTCCGAACTAAGAGGGTGCATCATCACAGGACACCCGGGATAAACACCAAAAAGCCAAAACCCTCTACAGGGCATGGAACCGTACTGGAAAGATGGCTTGATGGACCCTGTAGAATTCACAGTACAGAGGACGCCACACCAACTCACAGCCTTAGAGCATGTTGGATACTCCGGCAGGTGGCCAAAATCGGCGAGGACCTCTTAATTCCGGAGGCCGCAGAAAGCCAGCCCAAGGACACCAGTACCGTTCTCACAGTCTTCGAGACTTTCGCATCAAACAATGTGCGAAAAAGAACACTCCGCAGCCTCGCCGAAGTCTATCAAGTTGCAACAATAAATCCATGGAGCGACACTGCCATTACCTTCAACGCAAGTGATGAACCTAGATTCCGAACAGCCCGAGCACCAGCCGCATTGGTCCTCAGTCCCATAGTGGACGGCTTTCGCCTCACCAAGGTGCTCATGGATGGAGGCAGCGGACTGAACCTCATTTATGAGGAAACCCTTCAAAAAATGGAAATAGACTGGAACCGCGTCGAGCGAAGCAGCACAACCTTTAGAGGAATAATCCCCAGTCGGGAAGCGCGCTGCACAGGAAAAATCACACTAGATGTGGTGTTCGGCACGCCGGATAATTACAGGTCCGAAGAAGTCACGTTTCAGGTGGCCCCGTTCAAGAGCGGATATCACGCTTTACTAGGGCGGGAAGCATTCACAATCTTCCAAGCAATACCCCATTACGGGTACATGAAGCTTAAGATGCCCGGGCCGAACGGAATTATCACTCTAGCTAGTGATCCGGACATAGCACTCCGCGCCGAAAACAAGACGGCCGCATTAGCCCTTGAGGCGCTATCCGAAGCCTTAGCGGCCGAGGAACTGACTGCGCTGCGCTCCACGGTTAACAGGGATGATGTGATACTCGATAAGAGATCCAAATCCACATCCTTCAAGCCAGCTGACGAAATAGTCAAATTCCAGGTCCATCCAACGGACCCCAATAAAACAGCTTCCATCGGGGCACGACTGAACCCTGATGTAGACGCCGCACTGCGAGAGTTCCTACGAGAGAACTGGGACATTTTCGCCTGGCACCCTTCAGACATGCCAGGGATCCCACGCAGGCTGGCCGAACACAGCTTAAATATCCTAAAAGGATTCAAACCTGTCAAACAAGCCCTTCGGCGTTTTTCCGAACCCAAGAGACAGGCTATGGGAGAGGAGCTAGCCAAGCTATTGGAGGCCGGATTCATTAGAGACATAAAACATCCGGACTGGCTAGCAAACCTGGTGATGGTACCAAAGAAGGACAAATCCTGGCGCCTGTGTGTCGATTTTAAAGACCTTAACAAGGCTTGCCCAAAGGATCCCTTCCCCCTCCCCCGTATCGATCAAATTATCGATGCCACCGCAGGACACGACTCGTTGTGTTTCCTCGACGCATACTCCGGTTACCATCAAATCAAGATGGCAGAATCAGACCAAGCCGCAACAGCATTCATCACACCATACGGCCCATTCTGCTTCAACACAATGCCCTTCGGGCTGAAAAACGCCGGCGCAACATATCAGCGCATGATCCAGACATGTCTGGCAAACCAGATCGGCAAAACAGTGGAGGCGTATGTGGATGATGTGGTCGTCAAATCAAGACATGTCGAATCTCTAGTAGACGACTTGAGGCTTGCATTCGATAACCTCCGAAAATATGACATCAAGCTCAACCCAGAAAAATGCGTCTTCGGCGTTCCAGCCGGAAAGCTCTTGGGCTTCATTGTATCCGGTAGAGGAATTGAAGCAAATCCAGCCAAGATCCGAGCTTTGTCACAATTGGATATCCCAAAGGACCTCAAACAAATACAAAAATTAACCGGATGCGTGGCGGCTTTAAGCCGCTTCATCTCCCGCTTGGGAGAAAAGGCACTACCCCTCTATCGCCTCCTTCGGCGCACCGAACACTTCGAGTGGACGGATGCCGCCACGGCCGGACTTGATGAAATAAAAGCCATATTGGCAACAAACCCAGTCCTGGCCGCGCCAAACACCGGCGAACCAATGTTATTGTACATTGCAGCAACACATCAAGTTGTCAGCGCAGTGCTCGTTGTCGAGCGGGAAACGGATGGACACAAATTCCCCCTTCAAAGGCCGGTCTACTACGTATCCACTGTCCTCACTCCATGCAAATCACGGTACCCGCATTATCAAAAGATTGCATACGCGGTATTCATGGCATCCCGGAAGCTACGACACTACTTTCAAGAGTGTTCCATAACAGTAGCCTCGGAAGTACCACTCAACGATATTATCAACAACCGCGATGCAACGGGCCGGATTGCAAAATGGGCCATCGAGCTTCTCCCGTTCGATATAACCTATAAGCCACGGCGAGCTATTAAATCGCAAGTTTTGGCCGACTTCGTCGCAGAATGGACGGAGGCCGAGCTCCCTAAAGAGTACGGCACATATTCAAACTGGATTATGCATTTCGACGGCTCCAAAATGTTGGCCGGACTGGGGGCTGGCGTCGTCCTGACGTCCCCCACAGGAGACACAGTCCAATATGTGCTCCAGATCATGTACATGGATTCCAACAATGCAGCCGAATATGAGGCCCTCCTACATGGTCTCCGGATAGCAGTATCCATGGGTATCCAGCGCCTAGAGGTACGCGGGGATTCAAACCTCGCGATATCCCAAATAAATGGAGACTTCGACGCCAAGGACCCAAAAATGGCAGCTTACCGCAACGCCGTCCTAAAAATGTCAGCTCGGTTCGAAGGGCTGGAGTTTCACCATATAGCCCGAGAAAACAATCAAGCAGCGGACGTCCTGGCACGCATCGGAGCAAAACGCGATGCAGTCCCCCCCAACATCTTTTTGGAAAGATTGTTCAAGCCATCCGTAGCATGGGAGGGGGAACCCGCAAATAACAGCCCGGACCCAGCCGCACCACTCGACGCCGAACAATCTGACACAATTGGAGGCTCTGCCAATGAAATTACACCTTCAGCCCACGTAATAATGGCGGTTATCGCCCCGTGGACAGAACCATTCCTAGCCTACCTTACTAGGCAGGAACTCCCGGAGGACCAAAACGAGGCCCGCTGCATAGTGCGGCGATCTAAAGCCTATAGAGTCCATGAGGGAGAGCTTTATAAGAAAAGCACTACCGGAGTCCTTCAAAGGTGCATCTCCGAAGAGGAAGGGCGGAACCTTCTGGCTGAAATTCATGCCGGACTCGGTGGTCACCACGCCGCTGCTCGGTCCCTTGTTAGCAAGGCTTTCCGTACAGGCTTTTATTGGCCGACGGCCCGGGCAGACGCTCAGGACCTAGTCCAACGATGCGCTGGTTGCCAACTTTTTGCCAACCAAAGCCATATGCCACCCACCGCACTCCAAACTATACCCATCACCTGGCCTTTTGCGGTCTGGGGGCTTGACATGGTCGGACCCCTTAAAGGTGGGACCGATAGGAAAAAATACTTACTGGTCATGGTGGATAAATTCACCAAATGGATAGAAGCCAAGCCTGTTAAAACGGCCGAATCCGGACCTGTGATAGACTTCATATCCGGGGTTGTACACCGTTATGGCGTCCCCCACAGCATCATAACCGATAACGGTACAAACTTTACCGCCGACGAGGTAAAACTCTGGTGCAAAAACATGGGCATCAAGCTCGATTATGCTTCCGTCTATCACCCACAAACCAACGGCCAGGTCGAACGTGCAAATGGTCTTATCATGAGCGGCATTAAACCCAGACTGGTGCGGTCCCTCAAGGAATCTAACACGCACTGGGTAGAGGAGCTCGACTCCGTGCTATGGGGGCTGCGGACCACGCCAAATCGCACCACCGGATACACACCATTTTTTATGGTGTACGGCGCAGAGGCAGTTCTGCCCTGCGACATAATTCATGACTCACCTAGAGTGCGCATGTACGAAGAAAGAGAAGCCGAGCTCGATCGGCAGGACAACTTGGACGCCTTGGAGGAGGAGCGTGACGTGGCAAAAGCCCGTTCCGCATTTTATCAACAGCAGGCCCGAAGATATCAAAGCAGAGAAGTACGGGCCAAAAATTACAATGTTGGCGAACTAGTTCTACGCCTGCCGGATAAGAAAAAGGACAAACTCAAGCCCAAGTGGGAAGGTCCATTCATAATCGACCAAGTCCTGACTGGTGGGGCGTACCGCCTGCGAGATGCGTCGGATAACCGACTCGAGCCGAACCCGTGGAACGCCACCCGTCTCCGAAGATTCTATGCCTAGCGCCGGACTCTGTGTTCGTCTCCTTCCTCTGTCCATTTTTTGCATTTTTCTGTCTTACATTTCTCTCCTTCCCCTCTTTTCTTTTATAGCCCTTAAAGGCTCATCTAGTGACGCGCCACTCGCGCTCATTAAACCTGGGGGCTTCTTTAACAGAAGCTTATTTATACGGGCTTCACGCCCAACACATGCGTCAAACTTCCGCATGTACCTTTTTCTTCACCATTATATGCATCGATATGACTTAAGTTTTGGCCAAGCTGGGTTGCCTGGCTCCTGTGCTTACCCCTACGTTCCCGATTGTTCGGCTAGGCGGTAAAGGGAGCACCTCTGCGATTGTTACTGCCGGGTCAGCCGGATGTGTACCTCAGACTGGGTGAAGCCGAAAGCTAGCGTTCTTAAGGGAATATTCGGTCGGTGAAATAAAAGATGATCTTTTTACTCATTTTATGCGCCCCCAGATGCTTTTTTCTGCGTCTTTTCACGCAGTCCGGACATGCACTTTAGGGCATGCCTCCCAGCGAAAGGAACCCCTAACGGAACTATTCTCTCTGGAAGATGTTTCTTACTAACCATGTAATATAACATAACTAGTTGGGCACTTGTCTGATAAAGCACTAATGACCCCTACGCCTGGTCTCCACGCATACCCCGGTTCTTATATAACCGCTATGGTATTCGGACACACTCCGGACCGTCAGGTCCCGAGGTTGAAGCGAAAAGGTCGGCAACGACAAACGATCTACAATCCGGCTAGAAGGCATTACACATGTCAATTCAAAATTACATAGTCATTCTGACTGATTGTATTCCTCTTCTATACCATCTAACAGGCTGTCTAATTTACAGTCCTGCTGGGAATACTTCGCGGCCAACTCTACTTGGCCGTATACTAAGCTCACAGGGATCTCCTTCCCGTCAGGCCCCACTGGTCCGACCTCGGCCATGTGGTTTGGGTCAGACTTCGTAAAACGGGTCTTCACCATGGCCCAGGCCTCCCTAGCGCCTTGTCGGCAGGCCGATATCTTCCACAACCGGAAGCGCCGCCGAGCTCCCTTCAGCTTCTCCGCAAGCTCTCCAAGGCCCTCGGGCACGGAGTGGGCAGGCCATAAGGCTTGGGCAATACCCCGCATCGCCTGCCGAATTCGCTCGTGCAGTTGCAAGAGTTCGGGAAGAAGGTCACCCGTAGAACCGGGCATCTCCTCTGCAGGACGACCTGTGAGCATACCTACAGACATTACTCTGTTAGTCGACTTCCTCGCCGAACTTTTTTTTCGAAGTTCGTTCAAGCACTTACTAAAAATGCCGCGTCGAAGCCGCTGATTCTCCTTCGTGGAGTCCGACAGCTGGCCACGAACATCTTTAAGTTCGACGTCCAGCTTGGTGTTGGCATCCTGAAGATCATTCTTCTCTCGCCTCACCTTTGTCAACGTACTCTCACCGGCCTTTAGCCGGCGTAAGAGTTGTTGCTTGTCCGGATCGAGTCCGGCGCCATCTGCAATATGATTTGTCAGATTTGCACCCACACCGCACAATACTAATCTTTCGAAGTGTATCTTACCTGAGGGGGTCTCTTTGGGCTCCCCTGCTGCGGCTAGTGCGGCCTCTAGTTGGGCCTTGCACTTTTCCAGCTCCTGGGACAGTACGGTATTCTTCTCTGTAAGAACCTGCATATTAAATGATCCTTAAATCAGTTGCTCTAACTGCTTCAAGTCTCGGGGGCTACTGGCATATATATGTTTAACCAAAATTTTCTTACCCGTATGTCTTTTACATACTGCTCCGTGGCTCTGGCTAAACCATTTTGAGCGGCACGGAGGTACGCATCTCCCGAATTAAAGGCATCTAAAGCCTCTTGGGAGAAACAAGCGTCGCGTAGAACTGTCCGGCGACGCCTGTGGTTCATGGCACTCTCCACTTCAGAATTTGTGGCAGACAGCCTGTCCGCATCCTCTGTCGGAGGAGCGTCCGGTGCGCGCCTTGTGCTCGCCTCCGCTTCCTGGCCAGACGTTGGAGCCTGGCTGGTGGAGGCGCGATTGGCAACCTCTCCGGATGTAGTCCGGCGAGGTCTCTTCGTTCTGAAGATAGCACGAACGTTAATATGCCCTGACAGAATAACACCAGGGAAACAGAGGGTGCGCTATACCTTTGCGCCGGCATCTCAGTCCGGACTGCATTCCTTTTTGCCCCACGGGGCCCTGCGGCCCCTCGTTGGCTAGCCGCCGCAGGTTCGGCCTCCTGCCTCGGAAATCTCCCCTGCAAAACACGGTTGTCATTAGAAACACCGGAATACGTGAGAGTGGAATCTCTTTCAAGGGAATGAGGCTCCGGTTTCTGTCACCTGGGAGGCCGGGATTAACCCTGGGTAATCAGCCGTAATGGCTACCAAGGTATTGTCCTTGCTTAGCTGATGGAACACCCCGTCGATAAGCTCCACCGATATGTCCGGATCCTCTTCGGAGTCCGGATCGAGGGACCGTTCTGGGTCCTCGGGCTGTGGAGGGCGGCTGTTTATATCCTTTACCTCCTGTCGCAGTTCCTGCATTGAAGTCGTTAGACTACCTATCTAACCATGGGAGTATAAAACAAACGGGTAAGCGCAATTGTTCACTTACCCAACTTGGAGGATCGTACATACTGAATCCGGCCCGCGGGTTGACGCGGAGGAATTCCTCCTTTTCTCCCTTGTACAAAGAGGATAAGATCTTTACTAAGGCGGCGGCTGAGGCCGGCCCCTTACGACCGTAACGTGTGGCGTCATCCTCCCCGTTGAAATCCCACATGGGGTGGCCTCTATATTGAAGCGGCTGCACCCCCCGCATAATGCATGCGGCCATGACTCCAATCATGGTTAGTCCGGAATGAGCCAACAGTCTTATCCGGCCCATCAGGTAAAGGACGTCTCTGTCGCTTTCTCTCTGAGAGCTCCGCGGACGCCAGCTCAAGCGTTTCTTCAATGGAGCACTGTTGAACTCAGGGAGACCGACCCGGATAGGGTCCGGTAGCGGGACGTCATCTATGTAAAACCATTCCGAAGGCCAGTCCTCGGACGCCTTCTTTGGGGTTCCGGATAGGTATCCGGTCCCGGCGATGCGCCATACTTCGGCTCCGCCCACTTGGTATATAGACCCCTCTTGAGAACGGGGCACCAGGCAGAATAACCTCTTCCACAGCGCGAAATGAGCCTCAACGCCTAAAAATAGCTCGCAAAGGGCGACGAAACCCGCAATATGCAATACGGAGGCGGGCGTGAGATTGTGCAGCTGGAGGCCGTAGAACTCCAGAAGCCCGCGGAGAAATGGATGAATTGGAAATCCCAGTCCCCTTATTAGATAGGGGACGAGGCACACCCGCTCTCCTTTAGAAGGATTGGGGGTGCTCTCCGCTTGTTTTCCGCCATTGTAGGTGGCGAGACCGGCTCGGACCGGGACCATGTATGCCTGAGGGAGAAATCCCTTGGCCTGAAGCGACACTAACTCGCTATGCGGGATGGTGCAACTCTCCCAGTCCCCGGGTTTGGGACCGGAGGGGCGAGGGGAGGAGCTGCGACGGCTGGTCATGTTGGAATGGACCTTTGCTGGAAGCGCTCTGATGATAACTCGCGGAAAGGAGAAGATGTGGTTTGGACCTAAATCCCCATCCCGTTAAATAGGCGGCTCGTTTATACGGCTAGGGGTGTGGGTGTAAAAACGCCCTGGCTTTTCGCATTCGTTTGACACGTGGAAGACGGCCATTATTGGGCGTGGAAGCCGAGGAGCACTACATTACAAAAATCGGACATTATTCCTACAGGTACACAAGATTTGGAGAAGAACCCGCCTTGCAATGCCGAACAATCTGCGCGCCGGACTCGTCGTCATTGAAGCCTGGTTCGGGGGCTACTGAGGGAGTCCTGGATTAGGGGGTGTTCGGGTAGCCGGACTATACCTTCAGCCGGACTCCAGGACTATGAAGATACAAGATTGAAGACTTCGTCCCGTGTCCGGATGGGACTTTCCTTGGCGTGGAAGGCAAGCTTGGCGATGCGGATATTCAAGATCTCCTACCATTGTAACCGACTCTATGTAACCCTAACCCTATCCGGTGTCTATATAAACCAGAGGGTTGTAGTCCGTAGGCAATCAACTCCATATACAACAATCATACCATAGGCTAGCTTCTAGGGTTTAGCCTCCTTGATCTCGTGGTAGATCTACTCTTGTACTACCCATATTATCAATATTAATCAAGCAGGACGTAGGGTTTTACCTCCATCAAGAGGGCCCGAACCTGGGTAAAACATCGTGTTCCCTGCCTCCTGTTACCATCCGGCCTAGACACACAGTTCGGGACCCCCTACCCGAGATCCGCCGGTTTTGACACCGACACTAGGTTATGACTGTTACATGATGAACCACATCCAGCATAATTCTCTATCACCGATCCATTGCCTACGAGCTTTCCATATATTGTTCTTCGCTTATTTACTTTTCCGTTGACATTGCTATCATCACTACAAAATACCAAAAACATTACTTTTGCTATCGTTACCTTTTGTTATCGTTGCCACTACTATCATATTACTTTGCTACTAAACACTTTGCTGCAGATACTAAGTTTCTAGGTGTGGTTGAATTGACAACTCAGCTGCTAATACTTGAGAATATTATTTGGCTCCCCTTGTGTCGAATCAATAAATTTGGGTTGAATACTCTACCCTCAAAAATTGTTGCGATCCCCTATACTTGTAGGTTATCAAGACTATTTTCTGGCGCCGTTGCCGGGGAGCATAGCTCTATTCTTTGAGTCACTTGGGATTTATATCTGCTTATCATTATGAAGAACTTGAGAGATCCAAAAACCAAGATTTATCCCTCAACTACGAGGGGAGTTAAGGAACTGCCATCTAGCTCTGCACTTGATTCATCTTCTATTTTGAGTAAGCTTGCGACACCTAAACCTGCTTCTGCTATTTGTTCTGATATGTCGCATGTTATTGATGATGCCACTTCTGCTATGCATGCTACTTATGATGAAACTACTTTTATGCTTGATACTACCGTGTCACTTGGTGAATTTCTTGATGAACAACTTGCTAGGGTTAGAGAGAATGAAATTATTGAAACTTATAATATTGATGAAAGTGATGATTAAGACTCTTCCCCTAATAATGAATCACCTGTTATTCCTGAGGGTTATGTTTATGAAAACGAAGTTTTTTTAGCTATTTTAGCTTGCAAAGATAGATACGAGCTCAAGAGGTTATTAGCTAAATGGAAGCAGCAATCTCTTAATGCTAGAACGAAACCTGACCCTGCTTTTTCTACTTCACCTATCTGTGTAACTGATAAGGATTATGAATTCTCTGTTGATCCTGATATAATTACTTTGGTTGAATCTGATACTTTTCATGGCTATGAATCTGAAACTGTTGTGGCACATCTTACTAAATTAAATAATATAGCTACCTTGTTCACTAATGATGAGAGAACTCGTTACTTTTATATCCTTAAAATATTTTTGTTCTCATTAAAGGGTGATGCTAAGATATGGTTTAATTCTCTTGATCCTGGTTGTGTGCGTAGTCCCCAGGATATGATTTATTACTTCTCTGCTAAATATTTCCCTGCTCATAAGAAACAAGCTGCCTTAAGGGATATATATAATTTTATGCAAATTGAAGAAGAGAGTCTCCCACAAGCTTGGGGGAGGCTTCTCCAATTACTTAATGCTTTGTCTGATCATCCTCTTAAGAAAAATGAAATACTTAATATCTTTTATAATGGACTAACCGATGCTTCCAGAGATTACCTGGATAGTTGTGCTGGTTCTGTTTTCAGGGAAAGAACACCGGATGAAGCTGAAATTCTATTGAATAATATGTTGACAAATGAAAATAATTGGATACTTCCTGAGCCTATTCCTAAACCAACTCCGAAGAAAAGAGGTGTTCTATTTCTCAGTCCTGAAGATATGCAAGAGGCAAAGAAATCTATGAAAGAAAAAGGTATTAAAGCCGAAGATGTTAAGAATTTATCTCCTATTGAAGAAATACATGGTCTTAATTTACCGCCTGTTGAAGAAACACATGATCTTAATCCCTTACCTATTGAAGAAATGCATGGTCTTGATAACCCAACACAGGTAGTAAAGGTAAATTCTCTCTATAGATATGATAAAGCTGAAATCCCATTTACTAAGTTTGCTAACCCATGATTAGATGAGTTTGATAAATTTATGGTTAAGCAAGAATATTTTAATGCTTATTTTGGTAGACAATTGAAATACAATTCAAATATGCTTGAACACTTGGGTGATTATATGCCTAATGTCAAAGGTGAACTTAAACTTATTAGTAAACATGCTTCTATGGTTACCACTCAAGTAGAACAAGTACTTAAAGCTCAAAATGATTTGCTCAATGAATTGAATGGTAAGAATAATGATTATGCTGTTAGAGTGGCTACTAGAACTGGTGGAATGACTCAGGAACCTCTGTATCCTGAAGGCCATCCTAAGAGAATTGAACAAGATTCTCAGAGAAATAATATAGATGCACCTAGTCCTTCTAAAAGGCAGAAAAAGAAAAATGATAGGACTTTGCATGCTTCTAGTGAACCTATTGCTCAACCACCTGAGAATCCAAATGATATTTCTATTTCTGATGCTGAAACACAATTTGTTAATGAACCTGAAACTAGTTATAATATTAATGATAATGTTCATGATGATGCTCAACCTAGTAATGATAATGATATAGAAGTTGAACCTGCTATTGATCTTGATAACCCACAATCAAAGAATCAACGTTATGATAAGGAAGAATTTGTTGCTAGGAAACACGGAAAGGAAAGAGAGCCTTGGGTTCAGAAACCCATGCCTTTCCCTCCTAAACCATGCAAGAAAAAGGATGATGAGGATTTTGAGCGCTTTGCTGAAATGATTAGACCTATCTTTTTGCATATGCGATTAACTGATATGCTTAAAATGAATCCTTATGCTAAGTATATGAAAGAAATTGTTACAAATAAGAGAAAGATACCGGAAGCTGAAATTTCCACCATGCTTGCTAATTATACTTTTAAGGGTGGAATACCAAAGAAACTTGGAGATCCAGGAGTACCCACTATACCATGCTCCATTAAAAGAAACAATGTTAAAACCGCTTTATGTGATCTTGGAGGCAGTGTTAGTGTTATGCCTCTCTCTTTATATCGTAGACTTGATTTGAATAAGTTGACACCTACTGAAATATCTTTGCAAATGGCTGATAAATCAACTGCTATACATGTCGGTATTTGTGAGGATGTGCCTATTGTAGTTGCAAACGATACTATTTTAATGGACTTTGTTATTCTTGATATTCCCGAGGACAATAGTATGTCTATTATTCTTGGAAGACCCTTTTTGAATACTGTAGGGGCTGTTATTGATTGCACTAAAGGCAATGTCACTTTTCATGTTAATGGTAATGAGCATACGGTACACTTTCCAAGGAAACAACCTGAAGTTCATACTATCAACTCTATTGGAAAAATTCCATCGATTATATTTGGAGGTTTTGAATTTCCTCTTCCTACTGTCAAGAAGAAATATGATATTCTTATTATTGGGGATGTGCATATCCCCGTTGAGGTAACATAGTGTTATTCGAAATTTCTCCGGTTCCATGTTATTCAGAATGAGTTCGTTAACAAGACTTGATCAATGATAGTCTCCAACGTATCTATAATTTTTGATTGCTCCATGCTATATTATCTACTGTTTTGGACATTATTGGGCTTTATTATCTACATTTATATGATTTTTGGGACTAACCTATTAACCGGAGGCCCAGCCCAGAATTGCTATTTTTTGTGCCTATTTTAGGGTTTCGAAGAAAAGGAATATCAAACGGAGTCCAAACGGAATGAAACCTTCGACAACGTGATTTTCTCACCGAACATGATCCATGAGACTTGGACCCTACGTCAAGAAACAAAGGAGGAGGCCATGAGGTAGGGGGCGCGCCTATCCCCCCAAGCACGCCCTCCACCCTCGTGGGCCCCCTGTTGCTCCACCGACGTACTCCTTCCTCCTATATATAGCTACGTACCCCCGAACGATCAGATACGGAGCCAAAACCCTAATTCCACCGCCGCAAATTTCTGTATCCACGAGATCCCATCTTGGGGGCTGTTTCGGAGCTCCGCCGGAGGGCGCATCGATCATGGAGGGCTTCTACATCATCACCATAGCTCCTCTGATGAAGTGTGAGTAGTTTACCTCAGACCTTCGGGTCCATAGTTATTAGCTAGATGGCTTCTTCTCTCTTTTTGGATCTGAATACAATGTTATCCCCCTCTCTTATGGAGATCTATTCGATGTAATCTTCTTTTTTGCGGTGTGTTTGTTGAGACCGATGAATTGTGGGTTTATGATCAAGTCTATCTATGAACAATATTTGAATCTTCTCTGAATTCTTTTATGTATGATTGGTTATCTTTGCAAGTCCCTTCGAATTATCAGTTTGGTTTGGCCTACTAGATTGATCTTTCTTGCAATGGGAGAAGTGCTTAGCTTTGGGTTCAATCTTGCGGTGTCCTTTCCCAGTGACAGTAGGGGCAGCAAGGCACGTATTGTATTGTTGCCATCGAGGATAACAAGATGGGTTTTTTTCATCATATTGCATGAGTTTATCCCTCTACATCATGTCATCTTGCTTAAGGCGTTACTTTGTTTTCATGAACTTAATACTCTAGATGCATGCTGGATAGCGGTCGATGAGTGGAGTAATAGTAGTAGATGCAGGCAGGAGTCGGTCTACTTGTCTCGGACGTGATGCCTATATACATGATCATACCTAGATATTCTCATAACTATGCTCAATTCTGTCAATTGCTCAACAGTAATTTGTTCACCCACCGTAGAATACCTATGCAGTTGAGAGAAGCCACTAGTGAAACCTATGTTTCCCGGTCTATCTTCACCATATTAATCTTTCAATACTTAGTAATTTCCTTTGCTTTTTTACTTTGCTTTTATTTTACTTTGCATCTTTATCATAAAAATACCAAAAATATTATCTTATCACATCTATCAGATCTCACTCTCGTAAGTGGCTGTGTAGGGATTGACAACCCCTTATCGCGTTGGTTGCGAGGATTTATTTGTTTTGTGCAGGTGCGAGGGACTCGCGCGTAGCCTCCTACTGGACTGATACCTTGGTTCTCAAAAACTGAGGGAAATACTTATGCTACTTTGCTGCATCATCCCTTCCTCTTCGGGGAAAACCAACACAGTGCTCAAGAGGTAGCAATCAACCTTGTTAGTGGATTCCTTTTGATGATCATGAGATGGATGAATTTAGAAAACACAACTCTCTGTACCCTCTTTCTACTTTCTGTTATTTATATTAAATAAAATAAAAATAAGTATTTTATGTCTGTTATCTGATTTATCCGTGCAATATACAAATACCCCAAAAATAAAAGTTCTCCAAATGCCCTGAAATTTAAATATGATTTTTTCTGGAATATTTGAGAATATTTGGCACCGAGAACACATCACGGGGGGCATCCACCTAGCCACGAGGGTGGAGGGCACGCCCTACCCCCTGGGCGCCCCCTGCCTCGTGGGCCCATGGTGGCCCCCCTCCACTTATTGCTGCACCCACACACTTCTTCTTCCTCCCACAAACACGAATATCCAGCTCAAGCATGAGTTCTAGCTCATTTTGCTGCCATTTTCGATCTCCTTGCTCAAAGCACCTCTCACAAAACTGCTTGGGGAGATTGTTCCTTGGTATGTGACTCCTCCATTGGTCCAATTAGTTCTTGTTCTAGTGCTTTATTCATTGCAAATTTTTGCTGCTTAGGTGACCCTGTTCTTGAGCTTGCATGTCAAATTTATATGGTCAAAGGTAGTTTTGATGCATGATATAGGCTCTAGGCACTTGTAGGAGTAGTTGCTATCAATTTTATTGAGTTTGGTTCACTTTTATTTGAAGTTACTAAAAATTTCAGAAATTTTTCAAAGGAAGAAATATGTTTAGGAAAATGTACCAAGGTGTCTCTTCAAGGAAACAAGAGCCCAGGCTTGCAATGCGTGATGCTGATGATGAGCCACCAAGAGACGCTCCAGTGCATCCTTGTGAATGGCCTTCGGAAAACTTTATGGATCGAGCGGGAATTAAGGAAGAATTCAACGCATATTTGCCTAACGCTGATCTTGTGAGCTTCGAGGAAGAAAAGTGCCGCCAATATCACTATCTCACCAGTTCCTTTGTGAGGAGGTTTGAATTTTCATCTTCACGTAATTCTCCAACTGTCCTATTTGATCTTTATGAAAATTCTTACACTATGGACTTAGAGGGTTTTACCACTGCTTGCAAGCTTCCACAATGGGGTAGTGTCAGGGAACCTCGGAAATCTGAATTTAGAGATTTTCTTGCTAGTATAACCGTGGGGGAATCTAGAGATATAACACAAGCTACCATAGGAAGCATTTAGTTTCCTGCTATACATTATTTTGCTCTCTTCATAGCTAGATGCATTAATGGTAAAGATGAGGCATGTCACATGTGTGTCCCTGACCTCAGTATTCTTAGGAGTGCTGTGTTAGGAGATAAATCTTATAATTTGGGAGCCATTTTTGCACGTAGGTTGCATCTTAATAGATTTAATGGAGATTTCTTTGGTGGAATTTATGCAACCCGCATAGCTAATTTTCTTGGTATAGCCATACGTGAAGATGATATTGAGTTGCCTCCTGCTTATTTGGATTATGAGGCTATGGTTCACCACCAGTTTGTCGAGAGGAATGAATCACCTCTCCAGTATCGCTTAATCTTTGACAGACGCCTGTTGTCCGTATTACTCTCTCTGCTCCTACCTTCTTTGATTAACAAGCAAAAGGAAGATATGTTATTACCAGAGAGGAGGCAGATGAGTACGAGAGGAGGGCGGAGACCACTCATCGCCACGCTGCAGCTCAGGAGGCGATAGCCGTTGCATCTCAGTACGACCCCAGCTATTACTATGGATATCCGCCAGGGCAGCCGTGGCCATACACCAACTTAGGCCAAAAGCCTAAGCTTGGGGGAGTACGTATTTCCCACTGACATTACATTCATGTTCACACACTCATTGCTAGATGTCGGTGCTCATACATTTTCATTGTATCATCCATGCTAGTTTATTTCCTTTTTATGCTTTCTTCTTGTGTGTTTAATAAACCTTAAGAAAAACCAAAAAAAATAGTTGTAGCTTTTAGCTAGTTTTAATTTCCATGCTTGTAGTAGTAAGTAAAAAATAAAACCCAAAAATATTTCTTGTTCTTCTTTTACTTGTTGGGTTCTTTCCCGTGTAAATAGTTTTATTTCTTTTCTTTTCTTTGGGGGTCGATAGGAGAAGACCATGATTAAATTGTTGAAGTGGCTCTCATATGCATTATTGTTGATCTGAAAAAAGAGCCCATATTGCCTTGTCTTCTCCTGTTAATTGAATGCTTGCAGATTCTAGCTTAGTCCAATGCACGTGCACTACTATTATTATTCACATCGTTCGGTCGTGCAAGTGAAAGGAAATTATGACGATATATGATGGAATGATTGAGATGAGAAAAGCTGGTATGAACTCGACCTCTCTTGTTTTTGTAAATATGATTAGTTCATCGTTCCTGATTCAGCCTATTATGAATAAACATGTTTGCAATGACAACTAGAGATCATAGTTTCTTGTGCCATGCTTGATTAGCTAGGAGCTTATAATGGTTTACCTTGCATGCCAACATGCTATTAAAATGGTTGTGATGTGGTATGATAGGGTGGTATCCTCCTCTGAATGATTTAAGTGACTTGACTTGGCACATGTTCATGCATGTAGTTGAAACAAAATCAACATAGCCTTCACGATATTTATGTTCATGGTGGATTATATCCTACTCATGCTTGCATTTAGTGTTTAATTTTAATGCATGTTCATGACTGTTGTCGCTCTCTAGCTGGTCGCTTCCCAGTCTTTTGCTAGCTTCACCTGTACTAAGCGGGAATACTGCTTGTGCATCCGATCCCATAAAACCCAAAATTGTTCTGTATGAGTCCACCATACCTACCTATATACGGTATCTACCTGCCGTTCCAAGTAAATTTGTATGTGCCAAACTCTAAACCTTCAAATAAATATCCTGTTTTGTACGCTCGAATAGCTCATGTATCAACTAGGGATGTCCGTATCTTCCATGTTAGGCGGGTTATTCTCAAGAGGACTGGACTCCGCTCCTCACTCACGAGAAAATGGTTGGTCACCGGGATGCCTAGTCCCATGCTTTATGCAAACTAAATCAAAATAATTTCAAACAAAACCCCCCTGGGACTCTTGTTAGTTGGAGGCACTCGTTGTTTCGAGCAAGCCATGGATTGATGCTTGTTGATGGAGGGGGAGTATAAACTTTACCATTCTGTTTGGGAACCGCCTATAATGTGTGTAGCATGGAAGATATCGCCATCTCTTGGTTGTTATGTTGACAATGAAAGTATACCGCTCAAAATATTATTCACCTCTATTTCAAAACTGAGCTCTGGCACCTCTACAAATCCCTGCTTCCCTCTGCGAAGGGCCTATCTATTTACTTTTATGTTGAGTCATCATCCTCTTATTAAAAAGCACCAGTTGGAGAGCACCGCTGTCATTTGCATTCATTACTGTTAGTTTACATTGAGTATGACTTGACTGGATCTCTTTTACCATGAATTACAATGTCTAGTCAGTCCTCGATCTTTAAAGGTGCTCTGCATTTATGTTTTGCGGTCTCAGAAAGGGCTAGCAAGATACCATCTTGTTATATAATATTATGATTGTTTGAGAAAGTGTTGTCATCCGAGATTTATTATTATTGCTCGCTAGTTGATTATGCCATTGATATGAGTAAACATGAGACCTATGCGTTATTGTGAATATGGTTAGTTCATAATCTTTGCTGATAACTTGAATGTTGGCTTTACATATTTACAACAACAAGAGAAAACAGAGTTTGTAAAAGTTTTTCTTTATCACTTTCAGTTTGTCAACTGAATTGCTTGAGGACAAGAAAAGGTTTAAGCTTGGGGGAGTTGATACGTCTCAGTCGTATCTACTTTTCCAAACACTTTTGCCCTTGTTTTGGACTCTAACTTGCATGATTTGAATGGAATTAACCCGGACTGACGCTGTTTTCAGCAGAATTACCATGGTGTTATTTATGTGAAGAAACAAAATTTCTCAGAATGACCTGAAACTTCACGGAACATCTTTTCAGAAATAAAAAAAAATCCTTGCAAAAGATGAAGACCAGGGGGCCCACACCCTAGCAACGAGGGTGGGGGCGCGCCTGCCCCCCTAGGGTGCGCCCCCTACCTCGTGGGCCCCCTGGAGCTCCTCCGACCTCGCTTCCAATTCTATATATTTGCGTTCGAGGAGAGAAAAATAAAGGAGAAAGATTCATCGCGTTTTACGATACAGAGCCGCCGCCAAGCCCTAAAACCTCCCGGGAGGACTGATCTGGAGTCCGTTCGGGGCTCCGGAGAGGGGAATCCGTCGCCATCGTCATCATCAACCATCCTCCATCACCAATTTCATGATGCTCAATGCCGTGCGTGAGTAATCCCATCGTAGGCTTGCTGGACGGTGATGGGTTGGATGAGATTTATCATGTAATAGAGTTAGTTTTGTTAGGGTTTGATCCCTAGTATCCACTATGTTCTGAGATTGATGTTGCTATGACTTTGCTATGTTTAATGCTTGTCATTAGGGCCCGAGTGCCATGATTTTAGATCTGAACCTATTATGTTTTCATCAATATATGAGAGTTCTTGATCCTATCTTGCAAGTCTATAGTCACCTATTATGTGTTATGATCCGTTAACCCCGAAGTGACAATAATCGGGATACTTACCGGTGATGACTGTAGTTTGAGGAGTTCATGTATTCACTATGTGTTAATGCGTTGGTCCGGTACTCTAGTAAAAGGATGCCTTAATATCCCTTAGTTTCCGCTAGGACCCCACTGCCACGAGAGGGTAGGACAAAAGATGTCATGCAAGTTCTTTTCCATAAGCACGCATGACTATATTCGGAATACATGCCTACATTACATTGATGAATTGGAGCTAGTTCTGTGTCACCCTAGGTTATGACTGTTACATGATGAACCGCATCCGGCATAATTCTCTATCACCGATCCATTGCCTACGAGCTTTCCATATAATGTTCTTCGCTTATTTACTTTACCGTTGCTATTGCTATCATCACTACAAAATACCAAAAACATTACTTTTGCTATCGTTACCTTTTGTTATCGTTACCACTACTATCATATTACTTTGCTACTAAACACTTTGCTGCAGATACTAAGTTTCCAGGTGTGGTTGAATTGACAACTCAGATGCTAATACTTGAGAATATTCTTTGGCTCCCCTTGTGTCGAATCAATAAATTTGGGTTGAATACTCTACCCTCGAAAACTGTTGCGATCCCCTATACTTGTGGGTTATCAGAGGGCAACCGGAACACAAAGTTTTCCAGAGCAAGGCCATTTGGAGGGCAAGAAAAAATAAGATTCAAGAATTCACGGGTAGCATTGGGGTAGTGCACTCCGATTTTGCCACCATGGGGAAACTTACAACGGAGTATTTTTGTGATATTTCTTTTGCAAACTCATTGCTAGATGCAACCCCAATAATTGACTTGGAAATCCTTGGTTACAGAAGAGGACAATATTAAGCTTTGTGCTCCTTTTACCGATAAGGAAATTTCGGACGCTATGTTTCAGATTGGGCCCTTGAAGGCACCGGGACCGGATGGGTTCCCTACTAGGTTTTTCAAGCGGGATTGGAGTACCTGGAAGGATAGCGTGATTGCAGAAGTCAAAGATTTCTTTTGTACGGATATCATGCCAGAGGGAGTAAATTCTACTTCCATTGTTCTTATTCCAAAAATTGCTAACCCTACAAAGTTGTCTGAATACAGGCCTATTAGCCTATGCAACGTGATTTACAAGGTCATTTCAAAATGCTCGGTGAACCATCTGCAGCCACTTCTTGATGATTTAATCTCGGTGGAACAGAGTGCGTTTATTCCCGGCAGGATGATAACTGATAATGCTCTGGTGGATTTTGAGTGTCTCCACTATATTAAGCAAGAGAAGGATCTTACGAAGAGTTTCTGCACTTACAAGCTCAATCTCTCTAAAGCTTATGATAGGGTGGACTGGGTTTACTTGAAGCAGGTGATGCAAAAGTTGGGTTTCTCTTAGCGATGGGTTGACTGGATAATGATGTGTGTCACATCGGTGAGGTATTCTGTTAAACTAAATGGAACTCTCTTGGATTCATTTGCACCATCCCAAGGGCTTCGGCAGGGGGACCCACTTTCACCATATCTATTTTTGTTTGTGGCGGATGGACTATCGGCAATTCTGAAAAATAAAGTACAGACCGGTGTCATCTCACATGTTCGGATCTGTAGAAGGGTGCCAGGTATATCCCACTTATTATTTGCTGATGACACCATGTTGTTTTTTGAGGCCTCTAGAGCCCGAAAAGTGTAAAAGATGCACTAGATATGTATGGTTCAGCTACAGTCCAAAGTCTTAATTACAATAAGTGTTCAATTTTCTTTGGTGAGACTTGTCCTGCTGCTGTACAAGAGAAAGTCAGAGACATGTTGAATGTTACCAGCTTGATCTTCGAGAAATAATACTTGGGCCTTCCCACACTAGAGGGTCGCATGTCTAAGGGCAAGTTTTAGAATCTTCAAACCAGTTCAATGGGGTGATGGTCACTTAGCCCAACCAGGAAGAGAGGTTTTGATTAAGTCAGTAGCCCAAGCGCTACCAACGTACATTATGGCCGTGTTCAAACTGCCCTACTCGGTGTGCGACGACCTCACAAGGATGGTAAGGGATTTCTATTGGGGATCGGAAAAAGGCAAAAGGAAAGTTCATTGGAAAGGTTGGGATCATTTGCTGCAGCCCAAGGATAGGGGTGGCATGGGTTTTCGGGATTTTCGTCTGTTCAATCAAGCCTTACTGGCTCGCCAAGCATGGCGATTAATATCCAGACCAGACAGCCTATGTGCACAAGTTCTCAAAGCACGGTACTACCAGCATGGCAAGTTTGATACTGTCTTCACGGGTAATGCCTCATCCTCATGGCAAGAAATTAGCCATGGTCTGGATTTGCTAAAGAAAGGATTAATATGGCATGTTGGGAATGACAGAAGCATAAGAGTGTGGCGTGACAATTGGATACCCCCGACCTTTTTTGTTTAGGCCCATCTCACGACAAGGCGTGTGTCGTATGCGTTTCGTTTCTGACTTGTTGAACGATAATGGTTCATGGAAGGTTGAGCTGCTTTATCAATATTTTATTGCTGCAGATGTAGAAGAGATCCTAAAGATCAAGACTTCCCCAAGATTGGATGATGATTTCCTTACATGGGCACCTGAAAAACATGGAATCTTCACAGTTAGGAGCGCCTACCATCTGGCGTTTGATGAGCTGCACCGCGGGTCCACGACCTCCTCCAGTACAGCGCCTACGGGAGGTAGGAGTTGCTGGAAATTCATTTGGAACTGCGGCGCACCGCCAACGATTGCAAATTTTGCATGGCGAGTGGCAACGGATAGTCTACCGACCTGGAAAATAAGTGTAGGTCTCGAGCTCACTAGTATATGCCCAGTGTGTGGGGTTGAGTCAGAAGACAATTTCCACCCTTTTGTGCAGTGTCAATATGGCCGAGACCTTTACAGATCAATGGCAAAACAATGGAGGTTGCCCAGTATGGATTCGATCATACCTACTGGCAAGAATGGCTGCTGCATGTCCTAGCTTACTTGAGCGATCTTGAACGGTGCATGATGTTTGGTACGTCCATTTTGCATCATGCTTTTATATCAATATTTATTGCATTATGGGCTGTTATTTCACATTATGTCATAGTACTTATGGCTACTCTCTCTTATTTTACAAGGTTTACATAAGGAGGGAGAATGCCGGCAGTTGGAGTTCTGGGCTGGAAAAGGAGCAAATATTAGAGACCTATTCTGCACAACTCCAAAAGTCCTGAAACTCCACGGAACACCCTACAATAAATAATGAAAAATACTCGCCAAGGATGAAGACCAGGGGGCCCACACCCTTCTCACGAGGGTGGGCCCCCCCCCCCTAGGGCGCGCCCTCCTGCCTCGTGGGCCCCCTGGTGGCTCTCCGATGACCATCTTCTCCTATATGAAGTCTTTCGTCGAGAAAAAAAATAAGAAGCAACCTTTTGGGAGGAAACTCCGCCGCCATGAGGCGGAACCTTGGCGGATCCAATCTAGAGCTCCGGCAGAGCTGTTCTGCCGGGGAAACTTCCCTCCCGGAGGGGGAAATCATCGCCATCGTCATCACCAACGCTCCTCTCATCAGGAGAGGGCAATCTCCATCAACATCTTCATCAGCACCATCTCATCTCAAAACCCTAGTTCATATCTTGTATCCGATTCTTGTCTTCAAGTCCGGGATTGGTGCTAGTAGGTTGCTAGTAGTGTTAGTTACTCCTTGTAGTTGATGCTAGTTGGTTTAATTGGTGGAAGATCATATGTTCAGATCCTTTATGCATATTAATACCCCTCTGCTTAAGAACATGTTTATGCTTTGTGAGTAGTTACGTTTGTTCCTGAGGACAAGGGAGAAGTCTTGCTATTAGTAGTCATGTGAATTTGGTATTCGTTCGATATTTTGATGAGATGTATGTTGTCTAGCCTCTAGTGGTGTTACGTGAACGTCGACTACATAACACTTCACCATTATTTGGGCCTAGAGGAAGGCATTGGGAATTAATAAGTAGATGATGGGTTGCTAGAGTGACAGAACCTTAAACCCTAGTTTATGCGTTGCTTCGTAAGGGGCTGATTTGGATCCGTATGTTTCATGCTATGGTTAGGTTTACCTTAATACTTTTCTTGTAGTTGCGGATGCTTGCAATAGAGGTTAATAATAAGTGGGATGCTTGTTCAAGTAAGAACATCACCCACGCACCGGTCCACCCACATATCAAATTATCAAAATACCAAACGCGAATCATATGAACGTGATGAAAACTAGCTTGACGATATTCCCATGTGTCCTCGGGAGTGCTTTTCCTTATATAAGAGTTTGTCCAGGCTTGTCCTTTGCTACAAAAAGGATTGGGCCACCTTGCTGCACTTTATTTACTTTTGTTACTTGTTGCTCGTTACATATTATCTCATTACAAAACTATCTGTTACCACTTATTTCAGTACTTGTAGAGAATACCTTGTTGAAAACCGTTTATCATTTCCTTCTGCTCCTCATTGGGTTCGACACTCTTACTTATCGAAAGGACTATGATAGATCCCCTATACTTGTGGGTCATCAAGACTCTTTTCTGGCGCCGTTGCCGGGGAGAGAAGCGCCTTTGGTAGGTGGAATTTGGTAAGGAAAAGTTATATAGTTTGCTGAAATTTACTGTCACTTGTTACTATGGAAAGTAATCCTCTGAGGCACTTGTTCGGGGTATCTTCACCCCGAACAGTAGAGCAAAGAGTTGCTCCTCAACCTAATGAACCTATTGAAAATGAAATTCCTTATGAGTATCCTTCGAGTATAATAGAAAAACTGCTAGCTAATCCTTTTACAGGAGATGGAACAAAGCATCCTGATGAACACCTAATATATGTGGATGAAGTTTGTGGATTATTTAAGCTTGCAGGTATTTCCGATGATATTGCTAAGAAGAAGGTCTTCCCTTTATCTTTGAAGGGAGACGCATTGACATGGTATAGGCTATGTGATGATATGGGATCATGGAACTATAGAAGATTGAAATTGGAATTTCATCAAAAGTATTACCCTATGCATCTTGTTCATCGTGATCACAATTATATATATAAGTTTTGGCCTCGCGAAGGAGAAAGCATCGCTCAAGCTTGGGGGAGGCTTAAATCAATGTTATATTCATGCCCCAATCATGAGCTTCCAAGAGAAACAATTCTTCAAAACTTTTATGCTCGGCTTTCTGATAACAATCGCACCATGCTTGATACTTCTTGTGTTGGCTCTTTTATGATGAAGACTATTGAATTCAAATGGAATTTATTGGATAGAATTAAACGCAACTCTGAAGATTGGGACCTCGACAGTGGTAAGGAGTCAGGTATGACACCTAAGTTTGATTGTGTTAAATATTTCATGGTTACCGATGTTTTCCGTAAGTTTAGCACTAAATATGGACTTGATTCTGAGATAGTAGCTTCTTTCTGTGAATCTTTTGCTACTTATGTTGATCTCCCTTAGGAGAAGTGGTTTAAATATCATCCTCCCATAGAAGTAGAAGTAGCTGCACCTATTAAAGTTGAAGAAAAGACTGTCACTTATAATGATCCTATTGTTCCTACTTCTTATGTTGAGAAACCACCTTTCCCTGTTAGGATAAAGGATCATGCTAAAGCTTCAACTGTAGTTCGTAAAAGCAATATTAAAACATATACACCTCCTGAGCAAGTTAAAGTTAAACCTAATATTGCTATTGTTAAAGAGCTCTTGTCTGATAATATCGATGGGCATGTTATTCAGTTCTGTGGTGAAACTGCTAGAATTGCTAAACCTTGTGCTAAAGATAAGCATAGACTTGTGGTAGGCGTGCCTGTTATTTCTGTTAAAATAGGAGATCATTGTTATCATGGCTTATGTGATATGGGTGCTAGTGCTAGTGTTATACCTTATGACTTGTATAAAGAAATCAAGCATGAAATTGCACCTGCTGAGTTAGAAGATATTGATGTCACAATTAAACTTGCTAATGGAGATACTATTTCGGCAATGGGAATTGTTAGAGATGTTAGAGTCGATTACAAAAAGTACTAGTTTGAAAGGCTCGTTGGAATTGATCCGCAAGTCTTATGCGGGAAAACTAAATATCATGCTGATTTTCTTGTTCTTAGTTCTCCACAAGATAGCTTTTGTCCCATTATATTTGGTAGACCCTTCTTGCATACAGTTAATGCTAGGATAGACTGCAAAAAGAATGTTGTTACTATTGGCTTGGATGATATGACTCATGAATTTAATTTATCTAAATTTAGTAAACAACACCGTGAAGAAGAATTGCCTAGTAAGGATGAAATTATTGGTCTTGCTTCTATTGCCGTACCTCCTAATGATCCTTTAGAACAATATTTGCTAGACCATGAGAATGATATGTTTATGAATGAAAGAAGGGAAATAGATGAAGTATTATTTAAACAAGAACCTATGCTAAAACACAATTTTCCTGTTGAAATCCTAGGGGATCCTCCTCCACCTAAGGATGATCCCGTGTTTGAGCTTAAACCGTTGCCTGATAATCTTAAATATGCTTATCTTGATGAAAAGAAGATATATCATGTTATTATTAGTGCTAAACTTTTAGAGCATGAAGAAGAACGATTATTGAAAACTCTGAAGAAGCACTGTGCTGCTATTGGATATACTCTTGATGATCTTAAGGGCATTAGTCCCACTCTATGTCAACATAAAATAAATTTGGAAGCAGATGCCAAACCAGTTTGTGATCCTCAACGACATCTGAATCCTAAAATGAAAGAAGTGGTAAGAAAAGAAATACTAAAGCTTCTTGAGGCAGGTATAATCTATCCCGTTGCTGATAGTCAGTGGGTAAGTCATGTCCATTTTGTCCCTAAGAAGGGAGGTATTACTGTCATTCCTAATGATAAAGAGGAATTGATTCCTCAAAGAATTATTACAGGTTATAGGATGGTAATTGATTTCCGCAAAGTAAATAAGGCCACTAAAAAAGATCATTACCCATTACCTTTTATCGATCAAATGCTAGAAAGATTATGCAAACATACACATTACTGCTTTCTAGATGGTTATTCTGGTTTCTCTCAAATACCTGTGTCGGCTAAAGATCAATCGAAGACTACTTTTACATGCCCTTTTGGTACTTTTGCTTATAGACGTATGACTTTTGGTTTATGTAATGCACCTGCTACCTTTCAAAGATGCATGATGGCTATATTCTCTGACTTTTGTGAAAAGATTTGTGAGGTTTTCATGGACGACTTTTCCATCTATGGATCTTCTTTTGATGATTTCTTGAGCAATCTAGATCGAGTTTTGCAGAGATGTGAAGAAACTAATCTTGTCTTGAATTGGGAAAAGTGCCACTTTATGGTTAATGAAGGTATTGTCTTGGGGCATAATGTTTCTGAAAGAGGTATTGAAGTTGATAAAGCCAAGGTTGATGCTATTGAAAAGATGCCATATCCCAAGGACATCAAAGTTATAAGAAGTTTCCTTGGTCACGCCAGATTTTATAGGAGGTTCATCAAGGACTTCTCAAAAATTTCTCGGCCTCTGACTAATTTATTACAAAAAGATATACCATTTGTCTTTGATGATGATTGTGTAGAAGCATTTGAAATACTTAAGAAAGCATTAGTCTCTGCACCTATTGTTCAGCCACCTGATTGGAATTTACCCTTTGAAAGTATGTGTGTTGCTAGTGATTATGCTGTAGGTGTTGTTCTAGGGAAAAAAGTTGATAAGAAACTAAATGTTATCCATTATGCTAGTAAGACTCTAGACAATGCTCAAAGAAATTATGCTACTACTGAAAAAGAACTTTTAGCAGTTGTATTTGCTTGTGATAAGTTCAGACCTTATATTGTTGATTCTAAAGTAACTATCCACAATGATCATGCTGCTATTAAATATCTTATGGAAAAGAAAGATGCTAAACCTAGACTTATTAGATGGGTTCTCTTGCTACAAGAATTTGATTTGCATATTGTTGATAGAAAAGGAGCTGAGAACCCCGTTGTAGACAACTTATCTAGGTTAGAGAATGTTCTTGATGACCCACTACCTATTGATGATAGCTTTCCTGATGAACAATTAAATGTCATAAGTACTTCTCGTTGTACCCCTTTGGATGTTGATTATGCTGATTACATAGTTGCTAAATTTATACCACCTAGCTTCACATACCAACAAAAGAAAAAGTTCTTCTATGATTTGAGACATTACTTTTGGGATGACCCACATCTTTATAAAGAAGGAGTAGATGGTGTTATTAGACGTTGTGTACCTGAGCATGAACATGAACAGATCCTACGCAAGTGCCACTCTGAAACTTATGGAGGACACCACGAGGGAGATAGAACTGCACATAAGGTATTGCAATCCGATTTTTATTGGCCTACTCTCTTCAAGGATGCCCGTAAGTTTGTCCTATCTTGTGATGAATGTCAAAGAATTGGTAATATTAGTAGACGTCAAGAAATGCCTATGAACTATTCACTTGTTATTGAACCGTTTGATGTTTTGGGCTTTGATTATATGGGACCTTTTCCTGCCTCTAATGGATATACACATATTTTAGTTGCTGTTGATTATGTTACTAAGTGGGTAGAAGCTATTCCAACTAGTAGTGCTGATCATAACACTTCTATTAAAATGCTTAAAGAAGTTATTTTTCCGAGGTTTGGAGTCCCTAGATATTTAATGACTGATGGTGGTTCACATTTTATTCATGGTGCTTTCCGTAAAATGCTTGCTAAATATGACGTCAATCATAGAATTGCATCTCCGTATCAACCACAGTCTAGTGGTCAAGTAGAATTGAGTAATGGAGAACTCAAATTAATTTTGCAAAAGACTGTCAATAGGTCTAGAAATAATTGGTCCAAGAAACTTGATGATGCATTATGGGCCTATAGAACTGCATATAAAAATCCTATGGTTATGTCTCCGTATAAAATGGTTTATGGAAAAGCATGTCACTTACCTCTCGAACTAGAACATAAGGCATATTGGGCTATTAAAGAGCTCAACTATTTGATGAATGGAGAACCCAAGCTTATGAAAATGCCAAGTTGTTTAAAGAAAAGGTTAAAAGATGGCATGACAAAAGGATACAAAAGCATGAGTTTAATGTAGGTGATTATGTATTGCTATACAACTCTCGTTTAAGATTTTTTGCAGGGAAACTTCTCTCTAAATGGGAAGGCCCCTATGTTATCGAGGAGGTCTATCGTTCCGGTGCCATAAAAATCAACAACTTCGAAGGCACAAATCCGAAGGTGGTAAACGGTCAAAGAATCAAACATTATATCTCAGATAATCCCATAAATGTTGAAACCAATATTATTGAAACCGTAACCCCGGAGGAATACATAAGGGACACTTTCCAGAATGTTTCAGACTCTAAAAAGGAATAGGTATGTGGTACGGTAAGTAAACCGACTCCAAAACAATTTTAAGGCAATATTTCTCCGTTTTGGAATATTTAGAAAATTAGAAAATTAAGTAGCAGCCCGGGAAGGACACGAGGGCCTCACGAGGGTGGAGGGTGCCCCCCCTAGGGCGCGCCCCCTACCTCTTGAGCTCCTCGTGTGCCTTCCGGACTCCGTTTTCTTGCACGATACGTATTTTGGTCGGTAAAAATTCATTATTTAATCTCCCAGGGGTTTGGACTCCCGTATCACGCAAAAATCTCCTGTTTTTGTTTCGAGCTGTTTTTCTGACAGATCTAGATTATCATGACGTCCCCAAGTGCTTCCAAGGACAAGTTCTTCGAGAAGGTCATCAACCCTTACCTAGCGGAGGTGCTGCAACACCCTCAAACCATTGAGATGCGTGATGGGTTGCTGCACATCCACGATGCTGAGGGGCCCAAGGGAATCGGAAGCATGGAGACGAGGCTCGAAGCAATGGAGCAACAAGTTTTCAAGTGCCAGGGGATGGTGGAGCGTGGAATCAACGCTAGCCACATGATGCTCGCTGAGTTCACTAACAACTACAAGCCGGATGCCAAGAACACCGAGGAGGCCATCTTCAAGCTACATGAGAAGATCGAGCACCTCCAAGCCCAAATCTATGACCTGCAAAACCAAAACTATGAGTATGAATATATATTCAAAAGAATGAGTTTGGCTACAGATTCGAGGATTCCGGAGACTCGATCATCTTTCTATGATGGTGAACCTATGCCTTTGAAGATGGATGACAAGCACGCATCATCAACAACACCTCCACTGTCTCCTCCAACAAAGAAGAATTGAGTATATGGGTATGGGCACTCCACTTGGCAACTGCCAAGCTTGGGGGAGTGCCCCGGTATCGTATCACCATCACTTTTATCTTTACCGTTTTCCTTAGTTTGATCTTATTAGTAGTATTTTGATCTAGTACAATAAAGTTTGCGGCATGATCTAGTTGTGAGTTTTGCTTTATTATCCTTCTATGTAATCGAGTCCGTGAGCTATATAATAAAGATTAGTGTTGTGTCAAGGGCTTGATTATTTTGCCATGATCCTAAGTGAATAAAAGAAAAGAGAAAGAAATAAAAAGAAACAAAGAGATCATATGGATCTCATGGAGAGTAATGAGCTCACATAGAAAAAGTATGATGAGTAAAAGTTGTTGAGAGTTGACAAGCATAGTTTTGGTCATCGTTGCAATTAATAGGAAGTAATGAAGAAAGAGAGGTCCTCACATATAGATATACTATCTTGGACATCTTTTATGATTGTGAGCACTCATTAAAATATGACATGCTAAAGAGTTGACATTGTACAAGGAAGACAACGTAATGGGTTATGTTTTCTTACATCTAAGATAAATTATATTGTCTTGGATCCTCCAACTTGTTGAGCTTGCCTTCCCTCCTCATGCTAGCCAAATTCTCAGCACCAAGTAGAGATACTACTTGTGCTTCCAAATACCCTTAAACCAGTTTTGCCATGAGAGTTCACCATACCTACCTATGGATTGAGTAAGATCCTTCAAGTAAGTTGTCATCGGTGCAAAGCAATAAAAATTGCTCTCTAAATATGTATGATTGATTGGTGTGGGAGAAATAAGTTTTATACGATCTTGTGATGTGGAAGTAATAAAAGCGACGGACTGCATAATAAAGGTTCATATCACAAGGGGCAATATAAAGTGACGTTCTTTCGCATTAAGATTTTGTGCATCCAACCATAAAAGCGCATGGCAACCTCTGCTTCCCTCTGCGAAGGGCCTATCTTTTATCATTATCTTCTACCTTATGCAAGAGTCATGGTGATTTTCACCCTTCCTTTTTACACTTTATCTTTTGGCAAGCACAGTATGTTGGAAAGATCCTGGTATATATGGCTAATTGGATGTGAGTTTTCATGAACTATTACTGTTGACATTACCCTTGAGGTATAACATTGGGAGGCAAGACTATAAGCCCCTATCTTTCTCTGTGTCTGATTAAAACTCCATACCCATAAGTATTGCGCGAGTGTCAGCAATTATGAAAGATTATATGATAGTTGAGTATGTGGACTTGCTGAAAAGCTCTTATACATTGACTCTTTCCTATGTTATGATAAATTGCAATTGCTTCAATGACCGAGATTGTAGTTTGTTAGTTTTCAATGAAGTTTACGATTCATACTTGATATTGTGATTGAATTATTACTCTAGCATTAGAGATCATATGACAAAAATTATATAAGTTGCTGTTATAAGAATGATCATGATGCCCTCATGTCTGTATTTTATTTTTATCGACACCTTCATCTCTAAACATGTGGACATATTTTTCGATTTTGGCTTTTCGCTTGAGGACAAGCGAGGTCTAAGCTTGGGGGAGTTGATACATCCATCTTGCATCATGCTTTTATATCAACATTTATTGCATTATGGGCTGTTATTTCATATTATGTCACAATACTTATGGCTACTCTCTCTTATTTTACAAGGTTTACATAAGGAGGGAGAATGCCGGCAGCTGGAATTCTGGGCTGGAAAAGGAGCAAATATTAGAGACCTATTCTGCACAACTCCAAAAGTCCTGAAACTCCACGGAACACCCTACAATTAATAATGAAAAATCCTCACCAAAGATGAAGACCAGGGGGCCCACACCCTTCTCACGAGGGTGGGGGGCGCCCCCCCTAGGGCGCGCCCCCTACCTCATGGGCCCCCTGGTGGCTCTCCGATGACCATCTTGTCCTATATGAAGTCTTTCGTCGAGAAAAAAATAAGAAGCAACCTTTCGAGACAAAACTCCGCCGCCACGAGGCGGATCCAATCTAGAGCTCCGGCAGAGCTGTTCTGCCGGGGAAACTTCCCTCCCGGAGGGGGAAATCATCGGCATCATCATCACCAACGCTCCTCTCATCGGGAGAGGGCAATCTCCATCAACATCTTCATCAGCACCATCTCATCTCAAAACCCTAGTTCATCTCTTGTATCCGATTCTTGTCTTCAAGTTCGGGATTGGTGCTAGTAGGTTGCTAGTAGTGTTAATTACTCCTTATAGTTGATGCTAGTTGGTTTAATTGGTGGAAGATCATATGTTCAGATCCTTTATGCATATTAATACCCCTCTGATTATGAACATGTTTATGCTTTGTGAGTAGTTACGTTTGTTCCTGAGGACAAGCGAGAAGTCTTGCTATTAGTAGTCATGTGAATTTGGTATTCGTTTGATATTTTGATGAGATGTATGTTGTCTAGCCTCTAGTGGTGTTATGTGAACGTCGACTACATAACACTTCACCATTATTTGGGCCTAGAGGAAGGCATTGGGAAGTAATAAGTAGATGATGGGTTGCTAGAGTGACAGAAGCTTAAACCCTAGTTTATGTGTTGCTTCGTAAGGGGCTGATTTGGATCCATATGTTTCATGCTATGGTTAGGTTTACCTTAATACTTTTGTTGTAGTTGCGGATGCTTGCAATAGAGGTTAATCATAAGTGGGATGCTTGTTCAAGTAAGAACTGTTGGGGAACGCAGTAATTTCAAAAAAATTCCTACGCACACGCAAGATCATGGTGATGCATAGCAACGAGAGGGGAGAGTGTTGTCTACGTACCCACACAGACCAACTGCGGAAGCGTTGACACAACGTAGAGGAAGTAGTCGTACATCTTCCCGATCCGACCGATCCAAGCACCGTTACTCCGGCACCTCCGAGTTCTTAGCACACGTACAGCTCGATGACGATCCCCGGGCTCCGATCCAGCAAAGCGTTGGGGAGGAGTTCCGTCAGCACGACGGCGTGGTGACGATCTTGATGTTCTACCGTCGCAGGGCTTCGCCTAAGCACCGCTACAATATGATCGAGGTGGAATATGGTGGCAGGGGGCACCGCACACGGCTAAGGAATGATCTCAATGATCAACTTGTGTGTCTAGGGGTGTCCCCTGCCTCCGTATATAAAGGAGCCAAGGGGAGGGGGCCGGCCGGCCAAGGAGGGCGCGCCAAGGGAGTCCTACTCCCTCTGGGAGTAGGATTCCTCCCCCCAATCCTAGTTGGAATAGGATTCGCTGAGGGGGAAAGAGAGAGAGGGGTGCCGGCCACCTCTCCTTGTCCTAATAGGACTAGGGGAGGGGGGAGGCGCGCGGCCCATCTTGGGCTGCCCCTTCTCCTTTCCACTAAAGCCCACTAAGGCCCATACAGCTCCCGGGGGGTTCCGGTAACCTCCCGGTACTCCGGTAAAATACCGATTTCACCCGGAACACTTCCGATATCCAAACATAGGCTTCCAATATATCAATCTTTATGTATCGACCATTTCGAGACTCCTCGTCATGTCCGTGATCACATCCGGGACTCCAAACTAACTTCGGTACATCAAAATGCATAAACTCATAATAAATGTCATCGTAACGTTAAGCGTGCGGACCCTACGGTTCGAGAATAATTCAGACATGACTGAGACACATCTCCGGTCAATAACCAATAGCGGGACCTGGATGCCCATATTGGCTCCTACATATTCTACGAAGATCTTTATCGGTCAGACCGCATAACAACATACGTTGTTCCCTTTGTCATCGGTATGTTACTTGCCCGAGATTTGATCGTCGGTATCCAATACCTAGTTCAATCTCGTTACCGGCAAGTCTCTTTACTCGTTCCG
The DNA here is from genome assembly GCF_018294505.1 of Triticum aestivum. Classification (NCBI taxonomy): domain Eukaryota; kingdom Viridiplantae; phylum Streptophyta; class Magnoliopsida; order Poales; family Poaceae; genus Triticum; species Triticum aestivum. Next base: position 639,071,981 of record NC_057812.1, read on the forward strand.
TAATACATCATCTCGCAACTAACTCATTGGCTGCAATGCTTGCAATGCTTATGTGATGTGCATTACCGAGAGGGCCCAGAGATACCTCTCCGACAATCGGAGTGACAAATCCTAATCTCGAAATACGCCAACCCAACATCTACCATTGGAGACACCTGTAGAGCTCCTTTATAATCACCCAGTTACGTTGTGACGTTTGGTAGCACACAAAGTGTTCCTCCGGCAAACGGGAGTTGCATAATCTCATAGTCATAGGAACATGTATAAGTCATGAAGAAAGCAATAGCAACATACTAAACGATCGGGTGCTAAGCTAATGGAATGGGTCATGTCAATCAGATCATTCAACTAATGATGTGACCTCGTTAATCAAATAACAACTCTTTGTTCATGGTTAGGAAACATAACCATCTTTGATTAACGAGCTAGTCAAGTAGAGGCATACTAGTGACTCTCTGTTTGTCTATGTATTCACACATGTATTATGTTTTCGGTTAATACAATTCTAGCATGAATAATAAACATTTATCATGATATAAGGAAATAAATAATAACTTTATTATTGCCTCTAGGGCATATTTCCTTCAGTCTCCCACTTGCACTAGAGTCAATAATCTAGATTACACTGTAATGATTCTAACACCCATGGAGTCTTGGTGCTGATCATGTTTTGCTCGTGGAAGAGGCTTAGTCAACGGGTCTGCAACATTCAGATCCGTATGTATCTTACAAATCTCTATGTCTCCCACCTGGACTAGATCCCGGATGGAATTGAAGTGTCTCTTGATGTGCTTGGTTCTCTTGTGAAATCTGGATTCCTTTGCCAAGGTAATTGCACCAGTATTGTCACAAAAGATTTTGATTGGACCCGATGCACTAGGTATAACACCTAGATCGGATATGAACTCCTTCATCCAGACTCCTTCGTTCGCTGCTTCCGAAGCAGCTATGTACTCCGCTTCACAGGTAGATCCCGCTACGACGCTTTGTTTAGAACTGCACCAACTGACAGCTCCACCGTTTAATGTAAACACGTATCCGGTTTGCGATTTAGAATCGTCCGGATCAGTGTCAAAGCTTGCATCAACGTAACCTTTTACGGTGAGCTCTTTGTCACCTCCATATACGAGAAACATATCCTTAGTCCTTTTCAGGTATTTCAGGATGTTCTTGACAGCTGTCCAGTGATCCACTCCTGGATTACTTTGGTACCTCCCTGCTAAACTTATAGCAAGGCACACATCAGGTCTGGTACACAGCATTGCATACATGATAGAGCCTATGGCTGAAGCATAGGGAACATCTTTCATTTTCTCTCTATCTTCTGCAGTGGTCGGGCATTGAGTCTGACTCAACTTCACACCTTGTCACACAGGCAAGAACCCTTTCTTTGCTTGATCCATTTTGAACTTCTTCAAAATCTTGTCGAGGTATGTGCTTTGTGAAAGTCCAATTAAGCGTCTTGATCTATCTCTATAGATCTTTATGCCTAATATGTAAGCAGCTTCACCGAGGTCTTTCATTGAAAAACTCTTATTCAAGTATCCCTTTATGCTATCCAGAAATTCTATATCATTTCCAATCAGTAATATGTCATCCACATATAATATCAGAAATGCTACAGAGCTCCCACTCACTTTCTTGTAAATACAGGCTTCACCGAAAGTTTGTATAAAACCAAATGCTTTGATCACACTATCAAAGCGTTTATTCCAACTCCGAGAGGCTTGCACCAGTCCATAAATGGATCGCTGGAGCTTGCACACTTTGTTAGCTCCCTTTGGATCGACAAAACCTTCCGGTTGCATCATATACAACTCTTCTTCCAGAAATCCATTCAGGAATGCCGTTTTGACATCCATCTGCCAAATTTCATAATCATAAAATGCGGCAATTGCTAACATGATTCGGACAGACTTAAGCATCGCTACGGGTGAGAAGGTCTCATCGTAGTCAACCCCTTGAACTTGTCGAAAACCTTTTGCGACAAGTCGAGCTTTGTAGACAGTAACATTACCATCAGCGTCAGTCATCTTCTTGAAGATCCATTTATTTTCAATTGCTTGCCGATCATCGGGAAAGTCAACCAAAGTCCATACTTTGTTCTCATACATGGATCCCATCTCAGATTTCATGGCTTCAAGCCATTTTGCGGAATCTGGGCTCACCATCGCTTCTTCATAGTTCGTAGGTTCATCATGATCTAGCAGCATGATTTCCAAAACAGGATTACCGTACCACTCTGGTGAGGATCTCGCTCTGGTTGATCTACGAGGTTCAGTAGTATCTTGTCCTGAAGTTTCATGAGCATCATCATTAGCTTCCTCACTAATTGGTATAGGTGTCGCAGAAACAGTTTTCTGTGATGTACTACTTTCTAATAAGGGAGCAGGTACAGTTACCTCGTCAAGTTCTACTTTCCTCCCACTCACTTCTTTCGAGAGAAACTCCTTCTCTAGAAAGGATCCATTCTTAGCAACAAATATCTTGCCTTCGGATCTGTGATAGAAGGTGTACCCAACAGTCTCCTTTGGGTATCCTATGAAGACACATTTCTCTGATTTGGGTTCGAGCTTATCAGGTTGAAGCTTTTTCACATAAGCATCGCAGCCCCAAACTTTAAGAAATGACAACTTTGGTTTATTGCCAAACCACAGTTCATAAGGCGTCGTCTCAACGGATTTTGATGGTGCCCTATTTAACGTGAATGCGGTCGTCTCTAAAGCATAACCCCAAAACGATAGCGGTAAATCAGTAAGAGACATCATAGATCGCACCATATCTAGTAAAGTACGATTACGACGTTCGGACACACCATTACGCTGTGGTGTTCCGGGTGGCGTGAGTTGCGAAACTATTCCACAATTTTTCAAATGTACACCAAACTCGTAACTCAAATATTCTCCTCCACGATCAGATCGTAGAAACTTTATTTTCTTGTTACGATGATTTTCAACTTCACTCTGAAATTCTTTGAACTTTTCAAATGTTTCAGACTTATGTTTCATTAAGTAGATATACCCATATCTGCTTAAGTCATCTGTGAAGGTGAGAAAATAACGATATCCGCCACGAGCCTCGATATTCATCGGACCACATACATCTGTATGTATGATCTCCAACAAATATGTTGCTCTCTCCATAGTACCGGAGAACGGTGTTTTAGTCATCTTGCCCATGAGGCACGGTTCGCAAGTACCAAGTGATTCATAATCAAGTGGTTCCAAAAGTCCATCAGTATGGAGTTTCTTCATGCGCTTTATACCGATATGACCTAAACGGCAGTGCCACAAATAAGTTGCACTTTCATTATCAACTCTGCATCTTTTGGCTTCAAGATTATGAATATGTGTGTTACTACTATCGAGGTTCATCAAAAATAGACCACTCCTCAAAGGTGCATGACCATAAAAGATATTACTCATATAAATAGAACAACCATTATTCTCTGATTTAAATGAATAACTGTCTTGCATCAAACAAGATCCAGATATAATGTTCATGCTGAACGCTGGCACCAAATAACAATTATTTAGGTCTAATATTAATCCCGAAGGTAGATGTAGAGGTAGCGTGCCGACCGCGATCACATCGACTTTGGAACCGTTTCCCACGCGCATCGTCACCTCGTCCTTCGCCAGTGTTCGCTTAATCCGTAGTCCCTGTTTCGAGTTACAAATATTAGCAACATAACCAGTATCAAATACCCAGGTGCTACTGTTGGAAATATGCCCTAGAGGCAATAATAAATTGGTTATTACTATATTTCCTTGTTCATGATAATCATTTATTATCCATGCTATAATTGTATTGATAGGAAACTCAGATACATGTGTGGATACATAGACAACACCATGTCCCTAGTAAGCCTCTAGTTGACTAGCTCGTTGATCAATAGATGGTTACGGTTTCCTGACCATGGACATTGAATGTCGTTGATAACGGGATTACATCATTAGGAGAATGATGTGATGGACAAGACCCAATCCTAAGCATAGCACTAGATCGTGTAGTTCATATGCTATAGCTTTTCTAAATGTCAAGTATCATTTCCTTAGACCATGAGATTGTGCAACTCCCGGATACCGTAGGAATGCTTTGGGTGTATCAAACGTCACAACGTAACTGGGTGACTATAAAGGTGCATTACAGGTATCTCTGAAAGTGTCTGTTGGGTTGGCACGAATCGAGACTGGGATTTGTCACTCCGTGTAAGTGGAGAGGTATCTCTGGGCCCACTCGGTAGGACATCATCATATGCGCAATGTGACCAAGGAGTTGATCACGGGATGATGTGTTACGGAACGAGTAAAGAGACTTGCCGGTAACGAGATTGAACTAGGTATACCGACGATCGAATCTCGGGCAAGTAACATACCGATAGACAAAGGGAATTGTATACGGGATTGATTAAGTCCTTGACATCGTGGTTCATCCGATGAGATCATCGTGGAGCATGTGGGAGCCATCATGGGTATCCATATCCCTCTGTTGGTTATTGACCGGAGAACGTCTCGGTCATGTCTGCATGTCTCCCGAACCCGTAGGGTCTACACACTTAAGGTTCGGTGACGCTAGGGTTATAGAGATATTAGTATGCGGTAACCCAAAAGTTGTTCGGAGTCCCGGATGAGATCCCGGATGTCACGAGGAGTTCCGGAATGGTCCGGAGGTAAAGAATTATATACAGGAAGTGCTATTTCGGCCATCGGGACAAGTTTCGGGGTCATCGGTATTGTACCGGGACCACCGGAAGGGTCCCGGGGGCCCACCGGGTGGGGCCACCTGCCCCGGGGGGCCACATGGGCTGTAGGGGGTGTGCCTTGGCCTATATGGGCCAAGGGCACCAGCCCCAAGAGGCCCATGCGCCAAGAGATGGGAAAAAGAGGAGAGTCCTAAAAGGGGAAGGCACCTCCGAGATGCCTTGGGGAGGATGGACTCCTCCCCACCCTTGGCCGCACCCTTCCTTGGAGGAAGGGGCAAGGGCTGCGCCTCCCCCTCTCCCTTGGCCCTATATATAGTGGGGAAAAAGGAGGAGCAAACTAATCTAAGGCCTGGCGCCTCCCTCTCCCTCCCGTGACACATCTACCTCCTCCCGCAGCGCTTAGCGAAGCCCTGTTGGAATCCCGCTACTTATACCACGCCGTCGTGCTGTTGGATCTCCATCAACCTCTCCCTCCTCCTTGCTGGATCAAGGCATGGGAGACGTCTCCGTTCCGTACGTGTGTTGAACGCGGAGGTGCCGTCCGTTCGACGCTAGGATCATCGGTGATTTGAATCACGACGAGTACGACTCCATCAACCCCGTTCACTTGAACGCTTCCGCTTAGCGATCTACAAGGGTATGTAGATGCACTCTCCTTCCCCTCGTTGCTGGTCTCTCCATAGATAGATCTTGGTGACACGTAGGAAAATTTTGAATTTCTGCTACGTTCCCCAATAGTGGCATCATGAGCTAGGTCTATTGCGTAGATTCTATGCACGAGTAGAACACAAAGAAGTTGTGGGCGTTGATTTTGTTCAATATGCTTGCCGTTACTAGTCTTATCTTGATTCGGCGGTATTGTGGGATGAAGCGGCCCGGACCAACCTTACATGTACTCTTACGTGAGACAGGTTCCACCGACTGACATGCACTAGTTGCATAAGGTGGCTAGCGGGTGTCTATCTCTCCTACTTTAGTCGGATCGGATTCGATGAAAAGGGTCCTTATGAAGGGTAAATAGCAATTGGCATATCACGTTGTGGTTTTGCGTAGGTAAGAAACGTTCTTGCTAGAAACCCATAGCAGCCACGTAAAACATGCAAACAACAATTAGAGGACGTCTAACTTGTTTTTGCAGGGTATGCTATGTGATGTGATATGGCCAAAAGGATGTGATGAATGATATATGTAATGTATGAGATTGATCATGTTCTTGTAATAGATGATCATGGAGCCCCAAGATGGAGATCAAAGGAGCTACATGATATTGGCCATATCATGTCACTATTATTTGATTGCATATGATGTTTATCATATTTATACATCTTATTTGCTTAGAACGACGGCAGTAAATAAGATGATCCCTCATTATAATTTCAAGAAAGTGTTCCCCCTAACTGTGCACCGTTGCTACAGTTCGTCGTTTCGAAGCACCACGTGATGATCGGGTGTGATAGATCCTTACGTTCACATACAACGGGTGTAAGACAGATTTACACACGCAATACACTTAGGTTGACTTGACGAGCCTAGCATGTGCATAGACATGGCCTCGGAACACAGAAGACCGAAAGGTCGAGCATGAGTCGTATAGAAGATACGATCAACATGAAGATGTTCACCGACGTTGACTAGTCCGTCTCACGTGATGATCGGACACGGCCTAGTTCACTCGGATCATGTAATCACTTAGATGACTAGAGGGATGTCTATCTAAGTGGGAGTTCATAAGATGAACTTAATTATCCTGAAGATAGTCAAAAGGATTTTGCAAATTATGTCGTAGCTCACGCTATAGTTCTACTGTTTAGATATGTTCCTAGAAAAAAAAATTAGTTGAAAGTTGATAGTAGCAATTATGCGGACTAGGTCCGTAAACTGAGGATTGTCCTCATTGCTTCTTAGAAGGCTTATGTCCTTAATGCACCGCTCAGTGTGCTAAACCTCGAACGTTGTCTGTGGATGTTGCGAACATCTGACATACACGTTTTGATAACTACGTGATAGTTCAGTTAAACGGTTTAGAGTTGAGGCACCACAGACGTTTTTTGAAACGTCACGAAACATATGAGATGTTTTGAGGGCAGAAATAGGGATTTCAGGCTCGTGCCCACATCAAGAGGTATAAGACCTCCGACGATTTTCTTAACCTGCAAACTAAGGGAGAAAAGCTCAATTGTTGAGCTTGTGCTCGGATTGTCTGAGTACAACAATCATTTGAATCAAGTGGGAGTTGATCTTCCAGATAAGATAGTGATGTTTCTCTAAAGTCATTACCACCAAGCTGCTAGAGCTTCGTGATGAACTATAATATATCGGGGACATGTATGATGATCCTTGAGATGTTCGTGATGTTTGACACCACAAAAGTAGAAATCAAGAAGGAGCATTAATTGTTGATGGTCAGTGAAACCACTAGTTTCAAGAAGGGCAAGGGCAAGAAGGGATACTTCATGAAACGGCAATTCAGCTGCTGCTCCAGTGAAGAAACCCAACGTTGAACCCAAACCCGAGACTAAGTGCTTCTGTAATAAGGGGAAAAACCACTGGAGCAGAATTACCCTAGATACTTGGTAGATTAGAAGGCTGGCAAGGTCGATAGAAGTATATTGGATATACATTGTGTTGATGTGTACTTTACTAGTACTCCTAGTAGCACCAGGGTATTAGATACCGATTCGGTTGCTAAGTGTTAGTAACTCAAAATAAAAGCTACGGATAAACGGGGACTAGCTAAAGGTGAGCTGACGATATGTGTTGGAAGTGTTTCCAATGTTGATATGATCAAGCATCACACGCTCCCTCTACCATCGATATTGGTGTTAAACCTAAATATTTGTTATTTGGTGTTTGCGTTGAGCATAGACATGATTGGATTACGTCTATCGCAATACGGTTATTCATTTAAGGAGAATAATGGTTACTCTGTTTATTTGAATGATACCTTCAAATGGTCTTACACCTAAAATGAATGGTTCATTGAAATCTCGATCGTAGTGATACACATGTTCATAGTAATGATAGTACCACCTACTTGTGGCACAACCACTTAAGTCATATCGGTATAAAACGCATGAAGAAGCTCCATGTAGATGGATCTTTGGACTCACTCGTTTTTGAAAAGTTTGAGACATGCGAACCATGTCTATTGGTATATATGCATGAAGAAACTCCATGCAAATGGACCGTTTTGTACTCGCTTGATTTTGAATCACTTGAGACATGCAAATCATACCACATGGGCAAGATGACTGAAAGCCTCGTTTCAGTAAAATGGAACTAGCAAGCAACTTGTTGGAAGTAATACATTTTGATGTGTGCAATCCGATGAGTGCTGAGGCATGTAGTGGATATTGTTATGTTCTTACTTCACAGATGACTTGAGTAGACGTTGAGTATATTTACTTGATGAATCACGAGTCTGAATTATTGAAAGGTTCAAGTAATTTCAGTGTGAAGTTGAAAGATCGTCGTGACAAGAGGATAAAAGATCTATGATATGATCATAGAGATGAATATCTGAATTACGAGTTTGGCACAAAATTAAGACATTGTGGAAATCGTTTCACAACAGATACATCCTGGAACACCATAGTGTGATGGTGTGTCCGAACATCATAACTGCACCCTATTGGATATGATGCATACCATGATGTCTCTTATCAAATTACCACGATAGTTTATGGGTTAGGCAAGAGACAACCACATTCACTTTAAACAGGGCACCACGTAATTCCGATAAGATGACACCGTATGAACTATGGTTTAGAGAAACCTAAGTTGTCATTTCTTAAAAGTTTGGGGCTGCGACGCTTATGTGGAAAAGTTTCAGGCTGATAAGCTCGAACCCAAAGCGGATAAATGCATCTTCATAGGACACCCAAAACAGTTGGGTATACCTCCTGTCTCAGATCCTAAAGCAATAAGGGATTGTTTCTAGAATCGGGTCCTTTCTCGAGGAAAAGTTTCTTTCAAAAGAATTGAGTGGGAGGATGGTGGAGACTTGATGAGGTTATTGAACCGTCTCTTCAACTAGTGTGTGGCAGGGCATAGGAAGTTGTTCCTGTGGCACCTACACCAATTGAAGTGGAAGCTTATGATGGTGATCATGAAACTTCAGATCAAGTCACTATCAAACCTCATAGGATGACAAGGATGCGTACTACTTCAGAGTGGTACGTAATCCTGTCTTGGAAGTCATGTTGCTAGACAACAATGAACCTATGAGCTATGGAGAAGCGATGGTGGGCCCGGATTCCGATAAATGGCTCGAGGCCATATAATCCGAGAGAGGATCCATACATGAAAACAAAGTGTAGACTTTGGAAGAACTACTTGATGGTCGTAAGGCTGTTGAGTATAGATGGATTTTAAAAGGAAGACGGACAATGATGGTAAATGTCACCATTAAGAAAGCTCGACTTGTCGTTAAGATGTTTTCCGACAAGTTCAAAGAGTTGACTACGATGAGACTTTCTCACTCGTAGCGATGCTAAGAGTCTGTTGGAATTATATTAGCGATTACTGCATTATTTATGAAATCTTGCAGATAGGATGTCAAAACATTGTTTCCTCGACGGTTTTTGAGGAAAGGTTGTATGTGATACAAACCGAAAGGTTTTGTCAATCCTAAAAGATGCTAATAGGTATGCAAAGCTCTAGCAATCCTTCTAAGGACTGGAGTAAGCATCTCGGAGTTGGAATGTATGCTTTGATGATGATCAAAGATTTTGGGTGTATACAAAGTTTATGAGAAACTTGTATTTCCAAAGGAGTGGGAGCACTATAGAATTTCTGATGAGTATATGTTTTAACATATTGTTGATCGGAAATGACGTAGAATTTCTGGAAAGCATATAGGGTTATTTGGAAAGTGTTTTTCAATGGAAAGCCTGGATTAAGCTACTTGAGCATTGAGCATCAAGATCTATAAGGATAGATCAAAACGCTTAATAGTACTTTCAAATGAGCACATACCTTGACATGATCTTGAAGTTGTTCAAGATGGATCAGTCAAAGAAGGAGTTCTTGCCTGAGTTGTAAGGTATGAAGTTAAGACTTAAAGCTCGACCACGGCAGAATAGAGAGAAAGGACGAAAGTCGTCCCCTATGCTTAAGACGTAGGCTCTACAGTATGCTATGCTGTGTACCGCACATGAAGTGTGCCTTGCCATGAGTTAGTAAAGGGGTACAAGAGTGATCCAAGAATGGATCACAGGATAGCGGTCAAAGTTATCCTTAGTAACTAGTGGACTAAGGAAGTTTCTCGGTTATGGAGGTGGTAAAAAGAGTTCGTCGTAAAGAGTTACGTCGATGCAAGCTTAACACCTATCCGGATAGCTCTAAGTAGAGATACCGGATGCATATAATGGAGCAACAATTTAGAATAGCTCCAAGTAGAACAGTTATTTGGAATAGCTCCAAATAGAGCGTGGTAGCTACATCTAGGAGATGACATAGAGATTTGTAAAGCACACACGGATCTGAAAGATTCAGACCCGTTGACTAAAACCTCTCTCACAAGCAACATGATCAAACCTAGAACTCATTGAGTGTTAATCACATAGTGATGTGAACTAGACTACTGACTCTAGTAAACTCTTGGGTGTTAGTCACATGGCGATGTGACCTGTGAATGTTAATCACATGGCGATGTGAACTAGATTATTGACTCTAGTGCAAGTGGGAGACTGTTGGAAATATGCCCTAGAGGCAATAATAAATTGGTTATTATTATATTTCCTTGTTCATGATAATCGTTTATTATCCATGCTATAATTGTATTGATAGGAAACTTAGATACATGTGTGGATACATAGACAACACCATGTCCCTAGTAAGCCTCTAGTTGACTAGCTCGTTGATCAATAGATGGTTATGGTTTCCTGACCATGGACATTGAATATCGTTGATAACGGGATCACATCATTAGGAGAATGATGTGATGGACAAGACCCAATCCTAAGCATAGCACTAGATCGTGTAGTTCATATGCTATAGCTTTTCTAAATGTCAAGTATCATTTCCTTAGACCATGAGATTGTGCAACTCCCGGATACCGTAGGAATGCTTTGGGTGTATCAAACGTCACAACGTAACTGGGTGACTATAAAGGTGCATTACATGTATCTCTGAAAGTGTCTGTTGGGTTGGCACGAATCGAGACTGGGATTTGTCACTCCGTGTAAGCGGAGAGGTATCTCTGGGCCCACTCGGTAGGACATCATCATATGCACAATGTGACCAAGGAGTTGATCACGAGATGATGTGTTACGGAACGAGTAAAGAGACTTGCCGGTAACGAGATTGAACTAGGTATTGGATACCGACGATCGAATCTCGGGCAAGTAACATACCGATAGACAAAGGGAATTGTATACGAGATTGATTAAGTCCTTGACATCGTGGTTCATCCGATGAGATCATCGTGGAGCATGTGGGAGCCATCATGGGTATCCAGATCCCGCTGTTGGTTATTGACCGGAGAACGTCTCGGTCATGTCTGCATGTCTCCCGAACCCGTAGGGTCTACACACTTAAGGTTCGGTGACGCTAGGGTTATAGAGATATTAGTATGCGGTAACCCGAAAGTTGTTCGGAGTCCCGTATGAGATCCCGGACGTCACGAGGAGTTCCGGAATGGTCCGGAGGTAAAGAATTATATACAGGAAGTGCTATTTCGGCCATCGGGACAAGTTTCGGGGTCATCGGTATTGTACCGGGACCACCGGAAGGGTCCCGGGGGCCCACCGGGTGGGGCCACCTGCCCGGGGGGCCACATGGGCCGTAGGGGTGTGCCTTGGCCTATATGGGCCAAGGGCACCAGCCCCAAGAGGCCCATGCGCCAAGAGATGGGAAAAAGAGGAGAGTCCTAAAAGGGGAAGGCACCTCCGAGGTGCCTTGGGGAGGATGGACTCCTCCCCACCCTTGGCCGCACCCTTCCTTGGAGGAAGGGGCAAGGGCTGCGCCTCCCCCTCTCCCTTGGCCCTATATATAGTGGGGGAAAAGGAGGAGCAAACTAATCTAAGGCCTGGCGCCTCCCTCTCCCTCCCGTGACACATCTACCTCCTCCCGCAGCGCTTAGCGAAGCCCTGTTGGAATCCCGCTACTTCCACCATGCCGTCGTGCTGTTGGATCTCCATCAACCTCTCCCTCCTCCTTGCTGGATCAAGGCATGGGAGACGTCTCCGTTCCGTACGTGTGTTGAACGTGGAGGTGCCGTCCGTTCGGCGCTAGGATCATCGGTGATGTGAATCACGACGAGTACAACTCCATCAACCCCGTTCACTTGAACGCTTCCGCTTAGCGATCTACAAGGGTATGTAGATGCACTCTCCTTCCCCTCGTTGCTGGTCTCTCCATAGATAGATCTTGGTGACACGTAGGAAAATTTTGAATTTCTGCTACGTTCCCCAACAGCTACTGCGAGCTCTAGTAAGGTACACATCAATAACATGTATATCACATATACCTTTGTTCACCTTGCCATCCTTCTTATCCACCAAATACTTGGGGCAGTTCCGCTTCCAGTGACCAGTCTGCTTGCAGTAGAAGCACTCAGTTTCAGGCTTAGGTCCATACTTGGGTTTCTTCTCCTGAGCAGCAACTTGCTTGCCGTTCTTCTTGAAGTTCCCCTTCTTCTTCCCTTTGCCCTTTTTCTTGAAACTAGTGGTCTTGTTAAACATCAACACTTGATGCTCTTTCTTGATTTCTACCTCCGCAGCTTTCAGCATTGCGAAGAGCTCGGGAATAGTCTTGTTCATCCCTTGCATATTATAGTTCATCACGAAGCTCTTGTAGCTTGGTGGCAGTGATTGGAGAATTCTGTCAATGACGCAATCATCTGGAAGATTAACTCCCATCTGAATCAAGTGATTATTATACCCAGACATTTTGAGTATATGCTCACTGACAGAAATGTTCTCCTCCATCTTGCAGCTATAGAACTTATTGGAGACTTCATATCTCTCAATCCGGGCATTTTCTTGAAATATTAACTTCAACTCCTGGAACATATCATATGCTCCATGACGTTCAAAACGTCGTTGAAGTCCCAATTCTAAGCCGTAAAGCATGGCACACTGAACTATCGAGTAGTCATCAGCTTTGCTCTGCCAGACGTTCATAACATCTGGGGTTGCTCCAGCAGCAGGCCTGGTACCCAGCGGTGCTTCCAGGACGTAATTCTTCTGAGCAGCAATGAGGATAATCCTCAAGTTACGGACCCAGTCCGTGTAATTGCTACCATCATCTTTCAACTTTGCTTTCTCAAGGAACGCATTAAAATTCAACGGAACAACAGCACGAGCCATCTATCTACAATCAACATAAACAAGCAAGATACTATCAGGTACTAAGTTCATGATAAGTTTAAGTTCAATTAATCAAATTACCTAAGAACTCCCACTTAGATAGACATCCCTCTAATCCTCTAAGTGATCACGTGATCCAAATCAACTAAACCATAACCGATCATCACGTGAGATGGAGTAGTTTTCAATGGTGAACATCGTTATGTTGATCATATCTACTATATGATTCACGCTCGACCTTTCGGTCTCCGTGTTCCGAGGCCATATCTGCATATGCTAGGCTTGTAAAGTTTAACCTGAGTATTCTGCGTGTGCAAAAACTGGCTTGCACCCGTTGTAGATGGACGTAGAGCTTATCACACCCGATCATCACGTGGTGTCTGGGCACGACGAACTTTGGCAACGGTGCATACTCAGGGAGAACACTTCTTGATAATTTAGTGAGAGATCATCTTATAATGCTACCGTTAATCAAAGCAAGATAAGATGCATAAAAAGATAAACATCACATGCAATCAATATACGTGATATGATATGGCCATCATCATCTTGTGCTTGTGATCTCCATCTCCGAAGCACCGTCATGATCACCATTGTCACCGGCGCGACACCTTGATCTCCATCGTAGCATCGTTGTCATCTCGCCAATCTTATGCTTCCATGACTATCGCTACCGCTTAGTGATAAAGTAAAGCATTACATCGCGATTGCATTGCATACAATAAAGCGACAACCATATGGCTCCTGCAAGTTGCCGATAACTCGGTTACAAAACATGATCATCGCATACAATAAAATTCATCATCATGCCTTGACCATATCACATCACAACATGCCCTGCAAAAACAAGTTAGACGTCCTCTACTTTGTTGTTGCAAGTTTTACGTGGCTGCTACAGGCTTAAGCAAGAACCAATCTCACCTACGCATCAAAACCACAACGATAGTTTGTCAATTTGACTCCGTTTTAACCTTCGCAAGGACCGGGCGTAGCCATACTCGGTTCAACTAAAGTTGGAGAGACAGTCACCCGCAAGCCACCTATGTGCAAAGCACGTCGGGGAAACCGGTCTCGCGTAAGCGTACGCGTAATGTTGGTCCGGGTCGTCTCGTCCAACAATACCGCTGAACCAAAGTATGACATGCTGGTAGGCAGTATGACTTATATCGCCCACAACTCACTTGTGTTCTACTCGTGCATATAACATCAAACCATAAAACCTAGGCTCGGATGCCACTGTTGGGGAACGCAGTAATTTCAAAAAAAATTCTACGCACACGCAAGATCATGGTGATGCAAGCACCGTTACTCCGGCACCTCCGAGTTCTTAGCACACATACAGCTCGATGACGATCCCCGGGCTCCGATCCAGCAAAGCGTCGGGGAGGAGTTCCGTCAGCATGACGGCGTGGTGACGATCTTGATGTTCTACCATCGCAGGGCTTCGCCTAAGCACCGCTACAATATGATCGAGGTGGAATATGGTGGCAGGGGGCACCGCACACGGCTAAGGAACGATCTCAATGATCAACTTGTGTGTCTAGGGGTGTCCCCTGCCTCCGTATATAAAGGAGCAAAGGGGAGGGGGCCGGCCGGCCAAGGAGGGCGCGCCAAGGGAGTCCTACTCCCTCTGGGAGTAGGATTCCTCCCCCCAATCCTAGTTGGAATAGGATTCGCTGAGGGGGAAAGAGAGAGAGGGGGGCCGGCCACCTCTCCTTGTCCTAATAGGACTAGGGGAGGGGGAGGCGCGCGGCCCATCTTGGGCTGCCCCTTCTCCTTTCCACTAAAGCCCACTAAGGCCCATACAGCTCCCGGGGGTTCCGGTAACCTCCCTGTACTCCGGTAAAATACCGATTTCACCCGGAACACTTCCGATATCCAAACATAGGCTTCCAATATATCAATCTTTATGTATCGACCATTTCAAGACTCCTCGTCATGTCCGTGATCACATCCGGGACTCCGAACTAACTTCGGTACATCAAAATGCATAAACTCATAATAACTGTCATCGTAACGTTAAGCGTGCGGACCCTACGGTTCGAGAATAATGCAGACATGACTGAGACACATCTCCGGTCAATAACCAATAGCGGGACCTGGATGCCCATATTGGCTCCTACATATTCTACGAAGATCTTTATCGGTCAGACCGCATAACAACATACGTTGTTCCCTTTGTCATCGGTATGTTACTTGCCCGAGATTCGATCGTCGGTATCCAATACCTAGTTCAATCTCGTTACCGGCAAGTCTCTTTACTCGTTCCGTAATACATCATCTCGCAACTAACTCATTGGCTGCAATGCTTGCAAGGCTTATGTGATGTGCATTACCGAGAGGGCCCAGAGATACCTCTCCGACAATCGGAGTGACAAATCCTAATCTCGAAATACGCCAAACCAACATCTACCATTGGAGACACCTGTAGAGCTCCTTTATAATCACCCAGTTACGTTGTGACGTTTGGTAGCACACAAAGTGTTCCTCCGGCAAACGGGAGTTGCATAATCTCATAGTCATAGGAACATGTATAAGTCATGAAGAAAGCAATAGCAACATACTAAACGATCGGGTGCTAAGCTAATGGAATGGGTCATGTCAATCAGATCATTCAACTAATGATGTGACCTCGTTAATCAAATAACAACTCTTTTTTCATGGTTAGGAAACATAACCATCTTTGATTAACGAGCTAGTCAAGTAGAGGCATACTAGTGACACTCTGTTTGTCTATGTATTCACACATGTATTATGTTTCCGGTTAATACAATTCTAGCATGAATAATAAACATTTATCATGATATAAGGAAATAAATAATAACTTTATTATTGCCTCTAGGGCATATTTCCTTCAAGAACAACACCCAAGCAAACGCGAATCATATGAACGTGATGAAAACTAGCTTGACGATATTCCCATGTGTCCTCAGGAGCGCTTTTCCTTATATAAGAGTTTGTCCAGGCTTGTCCTTTGCTACAAAAAGGATTGGGCCACCTTGCTGCACTTTATTTACTTTTTTTACTTGTTGCTCGTTACAAATTATCTCATTACAAAACTACCTGTTACCACTTATTTCAGTACTTGCAGAGAATACCTTGCTGAAAATCGTTTATCATTTCCTTCTGCTCCTCGTTGGATTCGACACTCTTACTTATCGAAAGGACTACGATAGATCCCCTATACTTGTGGGTCATCAATGTTGATGATCGTCTGGAGATGCTGGTATGCCCGGAATGAGATAGTACACTCAAAACCTGCCCCACCAATGGAGGTATCCATCAGGTTCTTGCAAAGTTACATGGAGTCTTTGGTGGCAGTAAAATCGAACCTGCATTGTGACTCAGCAAAGGAGAAGTCTGCTATCTCTATGGACGGTGCTACTAACTATACAAGAGAAGTTGTTGTTGCATCGCCAAGATGGTCTAGGCCGATGAATGGATGGGTGAAACTCAATACAGATGGGTCTTTTATTTCGAGTGACACAACTAGAGCAGGGGTGATTCTGAGTGGCTCGGATGGACACATTATATTCTCGACGTGTGATAACCCACAAGTATAGGGGATCCCAACAGTTTTCGAGGGTAGAGTATTCAACCCAAATTTATCGATTCGACATAAGGGGAGCCAAAGAATATTCTCAAGTATTAGCAGCTGAGTTATCAATTCAACCACACCTGGAAACTTAGTATCTGCAACAAAGTATTTAGTAGCAAAGTAATATGATAGTAGTCATAACGGTAGCAAAAGGTAACGATAGCAAAAGTAATATTTTTGGTGTTTTGTAGTGATGATAGCAATAGCAACGGAAAAGTAAATAAGCGAAGAACAATATATGGAAAGCTCGTAGGCAATGGATCGGTGATAGAGAATTATGCCGGATGTGGTTCATCATGTAACAGTCATAACCTAGGGTCACAAAGAACTAGCTCCAATTCATCAATGTAATGTAGGCATGTATTCCGAATATAGTCATACGTGCTTATGGAAAAGAACTTGCATGACATCTTTTGTCCTACCCTCCCGTGGCAGCGGGGTCCTAGTGGAAACTAAGGGATATTAAGGCCTCCTTTTAATAGAGTACCGGACCAAAGCATTAACACATAGTGAATACATGAACTCCTCAAACTACGGTCATCACCGGGAGTGGTCCCGATTATTGTCACTTCGGGGTTGCCGGATCATAACACATAGTAGGTGACTATAGACTTGCAAGATAGGATCAAGAACTCTCATATATTGATGAAAACATAATAGGTTCAGATCTGAAATCATGGCACTCAGGCCCTAGTGACAAGCATTAAGCATAGCAAAGTCATAGCAACATCAATCTCAGAACATAGTGGATACTAGGGATCAAACCCTAACAAAACTAACTCGGTTACATGATAAATCTCATCCAACCCATCACCGTCCAGCAAGCCTATGATGGAATTACTCACGCACGACGATAAGCATCATGAAATTGGTGATGGAGGATGGTTGAAGATGACGATGGCGACAGATTCCCCTCTCTGGAGCCCCGAACGGACTCCAGATCAGCCCTCCCAAGAGAGTTTAGGGCTTGGCGGTGGCTTCGTATCGTAAAACATGATGAATCCTTCTTCTTTATTTTTTCTCCCCGAACACGAATATATGAAGTCAAGGTTGAGGTCGGTGGAGCTCCAGGGGGCCCACAAGGTAGGGGGCGCGCCCAGGGGGGCAGGCGCACCCCCACCCTCGTGGCTAGGGTGTGGGGCCCCTGGCCTTGATTCTTTGCCAGTATTTTTTATTATTTCCAAAAATACTCTCCGTGGAGTTTCAGGTCATTCCGAGAACTTTTGTTTCTTCACATAAATAACACCATGGCAATTCTGCTGAAAACAGCGTCAGTCCGGGTTAGTTCCATTCAAATCATGCAAGTTAGAGTCCAAAAAAAGGGCAAAAGTGTTTGGAAAAGTAGATACGACGGAGACGTATCAACTCCCCCAAGCTTAAACCTTTGCTTGTCCTCAAGCAATTCAGTTGACAAACTGAAAGTGATAAAGAAAAACTTTTACAAACTCTGTTTGTTCTTATTGTTGTAAATATGTAAAGCCAGCATTCAAGTTTTCAGCAAAGATTATGAACTAACCATATTCACAATAACTCTTAGGTCTCATGTTTACTCATATCAATGGCATAATCAACTAGCGAGTAATAATAATAAATCTCGGATGACAACACTTTCTCAAAACAATCATAATATGGTATAACATGATGGTATCTCGCTATCCCTTTCTGAGACCTCAAAACATAAATTCAGAGCACCTTTAAAGATCAATGACTGACTAGACATTGTAATTCATGGTAAAAGAGATCCAGTCAAGTCATACTCACTATAAGCTAACAGTAATGAATGCAAATGACAGCGGTGCTCTTCAACTGGTGCTTTTTAATAAGAGGATGATGACTCAACACAAAAGTAAATAGATAGGCCCTTCGCAGAGGGAAGCAGGGATTTGTAGAGGTTCCTGAGCTCGATTTTGAAATAGAGGTGAATAATATTTTGAGCGGTATACTTTCATTGTCAACATAACAACCAAGAGATGGCGATATCTTCCATGCTACACACATTATAGGTGGTTCCCAAACAGAATGGTAAAGTTTATACTCCCCCTCCACCAACAAGCATCAATCCATGGCTTGCTCGAAACAACGAGTGCCTCCAACTAACAATAGTCCCAGGGGGAGTTTTTTTTGCAATTATTTTGATTTGATATGCATAAAGCATGGGACTGGGCATCCCGGTGACCAGCCATTTTCTCGTGAGTGAGGAGCGGAGTCCACTCCTCTTGAGAATAACCCGCCTAACATGGAAGATACAGACAGCCCTAGTTGATGCATGAGCTATTCGAGCATAGAAAACGGAATGTTTATTTGAAGGTTTAGAGTTTGGCACATACAAATTTACTTGGAGCGGCAAGTAGATGCCGTATATAGGTAGGTATGGTGTACTCATGTGGAACAACTTTGGGGTTTATGGAGTTGGATGCACAAGCAGTATTCCCGCTTAGTACAGGTGAAGGCTAGCAAAAGACTGGGAAGCGACCAGCTAGAGAGCGACAACAGTCATGAATATGCATTAAAATTAATCAACACCGAATGCAAGCATGAGTAGGATATAACGCACCATGAACATAAATATCGTAGAGGCTATGTTGATTTTGTTTCAACTACATGTGTGAACATGTGCCAAGTCAAGCCACTCGAATCATTCAAAAGAGGATACCACCCTATCATACCACATCACAACCATTTTAATAGCATGTTGGCACACAAGGTAAACCATTATAAGCTCCTAGCTAATTAAGCATGGCATAAGAAACTATAATCTCTAATTGTTATTGCAAACATGTTTATTCATAATAGGCTGAATCAGGAACGATGAACTAATCATATTTACAAAAACAAGAGAGGTCGAGTTCATACCAGTTTCTCCCATCTCAACCAGTCCATCATATATCGTCATAATTGCCTTTCACTTGCACGACCGAATGATGTGAATAATAATAACAGTGCATGTGCATTGGACTAAGCTGGAATCTGCAAGTATTCAATAAACAGGAGAAGACAAGGCAATATGGACTCTTGGTTAAATCAACAATAATGCATATAGGAGTCACTTTAACAATTTAATTATGGTCTTCTCCTATCGAACCCCAAAGAAAAGAAAAGAAATAAAACTATTTACACGGGAAAGCTCCCAACAAGCAAAAGAAGAACAAGAAATCTTTTTGGGTTTTCTTTTTAATTACTACTACAAGCATAGAAATTAAAACTAGCTAAAAGGTACAACTATTTTTTTGTTTTTCTTAAGGTTTATCAAACACACAAGAAGAAAGCATAAAAAGGAAATAAACTAGCATGGATGATACAATGAAAAAGTATGAGCACCGATATCTAGCAATGAGTGTGTGAACATGAATGTAATGTCAATGGGAAATACGTACTCCCCCAAGCTTAGGCTTTTGTCCTAAGTTGGTCTAATGCCACGGATGGCCTGGCGGATATCCAAAGTTGTAGTTGGGGTTGTACTGCGATGAAGCCTCGGATTGCCACTGGTTGGCAATCATCTCCGAGTCCTAGTGATAATCATACTGTCGTGGAGGATCAAATTGTGATTCCGGCTCTGGCTCTATGGCTGCTGTAGGGTTCCGGTAGGCATGAATGGCCTCCAACGGAACAATGTACTTGCCTGCAGGTAAATCAAATAAGGAAGGAGTAGGCGGGGTAATAGTCTCAGGATGATGTTTATCAAAGAACAGTTTGTATTTAAGCTCATTTTCCCTATTCTTAACAATAAAATCATGTACTACCATACTCTTATAATCTAAATAAACAGGAGGCAGGAATTTTTCTTCCTTCTCATAATGCCTAATAGGTATGTTAAAATGTGCAGCTAGGCGCGAGGCGAAGATGCCTCCAAAGACAGGGCCCTTAGTACGGTTAAGATTTAACCGCTTGCAACAATAGCACCCATGCCAAATGTGTCATCATGAAATAAGGCATGGCACAAAATAACAATATCAGGGGCACTCAGGTTTCCACAGTTTCCGCGCCCAATTAAGCATCTACTATCAAATATAGCAAAGTAACGTAGAACAGGAAAGTGTATGCTAGTAGTTCGTGCGTCGGAAACCTTCCTCGTTTCCCCTACAGTGATGGTATCAATAAACCCATGCACATCGTCATGATGTGGTTCCTCTATGATGCCCTCCAAAGGGATCGAACAAACCCGACAAAAATCACGAAGTGACATCTCCTTATGCTCATCATATAAATAAAACTCCACCATAGGTGGTGAACTCCTAGTATGGAAATGAAAGTTTTGCACAAAGATACTGGTGAGTAAGAGATACTGTTTGCGTTGGTCGTGGAGGAAGGCGATGAGGCCTGCATTCTCAACCAATTCATAGAAATCATCATAAATCCCGGCTGCTCAAAAGAAATCATCACAAGGCCATTCACACGGCCGGACCTCCGCGGTGTGAGGGAGATTATACTTGGGTCTCTTATCCTCTTCACTTTGCTTATCCTTCGAGCTTCGGCTCGATGAGCCCCTTAAAAATCTTTTCATTATTTTCTGAAAAAATCTGAAATTTTTAGTAACTTCAAATAAAAGTAAACCAAACTCAACAAAATTGGTAGCAACTACTCCTACAAGTGCCTAGAGCCTATATCATGCATCAAAACTACTTTTGACCATATAAATTTGACATGCAAGCTCAAGAACAGGGTCACCTAAGCAGCAAAAATATGCAATGAATAAAGCACTAGAACAAAAACTAATTGGACCATTGGAGGAGGTACATACCAAGGAACAATCCCCCAAAGCAGTTTTGTGAGAGGTGCTTTGAGCATGGAGATCGAAAATCGCAGCAAAATGAGCTAGAACTCGAGTTTGAGCTAGATGGTGATTTTTTTGGGAGGAAGAAGAAGTGTGTGGGTGCAGGAATAAGTGGAGGGGAGCCACCATGGGCCCACGAGGCAGGGGGCGCGCCTAGGGGGGTGGGCACGCCGTGGACCCTCGTGGCCAGGTGCTTGCTCCCCCTGCTGTGTTCTCAGTGCCAGATATTCTCAAATATTCCAGAAAAAATCATATTTAAATTTCAGGGCATTTGGAGAACTTTTATTTTCGGGGTATTTTTATATTGCACGGATAATTCGGAAAATGGACAGAAATTACTGTTTTTGCTTTATTTAATATAAATAACAGAAAGTAAAAAGAGGGTACACAAAGTTGTATTTTCTAACTTCATCCATCTCATGCTCATCAAAAGGAATCCACTAATAAGGTTGATCAAGTCTTGTTAACAAACTCATTCCGAATAACATGGAACCGGAGAATTTTCGAATAACACTAGGTTACCTCAACGGGGATATGGACATCCCCAACAATAAGAATATCATTTTTCTTCTTGACAGTAGGAAGAGGGAATTTAAAACCTCCAAAAATAATCGATGAAATTTTTCCAATAGAATTGGTACTATGGACTTGAGGTTGTTTCCTCGGAAAGTGTATCGTATGCTCATTACCATTAACATGAAAAGTGACATTGCCTTTGGTGCAATCAATAACAGCCCCTGCAGTATTCAAAAAGGGTCTTTCAAGAATAATAGACATATTATCGTCCTCGGGAGTATCAAGAATAACAAAGTCTGTTAAAATAGTAACGTTTGCAACCACAGCAAGCACATCCTCACAAATATTGTCACGTGTATCAGTCGATTTATCAGCCATTTGCAAAGATATTTCAGTAGGTATCAACTTATTCAAATCAAGTCTACGATATAAAGAGAGTGGCATAACACTAACACCGGCTCCAAGATCACATAAAGCAGTTTTAACATAGTTTCTTTTAATGGAGCATGGTATAGTTGGTACTCCGGGATCTCCAAGCTTCTTTGGTATTCCACCCTTAAAAGTGTAATTAGCAAGCATGGTGGAAATTTCAGCTTCTGGTATCTTTCTTTTATGGGACAATTCCATTTCTGCCCCTAACTGGAACCCACTACTCAAATTTGCCCCTAATTTCAATGTGTGCTCAAATTTGCCCCTCTGCTATTAGTTGCCCTTATAGAAATGCCCTTCAGCGCTGTTACTGTCTGGTCAAACAGCTTTGACCATCTCGAAAAAATAGCAAAAAAGTCAAAAATTTCTGAAATTTTGTGGGATGGAAGGTACTCAGGTTCGCTAGGTGCGTGCAATTTTTCATGTTGTTTGGACATTCTAGGAGCTCGTGGCGAAGGAAAAACAGTAAATATGTACGTGTGTGAACCGTAAATTCAAAAAAATAGCAAAAAAATTCAAAAAAATATGAATTCTTTTGGCATCCAAGATGCTTAGGTGTGGAAGGTGTGTGCAAAATTTTCTTGTGTTTGGACATTGTAGGAGCTCGTGGAGAAAAAGAACAAAATTTGTCTCAGAAAAAACTTGTAAAAAATACACTATTTTGGTTTTTTTGCGAGAGCTCCTCGCATGTCATTTGATAACAAAATTTTGCACACGCCTTGTGCACCCAAGCATCTTGGGTGCCAAAAAATTTCATATGTTTTTGAATTTTCTTGCTATTTTTTTGAATTTACTATTCAAAGATGTACAGATTTATTGTTTTCCTTTGCCACGAGCTCCCGGTATGTCTAAGTAGCACGAAAATTTGCACGCACCTTGCGCACATGAGTAGCTTCAATCCCACAAAATTTCAGAATTTTTTTGATTTTTTTACTATTTTTTTCGAGATAGTCAAAGTTGTTTGACCAGACGGTAACGGCGCAGAAGGGCAACTAACGGCAGAGGGGCAAATTTGAGCACACATTGAAATTAGGGGCAAATTTGAGTAGTGGGTTCCAGTTAGGGGCAGAAATGGAATTGTCCCTTCTTTTATTAGTAACAATATCTTTCATATACTTAGCATAAGGATTCATTTTGAGCATATCAGTTAATCGCATACGCAAAAAGATAGGTCTAATCATTTCAGCAAAGCGCTCAAAATCCTCATCATCCTTTTTCTTGGATGGCTTAGGAGTAAAAGGCATGGGTTTCTGAACCCATGGTTCTCTTTCTTTACCGTGCTTCCTAGCAACACAGTCTCTCTTATCATACCATTGATTCTTTGATTGTGGGTTATCAAGATCAACAGCAGGTTCAATCTCTACATCATTGTCATTACTAGGTTGAGCATCAATATGAACATTATCATTAACATTTTCACTAGTTTCATGTTCATTACCAGATTGTGTTTCAGCATCAGAAATAGAGATATCATTTGGATTCTCAGGTGTTTCAGCAATAGGTTCACTAGAAGCATGTAAAGTCCTATCATTTTTCTTTTTCTTCCTTTTAGAAGGACTAGGTGCATCTATATTATTTCTCTGAGAATCTTGCTCAATTCTCTTAGGGTGGCCTTCAGGATACAAAGGTTCCTGAGTCATTTTACCACCTCTAGTCATAACTCTAACAACATTATCATTATTCTTACTATTTAATTCATTGAGCAAATCATTTTGAGCTTTAAGTACTTGTTCTACCTGAGTGGTAACCATAGAAGCATGTTTACTAATAAGTTTAAGTTCACCTTTAACATTAGCCATATAATCACCCAACTGTTCAAGCATATCAGCATTGCGTTTTAATTCTCTGCCAAAATAAGCATTGAAGTTTTCTTGTTTAACCATAAAGTCATCAAACTCATCCAAGCACGGGCTAGCAAACTTAGTAAATGGGATTTCAGCTTTATCATATCTATAGAGAGAATTTACCATTACTACCAGTGTCGGGTTTTCAAGACCATGTGTTTCTTCAATAGACGGTAAATTAAGACCATGTATTTCTTCAATAGGAGGTAAATTCTTAACATCTTCAGCTTTAATACCCTTTTCTTTCATAGATTTCTTTGCCTCTTGCATATCTTCAGGACTGAGAAATAGAACACGTCTTTTCTTCGGAGTTGGTTTAGGAATAGGATCATGAGTTGGCTCAGGAAGTGTCCAATTATTTTCATTTGTCAACATATTATTCAATAGAATTTCAGCTTCATCCGGTGTTCTTTCCCTGAAAACAGAACCAGCACAACTATCCAGGTAATCTCTGAAAGCATCGGTTAGTCCATATAAAAGATATCAAGTATTTCATTTTTCTTAAGAGGATGATCAGGCAAAGCATTAAGTAATTGGAGAAGCCTCCCCCAAGCCCATGGGAGACTCTCTTCTTCAATTTGTAAAAATTATATATATCCCTTAAAGCAACTTGTTTCTTATAAGCAGGGAAATATTTAGCAGAGAAGTAATAAATCATATCCTGGGGACTACGCACACAACCAGGATCAAGAGAATTAAACCATATCTTAGCATCACCCTTTAATGAGAACAGAAATATTTTAAGGCTATAAAAGTAGCGAGTTCTCTCATCATTAGTGAACAGGGTGGCTATATCATTTAATGTAGTAAGATGTGCCACAATAGTTTCAGATTCATAGCCATAAAAAGGATCAGATTCAACCAAAGTAATTATATCAGGATCAATAGAGAATTCATAATCCTTATCAGTAACAAAGATAGGTGAAGTAGCATAAGCAGGATCATATTTCATTCTAGCATTCAGAGTTTTTTGTTTAAGCTTAGCTAATAATTTCTTAAGATCACTTCTATCATTGCAAGCAAGAAAGTCTCTCTTAGTTTCTTCATCCATAACATAGCCCTCAGGCACAACAGGTAATTCATATTTATTAGGAGAGCCTTCATCATTACTTTCATCAGTATTATCAGTTTCAATAATTTCATTCTCTCTAGCCCTAGCAAGTTGTTCATCAAGAAATTCACCAAGTGGCACAGTAGTATCAAGCATAGAAGTAGTTTCATCATAAGTATCATGCATAGCAGAAGTGGCATCATCAATAATATGCGACATATCGGAATTAATAGCAGAAGCAGGTGTAGGTGTCGCAAGCTTACCCAAAACAGAAGGTGAATCAAGTGCAGAGCTAGATGGCAGTTCCTTACCTCGCCTCGTAGTTGAGTGATAAATCTTGGTTTTTGGATCTCTCAAGTTCTTCATAATGATAAGCAGATATAAATCCCAAGTGACTCAAAGAATAGAACTATGCTCTCCGGAAACGGCGCCAAAAATAGTCTTGATAACCTACAAGTATAGGGGATCGCGACAATTTTCGAGGGTAGAGTATTCAACCCAAATTTATTGATTCGACACAAGGGGAGCCAAAGAATATTCTCAAGTATTAGCAGCTGAGTTGTCAATTCAACCACACCTGGACACTTAGTATCTGCAGCAAAGTGTTTAGTAGCAAAGTAATATGATAGTAGTGGTAACGGTAGCAAAAGGTAACGATAGCAAAAGTAATATTTTTGGTGTTCTGTAGTGATGATAATAATAGCAACGGAAAAGTAAATAAACAAAGAACAATATATGGAAAGCTCGTGGGCAATGGATCGGTGATAGAGAATTATGCCGGATGTGGTTCATCATGTAACAGTCATAACCTAGGGTGACAAAGAACTAGCTCCAATTCATCAATGTATGTAGGCATGTATTCCGAATATAGTCATACGTGCTTATGGAAAAGAACTTGCATGACATCTTTTGTCCTACCCTCCCGTGGCAACGGGGTCCTAGTGGAAACTAAGGGATATTAAGGCCTCCTTTTAATAGAGTACCGGACCAAAGCATTAACACATAGTGAATACATGAACTCCTCAAACTACGGTCATCACGGGAGTGGTCCCGATTATTGTCACTTCGGGGTTGCCGGATCATAACACATAGTAGGTGACTATAGACTTGCAAGATAGAATCAAGAACTCTCATATATTGATGAAAACGTAATAGGTTCAGATCTGAAATCATGGCACTCGGGCCCTAGTGACAAGCATTAAGCATAGCAAAGTCATAGCAACATCAATCTCAGAACATAGTGGATACTAGGGATCAAACCCTAACAAAACTAACTCGATTACATTATAAATCTCATCCAACCCATCACTGTCCAGCAAGCCTACGATGGAATTACTCACGCACGGCGGTGAGCATCATGAAATTGGTGATGGAGGTGGTTGATGATGACGATGGCGACGGATTCCCCTCTCCGGAGCCCCAAACGTACTCCAGATCAGCCCTCCCGAGAGAGTTTAGGGCTTGGCGGCGGCTCCATATCGTAAAACGCGATGAATCCTTCTTTTTTATTTTTTTCTCCCCGAACACGAATATATGGAGTCAAGGTTGAGGTCGGTGGAGCTCCAGGGGGCCCACGAGGTAGGGCGCACGCCCAGGGGGGGTAGGCGCGCCCCCCACCCTCGTGGCTAGGGTGTGGGCCCCCTGGCCTTGATTCTTTGCCAGTATTTTTTATTATTTCCAAAAATACTCTCTGTTGAGTTTCAGGTCATTCCGAGAATTTTTGTTTCTGCACATAAATAACACCATGGCAATTCTGCTGAAAACAGCGTCAGTCCGGGTTAGTTCCATTCAAATCATGCAAGTTAGAGTCCAAAATAAGGGCAAAAGTGTTTGGAAAAGTAGATACGGCAGAGACGTATCAGCGTGCAGGGGTCTGTTCTCCTGTAGAGATGCTTTGGAGGCTGAACTATGCGCATGCATGGAGGGGCTCTCCTATGCTATACATCGATCAGATTTGCCTATTACAGTCGAGATGGGTTCTCTTGTGGCGGTGTCTATGATCACATGTGACGGTATTGACCGTTCTGCTTATGCTTTTCTAGTAAAGGAGATTAGATATTTTCTTAGTCTTTGTCAATCTTGTATTACTCATGTCTCACGGTCGCAAAATAAAGCCAACGATAGTTTAGCTGTTTTTGATAGAGCTTAAGGTAGAACCATGACTGGATTGGTTCGGCTCCTCCGGAGGTGTTGGAGTTGGCTGCGATGGATTGTATTGATTTTAATTGAGTAATACAAGTCTTGAACCCGCAAAATAAAGCATCCGACGGCGCACCTAGTACCTCGCATGATCTTCCTTGAAAGATCTGCAAAGGAAAAAATAGCATGATAAGTATCACTAGTAATAACCATGAGCACAAAAAAGTAAGAGCATCTCTAGCAGATCTGGTATACCCCATCCCACACAAATCAGTTTAAAGGATACCGTAAAAATTCTTTTTTTGCATTTTTACAGTATGACTTCTGTTTCGCCAAAAAAGTTCCTGCAAAATATTGCCTTGTCCCGGCAAAATTGCACAAACCCCCCTAAAAACGTTCGTTCATTTACATTTAGATCCGTATCGACCGCTCCCACCGCGAGGATCTCGTCAAGGACAGGAGAAGTGCGCGTGTTGTCAGTGACGACGCCACCGTGGAGCACGAGGAGGACCGTACGGGGGCAGACGCGAGGAGCAGGCGACAACAGCTACCTCGCGGCGGTGGCGGCGGCAACGAGCGAGAGCGGCTGCTTGCTAGCTAGCTCACTCGCGACGCCGCGGTAGCTAGGTAGTTAGCTCGTAGGTGGCGGCGTAAGTAGCAGTAGCTAGCTAGCTAGCGTATCTCGCGGCCGTATCTCACGACGCCCGCGTGGGCCTGCACCTTGTGGGGCGGCGGCAGATCGGCGGAAGCTCGGCGGAGCGGCAGTTAGGGTCCGGTGGTCGCTGACGTCGAGGCATTCCGGCAAGGTCGCGTTCTGGGAAGACCGTGGCGGGAGCCAAAAGTTCCCTCCCACCAACCTTTTTATTTTTATTTTTCAGGTCCTGCCCATGTGAATGTTATGGAGAGACGCAGAGAGAGTAAATATCACGCCGTTGCCTGCTTTTACTGCTAGCTGCTCCGCCCTCTTCCCCCCCTCCTCGCGCTCCTGCCCAGCACACAGCCACCAGGCACCTCTGCTGCCGCCTCCTCCGGCCCTCTTTCCCCTCGGCGCCTCCACTCCCCCACCCCCTCCAGCTCCCATCCGCCATCGTCTCCACTCCGACACCCTCTCCAG
Source organism: Triticum aestivum (assembly GCF_018294505.1). Lineage (NCBI taxonomy): Eukaryota > Viridiplantae > Streptophyta > Magnoliopsida > Poales > Poaceae > Triticum > Triticum aestivum. The sequence goes on from NC_057812.1 coordinate 639,100,460, forward strand.
CCCCACTCCGTCGCCGAGTTTTCCCATCTCCGCCGCCCTCTCCAGATCCAGCCACCAACTCTGCCACCCATCTCCACCAACAGTGTTTGACGTACAAGAACTGTCCAAGAGAAGCGAAAGCCACCGTTCGAGCCATGGACCTCGCCACGGCGGCCTTGCGCTCCCTCCTCCCCAAGCTGGCCGAGCTCATCCACGGAGAATACAAGCTGCAGAAGGGCGTGAAGAAAGATGTGCAATTTCTAGAGAGGGAGATGACGAGCATAGACGCCGCCCTCCGCAAAGTGGCCATGGTGCCGCATGACAAGCTCGACGACAACTCCAAGATCTGGGCCAATCAAGTCAGGGAGCTGTCGTACGAGATGGAGGATGTCGTTGAAAGCTTCCTGGTGGGCGTCCAGGGCTTCGAGCCCGCCGCTAACCCTGACGGCTTCAAAGGGTTCGTGAAGAAGGTGGCTAACCTGTTCACGAAAGGCAAGGCGCGCCACCAGATCGCCAATGCAATCAAAAGCATCAAGGACCAGGTCCAGGAGGTGGCGGATCGACGTGACAGGTACAAGATTGATGATCTTCAGGCAAGTCTAGCTGCTACAACCATGGTTGATCCTCGTCTGATGGCTCAGTTCAAAGATCACAAAGAGCTTGTTGGCATCGAGGGGCCAAGAGATGAGCTAATCAAGAGGCTGGTAGATGAAGATGATTGTGAGTCCAAGCAGCAGCTGAAGATACTCTCGATCTTCGGATTTGGAGGAGTTGGCAAGACAACTCTTGCCAGAGCAGTTTACGACAAGATACAAGCACAATTCGTATGCAAGGCTTTTTTTTCGGTGGGTCAAAATCCCAACCTGAAGAATGTTCTCATAGGTATTCTCCTCCGACTTGACAAAGACACTTGTTCCAATCCGACAATGTTAGATGATGTGCTGCTCATTGAAAAACTCCGAGGGCTGCTTGGGAACAAGAGGTACCACTACCATCCTAATTTGCATGCTGTGAGGGATTTTCCTCATTGCAAATGCATATTTACTATATAGTTTAATTTTTAGCAGCCATAATAAAAAGTGAGGCAGAAATTGGTGCTCCACTTTCTTGCAGATTTTCACATCAGTTAGGATTCAGACTATCGGCATACACTTACGTGTTATAAGAAAATTTTCATTCCATTTATCTACACCTAATTTGAAAAATGCATGTTCACTATAGTATCCTTTAAGCGGCCGTGATAAAGAGGTGAGGCAGACATGGGTGCTTCATTTTCCTGCAGATGTTTCACATCAATTAGATTTAGATTGCATCTGCATGTTCTTACATGTTTTAAGCAAATTTTACCCGATTTACCTACGTCAAATGTTCTTGGCAATTATCTGCACCTAATAGGAATAAATGTTAATTCCGAATAAAAATAAAAAAATAGATGCTTTATATAAACTCTAATAGAATGGATTGAATCAAACCCTTACATGTATTTTGATACGTACTATTTTCCATTCATCATTAATCATTTACTTATGTCTCAGTTGTCCCAAAGCACCTTGTCGATCGTGAATTGAATAATGCCATTTTGGATTCTTGGTTGAGATGCTTGCCAATTTCTTCTATTTCTAGGACGACACTTTAGATATAGTTTTACTAATCAATGAATCTCATGCTGCCATGTCAATAGGTACCTCATCATCATTGATGATATATGGGATATGAGTTCATGGGATATAATCAAATGTGCTTTTATTGATAGCAAGTGTGAAAGCAGGGTAATCATAACTACTCGTATCTTTGAAGTGGCGAAAGAGGCAAGTGATATTTACAAGCAAGAACCTCTTTCTCCTGGTAGATCGAAGGAATTGTTCTGTATGAGATTATCTATTGGCAAAAGCAAAAGCCCTTATCATGAATCGGTTAAGATATCTGAGAAGATATTGCAGAAATGTGGTGGTATACCGCTAGCTATCATTACAATAGCTAGCTTGTTGGCTAGTAAACCAGTAACAGATTGGCCTGGGGTCTATGACTCTATTGGTTTTGGGAATGAAGATAACAAAGAAGTGGATACCACAAGAAAGATATTGCTATATAGCTACTATGATCTTCCATATTATCCACGGCTTTGCCTATTGCACCTAGGTATATACCCCGAAGATTTTGAGATCAGAAAAGACAATTTAATTTGGAAGTGGGTGGCTGAAGGATATGTGCATGAGGAACCAGGAAAAGGATTATTTGAGGTTGGAGAGAGATACTTCAACTTGCTCATAGATAGAAGTATGATCCAGGCAGTAGAGAAGCCATATTACAGCATAATATATGCTTGTCATGTGCATGATTTGGTGCTTGATATGATTCATTTTCTATCAGAAGACGAAGGTTTTGTTACTGCATCGAACAGTAACAGGACATCTCTGTGCATCACTGCTCGTAGGTTAGCCATAAATAGTGAAGCCATAGAGCAGAATGGATATGTGGCTAACTCGAGCATGCAGCAAGTGAGGTCATATAATGCCACCATGTGTCAATTTAGTATGTTGCCATTGCTTTCAAACTTTAAAGCTCTGCGTGTGTTGGCTTTAGAAGAGTGCACTTTCATGGGAAGTGAGCAATTCTCTATGAAGCCCGAAGATTCTCCTTATCATCTCAAGCATCTTGAGAGGCTGATTCACCTGAGGTACCTTGGAATATCGGACCAGCTTGAGAGCTTAGAGGTCCCTGAAGAAATTGGGGACCTAAGGTTTTTGCAGGTACTGGACTTGGGCAGAAGTGGCATAAAAAAACTGCCTCAAAGTGTTGGTCGGCTAACACAATTGAAGTGCCTGCACTTTGGCGGTTCTAGCATGGGGGTGTTGGACTGGACGAATCTAACATCTCTGGAAGCGCTACAGTTGCACCATGTCTCTCCAGACTTTCTGAAAGAGCTGGGCAAGCTGAAGGAGCTGAGAGAGTTGAACCTATACTTTGAAGAGGACGATAATATGTTGTTCAAAGATTTGGTGGGACGTGTTGCCAATCTGCAAAAACTTCAAGTCATAAGGGTTACTTGTTGGTATCAAGAGGATCCTGAGCTGTGGTCTGATTACGCTGGCCCTGTGGCCCTTGGGCACCTGCGTCATCTAACACTGCATGCCCTGCTTCCTGTGCTGCCAGTGTGGATTAACTCCTCATGCCTCCCGAACCTCTGCCACTTGGATATGAACCTGATAGCTATGGAGTCGCAGGATATGGAGATCCTCGGGTGGTTCTCAGAGCTCATTACTCTATGCATTCATTGCGATGATGGCGTTGTTTTTCCTGACACCATGGAGGAGGGTGCATTTCCCAAGTTGAGATACTTGAATCTGGAAAATTCTGACCAACCCAGATTTGTACGGGGAGCAATGTCCAGCCTTGAGTATATTGAGTTCATTGGCCTGGTACCGACCTATGGCTTGGACTTTCATAGCCTGGTGAACCTCCCTCGTCTTGAGAAAGTTGATGTTGAAATCGATGGCAAAACTGCCATGGGTATCGACGTGCTGCAGGCACATGCGTCGTTGAAGCAAGCGGTTGAGATCCATCCCAACCATCCCGCACTCAATGTACGTACTGACATCATTCGAGCCATGGACCTTGCGACGGTGGCCATGGGCTCCCTCCTCCCCAAGTTATTCGAGCTCCTCCACGGAGAATACAAGCTGCAAATGGGCGTGAAGAAAGATGTAGAATTTCTCGAGAGGGAGATGAGGAGCATAGACGCCGCACTCCGCAAAGTGGCCATGGTGCCGCGTGACAAGCTCGATGACAACTCCAAGATCTGGGCCGGTGATGTTAGGGAGCTGGCATACGAGATGGAGGATGTCGTTGAACGCTTCATGGTGGGCGTCCACGGCTTTGAACCAGCTGCTAACCAAGACAGCTTCAAAGGGTTCGTGAAGAAGGTGTCCAACTTGTTCACAGAAGGCAAGACCCGACACCAGATCGCTAATGCGATCAAGGCCATCAAGGATCAGATTCAGGAGGTGACGGATCAGCGTGACTGGTACAAGATTGATGATGTTGAGGCAAGTCTAGCTGCTACAACCATTGTTGACCCTCGGCTGATGGCTCAGTTCAAAGATCAGAGAGAGCTTGTTGGCATCGAGGAGCCAAGGGACGAGCTAATCAAGAGACTGGCAAATGGAGATGACTTTGTGTCCAAGCAGCAGCTCAAGATACTCTCAATTTTTGGATCTGGAGGACTTGGCAAGACAACTCTTGCCAAAGCAGTTTATAATAAGTTGCAAACGGAATTTGAATGCAAGGCTTTTTATTTGGTGGGTCAAAATCCTAACCTGGAGAATGTTCTCATGGGTATTTTCAGCCAAGTCGACAAAGCCTCTTGTTCCAATGCAACAATCTTGGATGTGCGCCTTCTTATTATTAAACTCCGAGAGCTGCTTGTGAACAAGAGGTACCACTACCCGTCATAATGTACATGCTATGAGAAACTTACCTCATTTCAAATGCATGTTTACTATATAGTTTAAATTTTGGTGGTCATAATAAAAAAGTGAGGCAGAAATGGGCGTTTCACTTTCTTGCAGATTTTCACATCAGTTAAGATTCAGATTTGTATTGGCATACTCTTATATGTTTAAGATTTTTTTCCATATTTGGCCTATTGTCAAATGTTCATTCCAATTAACTTCACCTACTTTGAAAATGCATATTTACTGAAAGATAATGAGCGGTCCCTAACTCCCTCGATGAGGAGCGGGTCGTATATATTGAGATCGGGGCAAGCCTGCCTTGGCATACAAGGAAAGAGTTACAAGAGTTGGAGAAGGATACGAGAAGGGAAAGTCGGTTGAGATTATACACGTTTTCTCTAACATTTACTATATAGTATCCTTTAAGCGGATGTGATAAAGAGTGAGGCAGAAATGGGTGCTTCATTTTCCTGCAGATGTTTTACATCAATTAGATTTAGATTGCATCTGCATGTTGTTACATGTATTAAGCAAAAAAAGTCCAGATTTACCTACGGTCAAATGTTCTTGGCAATTATGTGCACCTAACATGAATAAATGTTACTCCTTCCGTCCCATAATATAAGATGTTTTCGGAAGCTAAGATAGCTTGCGAAAACGTCCTATATTACGGGACAGAGGGAGTAGTTCAGAAAAAGAATAAAAAATAGATGTATTGTGATGTATTGTATAAACTATATTTGATTGTGGAGTTAACTTTACAAAACTCTAATAGAGTGGATTTAATCAAACCCTTGCATGTATTTTGATAGTGGCTTCCATTCATCATTAATCATTTGCTTATGTCTCAGTTGTCCTAAAGCACCTTGTCGTGAATTAAATAACGCCATTTTGGATTCTTGGCTGAGATGCTTGCCATATTTCTTCTTTTTCTATTTTACTAATCCATGGATCTCACGCTGTCTGTGAATAGGTACCTCATCGTCATTGATGATATATGGGATATGGGTTTATGGGATCTAATCAAATGTGCTTTCATTGATAGTAAATGCGGAAGTAGAGTAATCACAACTACTCGTATTTATGAAGTGGCAAAAGCGGCACGTGACATTTACTGCTTAGAAGCCCTTTCTCCTGGTAAATCAAAGGAATTGTTCAGTTTGAGATTATCTGTTGGTAAAAGCAAAAACCCTTGTGATCCACCGGTTAAGATATCTGAAAAGATATTGCAGAAATGTGGTGGGATACCGCTAGCTATCATTACAATAGCTAGCTTATTGGCTAGTAAACCAGTAACAGATTGGTCAGAGGTGTATGACTCCATTGGTTTTGGGAATGAAGATAACCAAGAAGTGTATAACACAAGAAAGATATTGCTACATAGCTACTATGATCTTCCATATTATCCACGGATATGCTTATTACACTTAAGCATATACCCTGAATATTATGAGATAGATAAAGACATTTTAATATGGAAGTGGGTAGCCGAAGGATATGTCCCTGAGGAACCAGGAAAAGGGCTATTTGAGGTTGGAGAGAGATACTTCAACATGCTCATAGATAGAAGTATGATCCAGGCAGTAGAGTATCCATATCATAGCATCATATATGCTTGCCGTGTGCATGATTTGGTCCTTGATATGATCCATTTTGTGTCAAAGGAAGAAAGTGCTGTTACTTTCGTGAAGAGTAATAGGAAACTCACATCTTCGCATAGCACCACTCGTAGGTTAGCCATACAAAATGAGCAGGATGGATCTGTGGCTAACATGAGCATGCATCAAGTGAGGTCATATAATGCCACCATGTGTCATTTCAGCATGTTGCCATTGCTTTCAAACTTTAAAGCTCTACGTGTGTTGGCTTTAGAAGAGTGCACTTTCATGGGAAGTGAGCAATTCTCTATGAAGCCCGAAGATTCTCCTTATCATCTCAAGCATCTTGAGAGGCTGATTCACCTGAGGTACCTTGGAATATCGGACCAGCTTGAGAGCTTAGAGGTCCCTGAAGAAATTGGGGACCTAAGGTTTTTGCAGGTACTGGACTTGGGCAGAAGTGGCATAAAAAAACTGCCTCAAAGTGTTGGTCGGCTAACACAACTAAAGTGCCTGCGCTTTCCTGGTTCTAGCATGGAGGTGTTGGACTGCACGAATCTAACATCCCTGGAAGAGCTAAAATTGCACACTGTCTCTACAGACTTTCTGAAGGGGCTGGGCAAGCTGAAGGAGATGAGAGTGTTCGAAGTACTCTTTGAGGACCATGATAATATGTTGTTCAAAGATTTGATGGGAAATCTTGCCAATCTGCAAAAACTTCAAGTCATAATGGTTGATTGTTGGAGTCGAGATTGTAAGCAGTGGTCTGGTTACGCGGGCTCTGTGGCCCTTGGCCACCTCCGTCATCTGACAGTGCATGGCCTGCTTCCTGGGCTGCCAGTGTGGATTAACACCTCATGCCTCCCGAACCTCTGCCACTTGAATATGAAATTGAAGGCTATGGAACCGCAGGATATGGAGATCCTCGGGAGGTTCTCAGAGCTCATTACACTACGCATTCGTTGCAAGGATGGCGTTGTTTTTCCTGACACCATGGAGGAGGGTGCATTCCCCAAGTTGAGATACCTGGAACTGGAAAATTCTAACCAACCCAGATTTGTACGGGGAGCAATGTCCAGCCTTGAGTGTTTTGAGTTCATCGGCCTGGTAGGGACCAATGGCTTGGACTTTCATAGCCTGATGAACCTCCCTCGTCTCGAGAAAGTTGACGCTGAAATCGAAGGAAAAACTGGCATGGATACCGACGTGCAGCAGGCACGTGCATCGTTGAAGCATGCAGTTGAGATCCATCCCAACCATCCAACACTCAATGTACGTGCTACCAACATCGCAATGTAGTCTCTTTCTTATGTGCCTGTAGAAAGAGAGTTTCTTTCTCATGTTGCCTTTATTTTCTTCTGCAGATTCGCGGTAGGCAAATGGATGATTGAGCATGCAGTTGAGATTCATCCCAACCGTCTCGCACTCAATGTATGTTTTACATGTAACATCACAAAGTAGTTTCTTTTTTCATGTACATGTAAAAAGAGTTTCTTTCTCACGTCACCTTTATTTCTTCCGCAAAGAAAAAAGAGAGCAGGAGTAGTATTGTTATTTACTTTATGTAGCTATAGCAAGGGGCATTTGGATTTCAATTTGAGAAAGAAAATGTATTACATACTACTCCCTCCGTTTCGAATTATAAGATGTTCTAACCTTTTTCTGAATCGGATGTATATAGACGTGTTCCAATCTGTATGTAGTCCATACTGGAATTTCTAAAGCACCTTATAATTCGGAACGGAGGTACTCAGGGGCGGAGCCAGAAAATTTGGCCATTAGGTTCGCTCATTCACTCTTTTATGAGAATTTGGTACAAATTTATGAAGATTAAAGTCTAATTTCAACAAAAAGTATAGCACCCATAAACAATACACAACCGTTTCATAATGTGATGCGTATAGATTTTTTAAAAAGCCAAATTTCATCAACTTTGACCAAAATTGTAGGAAAAATCAAATAGCCAAGATCACAAATAACATATTGTGTTGCATTAAAAAAAAGAAAAATGCAAGACATACCTACGTTTAATGGATGACCTTGATATGCAGGTACCATTATCTTGATATGATGGCCAAGTTCTCTTCCAATATTACCGTTCCATAGCCAAGATCGATCAAAGTCCATGGAGAAAACAAATAAAAAAACTAGGGCAAAATAAATTGTACTAGTCAAACAGGTTAGAGAGAACATATACAAGAGAGAGAAGATCTGGCAACGTAATATAATTACCACAATTTTTGGGCTATAGTTGTTGTCATTGTGGATCTGCAGCGGCCGAAGCGTCGAGCGACACGAATAGAGGAGAGTCAAGCAGGAGAGATGTGAATCTTTCCCTTATTTTTTTTAATTTAATAATAAAGCAGCTAATGCTTCTGGTCGTCCGTTATTAGTACTTTTGCATAAAAGCTCCTGAAGTTCGTATGAATCAACCCGCAGTCCTGACGAGGTCAACCCGAAGAGGATAGAAAAAAAAACTCCAAATCGCATCACCGTCTCCAGCGTGCCGCTACCCCCTGCCGCGAGCCGACGCCCTCAGCCCCGCCGCAGCGCGCCGCCACTGCCTACCCCGTCGGGACTCCTACCCCTACCCCAACTGCCCCCCACGCCTGCGGCGTTCTACCGTCGGCGACACTCGACGCCGCGGCCGTTGCCGGCTCCCACACCCGCGGGCCTCCGTCTCCCCTGCCGCCGCCGCCGCCCCGCTTGTCTAGCGGGCCGGCCCCGTCCATGGGGCGCAGGGGCTACCAGCACCCTCCCACGCCCGTGCGCGCCTCCTTCTGCCCTTCCGCCACGGACGGCGCCGCGTCCTGCAGTTTCCACGGATACGTCCTCCACCCTGACCGACTTCTCTGAGCCTAATGCGATCCCGGTGGTGGCCGCGCCCTGCTCGGCCCGCCGTCCTGCCGTGGCGGGCGCCTGTCGTCGGAGCTCTGGTCGTTGGTTCCAGAGTCAGGCGGTTTCACACGGGGGGCGCCTATCCCGCTGTGCCACCGATCACTTAATTCGGCTCTCTCGACTGGTGCATAATATGCTTAATTATGTTGTGATTTTTCTGTACCAATGAATGATCCGGGTGAGTGGTTAAAATATTTGTTGGCACACGTGGCTGTGTTAGTGAGAGGTCAATCCGCATCCTTTTCCACTAATTAGCGTGATTTTGATAAGTTCAGATTCTGAAAAGGAGAAGAAAGCCTCAGGGGCAGAGTATTCAGGAGGACACCAATCCAAATCTATGGTGTTTGAGGCAGCTTGAAAGAAGGTTTGCTGCAGGGAAGAGATAGAAAGAGCGAAATAGAGAGGGCAGGGGCGTGATCTGTTGTAAGTATGAAGTGAAGTAATCCTTCCTGTCCTGCTGTTTGTTTTCGCAAGTCTGTTTTGCACAACTTTGTTTGCAGTGCGTGCAGTAACCGATCGATTGCGTTTTGAGGGTTCTAGGTGTCGAATATGACCGGGCCATTAAAATAAAAGTTGTATATCTTTTCAAGACCTTCCCAACGAATATTTATTTGCAATTTTTCGTCAGGTATTCTAGGAGATAATGCCTATCTGAAGTTACTGTCAGTTTTTGTCAGACTGCAGTTTTAGGCATGACTTCCTATTTTGCGAGGCGTTTCAAAGTAACTTCAAGGCTGAATCTGTCCATGGGGCTATGGATGTATTTTCAGTATTTGGTTTGAAATTTCCATGGAGAATTTTTTCTCAAATTTTCGCTGAGTATAGTGAAAGATACAACCTTCTGAATGCTGCTGTCCATTGCGAGTTCTGTTCTGAACTTCTGACAGTTACTGTTTTCTGTATTGAGATTTGAGAGGCATTTTAAAATATCTGTCTAGAGTACAATTAACATAGATATAATTCATTGTTTGATCTTTCCACAGAGTATGTAAGTACTATTTTTTATTGCGTCTACAAGGAGTAATTTAACATTGCTATCCGTTTCAGTTAACTTTGTAAGATCTTCCTGAAACTGTATAGTTTCGGTTGTGAGTTTCAAATTGGTTTGCCATTTTGACGGTACTTAGAGGCCGAATGTGTTGTCTTGAACGAAACTGTTGCATCTTGCTTTAGATGTTTTTTGATAAGGTAACAGCTGCCTAAACTGAAGAATCATTAACTCCCTCGTCGTGTAACTTCCCTGCTGCAGGTGATTGGATCAGCGAACCTTCTCTGTAGTTTAGGATTTGATCAGTTCGAGGAACGTGGTATGTCCCTAGCAAAATTCTTTCACCTTATTAATCTTCTGCGTTCTTTAGCAGTGCGCTGGTCCATGCAGTATCATCAGAGTCATGGATCTTTGACAGAATGTAACGCATGGGCAGTATAGTATTCTCTCATGTTATGTGAACCCTCAGATACCTTTTCATGAGACTGAACCCAACTGTTCCCGAATTTCTTATGTGTTTGTGTATACGATGGTACATAAGTGAGTTTCACCATTATTGGTCTATTTCTTGATGTTTTTTCCAAGGATATTCGATTGTTGAGTTAATTGTCAGTGATGCCATCACATTGAGTTGCCATTAAACTCTAAAAGTTACAGTTTCTTTGTTTTCTATGTTATGTGGAAGAATGTAGATTTGCAATGTGAAGAGTTATTCCAGGACAATAGTGGCGGCTACCAATGCAATTATTTTAATTATTATAGAACATCTGATTGACAATGTGGTCTGTGTTGCTGGAGTGAGCTTTTTTATGGAATGGAATACATGTTAAAGCAGAACCAGTGTAAGCTGATATTCTTCATGTTGTCCTTCAAGACAATATTTCATATGTTGTAAATATTTCGTGGTCACCTGGTATTGGAGTCTAAAATTTCGCATGGTGGTGAATTACTGAATGCATGCCAAGGCAGTTCCATACAAAAACACTTTCCTAAAAATAAAAAAGAATACCTTGCTAATTTATTAATACAAATACACTACCAATAAGGCTCTCTTTTGGACAATGAGGTGTCTGCTGGACATATGTTAAGATGAACAGGACCCCCAGCTCGTAGCTCCTGCTCGTGCTGCAGGGCGAGCCTGCATCTCTAGCTCGGCAGCTCTAGCTCCTGCTTGATCAAACATCATTTGTAATATTTACCATATCACTCTGGTTAAGAGGTGAAATATTTACATGAATTAAAATACATTGTAATTGTGCTAGTTGGAAAACAAACGGAAGAGAGATGAGGCGTTCGGCTGCGTGCATTTTCTGTTTGCTTTTTTGCGTTTTCTGTTTGTTAATCATGGTTTAGGCCTGGGCATGGACTCATTGATATTTGCTCATGGGCTTTCGGGCCCTTAATTTAGCTATCCACGTGACCACAACAGGTATTTTGATGGGGTCAGCGACCACTTTTTGCTGGGTTCATGTGAATCAAATAGTAGCTACACGCTGTTGGTTTTCATCTGACGGCTTAACAGGCCAGTTAGATCTATTAGTCTAACAGAAAAAAAAAGAAAAAGATAATGATAATGAAAAGGCCCCACGCACCAACGTACGTGGGCTTTTTATCCTAACTAAGGCGCCCTGATCGGGGGCACCCAAACCAACTGATGGTTTAGGTCCCCTGTCGCCAGCACTAGATAAAAGGGGGTACGGGAGAGGGTTGGCAGCCTGCGCGATCACAATTCTCGTACGGTTTCACTCCCCTCCCGATATTCTCTTACCCCATCCGATCAGGGGGAGCGCTGCAGCGACGGGAAGACCTACTCCAGCCGCCGCTGCCGTCCCCGGCCAGTCCCGGTGGCGTCTTGAAGGGATCAGGACGTCGAGGAGAACCTCTACTTCGACTACATCACGCCTGCACCGAGCAGGCGATCATGTCGACTCCCGAGACGTGTAAAGGATCTCTAAACCCTCTATGTTCATGTTTATTAGGTGATCTAGATGCAATCTGTTTCTTCTAATGGCATCCCATAGATGCATAATTACTCCAACAATGATATCAGTCGCCAATCTTGATTGCAATAGATCCCTACCTTATTAATCAGTAGATCAACATCATGTTTAGATCAATGACATGTTTAGGGTTTTAGGATCAAAATTGAAAGCTTTAGCCCCTGGTTATCCCAATACGCATGCTATTTTTTTATGCCCTCTGTACATCATCATGTTGTTTTTCTAATTGCTACGGATTAAGTACTGTCATCTTTTGGTCAATCAATTTTAATTAATATAAGTTAAGATCTAATGCTCACTTTCATGTTAAGTTGATTAAAATTGATCATGCTTAAGTACTGTTTCCGTATGCATTAGCGAAAATATTATGCAGAGGGATACACGCAAGTCAACAGTAGCAACCCCTTATGTTTAAGAACCCTAGAATTCATCCCCAATTCATAAGAACCCTAATTCTGCAATTAGGACTGTTTTCCCCCAAATCAAGTACTAATGCACACGAATTGGAGAAGAATGAGGAGAATCCTCACCTAACGCGCCGCGTCCTCGCCTCTTCCCTTCGGGGCCCGCGCAGCGCCCACCGTTGCGCGAGGGCGAAGACGCCGCGACGCCGCCGTCCTCGGGACGACACGCGGAACGAAGTGGCGCCGCTACCACTCTAATGGATGTGCCCTTGTTTGGCCGACGCCGAGCAAGTCGCCATCGCTCCTCATGCCGCGGTGGCCGGCGTCCCTCCACCCTCCTTGATGCGCCATGTCCATGGACGTTGGGGGCACGCTCGACGGGGGAGCGTGCGGGATTCATCCCGTTGCACGCTCCTCCGGCGAGCGCAGCCGCCGCGCCGCCATGGCCGGCGCGCCTTGAGACGCCATCGAACGCCGTCACCGCTCATTGTACGAGCGTGAAATGCGGGGAGTCGCGGGGGAAATGGCTAGGGTTCTGGCCGGGCGGTTGTTTTGTTCCAGCCGTGATCGACGCGGACCGTCGAATTCCATCGAATGGCTGGCAGCAACGCTCAGCTCCGCTGCGGGCCTGGGAGCACTTAATGGGACATTTTTTGCCACGGGCTTCTGTTGGAAATATGCCCTAGAGGCAATAATAAATTGGTTATTATTATATTTCCTTGTTCATGATAATCGTTTATTGTCCATGCTAGAATTGTATTGATAGGAAACTCAGATACATGTGTGGATACATAGACAACACCATGTCCCTAGTAAGCCTCTAGTTGACTAGCTCGTTGATCAATAGATGGTTATGGTTTCCTGACCATGGACATTGGATGTCGTTGATAACGGGATCACATCATTAGGAGAATGATGTGATGGACAACACCCAATCCTAAGCCTAGCACAAGATCATGTAGTTCGTATGCTAAAGCTTTTCTAATGTCAAGTATCATTTCCTTAGACCATGAGATTGTGCAACTCCCGGATACCGTAGGAATACTTTGGGTGTGCCAAACGTCACAACGTAACTGGGTGACTATAAAGGTGCACTACGGGTATCTCCGAAAGTGTCTGTTGGGTTGGCACGAATTGAGACTGGGATTTGTCACTCCGTGTAAACGGAGAGGTATCTCTGGGCCCACTCGGTAGGACATCATCATAATGTGCACAATGTGATAAAGGAGTTGATCACGGGATGATATGTTACGGAACGAGTAAAGAGACTTGCCGGTAACGAGATTGAACAAGGTATCGGGATACCGACGATCGAATCTCGGGCAAGTATCGTACCGATGGACAAAGGGAATTGCATACGGGATTGATTAAGTCCATGACATCATGGTTCATCCGATGAGATCATCGTGGAACATGTGGGAGCCAACATGGGTATCCAAATCCCGCTGTTGGTTATTGACCGGAGAGTCATCTCGGTCATGTCTGCATGTCTCCCGAACCCGTAGGGTCTACACACTTAAGGTTCGATGACGCTAGGGTTACAAAGGAAGTTTGTATGTGGTTACCGAATGTTGTTCGGAGTCCCGGATGATATCCCGGACGTCACGAGGAGTTCCGGAATGGTCCGGAGGTAAAGATTTATATATGGGAAGTCCTGTTTTGGTCACCGAAAAAGTTTCGGATTTTATCGGTAACGTACCGGGACCACCGGGAGGGTCCCGGGGGTCCACCAAGTGGGGCCACAAGCCCCGGAGGGCTGCATGGGCCAAGTGTGGGAGGGGACCAGCCCCAGGTGGGCTGGTGCGCCCCCCCCCCCACCAAGGCCCAAGGCGCAAGGAAGAGGGGAAGGGGGCAAACCCTAGGGCAGATGGGCCCTAAGGCCCACACTGGTGCGCCTCCCCCTCTCCCCTCCCCTTGGCCGCCCCTAGATGGGATCTAGGGGGCTGTCGCCACCCCTAGGGAGGGAACCCTAGGTGGGGGCGCAGCCCCTCCCCTCCCCCTATATATAGTTGAGGTTTGGGCTGCCCAATACACACGAGTTCCTCTCCTCTTGCTGGCGCAGCCCTACCTCTCTCCCTCCTCATATCTCGCGGTGCTTGGCGAAGCTCTGTTGGATCACCATGCTCCTCCACCACCACCACGCCGTTGTGCTGCTGCTGGATGGAGTCTTCCTCAACCTCTCCCTCTCTCCTTGCTGGATCAAGGCATGGGAGACGTCACCGGGCTGTACGTGTGTTGAACGCGGAGGTGCCGTCCGTTCGGCGCTAGGATCTCCGGTGATTTGGATCACGAAGAGTACGACTCCATCAACCCCGTTCACTTGAACGCTTCCGCTTAGCGATCTACAAGGGTATGTAGATGCACTCTCCTTCCCCTCGTTGCTGGTTTCTCCATAGATAGATCTTGGTGACACGTAGGAAAATTTTGAATTTCTGCTACGTTCCCCAACAGTGGCATCATGAGATAGGTCTATTGCATAGATTCTATGCACGAGTAGAACACAAAGTAGTTGTGGGCGTTGATTTTGTTCAATATGCTTACCATTACTAGTCCAATCTTGATTCGGCGGCATTGTGGGATGAAGTGGCCCGGACTGACCTTACACGTACTCTTACGTGAGACAGGTTCCACCGACTAACATGCACTAGTTGCATAAGGTGGCTAGCGGGTGCCTGTCTCTCCCACTTTAGTCGGATCGGATTCGATGAAAAGGGTCCTTATGAAGGGTAAATAGCAATTGGCATATCACGTTGTGGTTTTTGCGTAGGTAAGAAACATTCTTGCTAGAAACCCATAGCAGCCACGTAAAACATGCAAACAACAATTAGAGGACGTCTAACTTGTTTTTGCAGGGTATGCTATGTGATGTGATATGGCCAAGAAGAATGTGATGAATGATATGTGATGTATGAGATTGATCATGTTCTTGTAATAGGAATCACGACTTGCATGTCGATGAGTATGACAACCGGCAGGAGCCATAGGAGTTGTCTTTATTTATTTATGACCTGCGTGTCAACATAAACGTCATGTAATTACTTTACTTTATTGCTAACCGTTAGCTGTAGTAGTAGAAGTAATAGTTGGCGAGACAACTTCATGGAGACACAATGATGGAGATCATGGTGTCATGCCGGTGACGATGATGATCATGGAGCCCCGAAGATGGAGATCAAAAGGAGCAATATGATATTGGCCATATCATATCACTATTTGATTGCATGTGATGTTTATCATGTTTATACATCTTATTTGCTTAGAACGACGGTAGTAAATAAGATGATCCCTCATTAAAATTTCAAGAAAGTGTTCCCCCTAACTGTGCACCGTTGCGAAAGTTCGTCGTTTCGAAGCACCACGTGATGATCGGGTGTGATAGATTCTTACGTTCGAATACAACGGGTGTTGACGAGCCTAGCATGTACAGACATGGCCTCGGAACACATGCAAAACACTTAGGTTGACTTGACGAGCCTAGCATGTACAGGCATGGCCTCGGAACACAAGAGACCGAAAGGTCGAGCATGAGTCGTATGGTAGATACGATCAACATGAAGATGTTCACCGATGTTGACTAGTCCGTCTCACGTGATGATCGGACACGACCTAGTTGACTCGGATCATGTAATCACTTAGATGACTGGAGGGATGTCTATCTGAGTGGGAGTTCATAAGAGGAACTTAGTTATCCTGAACATAGTCAAAAGGTCTTCGCAAATTATGTCGTAGCTCGCACTTCAGTTCTACTGTTTAAGATATGTTCCTAGAGAAAATTTAGTTGAAAGTTGATAGTACCAATTATGCGGACTAGGTCCGTAAACTGAGGATTGTCCTCATTGCTTCATAGAAGGCTTATGTCCGTAATGCACCGCTCAGTGTGCTGAACCTCGAACGTCGTCTGTGGATGTTGAGAACGTCTGACATACACATTTTGATAACTACGTGATAGTTCAGTTAAACGGTTTAGAGTTGAGGCACGAAGACGTTTTCGAAACGTCGCGAAACATATGAGATGTTTCGAGGGCTGAAATTGGGATTTCAGGCTCGTGCCCACGTCAAGAGGTATAAGACCTCCGACGATTTTCTTAGCCTGCATAACTAAGGGAGAAAAGCTCAATTGTTAAGCTTGTGCTCAGATTGTCTGAGTACAACAATCATTTGAATCGAGTGGGAGTTGATCTTCCAAATGAGATAGTGATGTTTCTCCGAAGTCATTACCACCTAGCTGCTAGAGCTTCGTGATGAACTATAATATATCAGGGACATATATGATGATCCTTGAGATATTCGCGATGTTTGACACCACAAAAGTAGAAATCAAGAAGGAGCGTCAATTGTTGATGGTTGGTGAAACCACTAGTTTCAAGAAGGGCAAGGGCAAGAAGGGATACTTCATGAAACGGCAATTCAGCTCCTGCTCTAGTGAAGAAACCCAAAGTTGAACCCAAGCCCGAGACTAAGTGCTTCTGTAATAAGGGGAACAGTCACTGAAGCGGAACCACCCTAGATACTTGGTAGATGAGAAGGCTGGCAAGGTCGACAGAAGTATATTGGATATGCATTATGATGTGTACTTTACTAGTACTCCTAGTAGCACCAGGGCATTAGATACCGGTTCGGTTGCTAAGTGTTAGTAACTCAAAACAAAAGACTACGGAATAAACGGAGACTAGCTAAATGGTGAGATGACGATATGTGTTGGAAGTATTTCCAAGGTTGATCAAATATCGTACGCTCCCTCTACCATCGAGATTGGTATTAAAACCTAAATAATTGTTATTTGGTGTTTGCGTTGAGCATAGACATGATTGGATTATGTCTATCGCAATACGGTTATTCATTTAAGGAGAATAATGGTTACTCCGTTTATTTGAATAATACCTTCAATGGTCTTACACCTAAAATGAATGGTTTATTGAATCTCGATCGTAGTGATACACATGTTCATGCCAAAAGATATAAGATAGTAGTGATAGTACCACCTACTTGTGGAACTGCCACGTAAGTCATATCGGTATAAAACGCATGAAGAAGCTCCATGTTGATGGATCTTTGGACTCACTCATTTTTGAAAAGTTTGAGACATGCGAACCATGTCTATTGGTGTATATGCATGAAGAAACTCCATGCAGATGGATCGTTTGGACTCACTTGATTTTGAATCACTTGAGATATGCAAATCTTACCACATGGGCAAGATGACTGAAGAGCCTCATTTTTAGTAAGACGGAACAAGATAGCAACTCGTTGGAAGTAACACATTTTGATATGTGCAGTCCAATGAGTGCTGAGGCGTGTAGTGGATATCGTTATGTTCTTACTTCACAGATGATTTGAGTAGATGTTGAGTATATTTACTTGATGAATCACGAGTCTGAATTATTGAAAGGTTCAAGTAATTTCAGAGTGAAGTTGAACATCGTCGTGACAAGAGGATAAAATGTCTATGATATGATCATAGAGATGAATATCTGAATTACGAGTTTGGCACATAATCAAGACATTGTGGAAATTGTTTCACAACTAATACAGCCTGGAACACCATAGTGTGATGGTGTGTCCGAACATCATAACTGCACCCTATTGGATATAATGCATACCATGATGTCTCTTATCGAATTACCACAATAATTTATGGATTAGGCATTAGAGACAACCACATTCACTTTAAATAGGGCACCACGTAATTCCGATGAGATGACATCGTATGAACTATGGTTTAAAGAAACCTAAGCTGTCATTTCTTAAAAGTTTGGGGCTGCGACGCTTATGTGAAAAAGTTTCAGGCTGATAAGCTCGAACCCAAAGCGGATAAATGCATCTTCATAGGACACCCAAGACAGTTGGGTATACCTCCTGTCTCAGATCCGAAAGCAATAAGGGACTGTTTCTAGAATCGGGTCCTTTCTCGGGGAAAAGTTTCTCTCGAAAGAATTGAGTGGGAGGATGGTGGAGACTTGATGAGGTTATTGAACCGTCTCTTCAACTAGTATGTGGCGGGGCACAGGGAGTTGTTCCTGTGGCACCTACACCAATTGAAGTGGAAGCTTATGATAGTGATCATGAAACTTCAGATCAAGTCACTACCAAACCTCGTAGGATGACAAGGATGCGTAATACTTCAGAGTGGTACGTAATCCTGTCTTGGAAGTCATGTTGCTAGACAACAATGAACCTACGAGCTATGGAGAAGCGATGGTGGGCCCGGATTCCGATAAATGGCTCGAGGCCGTAAAATCCGAGAGAGGATCCATGTATGAAAACAAAGTGTAGACTTTGGCAGAACAGCTCGATGGTCGTAAGGCTGTTGAGTACAGATGGATTTTAAAAGGAAGATGGACAATGATGGTAAATGTCACCATTAAGAAAGCTCGACTTGTCATTAAGAAGTTTCCCGACAAGTTCAAGGAGTTGACTACGATGAGACTTTCTCACTCGTAGGGATGCTAAGAGTCTGTTGGAATTATATTAGCGATTACTACATTATTTATGAAATCTTGCAAATAGGATGTCAAAGCATTGTTTCCTCGACGATTTTCTTGAGGAAAGGTTGTATGTGATACAACCGGAAGGTTTTGTCAATCCCGAAAGATTCTAATAAGTATGCAAAGCTCCAGCAATCCTTCTGAGGACTGGAGTAAGCATCTCGGAGTTGGAATGTATGCTTTGATGAGATGATCAAAGATTTTGGGTGTATACAAAGTTTATGAGAAACTTGTATTTCCAAAGAAGTGAGTGGGAGCACTATAGAATTTCTGATGAATATATGTTGTTGACATATTGTTGATCAGAAATGACGTAGAATTTCTGGAAAGCATATAGGGTTATTTGGAAAGTGTTTTTCAATGGAAAATCTGGATTAAGCTACTTGAACATTGAGCATCAAGATCTATAAGGATAGATCAAAACGCTTAATAGTACTTTCAAATGAGCACATACCTTGACATGATCTTGAAGGTGTTCAAGATGGATCAGTCAAAGAAGGAGTTCTTGCCTGAGTTGTAAGGTATGAAGTTAAGACTTAAAGCTCGACCACGGCAGAAGAAAGAGGAAGGACGAAGGTCGTCCCCTATACTTTTGTCATAGGCTCTATACGGTATGCCATGCTGAGTACCGCACCTGAAGTGTGCCTTGCCATGAGTCAGTCAAGGGGTACAAGAGTGATCCAAGAATGGATCACAGGACAGCGGTCAATGTTATCCTTAGTAACTAGTGGACTAAGGAATTTTCTCGATTATGGAGGTGGTAAAAGAGTTCGTCGTAAAGGGTTACGCCGATGCAAACTTTGACACTAACCCAGATTATTCTGAGTAGTAAACTGGATTCGTATAGTAGAACAGTTATTTGGAATAGCTCCAAATAGAATGTGGTAGCTGCATCTAGGAGATGACATAGAGATTTGTAAAGCACACACGGATCTGAAAGGTTCAGACCCGTTGACTATAACCTCTCTCACAAGCATAACATGATCAAACCCAGAACTCTTTGGGTGTTAGTCACATGGGGATGTGACCTTGAGTGTTAATCACATATCGATGTGAACTGGATTATTGACTCTAGTGCAAGTGGGAGACTGTTGGAAATATACCCTAGAGGCAATAATAAATTGGTTATTATTATATTTCCTTGTTCATGATAATCGTTTATTGTCCATGATAGAATTGTATTGATAGGAAACTCAGATACATGTGTGCATACATAGACAACACCATGTCCCTAGTAAGCCTCTAGTTGACTAGCTCGTTGATCAATAGATGGTTACGGTTTCCTGACCATGGACATTGGATGTCGTTGATAACGGGATCACATCATTAGGAGAATGATGTGATGGACAACACCCAATCCTAAGCCTAGCACAAGATCATGTAGTTCGTATGCTAAAGCTTTTCTAATGTCAAGTATCATTTCCTTAGACCATGAGATTGTGCAACTCCCGGATACCATAGGAATACTTTGGGTGTGCCAAACGTCACAACGTAACTGGGTGACTATAAAGGTGCACTACGGGTATCTCCGAAAGTGTCTGTTGGGTTGGCACGAATTGAGACTGGGATTTGTCACTCCGTGTAAACAGAGAGGTATCTCTGGGCCCACTCGGCAGGACATCATCATAATGTGCACAATGTGATCAAGGAGTTGATCACGGGATGATGTGTTACAGAACGAGTAAAGAGACTTTCCGGTAACGAGATTGAACAAGGTATCGGGATACCGACGATCGAATCTCGGGCAAGTATCGTACCGATGGACAAAGGGAATTGCATACGGGATTGATTAAGTCCTTGACATCGTGGTTCATCCGATGAGATCATCGTGGAACATGTGGGAGCCAACATGGGTATCCAGATCCCGCTGTTGGTTATTGACCGGAGAGTCATCTCGGTCATGTCTGCATGTCTCCCGGACCCGTAGGGTCTACACACTTAAGGTTCGACGACGCTAGGGTTATAAAGGAAGTTTGTATGTGGTTACCGAATGTTGTTCGGAGTCCCGGATGAGATCCCGGACGTCACGAGGAGTTCCGGAATGGTCCGGAGGTAAAGATTTATATATGGGAAGTCCTGTTTTGGTCACCGGAAAAGTTTCGGGTTTTATCGGTAACGTACCGGGACCACCGGGAGGGTCCCGGGGGTCCACCAAGTGGGGCCACAAGCCCCGGAGGGCTGCATGGGCCAAGTGTGGGAGGGGACCAGCCCCAGGTGGGCTGGTGCGCCCCTCCCCCCCCACCAAGGCCCAAGGCGCAAGGAAGAGGGGAAGGGGGCAAACCCTAGGGCAGATGGGCCCTAAGGCCCACACTGGTGCGCCTCCCCCTCTCCCCTCCCCTTGGCCGCCCCTAGATGGGATCTAGGGGGCTGCGGCCACCCCTAGGGAGGGAACCCTAGGTGGGGGTGCAGCCCCTCCCCTCCCCCTATATATAGTTGAGGTTTGGGCTGCCCAATACACACGAGTTCCTCTCCTCTTGCTGGCGCAGCCCTACCTCTCTCCATCCTCATATCTCGCAGTGCTTGGCGAAGCTCTGCTGGATCACCATGCTCCTCCGCCACCACCACGCCGTTGTGCTGCTGCTGGATGGAGTCTTCCTCAACCTCTCCCTCTCTCCTTGCTGGATCAAGGCATGGGAGACGTCACCGGGTTGTACGTGTGTTGAACGCGGAGGTGTCGTCCGTTCGGCGCTAGGATATCCGGTGATTTGGATCACGACGAGTATGACTCCATCAACCCCGTTCACTTGAACGCTTCCGCTTAGCGATCTACAAGGGTATGTAGATGCACTCTCCTTCCCCTCGTTGCTGGTTTCTCCATAGATAGATCTTGGTGACACGTAGGAAAATTTTGAATTTCTGCTACGTTCCCCAACAGCTTCAGCCCAGGTTGCCTTAGCACAGCGCATTTTTTTTCTCTTTACGGTTTTCATTGTTGGGTTGGGCCACTGTATAACCGTGGGTGTTTTGGGCCATCGCGTTTTTCTGTGTTTTCCAGTGCACTGTAAGTTAACATCTTTTATGTTTTGCACTGTTTAAAACAAAAAATGCCTAAAAATATAATGAACACATTATTATTCTGGGTAAAATTGAACCAACGAGATATTTTGTTCAGGATTTATTATGTGTTTGCATGATGAATTTTTTAGACATCAATTTTTTTTATATTGTTCATATGTTGATGTCTAAATTGAGAATGAAATGACTCTGATTTTAATTCGGACCAACGTTGTTTTATTATTAGGAGTCATCACTTATGATATTTTAATTTCATGTTTTTTCTGCCCAACGGTGTTTTGACATGGAGTTGAAATTAAAATACATGGCATGTCTATTTTATTTTGCCAACGTAAAATTTCATATTCATGTCAATTACTCATAAACTTTTTCATGTCCATTACAGCTTCCGCTGCGTTTACTATCGAACCGTTGACAGGTAGTAACTTCCCTCGTTGGAAGAACTCGATGGAATTATGCCTAGCCGTCCATCAGTTTGATTATGCTTTACGGGAGGATAAACCCGTGGCTCCCATTCCTGGTGTCACGGGGTATGCTGAACTAAAGAAAACTTATGATTCCAAGATGGAGATATGAGAAAAGTCAAATCACATTGCTATGCTTGTGATGAGATCATCCATATCACCTGACATAATTGGGGCACTACCCAAGAAAGATACTCCTAAGGAATTCATGGCAGCCCTGGAGGAGTAATTCAAAGGCTCCGACAAGGTTTATGCGCAAGAACTTTTTCACAAGCTCCTTGGGAAGTATAATAATGATGGTGATGTCAGGGCTCACATTTTAAAGATGGTGAATGCTTGTAACAAATTGAAGGCATTACAATGTGAGCTCAATGACAATCTCCTTGTCATCATGATCTTGGACTCCCTCCCTGAAGAGTTTGATCATTTTAAGATTAACTATAACTCTCTTAAAGAGAAATGGACAATCGCAGAGATATCTCCAAGAATTGTCGAGGAAGAAGAGAGGATTAAGAGGCAAGGAAAGGACCAAGCCTTTTTGGTTGGTTCCTCCAAGAGAAAGCACGATGGAGCAAGCTCTTCTAAGCAACAGCCACAAAAGAAGTTCTTTAAGAAAAATTCATCAAACTCATATAAAGCAAAGGAGAAGGTGGACGATAAGCCTAAAGACAACAAGTGCAACTTATGCAAGCATGAGGGTCATTATCAGAAAGACTAACTGTCCAGAATTTCTCAAATGGTTGATGAAGAAAGGTACTGATGAAATTACTTTCGTTGATGAAATGTTATATATTGATTACTCTATTACCTCTTGGTGGATTGATTCAGGAGCAACTTCTCATGTTGCTAATTCTATGCGGGACTCAAGTATAATCCAAACCATGGCAAAGGGGGCAAGAAGACTTAAGGTGGAAAATGGAGTCGAAGTTGATGTTGAAGCCATAGGGTCAATCACCTTAGAACTCCACACTGGCTTCCGTCTTCATTTAAATAATGTTCTTTACGTCCCTACCTTAAGTAGGAATTTGATTTCTGTCTCTTGCCTAGATGATAACATGTTTGAGAGCAAGTTTGGGAACAAACAATTTGTTTTGAATTATTGTAATAAGAACGTAGGCCTCGGCGCCAGACGAGGCCAATTATATATGTTATCATTGAATGATTCTATCCTGCATGTGAGTGATGTATGTAATATTGAGAAGAAATGAAAGGGTACGAGTACCTCTTCAAAATTGTGGCACCGTCGTTTAGGCCACATTTCGAGGGGGAGAATTGAAAGACTTATTAAAAATGACGTACTCCTTCCATTAGACTTCTCTGATGCAGACAAATGCATTGACTGTATAAAAGGCAAATACACAAAAACGATTAAGAAAGGAGTGGTAAGAGCCACGGGAGTCCTTGAACTCATACACACTGACATATATGGACCCCTTAATGTTAAGTCTATGGATGGTTTTGATTCGTTCATTACCTTCACAGACGACTTTTCTTGATACAGATATATTTATCCTATACGTGATCGATCGGAAGCTTTGGACAAATTCAAAGTGTTCAAAGCCTAAGTTGAGAACCAACTAAACGCTAAAATAAAAGTTGTACGATCAGATCGCGGGGGAGAGTATTATGGTAGGCATGCCCCTTATGGGCAAATTCCAGGACCTTTTGCTAAGTTTCTCTCTGAGAATGGAATTGTTGCCCAGTATTCAATGCCTGGTGAACCTCAACAAAATGGCGTGGCTGAACGCCGAAACCGCACACTTATGGACTATCCAAAATAAGGGAGATCAATCTTGAGGAGAAACGCGTGTGTGTTCCATCCCCGACTATCCAAGAGATTGTTTTGCCACTGCAAAGTGTAGTGACGTCTCATGCTAATCCTCAATCTAGCACTTCATGTCCTGAGGCTGATGGTGATCCTGAAACTAATGACAATCCAGAAGGTGAAGAGGATCACCAGTCGGGTAATGAAAATGACCCTCAGAACAATGATGCTCCTCCACCACCTCCTCCTTTGGGTAGGCCACGTCGTGAGAGAAAGAAAGCCATATCAGATGATTATATCACATACATGATTGAGGATATGAATGATCTGGTAAAGGTGGAGGATCCAACCTCTTTTAAGGAAGCCATTAAAAGCAAAAATTCGTCCAAGTGGTTGGTTGCCATGGAAGACGAGTTAAATTCTATGGGCTCAAACGACGTTTGGGACTTAGAAGAAGTTCCCGATGGAGCTAAGAAAGTAGGCTGCAAGTGGGTCTACAAAACCAAGTATGATTCCAAAGGGAATGTGGAACGGTTCAAGGCAAGGCTAGTGGCAAAAGGGTATACGCAGAGAGAAGGAATTGACTATAAGCAAACCTTTTCTCCTGTGTCAACCATGGATTCTTTAAGAATCATTATGGCATTAGTAGCTCATTACGACCTAGAACTACACCAAATGGATGTTAAAACGACATTTCTAAATGGTGACCTGAAAGAAAACGTTTACATGGCTCAGCCGGAAGGTTTTGTTGTGGAAGGGAAGGAACATTTAGCATGTCGTCTAAAAAATCAATTTATGGCTTGAAGCAAGCTTCAAGAGAGTGGTACCTCAAGTTTGATAAAATTATCAAAACTTTTGGTTTCACCGAAAACATTGTGGACAACTGCATATACGTTAAGTTTAAAGGTAGTAGGTTCACATTTTTAGTCCTATACGTTGATGACATATTGTTGGCATGTAGCGATAAGGATACGCTGCATGAGACCAAGAATTTTCTATCATCCAGTTTTGATACGAAAGATCTTGGTGAAGCCTCGTATGTCCTCGGCATCGAGATACACCGAGATAGGTCCAGAGAAACGTTAGGACTATCTCAAAACGCATACTTTGAGAGAGTACTGAAAAAATTCAATATGCATAACTGCTCACCCTCACCTGCTCCTATAGTTAAGGGCGATAAGTTTGGGACATTTCAATGTCCGAGGAACCAGTGTGAAGCTGATCAGATGAAGTCGGTTCCTTATGCTTCAGCTGTCGAAAGTATCATGTATGCTCAAGTGTGTACGCGCCCAGATTTATGTTTTATAACCGGGATGCTTGGCAGATACCAATCAAATCTAGGACCGGACCACTGGAAGGCCGCAAAGAAAGTCTTGCGTTATATGCAAGGGACTAAGGATTTCATGCTTACATATAAAAAACTGATAACCTAGAAATTGTTGGTTATTCAGACTCTGATTTTGCCGGGTGCGTGGATAGTAAGAGATCCACGTCAGATTATATATTCACACTCGCGGGAGGAGCTATATCGTGGAAAAGCTCCAAACAAACGTTAACTGTTGGATCTACGATGCAAGCAGAATTTGTAGCATGTTATGAGGCCACCGGGCAGGCTGTATGGCTGAAGAATTTTATTCCCGGACTTAAAGTGGTTGACAGCATATCTAAACCAATTTTATTGTACTGTGATAATGAACCCGCAGTTTGCTATACGAGTAACAACAGGTCAAGTAGTGCTGCCAGACACATTGACATAAAGTATCGTGTTGTGAAAGATAGAATCCAGGATCAAACAATTGACGTTAAACATATAAGAACGAAGCATATGCTTGCGGATTTGCTAACAAAAGGCTTACCACCCAGTATTTTTCGTGAGCATGTTGCCGGCATGGGATTACTGGAAGCCTTGTGATTCTGGAATAAGAGGACCATTTATATAAACCACTCCCCAATTACCAAAATGTTTTCCATTTTGAAATAGGCGGGTGTGCTATAAGTGTTGAGGTTCTATGGCGTTTTGAGTTGTTGTAACACCTCACTTTGGTACATCATTCCTATGTAGAATGGGCAAATAAAGTTAAGCCTAACGATCAAGGGGGAGAATGTTGGTTTTGATCTGACGGCTTAACAGGCCAGTTAGATCTATTAGTCTAACAGAAAAAAAGGGAAAAGATAATGATAATGAAAAGGCCCCACGCACCAACGTACGTGGGCTTTTTATCCCAACTAAGGCGCCCTGATCGGGGGCACCCAAACCAACTGATGGTTTAGGTCCCCTGTCACCAGCGCTAGATAAAAGGGGGTACGGGAGAGGGTTGGCAGCCTGCGCGATCACAATTCTCGTACGGTTTCACTCCCCTCCCGATATTCTCTCACCCCATCCGATCAGGGGGAGCGCTGCAGCGACGGGAAGACCTACTCCAGCCGCCACTGCCGTCCCTGGCCAGTCCCGGTGGCGTCCTGAAGGAATCAGGACATCGAGGAGAACCTCTGCTTCGACTACATCACCCCTGCATCACGCCTGCACCGAGCAGGCGATCATGTCGACTCCCGTGACGTGTAAAGGATCTCTAAACCCTCTCTGTTCATGTTTATTAAGTGATCTAGATGTAATCTGTTTCTGCTAATGGCATCCCATAGATGCATAATTACTCCAACACACACACACGTATGAGGCAAATTCCGTTGGGTTCACTTGAACCCAATGCTTATACGGTGGCTCCGCCGCTGGAGGTACTGATATTTTTCTTTATTGTTTTACTGATGACAACAGGGTTCTGGACTAAGTTTCTGAAAACATTATACCCCATCTCGTTCATTCTGAAATCAGTTTTGACAGACCGTTAAAACTTTTGTTTGTATTTTGGAAATTTTAAATTTCAGACCATTGGATATTAGGAAACAATTCGACAATTTATCATTGGACGCATTTAGCGGGCGCACGGCCGCCCGGGATGCTTAGCCAGTGGCCCGTCATTTTAGGTATTTTTTTGTCTCCCTTTTTAATTAAAATAGTCATCTAGTAGTCCTTTTTCCTACTATGTATTAAATGCTAGCATATGCATCTTCTTCTGTGCATGCATATGCATGTGCATGTGTGTGTTTGCATTTATTTTATGATTTTAAAATTTTAAAAAGGCATAACTTTTAATCTGTGTGTCGAAATTCAAATCTGTTTTCACCATTGAAGCCTTCATGATGTGCTCTTCAAAAGTATATCCCACATGAGAATGTTTCGACAAACTAATCTTCCTGCCAACTAAACATCAATATATGTGCAACTAGACTACATACCGCGCCAACTGAGCATAGGTGTATGACAATAGTCCTTATACCAACTAAACAACAATGTGTGTGCAACTAGACTACATTGCCGCGCCAACTAAGCATATATGTGTGTCAATAATTCTGCCAACTAAACATCAATGTGTGTGCGACTAGACTACATTGCCACGTCAATTGCGCATATGTCTGTGCAACTAGTGTCCTGCCAACTAAACATCAGTATGTGTGCAACTAGACTAAATTACAAGCCAACTGAGCATATGTGTGTGCAACTAGTCCTTCTACCAACTAAATATCAATGTGTGTGCAACTAGAGTACATTAAAAGTAGGGACAAAACTTGCAATCCACTACGTACTATATAGTTGGTCGGGGTAATAAACTAGTTGCACATCAAATTGTTATGGTTGGTAGGTTGCAACCTCATATGAAGTTATATCATTTAGCTCCAAAGTTGGTTTAAAAAAAAGTTGTACCATATAATACTAAAGTTGCACAATGCAGTATTTTAGTTGCATCATATAGCATCAAAGTTCGCATCAAAAAAATTCATTAAAACATACCCATACGGGATCTAGTTTCGAAGATCTCGTCGCGGTGAATCCAACGATGAAAACGGATCTGAATTCCGACGTGTAGTTTAAGAGATATGACTTTTTAAAAATTTAAGAGGCCAAAATAAATGTGTATGAATCTGTTTCCCAGATCAATCTGTACATATTTAATGCTAACAATAATATCCACTAGCTGACGAAAAAACATACATGTGAGCCGGCCGCCCGTTCCTACGAAATAGTGCGCGTGCACTTTGAGGCCTCTTTTGGTTCATAGGATAGGATTATCGTAGGAATATGAATCTTGTAGGAAATGAGATGACATGTATCTCAAATCCTATGAGTAGGAATAGGAAACAAGATGTCATTTGGTTGACACCAAAGAAATTTTTCCATTGAGTATAGGCTCATTTTTATTTTCCTATGAAATGTGGAGGATAGGAACCAATCCTATGTAGGAATAGGAATCCATTCCTATGAACCAAAGGGCTCTAAAGGAAAAAATCCTATAAGAATCCTATCCTTTAGAATTCCTATGAAATTCCTCCAAATCAAAGGAGGCCTGAAGGTTTTAGATTTATCATTACTATTTTTCTTAGCTTGTGCACATGTTTCCACTATGGTTTTTTATTCGCAAGGATATAAATTTCACTAGTTACTGCATTCTGTAGACGTATATTACTGATGACTTCCTATATCTGTTTCAGGAGGCGAGCTAACTGTGCTCTATAATCAATCTTCAGGTACGAATCCCATGCGAATTCGAAATTTTGAGAGAAAATGTTTCTGTGTACAGCACGTATGCATACCTAGTTAACTGATCTGTTGCTCACTTATGTATAATAACCGCGCTTACATTATGTGACTAAAATTTTACAGGTTAGCCAGGGCTGCGTGGGTGAGTCCTGCTCTTCCTCCGGAGGCAATGCCATCAGCAAGCTACAGGAGTAAATAAAAATTATGAGGTTATCATCTCAGGCTAATCCAATAATCGAATTTGGTTGTAATCAGCCTCCATGCCTTCGTTTTGTTCACTACACTTTCTGTGGTAGCTACGCAGTTGTATTATTTTAGTTGTGGCAATGTTTAGTCATCAACCAATGGGCCAAACAGGCTCTTAGTATCTCCTTGCCTGTGTAAAGTATGGTGTTCTATTTATTTCTCTTCTATGCTTTCCAAAACTTTCTTTGCACGAATCCTGAAACATGTGTCAGTAATCAGCGAGAAGGAATGTGAAATTCTCATTTCTTTCATGGCAGAAGATTCCCTAGAATTTTATCAATAGCTTTACTCGCAAATTTGTGCATGTATACAAATTTGAAATCGATGGCACGCCTCGGCTAAGTGGCCCAATAACTGATGGCTTTTAGTTAGAAGAAATTTGTTCATGGATTAATTAATTTGGATGTAAGTTCAAATTAAATACTATCACTGTTCTCTGCCTTAACCTTGGCCTCAGAGACACGCTTCAGCCTGAGCATATACACTCGAGAGCTTCAGGTGTGTTTTATCTTGCTGGGTCTTCAGGTTTATACACTTGAGATTTAATGCTAACGAAGGATTATATGGAAGAACAACAAAAGTTCACCAACCCAAATACTTACAAGACACAAGCTAAACACCTCCAGCAAGCTAAATCTAGCTTCAACACTATAACAACTTCTCACTGCGTGCCGGGGATGTTCGCAAGATCATCTCAGCAGAATACCGCCATCGTAGTCACCTGTAGTCGGTCGAAGAAGACCTTGGTTTACCATTGTTCGACGAGTTGAGGTGCAGAGAAACAAGTATCACCCCGATCGCAACGATCAAGAAGCCAACAAGTGTGCCGAAGAAGAGCGCCCCGGGCCGCCTCATCTGCACAAATCCACACACTCCCCCGGATGTCACCAGGATGAAATCAGTCAGCCCATCGCCAGAGAAATCCTTGAGAATTAATGCATGAGTCAGCGGCGCGGGGAGGTCGCTGGACGCCAGTAGGACACCAGAAGGAGAGATCACCACGGCCTCCTGGTCGCCGCCCGCGATGATCACCTGCTTTGGGTCATAGGCGTGCAGAGAGAAGGCTTTGTGAGTGGGGATGACATCATTCTCTGTCATCCCTGATGGAGATGGAAGGTTGGACCATGTTGCGCCTGTCGATAGTTGCCACCTCCATGTCGCATCGTGATCAAGTAGGCCTGAAGAGTATAAGCTCACCTACGATGATAGACAAACAAGTCAGGGTATTGGAAATAAACCGCTGCTCATTATTTCAAGCTAGTGCCGTCGACTTGATGCGTCCAAAACCGCTAAAGAAATACACCGACCTCTCCCCGGCTTGTTAGAAAGATGATATTGCCATGACTTCTCTCCAGCAGAATTGGTGCCGCCACCTCTAAGTTAGATGGATCAAATGTCCTCCCAAAACTTCTTGAAAAGTCGCCATGATGGAACAGATTGAGATGGTTGTAGTGGCAGATTGAAACATTAAAAAGCTGCTCCCGCACCGGCACACCAGACATGGCAACTGCCCAACAGGGTTTCAGCACTTCCATCGACCCGCTAACAACAGTTTGCTCAGCACCATTTGCACCGACAACCTACAGAAGAATGGACCAACAGCTTTGGTAACAATTATTAATAAAAAAAACATTGGCAAAGCAGTCATATCTGACACCCACATATTCATTAGGAGAATGGAGCAATGAAATTGCCCATCCCAGCGTACAGAGATTAACGCATACGAGAACTACTGAGAGATTGAGGTGAAATATATGATACTGGCTCTAGGTGTTGGAAATATGAGCAAATTACTATGAGATTTAATCCGAATAAACAGAACATAAATCATGACCACAGCAGCAGAGATTAAACTAATCATGCGAACTAGCATAGCAGATAAACATATCACATCTAGGGCACATACTAGAAACATGAATTCTACCACGATCTCGAACAAGAAGGATAGAATCACATACGGTGCAGCGGGTGCAGCACCGCCGGCGTTGATGTTGTCGCCCATATCGTCGAGGATGAGGTTGCCGAGGTCGGGGAAGAAGTCGTCGTTCGCGAAGTCGTCGCTGCCAGCAGTCGCGCGAGTGCGCTCCCCAAAAACCTGATCGCCCCTCTCCCGTACAGGATCACGAGAGGCGGGGTTCCGGAGGCCTGCTGTCCCTTCTCGCGGTGCACGCCGGAAGGAGGGGTGGAGAAGACTAGCTTGGCGGTGCAATGATCTGGAACGGTGATGAGAAACCATACGAAGCGGCGGCTAGGGTAGACGTCTGCCTGACTACAGGCCGGGTAGATCGTGGGAGTAAACCCCACGTCCGAGTCATCACGATCCAAAAGAATCGGAAACGGTTCAGTAATTAACGCATCTGTTAATTATTAATTAATGACTCATTAATTTTCCCATGCAGCAAAAATATAGACAACGTGCATAGCTCTGTCCTCGGCTCAATCCCGCAACCCGCGGCGCATCGTGACGAGGCGAGGCGAGGCGAGCGAGGAGGAGGAGCGCGCGTGTAGGTCTCCTCTTCTCATGCTCATACAAGTGGTAGAAGAGCTCACCTTATAAAGAGGTGCAACTCTCTCTCAACTTCCAAGGTGGGACTAAACTTTAGCCTCACTCACTCCACTCACATGTGTGCATGAATGGGCCAAGAGAGTTTCAGAATTTTAGTTGGGCTTTGGGCCAAAGGCCTACTAGCAAAATTCCAACACTAAGTTGGGTCAGTGTGTGCTAATTCTCTCATGTCCAAATTAAATTAGGAGACCTCAAATTCCATGGTAAATATGAACTCTGATTATTTAAGGTGAAAAGATAAGGGAATGCACTTATCATGATAACATAGCACTTGTGCAAGCATTGCATATTTTTTGGCAAATCATTTATGACGAAGACAAGGCATGATTTCATAAAAAGGTAATTTACTACTTGCTAGGATAAGATGATAGCAACACAAATTACACAATAATAATACAAAGAACAAGCAATATTCAGTATCATCTATGTTCACATTACAACCGAGCACTCTTCCATCCCTCTAAGGCCATCAGTGTTTTTGGTCGTCGGATCTATAGTGGTATCAGTTTTTGGCCGTTGGATCAATCTCTGAGCACAACAGTTTACGCGAATGGGAATGGGCCGCCGCTCCGGTAACAAAATTGGCGTTCTCTGGGCCAACCTCGGCCTTTTAGGGAAGGCGAAGCAAGCGACGCTGCACAGATTCCTCCTCTCACGGGTCGCTACCTATCCGGCGGTGTCTACCCTAGGTCCGGTCGCTGCCGCGATGATATCCCTGTAACTGAGGTGTTACGACATCTCCCGTCCGCCAGTTTCTCTTGAACTGGCACCTTGTACCAGGCAAGCCCTATCCACCTGAGATTGTCCTTGGCCTCATTTTCTTCCTCCCTTGTTGGTCTCTCAGCCCTCCGAAACCTGACGATGCTGGCGGCTACATACCTGGGGCTCTGCCATGATGTCAGAGGCGATGGCAACGTCGACAACCACGGAGGAATCTGGCACCACACCCTCCTCATCTATCAGACTGGCGTTCCTCCTTCGCAGTGACGGGTCCCCAGGAAGCAGCGACGTAGTGCGACACCTCTGCCGCCCGCACCTTCAGCTTGGCCTGATTCGGCATTGTACCCTGTTCCTGTGTAGTAGTACAAAACACGCAAGTTCAGGTAACTTTCTCTCGACGATCTTGGCCTCCCTCTCCCATGCTCTGTTCTCTCACGTGTTATTTGCAATCACTGATGTTACTGTTGATTTTTTTTTTTGTATCGTTTATTTATTTGTGCCGATGGATATTACAGTAAGCAGGGGTGGGCATCTAGGAAGAATGAATTGAAAAGAAACGATGCTCTGCAATTATAATCAGTAGAATGGCAGCCCCAAATTTCTACAGAAATAAAGTGAAAATGAATGATGTATTGTACCAGTAATATTCAGGGAAGTGTCTCAAAACAGTATAGTTCAATCTGAAACTGTATATTTGATGGGCCATTCAAATTTGGATTTGGTATTACAAGTGCATAACTTGCTTTTCATCTGCTTATTCAAATTTACCAAATTAAAATTCCATATGAATTCTAGACTGCATATGCTGTACAATGTTGTTCAAGAAAGGATGCTTTACATCTGAGGAGATCCCTTGATGCGAGTTAGGTGGTAAATACTAAATAGCATGGTGTTTCTTTTTACATATGAGGAGATTACTTGACGCTAGACGGCATGTTTGTTTTGGTCCAATAATTTTTCATGTGTTTTTTTAGAACGAAGGTTCGCGATGAGCCCGGCTTTGAATTAACAAAGCCATCAACCGGCCAGGAATTACAACACAGGAACAAGCAAAACGGCCGAACGATACAAGGGAGCACCCTAGGAAGCTTACAACTCAACGCCGAAAACTAGCTCAAAACAAAAGCCCAAGCTAGTACACGCCGCCGACCACAGCAAACAAGAACCGAGAATTGCAAGCAGCATGAGCACAACGAGGACCTGCAGAAACAGAGTGGAGTTGTGGACATGATCGAGTCCAAGGTTGGAGGAAATCAAGCATCTTCCTTTGCTCTCGCCGTAGAGGGACCCTTCCCTCTCGCCTTGGATCGAAAGGCGCCGCCGACGGACATGAGAGACGCTCACCCTAGAGCAGGAGAGATGCCGTCCTCGAGTCCTGGAACAGTCACAGAGCACATCCTCCTAGGACATGAGCACACCTCATCTGACACACCGAAGCAACCTAGGACACCTGAAAAACAACGGGAAAGCCACCGGGAGGAGCCACTGAAGGACGAGCAGCAAGGACATCAGGAGAGGCCGCAGAACGACGAGGAGCAGGAGTCGTCGGCCGCTGAAGAGAAACACCGGGCGTCCACGGCCAGGGACGTGCTGCTACTGCCGGGAAGAGGAACCCTATCCCCTACCGCCGGATCGCAGACGCCGTACCGCCGGAGCTGAGCTAGACACGCCACCGCCAAGGAGCACCGCACTTGAGGGGAGCGGGGACAGACTTCCCTGCGAGCCAGATCAACCACTGCCACCTAATAACCAGAGCCGCCCAAAAACTCCACCTTTGTCACCCCTCACCCGAACGCACACTCCCCAAGCGGCGCCTCCAAGGGGGGCACGACGCGTAGCTCGCCGTCACCGCCCAATCCTAGAAGGATTTTGGGCTTTCACCCGGGAGGGGAGCGGGGGTGGATAGGGTTGGGATCTCAGCTGCACCTCCAAGGAGGAAGGGCGGCGCCCAAGTGCGTCGCTGCTGCCGGGCCGGACCAGCCGACCAGTGGTTTCCCACGGTCCCAAAACCGCACCACCGGGCACCCATCCACACCAATCCGGCGACCGAAGCTGCTGGAACCGGTAAGGATGAGGGAGCTGAAGGGGAGGGGAGTCGAACCTCAGATCTGACGAGGAGGGGGATCTCCACGCCGCCGCCACCACCCGCCGCCGTCCCACCACCCGCGTGGTCGGGAACGCCGGCTAGGACCACCCACGGACGCCGCCAGCTGGGAGGGCGCCGCCGCCGCGCCAAGGGCCGCCGCCCCAGATCTGGAGTCCTCCGCCAGGAACGGAGCGAGCAGGGCCTTGCCGCCACCGTCACCGGCGACCGCGCATGGCTTGCCGGCGGCCACCTCGGGTGGCGACGAGGGGGAAGGAGGTGAGGGGTGGCGGCGCTGGGAGGAAACCCTAGTCGCCTCCCGAGTCGCCCGAGCGGACGACGCGGGGGCTGCGGGGGGGGGGGGGGGGGGGGGGGGGGGTCTCCATAATTTTTCATGTGTACCTACTGATGCTATATCTTATGCTCCTTCATATATGCATGTATCCTTAATTTTAGTTCTTTTTCCTTGAGATGACAGTGCAATTTTTTGTGGCCACTACAACGATGTATTTTTCTGATCCCATTTACTGGCAATGCAAGAGAAACAGGGATCAAGAACTGCTTATTGCTATGCTAATAGCCTAACACACTCCTTGATGGTTTGTGCTTAATTTTATCAAAAAATGCATGCTTTGCAAATTTATATCATTATTTATTGTAATTCTGCTACCCCTCTTAGATCATTATTTATTGTAATTGTGTAAATTTCTATATATAGTCTGTTCTGGTTGTGGTAAAACTTTCTCCGCGTGCTAATATGTTTTTTTTTCATGTTCCATCTTTGCAATTTTATCTGTTCATTTTTTTGTAGGTGAAATACAAACGAGATGCAGAGATAAAGGCTCAACTTTCAGGAAAAAGGCCTTGGCAAGGTACATGCTTAGTTTTGAAAGCTTATAAAACTTGGGTGTTTGATCTGATATTCTCAAACGCATGCGTCGGTTTCATCATTACCACTTAGAGACAATTTTACTTGTCCGAGTTAAAGCTATCTAGCCTTCCATTAGTGAAGATTCTAGAATTTGCTTTATATGATAGATTTTTTCAGTGCTTCAGAGTTTCAACAGGTTGTAGCGCACTCATTGTTGCGCTCAGCTATATAAGATGCATATATACCAGCTTTAGGAACTCCCCCTTAATATTATTGTGTATATTTTTGTCATTCAATTGGACAATCAAGATTACTGTTTTCTTCGGCTTTTGAAGAAGTTTTAGCATATTGTCTCCTTGAAAATAGCGATTCTATTTATCGGTTCAAAACATAAGTGTTATGTTCTCAGTTGTACCATTCTTGGATAGTATATCAGTTTTAGCCTTTTAGAGAAATCTAAGTATGAAATTTCGTAGTTGTCAAATATTATGTATTATATCAAGATTACAGTTTATGGACACTTACTTGCTTCACTACCTTTTATCCTGCTAAAACTTATATTGCCAATGAGATCATTTGATGCAGGACCAATATTCTTACTGAATAGGATACAGTAACCCAAGGTGACCAGCAGTTATTTTTTGCTCTTTTCCATGATTTCCTCTCATGTTCTTTTTATTCTCGCCCAATGGCAGCCATAAGGGAGAGGGAGCTATGTGACGTTGTGGTAGGCAGTGTCTAATGACGGAAGCCTATCCCATCATGGTGTGGTTGTCAGCCGCTTCAAGTTTGCCTCTTTCCAGTAGGCCTGTAGGTCTGTAGTGTGCAAGTCCCTTTGAAGGCCCATCCATCCATTTACGCATCTTATCCAAGCTGATCTATATGTTCATATACTTCATACTTTTGTCCGCCAAAATAACTATCTGATTATGCATTTGTCAGATTCACCTGTGAACACTCATGAGGCACAAGTTTCTGTTTGACATAAAAAATAATAAAAACAACGATGGTTATCGTGTTATTATCTCTCTACGCGTCAGGAGAAATAAAAATTGCGGGCGTGCCAGTGTACTAAGTACACAAATAAAATTAGGGAAACTTGTATTTCATTAATCTCTCATCGGAGAAACAAATTACATGATCCCTTTATATAAGCGCTCAATGGCCTGCTAGCTCGGCCAATATGACTTCGGCGATGGTGAGGTTCTGGTTCACGGGGCCTCAGAAGGCTCCCGATTAATTACGTCCGCGAGTCGGAGCCGCGAACCATCTCCGATTAAGCTGCTGCAATGGTCGTCGTCTTCAAGTCTCGTCTTCTCCAAGTGCTCGGTGTTAGACGATGGTGATAATGCGGTGGAATAGAAGAGTGGAGCGGTACGCCCGTCGCTCCGGCGATGCTAGCCATATTCCCTCCGGCTTGTCGATGTCCGATGATGAAGATGTCCGGCCTCGTCAGCTCAGACAGATGGGCGGCCTTCGCCTTGTCGGTGCCCGGCCTGGTGGTGTCCGCCTCGTCGGTGTCGGACATGGTGTGTCTTGCCTTCGCCTCATCGGTGCCCAGCAAGATATGGGTAGCTTCATCGGAAGAAGACATGTCGGTGAAGTGGCTTCGCCTCGCCGGAGCTTGGACGGGGTTTGGGGAGTGTATTGATGTAGAAGTCGGAGTAGATTCGAGTGTCGCCGCGTGGCGGCGTTGCTTGAAGATGACCACAATGCGAGCTCGTCGATGTAGACCTCAGACCGTCGTGCCTCGTCGGTCTTGGCAGCGTTGGAGTATTTGTTGTCGGGGTGGCATGGGTCACGCTTAGCTTAGACTTCTCGACGGTCGGTTACTTCATCGGGGTGTTCAAGGGGCTACACCTTGCGGAAGTAATGGTTTGGAGAGACCGGCGTCAGTGTAAAAACTAAGTCATGCTCACATGGGCGTGGCCGGGGTGGTTGACGCCTCGTCTCGGCTAGACGCCGAGTATTCGGCGGTCCGCCAAGACAAAGGGGGCCGCCTCACGAGGCCGTGGAAATGTGGCGTTGTAGAGGCCGCGTCGCCTTGGGCTGTGCACCGGCAACATTACGGACCTGTACGCCAAGGACCTATTCGACATGGTAGATGCGCCTCCCCAAGGAGGGACAGGTCTTGGGTAAATCATCGTGAGCACTGTTTCCGCGAATGTCGTCCACTTCAAGAAAGCATGGCAAAAGACCCGTACGCGGGTGACTTGTGTCGCCATGGACATGTGCGCCAATGACCTGTTCACTATGTGGATGCGCCTCTGGACCTATCGCCGGCGACCTGTTCATCGGGGCCGCGTACCTCATAAAGGAGGAACTGGTCTTAGATACATCGTTGCGGCTACTGGTTCCATCAAGGACCTGTACCCCGTGATGGTAAAGGCGAGTCTCGGGTTGCGCCGTCAGCGAGCTCCGGCTTCGCCGCACCGTCTCCTCCAAGAACATGGTGCAAAACCTGTACGCCTGTGATCTGTTCGTCATTGACCTGTATGTCGGTGTACCATCCGCGATGCACCTGTTTAGCATGGTCCTATTCGCCGTGGACTTGTACGCCGACATGGTAGAACATCGGGGCTAGCATCTGGGCTTCGTTGTTGGACAACCTTTCCGCCACGGCCTTGTTCGTTGCAATCTGTGCACCAGGGACCTGTGTATTCAAGGACATGAAGGTCTCGGGCAGCGTCGTTGGCGAGCTCCGGCCGCACCTAGTTCGCGACACTCCAGAGGATGATGGGCTTGTGTAGACAAGCTCCGATGGCGGTCCCTTTGGAAACATCAGCTTCATCTCCACGTAGTCGTCGTGGACGGTCCGTGCGTCACCGGCGGCCTTGTGTGCTTGCGTGAACCGTGGTTCCCCTGATGCGATCTGCGTGCGTGCGTCCTCTCGGCGCATGCGCTGCTGCCACCGGACATCGCCGGACCGCGTGCATGTTACAGAGCAAGTGTACCACCGCCGCGGGCGCGCCCACTCCTCAGCCTCCTCCGTCCATCTCGTCGACGCCTTGGGCTGAAGAGAGAGAAGAAATGAGAGAAGAAAACAGTGAGAAGATTAATTATATAGGCACGCCATGGGCAAAGAAGGATGTTTGTTGTGTTGATTGTTGATATAGCGTGTGGCAGCTTTTATGGAAGAATGCTTCGATTGGGCTCGCCGGCGGACGTTTGTCGTCGTTGCCGACGCCGGCGCATCATCTGCGGCCTAGGAGTGCACCGAGAACCGAGTGCATGGTCTGTTGGCACGGTGTTCGCGGCCTCCGACGGCGCGTGTAGTCGCTGCCTCCCTCTCGTCTTCTCTTTCCTGGGCGCATTTTGTGCTGCCGTCTCCCCGCTGGATGCGATCTCCCCTCCTTGTATGCATGCTTCGTTATCCGGTTGACAGGCTTTGCAATCTCCAGTGCAGTCTGCATGGTAAAGAAGATAAGCAGAACGATAAAGGGGTTTAAGTAATATGCATGGATTTAGCCTTGATGCAAGTCTTGACGTTTCTTCCACCGAGCGTCTCATCGACGCCGTGGAGGTGGCCATCGGGGTTTCTTTTCTGGATGCCGGTTCGTCGGCGCGTCATCGCCCGTCGCCAAGGCGTAGAGAGCACCATCCGAGGCCGCCTTGGTGCGAGTGCACCATGCGGGAGGGCCTCTTCTACAGGCTCCTCCGTGTATCTCCGCCCCTTTGGCACAGCGCCACGTAGCCTTTTATAGGCGAGGGTCGCACCACAATGGATAGGTACTAGCTGCGTAGACTTTGCGGCCGAGTTGTTTTTGCCGGTGCTATTCTCGTGGAGAGAGGATAAGTACATTCTTATCCCTTTGGAGTTGATCTCATTCGTGTACAGCCACAACAACTAGACTCACACATGGGTAAGGCTGGCACGTAAGGGCTTTGATCAACTTGCACGTGTAATCAAGCCATCTAGCTCGTCACGTTTGTTCAACCTGGAGATCTAGCTACATGCATGCATGGTATTCTCATCATGGCACGTACGTGAGTTATGTACGTGTGCGTGCGTGCGTGCGTGTGTGTGTGTGTGTGTGTGTGTGTGTGTGTGTGTAGCTCTTTGCATGCATAGGTACAACACAAGTAGATAGTTACTCCACCGTCTTGATGATCATT
Source organism: Triticum aestivum (assembly GCF_018294505.1). NCBI lineage: Eukaryota > Viridiplantae > Streptophyta > Magnoliopsida > Poales > Poaceae > Triticum > Triticum aestivum. The sequence goes on from NC_057812.1 coordinate 639,139,706, forward strand.
CTTGCATAAGAACCAACATCTTGTTCACTGACATATACGGCGTCATATTTTGTGAATCCGGCATCCCTCGTGCATCTTTGCATCCTTCGTATTTCGATCATTCGATCTATATCGTGTGTCTCTCCTTATCTGAATGTACTTTTGCACTAAACCGCCCGCCTTGAGATTTTTTATTTGCAAAAGTGCCCCCTGGCCGCCTGGACAATGGAAAACATCACAGAACTTTCTGTTCCCAATTCCTTCCGCCGACGCTGCTCTCCCGACGGCCCCGCCAATCTGGCTCGCCCTGTGCAGGTGCCGACGAACCTCGGCACTCGTACAGCACGTTGGCGGTCACCACCGCGAAGGCAACCGCTGGCCCCAACCTTAGCAGTCGTCCACCTCGCCACCGGCCCAGCCGCCGAGGGCACCGACGGCCGTTACCTCTGCACTCCGAAATCGTCCAGCACGTCGACAGTCCTTGCCGCCGAGGCAACCGCCTCGCCATTGTCCCAGCCGCCGAGGCCACTGACGGCCGTAACCTCTGCACACGCTGCAGACTTGTGTTGGTAGCGAGTACAACTGTGTGATGCGACTTGCTGCAGACTCCCTTGTAGAGCAACAACAACGAAATTTCTGAATGCATATAGTACTTGGATAGTGAGATTCTGAATGCCTGTAATACTTGTTCTTGTTCTTCTAAATGTGGATTGTGAGCTTGTAGAATGCAACTCTTGTTGGGTGTACGTGCAGCTTCAGAGTTGTGAATGAAAATGAAAAAATAAACATCTATTTCTTATTACTTGTTCCTATTAGCAATTGAGGTGTCCCTTACATACTACATGATGCAATATAACTCAAATGCTACTAGTCTGATGTATCTTCAAGATTTCTGCACCTGATGCAAGCTAACAGTAGCTAGCAGCACAAAAGAATCCATGGATAAAACAGTTTGCTGCTGCTCCTTGGAAACCTAGTGCCTCTGTCTGCAATCAGATTTTCATGAACACATACTACATAAACAAGAACAAGCTTCCAAACCACCATACACAACTGGAACTCAGTAGCATGCATGTTCTGACCACTATATATATTGAATTAAGCACACGTCCAATGTGATAGAAATAAGACAAACGCTAGAGAATAAACACAACTAATCATCCATTACATAGATTGAAAAATTCAGTAACTATTTTTATCCCCTCGTTTTGTGTATTTCCTTGAACACAACAATGGTCACTTGCAGTGAACTAGCTCATTTTCTAACTTCTTTTGCTGTCCAATACGAACCCCAAAACCAGGGTGATGTGCATAAGACTTGTAGAACTCCTCCACAGACTTCAGCCCTTCAAATGGCATCCCCACATTAGGCTTCAAATTATCTTCACATTCTGGTATAAAACATGAGCACAATAGTTAATGACATCATCATGTACAAATAACTGAACAGAATACGGCAATGGTTGGTGAAAGCAATTGACTTACAATGTCAGGAACACTTGCTTTCTTTATGGGTGTACTAAAACCTTCCTTGTTCATCTGCATTTGCCAAGTTTTTGCAGATCCCATTGCTACAACAATAGGTACTTGATAAGCCTTTGAAAGTAACCAGAAAAAGGACACACAATTTGACATGAGAAGTACATCCCAATTTTGATTTAGCCAGCAATGCCGACGGAAAACCCGGTGACATTTCAAATGGCAATTAGCATACAGAATTACAGTCTCACAAAACTATATGTATGTGCACGTAAAAGCATGAACAAAAATTCCTGGCTTTACAGTAATATTGGCTGCACTCATACAGATGTCAGCATGAAGAGGTGCATTCAGGATAAAGTTTTTACAACTCTAATTCACAAAAAAACTAGCAAAACTTCAAACAATGAATATGAGCCAGATCGCATCATATGTACCACAAAATTCCTTGTTTTTTGATCAAGAGGGGTTTCCCCTCCACCCCATTTTTATTAGGAAAACGGGGCAACGCAAGTCTCCATGACTGTTACAAGCGATCGGGTCTACCTGAAATGGCAGACCGGAGAACATAGCAATGCAAAGCTGCGGCCTAGATGCGCTAAACCGAACCGTATCATTCAACTGCCAATGAGAGCGTCTAATGCCACGCAGGGCAAACAACATAACCATCAGCCGAACCAAAATAGAAAGTTTCACAGAGAATAGAGTGACCCCCCCCCCCCCCTTTCTTGAAATCAGCCCGAGTGAGCCTTCAGCACTCCGCCCCGGGTCTTCTTCGTGCACGCTCTCAGTTCCCAACCCAGGTGATCCTGAGCAGCTCGCCTCTTCGCCGGTCCAGGAGCTGGAGGCAGCGTCGTAGCAGCACTGATTGATCGCCCCCGCAAAGAATCTTCCATTGATGTAGAGACAACCTGATCTTCTCCAAGATCACTCAAGTGCTTGTCCGCGGCATGCCCTGAAAACAAATATCATTACGCATAGTCCAAATGCCCCAAATGGAAGCAACACAAGCAATGTTGACGACAGTTTTCTTGTTGTTCATACTTCAAAAGGAAGATAGCTCAGTCATATTATTAGGTATATTGAACCCAGAAGCTTCAGCAACATCACTCCAAATCTGTTTGGCTACTACACACTCAAAGAACAGGTGGTGAACTGATTCATCCTCATTACTGTATAAACAGTTTAGGTTCTCTACCACCCTCTTTTTATTCAGGGACATCCCTGGTAAGAATTTTATTATTAAAAGCCAGCCATATAAAGACTAAGTATCTGTTAGGCACAACAATTTTCCAGAAATTTTTCCAAATTGGGGTAGAGACCCCACCCCAGTTAATCATGCTGTAAAAGGATCTGACCGAATAGACCCCTGATGGCTCCAACAGCCAAACAGGTTGGTCCTCCTCATTGGTCAGCTTTTTGGTAGAAATGACCTGGATCAGGTCATGCCACTTTTTCATAAACTCGGCATCCACACACCTGCTAAAGGTGAGTTTCAGGCTAAAACCATCCCACACCTCCGATACTACACATTGTTGTTGTTGACAGATTTCATAAACCCCCCAAAATTGAGTTTTTTAAGGAAGAACCCTCCACCCAAGTGTCATTCCAGAAGCTGATCTTATTGCCGTTACCCAAATTCCATCTAAAAAAACGCCTTACGCCTTCAGGAGCCCAGTTAACCCCCTTCCAAAAAGGTGATCCCACACCCTGTTTGAACCACAACAAAAATTCCCTGTTAACATCAAGTTAAGAAGAATCCCGTATACATACAAATCGGATCATTCTTTTACTCAATAGTTCTCCTGGGCTGAAGCAAAGCGATCTGGATTGAAACATTACAAACAGGGAACGACAAGGCAAGGAGTGAGGGATGGATTTGGGATACTGTATTGACCTTCGAGCGTACGCGTCTGGCCGCCAGAATCTCGTCTTCGTGGAAGTTAGGGCCTACGTTCTTCTGTATCTAGTGATCTAGTCACAGGCCGCCGCCATGGTGATCGCTGATCGGGACGTGGGGCTCGCGGTTCAGGGGCTCGCAGTTCAGGAGTACACATGTCTAACTTATGGAGGCAGAGGGCTGGAGGCGGGCGCTTTGTTGCAAATTTTTCAACAACTGAGCACATACGCACGATTTAGATCGTATGCTTCAAAACGAGAGGATACAGGGATGCACGAGGGATCCCAGATTCACGTGATATGACGCCGACATATACATGCTCATGCATACATATCAATGTTGTATTTTTATATTTCACAATTATGGAATTACGCAAAAATCGCGTCGAACAGTTTCGCCAGTATGTATTCTATTTGATAAGATTGTTTCACCTGATGTATGTTAAAGTAATAAGTCACCCTACATCCCTGAAGAGATTATACTTCTTTTAATCATGGCGTACATTGGTTGTTGCTACTATATAGCACGTAGACTATAGATCGAACTTCTAATAGGAAAATTCGTTTTTGAGCTCAGGCCCATCTGAACCTGATATCTTAGCCGCCCAGTCACATGTGGATTCGTGTCACAACTCGTATTCCATCTGGTATTCTCACTGTATGTGATATAGAAATGATGTGGGCCCTGACTCATTTATTGCGGTAGGCGTCCTCACCGTCCGGCCGGAACAGCCAGTCCCCCGCGTCTCAGCTCTAATACTGAGCCATCATGTTCCATCTGCAACTCATAAACTGCCTGACACAACACTAGCCGTCCTTTTATATCCGCTGGCACTTTAGGTCCGACTTCAAACATTTCATGGAAATTTCAGGGAAATGCTGCGACTTCAACATTCCACTAGCACTTTACGTCCAACAATACACATTCAAATCCAATGTCCACAGAACCCACACTTGGGTTTTAGAAATTCGCAGGCGCGAAAACCAAAAGTGACAAACTACACTAGGGAACACACGAGCAATAGGGTCAAAAGATAGGGCCGCCCTGCAACTATTCTGACTTCATCCCCTCAGTCCACGATTTCGAGGTACAGGAAACTTGGCAGGTCACCCTGATACTCTCTCATAGTCACGATCTCATATTCGAGACTTTTCCGTAGGTGATAAAACAATATTTGCAACACAAATGAGATCACATATTACTGTAACCTATGTTCATCACAAGATGCAGGTACAGCCCATTGAACTCATGGATGTAATGCACAATGTAAATACCGCTCTCCTCCCTGTCAACAAATCATTAGTCCAACACCAATATCTTCTATACCACCGTACATTCCAAAAATTGCGCTTGGCATTCACTCACCTTGTACAAGGATCGCGATGGGCCACCAACGGATAGACAGAAGTCCATCCGTCCACGTCAACCAATCATCCACCGAATATATTGTTGAAGCATTGTCAGAATCGACGCTGGGTTCTCTTTGCAAAGGCACTGTGTTTCGTTTCCATCCCGTCACTGGGGTGTGTCTCAGTCGGGTTCAACACCCTGAAGATCCATGCAGTACACCGGGAACATAAAACTGAAATTAAGTATTTGCAACATTACTACGTCGATGTGAGGGCATCCGGACTGAATGGCCATATGGAACATAATGGGAGATCTATGGGTTTACCTTTTTTAGCCACTCAATCTTGTACTGTATCTCATTAGCTTGAAGTCCATCCTACGGATTTAATCCCGGTCAACTTTGCCATCTCCACAGACCACAGCTCTGTTCTGATCTGCAAAGATTGTCACCACAACTACTAAGCAATATGAAAATGCAAGCCAATCAGAACTAAAAATACTACTTAACAAAATATGTAGAGTGCACAACTTTTTTTAGGAACATGTAGAGTGCACAACTGGTGAGTATTGTTTTCAGAGCCGGGCCACCCATCATCAAAAATTCTGCAAACACCGACTCAAAACCTTTTGCTTGCTCGTCCCTCATCGAACACACCAGCCAATATAATGCTCTGAAAATGGTTCTTCACCCCAAGAAAAAGACTAAAAGGTATGCATACGAGAAGCTCTTACCAGCCGCACACGCCTTCCGCATGGACTTGGTCCGCTCGGCGTTTAGCCGGCTCTTCCCGTACCATATGCCAAAGTCAACCTAAAAGTCGTACACCTCACCCAATGAGTCAAAACTCAAACCAGGTTCTGGTTTCATCAGTCTTAGTAGGCTCCTATCATGAGCTGCACTATACCCAGGAACAACCAGAATCACGGTGTCCTATCAGGAGGTGCACTAGCACTACCAAGGCGCAACCTGAATTAACCAGGAAGCACTATTTGTTTACACATCTCCTGAATCTTCAAATTTTAGTAGATCACCTACTTACATCATTCAGACTGCACTAGAACCAGGGAACATGAGGCACATGCAATGGACCGTGCTAAATCAGCTATCGAATCGAACGATTTCGCAAGTCTAAAAAACATTTTGGGCATGTTCAGCTAAAACGAAACTATGACCTTTTAGTCCACCCAGGCGCTTCCCAAAACCACGTTCCCTGTCGATTGCGCAGACCTCCTGGGCTGCAGTCCCCCAATCGTTGTGCGCAGCCGGAGCCACAAGTAGAAAACGCAGGCAAAGCCGGTGCTTCCTCCCGCAGCGGCGGCACTAGAGGCACCGCCGGAAAAGCTGGCCGCGTACTTATCCCTCAGTGGAAACCTTCAAGCCGCGCCAGAGTAAGCTTCCACGGCGAAGAGATGGTGAATCCATGGAAGCACGCAGATCTAGGACGATAGCCGGGCTAGAGAAACTCACCGGTCAACTAGATCCATGAGGAAATCCAGGCCATCGGCTTCCATCGCCGCTCCGCCGCAGGAAGTCGCAGCCGCCACAGATGCCATCGCCATGAGTCCCCTCACCACTTCCTCGATCTCACTACTCGGCAAACCCCCATACAACCTGGACTATCCACACCCAGACGTTCTGGGCCACGGCTCAGAATCATAGCCTCACGGACCGACGCCACCAAGTACGGAATTGGCCCACAAGCGCGCACTGTACTTGCCGTATTTAGTCTGTATCCTCATTTTCCCCTGCTCGACCTCTGACGCGTCTGACAGGATTGACACCATCTCAACGCACATACCAAAGGCTCGGATTTAGGGTGCAGCTGAGCTCGAGCACCAAATCGACCGTCCCCTTCTAATAGATTTAGTTGTCTTCTTTCTTAAAATTGAGACATCGATATATTGAGAAACTTCTACCCACTTGGTAATTTGAAGTTCTCCTTGAAGTTAATTTGAGCACATCTTAGTGTTAAGTTTTTTCAATATTATTGCTTCAGAATTATTCACGAGTATTGAGTACTGCTTATGCTCCACTCATCATTTTATTGTCAAAATAGACAGGTGTGGCATCCTTATATATTGCACAACAGTTGTATTTACCCATAAAATATTTTACTGCCCATATATTATGCCTTGCCTCTCCCTTTCTGTCTCTCCCATGGTTTAGAAACCTTGCTATTCTTATAAAACAAAATCAAAACCTACCAACCTTCTTACCATCTAACATACTTGTACAGAAAATATTAATCAACATATATTTTTTCCATCAATAGCAAACTGCTTGCGTCAAAAATAAAAAGACACAAAAGTACAAAACCATCGGATGAATTATATCTGATGATTGAAATACTACCATTAAATTTAATGTGATATGTATATCTCATTGTCAAAATACTATATTGTATATGAATTCATTATCACTAATATTATACTGCCAAAATGGACAGGCGCAGCAACGCGCGCCTACGATGATCTAGTCTATGTTCATGTTTGAGCAGAAAGCTCAATTTCTCCCTCTACAAGGAACTAACTAGAAGTGTTGTAAAACCATTTGAACTATTTATCGAATGACTGGAAAAGCCTAAAAGCTACAGTACATCATAACACCTTGTGACACAAGCAGTCGAGAAACAAATCCACAGCTCTGCTGGAAATTACAGATATAAAATACGAGCGGCAGTGGCCTGAAGAGTATTCTCTGGAACCAAAAGAATGTGGTGCGGATGAAAAAAGTGAATTGCAGCTGTAATTTTGACACTTCAACACACCTGAACATGATCTAGAACTCCATCTCCATTACTATCTGCATGAAGGCCTCCTTCTGTCAAATGAAGCTGAAGATGGAAATCACAAAAACACGTGAGACTAACTAAGTATAAGATTGTGGTACAGATACATAAATTTTATCAATACACATGGACTGTGACAATGAAAATGGAAATCACAAAAACAAGTGAAACTCTCTTTTTACAAGTAACATGAGAAAAGAAACTACTTTTCTGATCTTACCCGTAAGAGGTACATTGAGTGCAAGACGGCTGGGAAATCGGATCAACTATGATAAATCTGCAACTGAAATATAGGTGAAATGAGAAAGAAACTTGTCTCCTTTTACAAGTATGTACGGTACATGAGAAAGAAACTACATTTACGATGTTAGTAGCACGTACGTACCTTGAGTGCGGGATGATTGGGATGGATCTCAACTGCATGCTTCAACGATGCATGTGCCTGCTTCAACGACTCATGTGCCTGCAACTCGTCTTCGTTGATACCCATGGTAGTGTTGCCTAGGATTTCAGCATCAACTTTCTCAAGACGAGGGAGGTTCACCAGGCTATGGAAGTCCCAGCCATTGGTCCCTTCCAGGCCGATTATTATCCTAAAACACTCAAGGCTGGACATTGCTCCCAGTACAAATCTGGGTTGGTTAAAATTCTTCAGTTCCAAGTATCTCAACTTGGGGAATGCACCCTCCTCCATGGCGTTAGGAAAAGCCATGTAATCATAGAGAAGAACGGTGAGAGTAATGAGCTCTGAGAATCTCCCGAGGATCTCCATATCCTGCGATTTCATAGCCGTCAGTTCCATATACAAGTGGCAGAGGTTCGGGAGGCATGAGGAGTTAATCCACACTGGTAGCCCAGGAAGCAGGCCATTCACTGTCAGATGACGGAGGTGCCCAAGGGTCACAGAGCCAGTGTAATCGGACCAAGGCTGAGGATACGGTCGATGCCTACAAGTAACCATTATGACTTGAAGTTTTTGTAGATTGGCAACATGTCCCATCAAATCTTTGAACAACATATTACCGTGCTCCTCTTCAAAGTGTAGGCTAAACTTTCTCAACTCCTTTAGCTTGGCAAGCCCTTTCAGAAAATCTGGAGAGACAAGGTGCAACTGTAGCTCTTCTAGGGATGTTAAATTCGTGCAGTCCAACACCTCCATACTGGAACCGCCAAAGCGCAGGCACTTCAATTGCGTTAGCCGACCAACAGTTTGAGGCAGTTTTTTAATGCCAGTTCTGCCCAAGTCCAGTACTTGCAAAAACCATAAATCCCCTATTTCTTCAGGGACCTCTAAGATAAGCGGCATGGAGATCCCAGGCAGGGAGAACCCAACCAGCCGGTCTGAGAACCCAAGGTACCTCAGGTGAATCAGCCTCCCAAGATAATTAAGATGATAAGGAGAATCTTCCGGCTTCACAGAGCGCTCACTTCCCATGAAAGTGCAGTCTTCTAAAGCCAACACACGTAGAGCTTTAAAGTTTGAAAGCACTGGCAACGTACTAAAGTGACACATGGTGGCACTATATAACCTCACCTGCTTCATGCTCATGTTAGCGACAGATCCATCCTGCTCTATGATTTCATTATTTATGGCCAACCTACGAGAAGTGGTACGTGGAGATGTCATGTTACTGTTCGATGCAGTAACAAAACTTTCGTCTTCTGAAAGAAAATGAATCATATCAAGTACCAAATCATGCACACGACAAGCATATATGATGCTGTGATATGGCCTCTCCACTGCCTGGATCATGCTTCTGTCTATGAGCATGTTGAGGTATCTCTCTCCAACCTCAAATAATCCTTTTCCTGGTTCCTCACGGACATATCCTTCAGCCACCCACTTCCAAATTAAAGTGTCCTTTTTTATCTCATAATCTTCGGGGTATATGCCTAGGTGCAATAGGCAAAGCCGTGGATAATATGGAAGATCATAGTAGCTATATAGCAATATCTTTCTTGTGGTATCCACTTCTTTGTTATCTTCATTCCCGAAACCAATAGAGTCATAGACCCCAGGCCAATCTGTTACTGGTTTACTAGCCAACAAGCTAGCTATTGTAATGATAGCTAGCGGTATGCCACCACATTTCTGCAATATCTTCTCAGATATCTTAACTGATTCATGATAAGGACTTTTGCTTTTGCCAATAGACAATCTCATACAGAACAATTCCTTCGATCTACCTGGAGAAAGAGGTTCTTGCTTGTAAATGTCACCAGCCTCTTTTGCCACTTCAAAGATACGAGTAGTTGTGATTACTCTGCTTCCACACTTACTATCAGTAAAAACACATTTGATTATATCCCATGAACTCATATCCCATATATCATCAATTATGATAAGGTACCTATTGACATGGCAGCAGGAGATACATGAATTAGTAAAACTAAAGTGTTGTCCTGGAAATAAAAGAAATATGGCAAGCGTCTCAACCAAGAACTCAAAATGGCATTATTCAATTCACGACAAGGTGCTTTAGGACAACTGAAACATAAGTAAATGATTAATGAATGAATGGAGGACACTATCAAAATACATGCAAGGTTTTGGTCCTACTATAGGTGCATATAATACATCCATTTTTATTAGAGTTTATATAATACATCCATTTTTATTTTTTAATTTGAATAACCATTTGTTCCTACTATAGGTGCATATAATTGGCAAGAACATTTTACCGTAGGTAAAACATGTACCCCTGCTTCCCTGCCGCCGCTGGGGGAGCATGGCGAGCAAAGCTCGCCCGGCGGGCTCTCCTCCTCCCCTCGTGTGGGGGCCTCTGGCCAAGGCGAGGCCTTCCCCCTGGGCACCCGGCGTGGCGGCGGTGGGGGAACGTTGTGGCGACGGTTGTGCCACCATGGCTACGAAGGCAGCGTGGGGGCCGGCCATGGTGTGGCTGGTGGCGGCGGATCTGGGGCTCCCTGCCCAGATCTATTCCCCTCTTGCGGCGGTCCTAGGGTTCTTCTAGCGCCAAGACGGTGTTCTGCTTGATGGCAGCCCACATTGATCTGGCCGTTGATGAGTTCCAGAAGGCACCAACGGAGACCTCCATTGGGTGCTTGACGCATGTAGATTGCTGGATCTGATGGGATTCAGTCGTGTGCGCCCCTATTTCAGGTCGAGTAGCTCCAGGAGGGTGTGACGCGAAGCTTCGTTGTCTATTGACATTATGGGACCTGTCGGTATTTCGATTTCAATGATGAAGACAGTGGCGCAGAACGTCATGGTGGCTGAGTCTGATGCCTAGTAATGGTGGATCGAGTCGAGGCGATGAGAACTTCGTTTGGTGATGCGTGACTAGTAGCAGTGGCATCGGCAAGTGGGGGAGCCAACATAGTAGGAGTATATAGCCTTAGCTTTCAGGGTGTAAACCCATGGTCTGGCTTTAATTGGTTGTGTCTGGCAATGGCCTTATTGAAGGCATTGTTTTGAGAGTGCGAATTTTCTGCAGGGTGAAAACCAAAGATCTATGATCGAACGACGACGGTGCTTGTGCACTATTTTCTTCTTAGAGGCGTCCCTTTTGGAGAATTTGGACTTCGGGTGTTGTCTTGGTGGGGGTTTGTGCTGCAGTTACAAGGAGTCATCACTGCAGCGGGATATTTCGTTTTGTCTTTTTTGGTTTGTTTTTGGGTTGTGTGCACGCATGATGTCTTTAGGGCATTTCATTGTTGCAGAGTCTAGGTATAATTGATATCTCCGTGATATTAATATATTACTTTGTCAAAAAAATAACATGCAAATGCAATCTAAATATAATTGATGTAAAACATCTGCAGGAAAATGAAGCTCCCATTTACGCCTCACTCTTTATCACCGTCGCTTAAAGGACATACTATAGTAAACATGCATTTTCAATTACGTTTAAGTGTACGCCGATACTACCTAAATCTTATCTATGCGTAAATGGAATGAATTTTTTCTTAAAACACAGAAGTGTACGCCGATACTATCTGAATCTTATCTATGTGAAAATCTGCAAGAATGTGAAGCGCCCATTTCTACCTCACTTTTTATTATGAGCGCTAAAAATTAAACTATATACTAATAAATATGCATTTGCAATAAGAAAAATCTCTCGCAGCATGCAAATTAGCTAGGATGATAGTGGTACCTCTTGTTCGTAAGCAGTTCTCGGAGTTTCTCAATGAGCAGCACCTCATCTAACAATGTAACATTGTGACAAGAGGCTTTGTCAATTCGGAGGAGAATACCTACGAGAACATTCTTCAGATTAGGCTTCTGACCGACCGAAACAAAAGCCTTACATACGAATTCTGCTTGTATCTTGTCGTAAACTGCTCTGGCAAGGGTTGTCTTGCCAAGTCCTCCAAATCCGAAGATCGAGAGGATCTTGAGCTGCTGCCTGGACACACAACCATCTTCACCTGCCAGCCTCTTGATTAGCTCGTCTCTTGGCCCCTCGATGCCAACAAGCTCTCTCTGATCTTTGAACTGAACCATCAAGCGAGGGTCCAGAGGGTCAACCATGGTTGAAGCAGCTAGTAGAGTTGTCTCAACATCATCAATCTTGTACCGGTCGCGTCGATCCGCCACCTGCTGGACCTGATCCTTGATGCCTTTGATTGCATCGGCGATCTGGTGGCGCGCCTTGCCTTTTGTGAACAAGCTGGCCACCTTCTTCACGAACCCTTTGAAGCCGTCGGGGTTAGCGGCGGGCTCAAAGCCCTGGACGCCCACCATGAAGCGCTCAACCACATCCTCCATCTCGTATGCCAGCTCCCTGACATCATTGGCCCAGATCTTGGAGTTGTCGTCGAGCTTGTCGCGCGGCACCATGGCCACTTTGCGGAGGGCGGCGTCTATGCTCCTCATCTCCCTCTCGAGAAATTGTACATCTTTCTTCACGCCCTTCTGCAGCTTGTATTCTCCGTGGAGGAGCTCGAACAGCTTGGGGAGGAGGGAGCCCATGGCCGCCGTCGCGGGGTCCATGGCTCGAAGGGTGGCTTTCGCTTCTCTCTCTTCTTGGTCTAGTTCTTGTACGTCAAAGTCAAACACTGTTGGCGGAGATGGGCACATGCGGTGGTGGAGTCAGTGGCTGGATCCTGGAGGGGGCGACGGAGCGGGGCTGGAGGGGGTGTCATAGTGGAGACGACGGCGGAGCGGGGCTGGAGGGGATGGAGGAGTGGAGGCGCCGGTAGAAAGAGGTCCGGAGGAGGCCGCAGCAGAGGTGCCTGGGGGCTTTGTGGTGGGCAGGAGCGTGAGTTGCCCGGGGCTGTGTGAGTGTGTGGTGGGGACTGGGGAGGAAGAGGGGCGGAGCAGATAGCACTACAAGGAGGCTACCCTGTGCAAATGTGTCTGCTCGGCTGGTGCCCGGTCCAGTGCGGCTGGCGGCTGCTGCCGTGCCGACGCCTCCCACTTTTGTATAGCTCGGCGTGTGCGGTGGTAGAAGTCAGTGGGGGGAGTAGTGGAGCAGCCGGGCCGGACCGAGTTGAGTGGGTTGGGTTGGGTTGGGTTGGGTTCCTGGGCCATGCACGCGAGTGGAAAGCCAGCGAAGAATTGGTTGACTTGACTCAGTCTGCTGCTATCGTTCTTTGTCTTTTTTGCCTTTTCTTTTCCTACTCTTCTATCTAGCCTGCTGCTATAGTGTGAATCTTCGCGATTCCAAGGGAAAAAATGTCAGAACCTGATTGGTGGGAACTGAGCTTCTTCGCTAAGCTAGGTATTTAGTCTTGTGGCGACGGAGATGTGCTAAACAAAGAGACCTTGTTGTGTTTAGCCCTTAGCCGCCTTCACCCTACCGTCTCGTTTTAAAATCCCATTCCTCCTCTTTGTCTTTGTAGGTCGACGAACGGTGTGGTGGCGGACTCCTGGGGCACCAAGCTAGCTGCAGGCGGCGGAGCATAGATGGAGGGCGACAGCGGACGGGAATTTGTTGGTGTTGCACCGATTGTTCCAGAAATTTTTTGGATGTAGACTATGTATGGGCCCCAACGTCAGAGACACGCTATTCCCAGCGTGCTCCTTATTTGCCACGCACAAACTTAACCAGGGATGCTGCCACTAGGCTTGTATGAGTAAGACGATCATGTTTTGATGTAGAATGGTCTGTCAACAGCTTGTCTCACTGGAACAGCATCGGCATGAGCAGTGGCGGAGACAAGCCTAGGGCAACTAGGGCTATAGCCCTAGGCTTAGTACCAAGGTCCCTTGTAATTTCTTTCTACAAAGTACTCAAAATTTCAAGAATTGTAGTTCAAGCTTGCTCAGCCCTAGGCGTAACTGGCTGCTAGCTTCGCCACTGGGCATGAGTAGTGATATGTCCTGTTGATTTATTTTGTTGTTGTTTCCGTCCTTCTCCCTCCGTTTTTAAATATAAACCTTTTCAGACATTTCAATACTGAAAATGTTGTTTGGTGGCCGAGCTACCTGAAAGCCGTTATCATAGTCATCCGTTTATACCGTGGTCAGTAGCAGGCACGTATTTCTCTATTGTATTTCAGTGAGGAGCCTTTTAAACGCGCCCGTATCTGTTCACTGTTAAACAGTTGTATCCCATGGAGATGAGGAGGTCAAGCAGGGGAGCTCCTATTGGGCGCTATAGGCGCCCGTTGGAGAAGTGGCGCCTACAGCGACCAGTAGCGGGCCGCGACCCATTAAAAAATTCGCACCATCGCTCCCTTCGGGTTCGCTTTCGCTTGCCTCATTGGATTTTCTTGTCGGCTGTGTTGCGCTGCTAGTTCAGAAAAAACACCGGCCTCCAGTTTTTTTACAATTTTGAATATGTCCGTGAAAATAAAAAGAGTTCATAGATTTATTTTAAAAAATGGAAAAAATTTCATTGATTTTAATAATAAAAATAATAAAAAAGTTCATCAATTTTTAAAAAGTTCACCCGATTTAAAAAAATTCATCGGATTGGAAAAAAATTCATAGGATTTGAAAAAAGTTCATTGATTTTTTTAAAAAGTTCACAAAATGGTAAAAAAAATCATTGATTTCAGAAAAAATACTGAATTAGAAAAAAGTTAATTGAAATTGAAAAAAGTTCATCTATTTAAAAAAGGTTCACGGGTTTTTTTTAAAAAACATGCATTAAAAAACGAGTAAGGATGAGAAAAAAGGAAAAAGAAAAAATATGGAGAAGAAACTAAACTGAAGAAAGAACTAAAAGAAGAAAAAAAATGAAGTACTTGTACACCGATGGGGTGATCGCCTGATGGCTGGAGTTAACGGCTCGTAACGAAGAGGTCGGGAGTTCGATTCCTTTGCGAAATGCACTGTAATGGACGCATGAAGTGCCGAATAGGATTCGCCTTCAAGCAGCGTGGGAACATGTGCCGTCACAATTCCGTTATGTTGCATGGATCGGACTAGAAAGCAGAACATGAGCTTGACTGGATCGTCATGCTCCCATCTGAACCAGCTAGCCGGTTGGTCGATCGTTGGGGTTCCTCAAAAGAAGAACTCCATCCCATCAATTGCGATCGCACTTATGTTTAGTTTGATGATAGAGGTCGAACCAAGCCAATAAATACAAAGTGGTATTTTTTTTTTTTTGCTGATGGGCTAACCGATTGTTCCACATGGTACAAATTTCAAAGTAGCCCACGAGGCACATCATGTTTTCTCAATCATCGAGCACAACAGAGGCCCACGTACAAAGAAGGCACAGCAGCCAACGAAACCTATGTTTGTCTGTTACTGAAAAAAAAAACACTATGTTTGCCTCAAAATCTATATCTATATTTATACCTATTATTAAAGGGAATAGATATTTTTAGTTTGATTTAGTCCTTTTCGTTTGACTCATACACAGGCTAAGCCATCTGGGCCGAAATCACTAATTAAGGAGTACTCGTTGCAAAGAACACTCCACTTTCCCAGGTCGCGACAAATGGCGCACATGCAGCGCGCCACTTGTCGCAACCTGAAAGTTTTCCTTTTTTTCGTAGATCCGTTTATTCAAAACGTTTTATCTTTAAAACCGTGCGTGAAATCTCGAACCGTTTTCACTATTGGATTTCTCGCGTCGAGATCTTCAAAACTAGATCTCATATTGATAAGTTTTGACGAACTTTTTTTTCACCAAAAAACCCGGAAGAAAAAACCGGGTTAAAAAGCCGAAACCGGGAGCACGGTTTTTCCCTTCCCGAAAGAGGCACGCCCGTGCCTCTCGCGAAATCACGACCGTGCCTCTCATGGAAGCAAAACCGTGACTCTCGTGGAAGAAAAAAACAGAAACGTGTTTTTTTTTCGTTTCTGAAAGGCATGGTCATGACTTTCGCGAAAGCACAACCGTGCCTCTCGCGAAAGCAAAACCGTGACTCTCATGAAAGAAAAAAATAGAAAACACGTATTTTTTTCCCTTTCTGAGAGGCACAGTCGTGACTCTCGCGAAAGCACAACCGTGCCTCTCGCGGAAGCAAAATCGTGACTCTCGCGAAAGAAAAACAATAGAAAACGTGTTTTGTTTTTCCCTTTTCGAGAGGCACGGCCGTGACTCTCGCGAAAGCACAACCGTGCCTCTAGCGGAAGCAAAACCGTGACTCTCGCGAAAGAAAGAAAAAACAGAAAACGCTTTTTGTTTTTCCCTTTCCGAGAGGCACGGTGTAACTCTCGCGAAAGCACAATCGTGCCTCTCGCGGAAGCAAAATCGTGACTCTCGCGAAAGAAAAAAGAACACATTTTTTCCGTTTCCGAAAGGCACGATCGTGACTCTCGCTAAAGCACAACCGTGCCTCTCACGGGAAAAACCGTGACTTTCGCGAAAGAAAAGAAAAAGAAAATGTGTTTTTTCGCGCAAAAAGAATTTCGATTTTTTTTATCGAAAAGCTAAGGAAGACCGGGGGAAAACCAAAACGTCGAAAAAAACCAAAAAAACATTTAAAAAGCTGAAAACGCGTGCGAAAAAATAAAAAAAATAAAATCCGGAGAGAGCGTCCAGAGCGCAACACGTGGCGAAT
The DNA here is from genome assembly GCF_018294505.1 of Triticum aestivum. Lineage (NCBI taxonomy): Eukaryota > Viridiplantae > Streptophyta > Magnoliopsida > Poales > Poaceae > Triticum > Triticum aestivum. The sequence continues at coordinate 639,156,134 of NC_057812.1, forward strand.
GGCTGAGAGCGCGCCAAGTGGCGCTGATCGTTGCGAGGCTCCCGAAGGAGCGCTCCTTAACTAGTTGCTCCCCACCTGGGCCAGGTACTTATATGTTGTTGGGCCTTTTATGGGCTTTCATAGAGACCGCGAAAAATAATTGGGTCAAAATAAATCAACATTGTTGGAATTGAACACAGGACCTCTTGTCTGGATCTTCGATATAACAACCAACAACCTATGCGCCATTCATATTTACTAATCCCAACTCACACTAAATATATGAGTGGCAGTCCTCATGTTGAGGGCGAGCTAATTAAGCGAATGAGCTAATTAAAAGAAGAATTGTGGACTTAAATAAAATATTTAAGCAGATGTGGCTAATTAAAGAAAGAATTGTGGGTAAAATGGTGGAATAATTAAAACAAAGACTGTGGTCTTAATAAATAGAATATTCAAATAGATGAGGCTAATTAAATGAAGGACTTGAGGTAAAAATGTAGGATAAAAGGAAGGATTAGTAGGTTTCAATGTGTTGGGGCTGCTAAATTAGAAAAGGAAGGATTTGACTCCCGACTAAAACGAGTGAGGACGTCATCATAATTAAAGAAATGTTTATACTTAAATGAAATCAGTGAGAGATTATGCCCGGCAAAGAAAGTATGAACATGGCTAAATTGCATCATATTTTTTTATGTTCATTTTGTAGAAGGATGTTGGGTTGCAGCATGTTCTTCATAGTGAATCCGGTGCTGTGGGACATTATGCTTGCACAAAACATCAATTTTTCCCGTTGCAATGCACGGGCATATGTGCTAGTAAATAAAAAAGGCAACAGAACCTATGTACACATCACAGCCTCAAAACGGTTGGACGAGATTACGAGAGCCAAATAGCTCGTCCTCCAAAACGGACATAAAGTTTCTTAGCCCGAGCTCATATGAGCTCGTGAACAATAAAATTGAAAGAAAAAGAGAAAAACATTTTTAAAAATTCTGAACTTTTTAGTCAGAAACATTGATAAAAGTTTCAACGCTTGCAAATTTTTATCGTGAAATGGCATTTCTAGAAGGCGGGGCGGCTGGAGGACCTGAATCTTGGCGTCGTGCGTGGGGAGGAGGACCACGACCCTCGGGCCTGCCATCGCCTTTGAGATCCGTGACGAGCGGCGGCGGGAGGCAGTCGGCGTCGTGCTTGTAACGTCGTCCGAGAGGTGGTACCACGCCTCGTGGAAGGATAGGTCGCCCTCGTGCTGCTCGGCCGGCCCTTGCAGTCAGAAGAATGGCTCATCTAGGAGGATCGCGGCCGGAACTGAAGGAGAATCAAGGAGATGAGTGGGCTGACTTGGAACGAGAAGAAGACGGCGAATGCGGCGAGGAGGAGGATGCCCAGGTCGCGCTTCCACATCTTCGCTTGCACTACTGCTTCACTAGACGGACGAACCCATGGGCCGTTGTCATCGCCATCTAGCTCATTAGATACCCTCAGGAAGTCAAGATTGTCTAAAAAAAAGATACCCTCAGGAAAATAAATGTAAAATGAAATAAACTGAAAAATGTGAAATGAAAATCCATCAAAAAATGTAAAAATAAAGGAGCAATTATATACTCCTTCCGTTCCTAAATATAAGACCTTTTAAAGATTTCAATATGGACTACATAAAGAGCAAAATGAGTGTAATCTACACTCTAAAATATGTCTATATACATCCATATGTAGTCCGTATTGAAATCTCTAAAATGGCTTATGTTTAGAAACAGAGGGAGTATGTGCAAGTTGCTTGAGTTTATGTGTGCGAAATGAAGTTGCCCCTTTCATCTCACATACAAAACTACTAGAGTAAAATTACACATTGGTCAGCCATCGGTGTCATACAAATTGAATCTTAGTATGATGATCTCATATCTCGCTCCATTTCGGCTTTCAAAGTCCTGTGCACTTTCCATGTCTCTTCATTCCTCACAAATTTATGTGTTTTATTTTCTGTGCACTATCATGATATGAGATGCCAAATTATTGTGTTTGATGGACTCACATAAATCATAAGTTTCTTTGTTATAAATTTTCACATGTCTTTTATTTTTATATCTATGCAATTCAAGTAAGCCTTTTTGTGGAATTTTGATGCGTCAAGTTATATGAAAATTTTGCGGAACTCATGGTTTGCGAATTCGTTTCGAGGTTGTTATTTCAAGTAATCGGGGCAGCACAAGAAGTGTAAATCACATCTTTAGACTTTTTAAATTGCACTTTGCAGTGAAACTACTTAATCGTCTGACTGGAATTAGGCAAAAAACACATTTGAACTAAACCATGCACATTTTACTTACAATATCACAACTCAACATTAAAAAGGAAACTATTAGACACACCACACAAGAGCCACAATTAATCCAACCACGTCTGTTTATTGAAAAACCTTTGAGCGGAAGGAATGTCGCAGTGCATCATGAGAGAGGACTGAAGTCTGAAGGACCCGCATTGAATGGTGTAATGCCAACCTTCACTTCATCATTGTCCATGTACGATTTTGTTTACGTGACTGCAGGAGAAGACCGGTTTCTCTTTTTCGACCTGAAGGAACTACAAGATAAAGCTCATGGATTACAATCGACCTTTCCACAAGAGGGGAAAAGCAGCCTTTTGGTTTCAACCACAACCATTCTAAGTGCAATTTAATATACAAGAGAATTTTCAATCCTCATGGGGATGGTGATTTCATAGCATGTCATTTTTGAAAAAATGGGCCATTTATATGTGAAGAGTGCGTACAACCTGACGTTAAACCTTAAGGATTGAAAAAAAATTAGGGTAGTCGAGTACCTCTATTAATGGAGAAAGGAGGTTCTGGAATACCATTGAAGGCCAACATCCAACAAAAAGATTAGAATTTTTGGATGGCGTGAAGCGACTAATACAACCTGGCGCTTTAGGTTGATAGAGTTTTACATCATCATGCTACCACCCATCCTTGCTTTATTTCTGGGGTGGAGGATGAGAGTACTTATCATGCTCTTGTGACTTGTCCTAAGCCTTGTGTGTTGCGTCTGGCGTCAAGGGACGTAGGAAATTTTCGGGAAGAGATTTTTACGTTTTCGGGCCTAGACTGATTGCCTATTTTATTAGACCAATTGAGCTCAACTCAACAGGAGCATATCCTCTTTGTTGATCTTGGCATGTGAGGAATGATTTGATTTTTGGAAGAGGAAAAGAATCTATCAATAGCTCTGCTATTTTTGTGGATAGTTACCGGTCTTTCTTTACATCCTATCAGGCTAATGCCGAGGTGGCCTCCAATAACAAAGGAAAGGAGGTGGTGGCTGGGTTTACATCTATTACTACTGCTTTGGGGAATCAATTGGTGTGGCGGCCGCCCCCTTCTAACCATATCAATATCAATGTTGACATTAGTTTTGTGGAGAGCATAAGTGCAGCAAGTATTGGTGTGGTGGCTAGAAACTCTTCTAGAGATGCATCTCATCTTGGGACTTTATTGGGTTGTGTTTCGATGAGAAAGAAGCGGAGCTTCGGGCATGCCTGGCTGACGATACTTCTCTTCACACGGCTATTATTTTGAAAATCGATGCACACTCTTGTGGTTTCTTTCCTTGCAAATGAAAGTCCTGATAAATCCATGCTCATTGATCTAAAGAAGGAATAGCTTGGCACCATCAAGCTTCTCGATAGTTTTATGATGTCTAAAATCATTAGGCAGACCAATATGATGACACATGAAATTGCTCGATTTAATTTTGATAATAGATTTGACGGTCTACTTCTTAATAGTTTTCCGCCATGCGCTGCATTTTCTGTAACGAAGGTCTGTAATAATGTTTTAATTAATTATTAATATGCGGGGAGTTATTTTATAAAATACTCTCTTCGTTTCTTTTTAGTCTGCATATAAGGTTTGGTCAAAGTCAAGCTTTCTAAAGTTTGACTAACTTTATATTAATAAATATAAACATTGACAATATGAATCAACATTACCAGATGCATCATGAAATGTATTTTCATACTATATAGTTTTAATATTGTAGATGTCATATATTTTTATATAAATTTGGTCAAACTTTATGTAGTTTGACTTTGACCAAATATTATATGCGGAGTAAAAAGAAACGGATGAAGTACATATGCGAGAGAAGGCACGCAACAATTGCACTGATTGCATGCACGTATCGTATCGTTTCCTAATTAACTACTGACTACAGTAAGTACAAGAACATAGAGGGAGTACTCGTACAATTAAGCACTATAATCCACCTATACATGCAGATATACTCGGTGTGCGGATTTGTTCATCCGATGGTGGTGGCGCACTGACAGTCCTGCACGACGACGGCCCTGGGCTGCGACGGCGAGATGGCGGCGGTGACGCACTCGGCAGCGAGGGTGCGGCTGCTGGACACCCAGACGGCCACCTTCCACCGAAGCCGCCCCTCCAGGCGCAGCGTCAGCAGCGTCGGCGACCGCCCGCCCGCCGTCGTTTCCTCCGCCGCCGAGGACGAGGAGAGCGCGGCGGAGAGCACGATGTCGCCCTGGGCCTGCTGGAACGGCGGGATCGGCGCGGCGGCGGCGAGCTCGAGTCCCGCGTAGGACGCGCGCGCCCGGAGGCCGTCATAGAGCGCGAGGGCGTGCGCGTTGGGGTTGTGAGCGACGAGGGCCGCGTCGAGCAGCACGGTGCCCATGCCCCCGGTGGCGTTCGTGGAGGCGGTGGCGGACAGCAGCCTGAACCGCGGGCTGGAAGGAAGGAGGGTGAGCCAGAGTATGATGGCCATGGCCAGCAGCAACGCCACCGCTGACGCCGCCACGATCAGCAGCCGGCGCCGGCGCCTGCCGGAGTGGTGGCGCCTGGCCGCCACGCAGTCCCTCGGGGAGCGGTCGGGATCATCGGTGATGAGGGACATGGAGATGGCCGGAGCGCACGGCAGGCTGAGCTACCTATAGCTAGCTAGTGCAAGAAAGCGCGAGAGAACAGAGGAACAGTGTGTGCGAGAGAGAGCTGAGCTAAGGTCTGTGGGTGAGTGATACTATCAGCAAGGTTACATATATATACCATACGGAGCATCAATCATACGTCCATGTTTTCTCTGGTAGTTAGTAAAGTAGTAGTTGATACAACCACCATAATATGAAACTTCGTTACTAAGAATACACACATACTCCCTCCGTGAACTAATATAAGAGCGTTTAGATCACTACTTTAGTAATCTAAACGCTCTTATATTAATTTACAGAGGGAGTATGTTTTAGTTACATTAATCATTACATACTCCCTCCGGTCTTTTTTAGTTTGCATATAAGATTTGACTGAAGTCAAGCCTTATAAAGTTTGACCAATTTTGTAGAAAAAAGTGCCAACATTCACAATCTGAAATCAATACCACTAGATGTGTCATGACTTAAAGTTTCATATTATATAACTTTAGCATGGTAGATGTTGATATTTTTTCATATAAATACGGTCAAACTTTGTGAAGTTTGACTTCAGAGAATTCTAATATGCAGAGTAAAATGGACCGAAGGGAGTACAAGGGTTTGAACTTAGGATGAAGTCAGGCGTATGGTTGTTTGTTTGCTGCTACTCCCTCCGTTCGGAATTACTTGTCTCGAATATGGATGTATGTAGAACTAAAATACGTCTAGATACATCCATTCCTACGACAAGTAATTCTGAACGGAGGGGGTACATTTAAAAATAATAAAAAGGCAAAAGATTTATCACTTCCATTGATTAAGAAGAAGGTTTAGAGGTCTAAGCGGAAGTTTGAATTATAAAGCATAATTCTCGCGGCATTACATTACGTAAATATTTGGCCCCCGCAAGGCACCACAATGAAGTCGCCTCTTTCATTCTAGCAACTATAACAAGGGTGGTCTAGTATCACTGTGACTTTTCTCCAAGCATCCTCCAGCCCCCCCCCCCCCCCCCTCCCTCGGCGGGTAGACCAAACTCTCACCTCCAAACTTTGTTGGCGAGCCCGTGGATTGGCCTTCCTTCTGCCACTCTGGTGGCTGGTGGTGGAGAGAGGAATCCCTGTATCTTCGCTCCGGCTAGTAGTTCGGGTTAGGGGTTTTAGTCATTGCAGATGCGGTGCTCGGGTGGATGGAGGTTTTTATTCTTCCAGATTGTCTTCTGGACTCCAATCCTTCTTGAATTCATCCATCTGGGTGTAGTCGACGAAGCTCCAACGTATATTCTTGCCGCTTTCTTGGGGTGGCAAGGTTAGGGTTTCTCGTCATGCATGCGTGATGATGAAATTTGATGTCAATTGCTTCGGATCTATTTAATTGGTCAACAGAAGGGTGTTGGTCCTTAGGGGCACGTGCACAAAGACTTCCCGATTATCATCAATAAGATTAAGCCTGCTCCGGTAGGGGAGCGACAACAGCATCACGTTGGTGGTAGTGGTCGTTTTGTGATCTAGAGACCTCGATGTAATTTTTATTATGTTTGAGGTGTTTTCTTTTCTTCTAATGAACTTCTACAATAGATCTGAATCTTCTTCAGAAAAAAACAGAACTTCAACGGGCACCGCGGTGTTGCGAAGACACGTGCGTTCTTCCCTTTTCAGATTTCTCACGAGATAACCAACATAAGAGAAACCAGCACCTTTCGCGATTACATCTTTTTGGATACATTAAGGCTTCGCCACTCCTTCACGGAATCCACACCGCTCTCCAATCTAAAGGATGCACATCATGCAGACCAAGCTAGGACTTAGTGCCTGTTCGGCAATCCACCAACTTCTGAAAATCCAAGGATCTGCGGAGCGAGGAATTAGCTGCTCCCTGATTTTCAACTACAGCCCCGGCTGCTCCGGAGCGGAGTTGTGGAGTGAGAGTGACTCCGAACAGGGCCTTAATCATCCCCAAACTCTGCTGCTACATCAACCACATCTTGTTTTCTTCTCCTTTCTTCTTGTGAAGAGAAGAGAAGAAGAAAAGCACCTGCGTCCGTCTGCCCCTGATGGAGATGGTCAGATGGAAGATGACTGGCACTGGCTTAGCCATCGCAAGATGCTAAAGTTGCCAAGGAAGTTGTTTTGGTGAATCAGCCAGCAGTTTTAATTAGATCAGACAAGCACGTCTTCACCTGGACTAAGGTAATTACGAAATCTGGCAATCGTCATGTAAAGCTAGTACGTAGAAAGGAAGAATGGAAGCAACCCCCACCTATTCTTCTTTTCTTTCCGCAAAGCAGCAACAACAACTGGCTAGCGCTGGTAGATGGATCGAGTAGCTCTGCCGGAGGTGGAATCTTGTTGTTAATTTGGGTGTGAAGCGTGAGTAAACTGCCATCAAGAAAAAAGAGGTTCACGCATATACTACCAAAGAGGATTCTCGAACATTCAAGTCCATCCTCAGCGCAGCAACCCCACTCAAATTACTCCTCTTATCACATCAATCAATCATCATAAGATCGATGAGACAGAGTATCTTTCTTCTTCTTTATTTTCTTGCAAACACCGAGTGTAACTCACTGGGGTCGCAGAACTTCATGGTTGGATCGCTCACAATCAACGCCTCGCTATAAGAATTATATCGAGCACACTCACACAAGCAGACAGAAACATTTCATTGATTTATTGCACCGTATCAAAGTGATACAACCGCAAATAGCTTCAACACCCGGTCTCTCTATATCATAAGCACATCAAAGTCCTGATAAGATAATAATCATAACGAGAACAAATTAAAGCATGCCGGACGGGACAAAGTTACAATGGCGCGTGGCGTAACGAGAACAAGGGACATCAAAATCATGATTTCTATTGCCTAAAAAAATCATGACTGGTAGCCCGTAAGCTGTACATCGGATGTTACTGTTGAGTATATTGTAACGTGTATATTTGTGTGTAGGGTCCACCTGCTGTTTTCTTGTATAGTTGAGGTTGTGGCCCACCTCTGTACTTATATATACGTGACTGCTGCACCGATCAATACATCGAGATTGCACAGCCCATAACTTGTCCTTCTACATGGTATCTAACGCAACACAATCCTAAACCCTAAAGCCGCCGCCGCCGCCACCGCCGCTACTCCCCGCCGCCGCCACCAGCCGCCGCCGCCGCCACCTCCCTCCCGGTCGCCGTCGCCGCTACTGGTCGCCGCCGCCTCTCCCCACCACCTCCCACGCCGCTGCCGCCGCCTCTTCCCGAGGCCGCCGCTGCCGCTTCTCCCGCTTCCGCCCGCGCCCTCCCTCTCCCGCACCCTTCCCTCCCACCCGCGCCGCCCCCTTCCACCCGCACCGCACCCGCTCCACCCCACCTGCCACCTACGCCGCCGCACCTCCCAGCCCGCGCCGCAACCCGCCCCGCGGGTCCCAAACCCTAACCTTTGCCATGAGCTCCTCCTCGTCCACCGTCTCCAACCCGTTCGCCGGTCCCGATGTCACTCTCGTCGGCGACCTCAACATCCATGAGCGTGTTCCGGTCAAGCTTGATCACACCACCGCGTCCTACTCCGCCTGGAAGCGGTATTTTTCGCTTGTGTTCCGTGAGTACCTCCTGCACGGCCACGTGGACGGCACCGTGGACTCGGCGCTCATGATCAACGACGAGGAGTGGATGATCCTCGACGCCACCATCATCCGCTGGTTCTACCTCACCATCTCCAGCGACCTCTTCCACACCGTGGTGGACGACGAGGATGACGCCCATGCGGTCTGGACCAAGCTCAACGGCCTCTTCACCGACAACCGGCCGCAGCGCAAGGTCCTGCTCTATGGTGAGTTTTACGGGTGCCAGCAACTTGACTCATCCATCGATGATTTTTGCATGCGCCTCAAAAAGCTCGCCGATGAGCTCCGTGATCTCGGGGAAAAGATCGGCGACGAGCTCCTCATCAGCACCCTCTCCGGCGGCCTCAACGAGGACTTCGGGAACGCCGCCTCCAACCTCACCCTCATCCTGGAGCCCACCTTCACTAAGGTGGTCGCGTACCTCAAGTTGGAGGAGCGCCGAATGCGGGTGGCGTGGACTCGCGCGACCCACACCGCCCTCGTCGCCGGCACCGGCGGGGGTTCTGCCCCGCCACCACAGCGCCCGACGCAGCCACAGCCGGCGGCGCCTGCCTTCCCGCCCGGTTTCCCGCCCGCCCCGCCCGCCCCCTTCCTGCCGCCCCAGCCGGCGGCCAATGGGGGGGTCGTCGCGGCGGCCGTCGTGGTGGCCGCAAGCAGGGGGCGCAGGCGCTCAGGGAGGAGCACCCCGCCCACCGCAGCAGGCTTATCAGCCGGCCCCGTGGTACGCCGGCCAGAACCCATGGACCGGCGTTGTGCACGCCTACTCCATGCCGGTTCCTTAGGCCCCCGCCCCGGGACTTCTCGGCGCCCGGCCACAGCCACATCAGGCGTTCTATGTCGCGTCGCCGCCCTACGCGGCGCCCTACGGCCAGCAGACACAGCCAGGTGGGCCGCAGCCGCTGCTGCCCTTGACGATCGCGCCACCTCTCCCGCCGGCACCGTGGGACCCGGCCCTTCTGGCGGCTCTTCACACCGCTCCCTCCCCGTCCAGCTACACCGGCGGTGGCAACTGGTACATGGACACCGGAGCCACCGCCCACATGGCGGCCTATCCCGGTAACCTCCACACCTCCTATCCTGTCCATACTTCCAACCGCATCACCGTCAGTGACGGCTCCTCTCTCCCTATCACCCATATAGGTCACGCATATTTTCCGTCTAACTCCACTCCAATATCCATGTTTAATGTCCTAATTTCTCCTGAACTTATCAAAAATCTTGTTTCTGTTCGTTCTCTTACACGTGAAAATCCGGTTACCGTTGAATTTGACACATGTGGTTTTTCTGTTAAGGACGCTCGCACGCGGATGGTGCTCCACCGATGTGACAGCCCCGACGAGCTCTACCCGGTTCACTCCGCCACCTCCACCACTTCCGCCGCCCCTGTCGCTCTCGCCACCGGAGTGGATCTTTGGCATGCTCGCTTGGGTCATCCTAATCCTGCCACCCTTCGCACACTCTTCGGAGTTTTTCTTTCACGTGTAATAAAAACGAGGATCACTCGTGTCATGCATGTCGCCTCGGCAAACATGCTCGTCTTCCGTTCAGGGCTTCTTCTTTTGTTGCATCGTACCCGTTTGAGTTAATTCATAGTGATGTTTGGACCTCTCCTGTTGCTAGTAATACGGGCTTTCTTTATTATCTTGTCATACTTGATGATTTTTCGCATTATGTATGGACCTTCCCGTTGCGCCGCAAGTCGGATGTTATATCCACTCTCGCCACGTTCTACTCCTATGTCCTCACGCAGTTTGGTCATCCCATTCTCGCGTTGCTACACACAACGGGAAGGAGTTTGACAACCTCGCTGTTCGTAATCTTCTTACCACACATGGCATGATTTTTCGTCTCACTTGCACGTACACCTCGCAGCAGAACGGTCGCGCTGAGTGCATCCTTCGCACTCTCAATGACTGCGTTAGGACTCTTCTCTTTCATGCCAATGTGCCTCCGCGCTTTTGGCCTGACGCTCTCGCCACCGCTTCCCTTCTCATCAACATCCGCCCATGTCGTACTCGCAGGAACTTTACACCTCATCATCTTCTCTTCGGTGCACCCCCCTCTTATGATGGGCTTCACATCTTCGGCTGCCTCTGCTACCCTAGCATCGCCGCTACTGCGCCTCATAAGCTTGCACCCCGCTCCATCGCCTGCATCTTTCTCGGCTACCCACCTAACACTAAGGGCTACCGCTGCTATGATCCCGTCTCCCATCGTGTTTTCACCTCCCGACATGTTTACTTTGATGAGATGGTGTTTCCGTTTCAGCAGCAAGTACCTCTTGTCGTCTCGTCACCGCCGGCCACCGGCGGCTCTTCGACGACTTCGTCAGGTGGCCGGTCTCGTTCGGCCCGTGGACCGCCTCCGGGCTTTGGCGGTCCTCGCGCCCTCATGCCGGCGCCCGCCCCCTCGGCCGACCCTGCCGACGCAGCTGGCGCCTCTCCTTCACCCGTCGCCCCCGACTCGGGCGCCGCGGGGTCGGGCACCGCTGGCTCGGTCGCTTCTTCGCCGGTCCTGACGCCGGCCCCCTCGCCGGTTCCGACGCCGGCCACCACGCCGACTTCCTCGCTGGCCCCGACGCCGGCCACCACGCCGGCTTCCTCACCGGCCTCGACGCCGGCCACCTTGCCGACCCCCATGCCGGCCTCCTCGCCGGCTCCGACGCCGGCCGCCTCGCCGGTGGCTCCGATGGCGCCGCCTGGCCCAGTTACCCGGGCTCGTGCCGGCGTTCATCGTCCGAGCCTCCGGTACTCGAGCGACGAGTATGTCCTTGCAGCCTCCACCGCGGCGCCGTCGCCTCTTACCGCGTCCGCTCGCGCCGTCCTCCGTGATCCTCACTGGCTTGCGATGATGCAGGAAGAGTTCGATGCTCTTCAACGGAACCGCACCTGGACACTGGTTCCCCGGCCTCCTCGCGCCAACATCATCACCGGCAAGTGGGTCTTTCGCCATAAGACTCGCTCGGATGGTACTCTCGAGCGCTACAAGGCTCGCTGGGTGGTCCGTGGTTTCCGCCAGCGCGCCGGAGTGGACTTCACTGAGACGTTTGCCCCGGTTGTCAAACCGGGCACGATCCGCACCGTCCTCCAGCTCGCCATCTCCCGCGGCTGGCCCGTTCACCAGATGGATGTCTCCAACGCCTTTCTCCACGGCCATCTTGAGGAGCAGGTGTATTGTGAGCAACCCACCGGTTTCATCGACGCCTCACTTCCTGGCCATGTGTGTTTGTTGTCCCGCTCTCTTTACGGGCTCAAGCAAGCACCCCGCGCCTGGTACCAGCGGATCGCCGGGTTTCTTCAAACACTGGGCTTCAGCGTTACTCGCTCGGACGCCTCACTGTTTGTCTATCGCCACGGTGACACGACTGCATACTTGCTTCTCTATGTCGATGACATCATCCTGACGGCCTCCTCCGCAGCTCTTCTTCAGCAGATTACTCTCCGGCTGCGTGACGAGTTTGCCATTAAGGACTTGGGTGCTCTACATTATTTCCTTGGCATTGAGGTCGTTCGGCGTCCGGGTGGTTTCTTTCTTCATCAGCAGAAGTATGCACATGAGCTTCTTGAGCGTGCTGGCATGCTCAACTGTCACCCTGTTGCTACTCCCATTGACACGAAGGCCAAGGTTTCTGCTCTTGAGGGCTCGCCTGCGTCGGATGCTCCTTTCTACCGGTCTATCGTCGGCGCTCTTCAGTACTTGACTCTCACCAGACCAGATCTTCAGTATGTTGTTCAGCAGGTGTGTCTCCACATGCACGCTCCCCGTGACTCCCGTTGGACTCTCGTGAAGCGGATCCTTCGTTACATCCACGGCACGATGACCCTCGGGTTGACACTCACGGCGTCTACTTCTCTGGAGATGGTGGCCTACTCCGATGCAGAGTGGCTTGGCTGCCCCGATACTCGTCGGTCCACCTCTGGCTACTGCGTCTACCTCGGTCCTTCACTCATCTCGTGGTCGTCCAAGCGACAACCCACGGTTTCGCGCTCCAGCGCGGAGGCTGAGTACCGAGTTGTGGCCAATGCTGTTGCCGAGTGCACCTGGCTACGACAGTTACTTCAGGAGCTGCATCACGACGTCTCCCAGGCTACGGTTGTCTACTGCGACAACGTTTCTGCGGTGTACCTCTCCGCCAACCCCGTTCATCATCGCCGGACTAAACACATTGAGCTGGACATCCACTTTGTGCGCGAGCAGGTGGCTCTTGGCCGTATACGGGTTCTTCATGTGCCGACTGCACAACATTTCGTCGATGTGATGACGAAGGGACTGCCGACTTCTACCTTCGAGGAGTTCCGTTCCAGTCTTTGTGTCACTGGCACCGCTTCGACTGCGCGGGGGGGGGGGGGGGGGTGTTGAGTATATTGTGTACGTGTATATTTGTGTGTAGGGCCCACCTCCTGTTTCTTTGTATAGTTGAGGTTGTGGCCCACCTCTGTACTTATATATACGTGCCTGGTGCACCGATCAATACATCGAGATTGCACAATCCATAACTTGTCCTTCTACAGTTACAGCACGAAGTTGTTCAGAACTTTCTTGACCAGATGCTCCCCGTACACCACCTTGTCGTACTTGGCAACGCCACCCGTTTTCTGCCGGCATAGCTCCGCGGCTCAACCACGGCATCGAAGTTTGACTGTATATGTGCGACATAAGAAAAGAATTTGAGTACAAAAGGCCGCATGCATAGAAATGGTTGGTTTTGCTAACCTAACAAAAAATTATTTTCCTTTTGTTGATGAATAGATAGCTCGTAAAAGAAGGCAACAGATACACGGTAATGAAGGGAGTCGTTGAAAACTCTATGGAGTGTGGGCTGATATATTCCATTAGACCAAACCTAAAACCATATCAGTACGATAGTCAGCAATGAGCATTTTTTCCCACACAGAAGTTGGAGTAGGATCAAGCATGTTTCATGTTTTGGAGGAGACTAACCTCTAGCATGTCACCAATGTTGCACACAAAGGTCCCAGGGACTGGCTTCGCCTGTATCCACTCGCCAGACAGGTTTCTGACCTGACCATAATATATAGCAAAGAATTTTTGAAGGTTTTTTTTCTCTTGATGATAGTGCACGCAGAGGGAACAAACCAAAAAAAAATATGCAAGATGTATATGACAGTGGTGTGTTAATGAAGAGACAAGTACCTCAAGAGCACAAATGTCATCATCTTGGTTAACCAGTGTCAAAAGGCCTACAGTTTAACAAAATGGTGTTACTAATATTTCCTATATAAACTGCAAGACCCTCCACTGATGTTGGGAGGCAACAAAAATGCAGAAAGTATATGATTTTTCAAAGAAGTAAGCAAAGTATACTAGTCCAACTGACCGTAATCCGTGTGAGCTCCACTGAATTAGCCACATAATGCATGAACAGAGAAGAAAAGCAGAGTGAGATTTATCCACCCAAGTGAGCAGAATTTGTGCAGAACATACCAGAAAACATCAATGGTTTATTTATTTATTTTTGCTTACCATCCAGTATCAGTGCGTTGCTCCTGTGGAATACTAGCTGGGGCTGGATACCCAATCAGCCTGAGATACCAGAAGGGATCTCCCGCCGTTCCGCCTTGGAAAGCATCCGACGGCGCACCTAGTGCCAAGGCTATACCTCGCATGATCTTCCTTGAAAGATCTGCAAAGGAAAAAATGGCATGATAAGCATCACTAGTAATGACCACAATCACACAAGAGCAATTGGAGTAGTTAACATGGAGCTGAGTGGGAATTTCTCCCCATCACCCACTTTGACCAATCAAAAAAATAATGAGCTGAGTGGTCATTACTAGTGAAAAAAAATATCAGCCCACGTCGCCGGCCATGCCCGGATCGTCGACCTTCTCCACGAGCGCGCTGATGTCTGAACAATGCGTGCGGAGTGTAGATGAGCAATTACTTACCGGTTGATTCACGGGCTGTTTGATTGACTGGTAGCGTGCCTACGTACCGACGAGCGGGATGGCCTTGAAGTCGGAACCCATGCTGAACGCTGCCGGTGGTGCTGGCCGGCGGCGAGGGGAGAGTGGAATGTAAACGATCGACGCGGCTCCGCGTGCGACCTGCGCTCCTTATTAGCTCCTGTTCTAGCACATGCGTGGTTGGGTAATTCAAATCAGATCGGGGGACGTGGCTCCGGTCCGGAAAGATTCCTTGAATGATCGGCGGACATGTGTACCCAATTCCCTCGGCTATTTAGCATCTGCATCCCTGCTGATCTAACCGTGGATAAATGGAGGGGTGTGAATGTGTGTGATGTCTTTCGTAGAAGATTGCACCCCTCCCCTTCTTGTCTTGATGATATGTGGCGAGAGCAGAACATCCCATTTACTGTTGGATCTGATCGGATAGGCTGGGCACCTGGGCCTAGCAGTAGGTTCTCCACGAAAATCTATGTACAAAATGCTTGAGAGTAATATCGCAGGCTGCGATTAAAGATGGATCTGGAATGCTAAGATGCCTTTCAAGATGAAAATCTTTTTTTGGTAGCTATTTCAGGACGCTGTCTTGACGAGAGATGTCATGACAAATGAAAGTGGCATGGTAACACTATTACACCAGGTGTTCTTTTTGCAACGAGCGTGAGACGTCTCAGCATTTGTTTTTTCTGTGTCTTGTGGCAAGGGTGATATGGCGTTCGGTTGGAGCAGTCTTTGGGACTTTGTTATGCCTGGCAATATTATTATTATTTTTTGGTGCTTTGTGTTTTTACCTAATGGAGCCAGATTCTTCACCTTTGGATTGGCAGCGATCTGTTGGGCCATTTGGAACAGCAGGAATCGGGCCACTTCTGATCGAGTTTAAGCTGTTGAGAATAGCAACTTGTATTATTAGGAGGCCAAAGCCAACATATATACACATACATGAGGATGCCAAAAGGCTACAAGAGAATGTCAAGAGACTAGAATGTGAAAGGCCAAAGGACATCAATACTATAACTCTAACACCCCCCCCCCCCCCTCAAACTCATGGTGGGTCCACAACACTGAGTTTGGAGAGGTGAAATCTATGTTGCGCTCTAGTCTAAGCCTTCGTGAAGAAGTCCGCTAGCTGTAACTCAGAAGGCACATACTAAAGAGCAACAACATGATCCTGCGCAGCAGCACGCACATAAGAAGCATCAACACCAATGTGTTTGGTAAGCTCATACTTCACGGGGTCGCGCGCAATACTGATAGCACCTGTGCTGTCTGATAGGAGGGTGGTAGGTGTAGTAACAGAAACACCAAAATCCTCCAGTAACCATCGTAACCAAGTCACCTCTGCCGTCAGAAGAGCCATAGCTCACAATTCGGCCTCTGCACTCGAACGAGAAACTGCAGTCTGTTTCTTCGTCTTCCAGGAAATGAGAGAACCACCAAGAAAGACACAGTAGGCAGAAAGTGAATGGCGATCCGTAGGATCACTAGCCCACGTAGCATCCGAATAGGCCTGGAGCTGTAACGAGATGGAACGGGGGAAAAAGAGACGATGAGAGATCGTGCCATGAAGATATCGTAGAACACGAAGAAGGTGACTATAGTGAACTGAAGTGGGAGCAGAAACAAACTGACTCAGAATATGGACAGGATAGGAGATATCTGGACGAGTGACAGCAAGATACACAAGACTCCCAACAAGATGGCGATAACGCGTCGGATCAGACAAGGGCTCACCGTCAGAAGCACGAAGATGGACATTGAGCTCCATAGGAGTCTCAGCAGTGCGCTCATCACTAAGAGCCGCACGAGTAAGAAGGTCCTGGATATACTTTTCTTGGGAAATAAAAAAGGCATCAGAGGTGGAGGAAACCTCAATCCCAAGAAAGTAACAAAGAGGACCAAGATCAGACATAAGGAACTGCTCACTGAGACGGGCCTTAACAAAGGCAATGTACTCAGAATCGTCGCCAGTGATGATCATGTCATCAACATATAAAAGAAGAAGAGTGCGACCACGAGCAGAAAGGTGGACAAACAACGCTGGATCATGATCACTGGGTGAAAAACCAGCAGCTGTGACCACAGAGGCAAAACGCTCAAACCAAGCGCGGGGGGCTTGCTTAAGGCCATAGAGAGAGCGACGAAGACAACAAACCTGTTGGGGAACGTAGCAATAATTCAAAATTTTCCTACGTGTCACCAAGATCAATCTATGGAGTCATCTAGCAACGAGGGAGGAGTGAATCTACATACCCTTGTAAATCGCGCGCGGAAGCGTTCAAGAGAACGGGGTTGATGGAGTCGTACTCGTCGTGATCCAAATCACCGATGATCCTAGCGCCGAACGGACGGCACCTCCGCGTTCAACACACGTACGGAGCAGCGACGTCTCCTCCTTCTTGATCCAGCAAGGGGGGAGGAGAGGTTGATGGAGATCCAGCAGCACGACGGCGTGGTGGTGGAAGTAGCGGGATTCCAACAGGGCTTCGCCAAGCGCTGCGGGAGGAGGGAGATGTGTCATGGGAGGGAGAGGGAGGCGCCAGGGCTCAGGTATTGCTGCCCTCCCTTCCCCCCACTATATATAGGGCCAAGGGAGGGGGGCGCAGCCTTGGCCCTTCCTCCAAGGAAGGGTGCAGCCAGGGAGGAGTCCCTCCTCCCCAAGGCACCTCGGAGGTGCCTTCCCCCTTTAGGACTCTTCCTTCTCTCATCTCTTGGCGCATGGGCCTCTTGGGGCTGGTGCCCTTGGCCCATATAGGCCAAGGCGCACCCCCTACGGCCCATGTGGCCCCCCGGGGCAGGTGGCCCCACCCGGTGGACCCCCGGGACCCTTCCGGTGGTCCCGGTACAATACCGGTGACCCCGAAACTTGTCCCGATGGCCGAAACAGCACTTCCTATATATAATTATTTACCTCCGGACCATTCCGGAACTCCTCGTGACGTCCGGGATCTCATCCGGGACTCCGAACAACTTTTGGGTTACCGCATACTAATATCTCTATAACCCTAGCGTCACCGAACCTTAAGTGTGTAGACCCTACGGGTTCGGAAGACATGTAGACATGACCGAGATGACTCTCCGGTCAATAACCAACAGCGGGATCTAGATACCCATGTTGGCTCCCACATGTTCCATGATGATCTCATCGGATGAACCACGATGTCAAGGACTTAATCAATCCCGTATACAATTCCCTTTGTCTAGCGGTACGATACTTGCCCGAGATTCGATTGTCGGTATCCCGATACCTTGTTCAATCTCGTTACCGGCAAGTCTCTTTACTCGTTCCGTAACACATCATCCCGTGATCAACTCCTTGATCACATTGTGCACATTATGATGATGTCCTACCGAGTGGGCCCAGAGATACCTCTCCGTTTACATGGAGTGATAAATCCCAGTCTCGATTCGTGCCAACCCAACAGACACTTTCGGAGATACCCGTAGTGTACCTTTATAGCCACCCAGTTACGTTGTGACGTTTGGCACACCCAAAGCACTCCTACGGTATCCGGGAGTTGCACAATCTCATGGTCTAAGGAAATGATACTTGACATTAGAAAAGCTTTATCATACGAACTACATGATCTTGTGCTAGGCTTAGGATTGGGTCTTTGTCCATCACATAATTCTCCTAATGATGTGATCCCGTTATCAATGACATTCAATGTCCATGGTCAGGAAACCGTAACCATCTATTGATCAACGAGCTAGTCAACTAGAGGCTTACTAGGGACATGGTGTTGTCTATGTATCCACACATGTATCTGAGTTTCCTATCAATACAATTCTAGCATGGATAATAAACGATTATCATGAACAAGGAAATATAATAATAACTAATTTATTATTGCCTCTAGGGCATATTTCCAACAGTCTCCCACTTGCACTAGAGTCAATAATCTAGTTCACATCGATATGTGATTAACACTCAAGGTCACATCCCCATGTGACTAACACCCAAAGAGTTTACTAGAGTCAATAATCTAGTTCACATTACCATGTGATTAACACTTGATGAGTTCTGGGTTTGATCATGTTATGCTTGTGAGAGATGTTATAGTCAACGGGTCTGAATCTTTCAGATCCGTATGTACTTCGCAAATTTCTATGTCATCTTGTACATGCAGCTACTACACTATATTTGGAGCCATTTCAAATAACTGTTCTACTTGGAGCTATTCTAAATTGTTGCTCCATTATACATATCTGGTATCTCTACTCAGAGCTATCCGGATAGGTGTTAAGCTTGCATCGACGTAACCCTTTACGACGAACTCTTTTACCACCTCCATAATCGAGAAAATTCCTTAGTCCACTAGTTACTAAGGATAACTTTGACCGCTGTCCTGTGATCCATTCTTGGATCACTCTTGTACCCCTTGACTAACTCATGTCAAGGCACACTTCAGGTGCGGTACACAGCATAGCATACTGTAGAGATCCTATGATAAAAGCATAGGGGACGACCTTCGTCCTTCCTCTTTCTTCTGCCGTGGTCGAGCTTTAAGTCTTAACTTCATACCTTACAACTCAAGCAAGAACTCCTTCTTCGACTGATCCATCTTGAACACCTTTAAGATCATGTCAAGGTATGTGCTCATTTGAAAGTACCATTAAGAATCTTGATCTATCCTTATAGATCTTGATGCTCAATGTTCAAGTAGCTTAATCAAGGCTTTCCATTGAAAAATACTTTCCAAATGCTTTCCAGAAATTCTACGTCATTTCTGATCAACAATATGTCAACAACATATATTCATCAGAAATTCTATAGTGCTCCCACTCACTTCTTTGGAAATACAAGTTTCTCATAAACTTTGTATACACCCAAAATCTTTGATCATCTCATCAAAGCATACATTCCAACTCCGAGATGCTTACTCCAGTCCTTAGAAGGATTGCTGGAGCTTTGCATACTTATTAGCATCTTTCAGGATTAACAAAACCTTCCGGTTGTATCACATACAACCTTTCCTCAAAAAACGTCGAGGAAACAATGTTTTGACATCCTATCTGCAAGATTTCATAAATAATGCAGTAATCGCTAATATAATTCCAACAGACTCTTAGCATCGCTACGAGTGAGAAAGTCTCATCGTAGTCAACTCCTTGAACTTGTCGGAAAACATCTTAACGACAAGTCGAGCTTTCTTAATGGTGATACTTACCATCATTGTCTGTCTTCCTTTTAAAATCCATATGTACCTAACAGCCTTACGACCATCAAGTAGTTCTTTCAAAGTCTACACTTTGTTTTCATATATGGATCCTCTCTCGGATTATATGGCCTCGAGCCATTTATCGGAATCCGGGCCCACCATCGCTTCTCCATAGCTCGTAGGTTCATTGTTGTCTAGCAACATGGCTTCCAAGACAGGATTACGTACCACTCTGAAGTAGTACGCATCCTTGTCATCCCACGAGGTTTGGTAGTGACTTGATCTGAAGTTTCATGATCACTATCATAAGCTTCCACTTCAATTGGTGTAGGTGCCACAGGAACAACTCCCTGTGCCCTGCCACACACTAGTTGAAGAGACGGTTCATTAACCTCATCAAGTCTCCACCATCCTCCCACTCAATTCTTTCGAGAGAAACTTTTCCTCGAGAAAGGACCCGATTCTAGAAAAAATCCCTTATTGCTTTCGAATCTGAGACAGGAGGTATACCCAACTGTTTTGGGTGTCCTATGAAGATGCATTTATCCGCTTTGGGTTCGAGCTTATCAGCCTGAAACTTTTTCACATAAGCGTCGCAGCCCCAAACTTTTAAGAAATGACAGCTTAGGTTTCTCTAAACCATAGTTCATATGGTGTCATCTCATCGGAATTATGTGGTGCCCTATTTAAAGTGAATGTGGTTGTCTCTAATGCCTAACCCATAAACTTTTGTGGTAATTCGATAAGAGACATCAAGGTATGCATCATATCCAATAGGGTGCAGTTATGATGTTCGGACACACCATCACACTATGGTGTTACAGGTTGTATTAGTTGTGAAACAATTTCCACAATGTCTTAATTCTATGCCAAACTCGTAATTCAGATATTCATCTCTATGATCATATCATAGATCTTTTATCCTCTTGTCACGACGATCTTTCAACTTCACCCTGAAATTACTTGAATCTTTCAATAATTCAGACTCGTGATTCATCAAGTAAATATACGCAACATCTACTCAAATCATCTGTGAAGTAAGAACATAACGATATCCACTACATGCCTCAGCACTCATTGGACTGCACACATCAAAATGTAGCACTTCCAACAAATTGCTTTCTAGTTCCATTTTACTGAAACCGAGGCTTTCAGTCATCTTGCCCATGTGGTATGATTTGCATGTCTCAAGTGATTCAAAATCAAGTGAGTCCAAACGATCCATCTGTATAGAGTTTCTTTATGCATATCTACCAACAAACATGGTTCGCATGTCTCAATCCTTTCAAAAATGATTGAGTCCAAAGATCCATCAACATGGAGCTTCTTCATGCGTTTTATACCAATATGACTTAAGTGGCAGTGCCACAAGTAGGTGGTACTATCATTACCATCCTATATCTTTTGGCATGAACATGTGTATCACTATGATCGAGATTCAATAAACCATTCATTTTAGGCGTAAGACCATTGAAGGTATTATTCAAATAAACAGAGTAACCATTATTCTCCTTAAATGAATAACCGTATTGCGATAGACGTAATCCAATCATGTCTATGCTCAACGCAAACACCAATCTCGATGGTAGAGGGAGCGTACGATATTTGATCATATCAACATTGGAAACACTTCCAACACATATCGTCAGCTCACCTTTAGCTAGTCTCCGTTTATTCCGTAGCTTTTATTTCAAGTTACTAACACTTAGCAACCGAACCGGTATCTAATACCCTGGTGCTACTAGGAGTACTAGTAAAGTACACATCAACACAATGTATATCCAATATACTTCTATCGACCTTACAAGCCTTCTCATCTACCAAGTATCTAGGGTAATTCTGCTCCAGTGGTTGCTCCCCTTATTTTAGAAGCACTTAGTCTCGGGTTTGGGTTCAACTTTGGGTTTCTTCACTAGAGCAGCAGTTAAATTGCCGTTTCATGAAGTATCCCTTCTTGCCCTTGCCCTTCCTGAAACTAGTGGTTTCACTAACCATCAACAATTGATGCTCCTTCTTGATTTCTACTTTCGCGGTGTCAAACATCGCAAATATTTCAAGGATCATCATATCTATCCCTGATATGTTATAGTTCATCACGAAGCTCTAGCAGCTTGGTGGCAATGACTTTGGAGAAACATCACTATCTCATCTGGAAGATCAACTCACACTTGATTCAAATGATTGTTGTACTCAGACAATCTGAGCACAAGCTCAACAATTGAGCTTTTCTCCCTTAGTTTGCAGGCTAAGAAAATCGTCTGAGGTCTTATACCTCTTGACATGGGCACGAGCCTGAAATCCCAATTTCAGCCCTCAAAACATCTCATATGTTTCGCGACGTTTCAAAACGTCTTCGTCGCCTCAATTCTAAACCGTTTAACTGAACTATCACGTAGTTATCAAAATGTGTATGTCAGATGTTCGCAACATCCACAGACGACGTTCGAGGTTCAGCACACTGAGCGGTGCATTAAGGACATAAGCCTTCTATGAAGCAATGAGGATAATCCTCAGTTTACGGACCTAGTCCGCATAATTGCTACTATCAACTTTCAACTAAATTTTCTCTAGGAACATATCTAAACAGTAGAACTATAGCGTGAGCTACGACATAATTTGCGAAGACCTTTTGACTATGTTCAGGATAATTAAGTTCATCTTATGAACTCCCACTCAGATAGACATCCCTCCAGTCATCTAAGTGATTACATGATCCGAGTCAACTAGGCCGTGTTCGATCATCACGTGAGATGGACTAGTCAACATCGGTGAACATCTTCATGTTGATCGTATCTACCATATGACTCATGCTCGACCTTTCGGACTCTTGTGTTCCGAGGCCATGTCTGTACACATGCTAGGCTCGTCAAGTCAACCTAAGTGTTTTGCGTGTGTAAATCTGTCTTACATCCGTTGTATGTGAACGTTAGAATCTATCACACCCGATCATCACGTGGTGCTTCGAAACAACAAATTGTCGCAACGGTGCATAGTTAGGGGGAACACTTTCTTGAAATTTTAATGAGGGATTATCTTATTTACTATCATCGTTCTAAGCAAATAAGATGTATAAACATGATAAACATCACATGCAATCAAATAGTGACATGATATGGCCAATATCACTTTGCTCCTTTTGATCTCCATCTTCGGGGCTCCATGATCATCATCGTCACCGGCATGACACCATGATCTCCATCATTGTGTCTTCATGAAGTTGTCTCGCCAACTATTACTTCTACTACTATGGCTAACGGTTAGCAATAAAGTAAAGCAATTACATGACGTTTATGTTGACACGCAGGTCATAAATAAATTAAGACAACTCCTATGGCTCCTGCCGGTTGTCATACTCATCGACATGCAAGTCGTGATTCCTATTACAAGAACATGATCATCTCATACATCGCATATATCATTCATCACATCCTTTGGCCATATCACATCACATAGCATACCCTGCAAAAAGAAGTTAGACGTCCTCTAATTGTTGTTTGCATGTTTTACGTGGCTGTTATGGGTTTCTAGCAAGAACGTTTCTTACCTACGCAAAAACCACAACGTGATACGCCAATTGCTATTTACCCTTCATAAGGACCCTTTTCATCGAATCCGATCTGACTAAAGTGGGAGAGACAGACACCCGCTAGCCACCTTATGCAACTAGTGCATGTCAGTCGGTGGAACCAGTCTCACGTAAGAGTACGTGTAAGGTCGGTCCGGGCCGCTTCATCCCACAATGCCACCGAATCAAGATTGGACTAGTAACGGTAAGCATATTGAACAAAAATCAATGCCCACAACTACTTTATATTCTACTCGTGCATAGAGACTATGCATAGACCTAGCTCATGATGCCACTGTTGGGGAATGTAGCAATAATTCAAAATTTTCCTACGTGTCACCAAGATCAATCTATGGAGTCATCTAGCAATGAGGGAGGAGTGGATCTACATACCCTTGTAGATCGCGCGCGGAAGCGTTCAAGAGAACGGGGTTGATGGAGTCGTACTCGTCGTGATCCAAATCACCGATGATCCTAGCGCCGAACGGACGGCACCTCCGCGTTCAACACACGTACGGAACAGCGACGTCTCCTCCTTCTTGATCCAGCAAGGGGGGAGGAGAGGTTGATGGAGATCCAGTAGCACGACGGCGTGGTGGTGGAAGTAGCGGGATTCCAACAGGGCTTCGCCAAGCGTTGCGGGAGGAGGGAGATGTGTCATGGGAGGGAGAGGGAGGCGCCAGGGCTCAGGTATTGCTGCCCTTCCTTCCCCCCACTATATATGGGGCCAAGGAAGAGGGGGGCGCAGCCTTGGCCCTTCCTCCAAGGAAGGGTGCAGCCAGGGAGGAGTCCCTCCTCCCCAAGGCACCTCGGAGGTGCCTTCCCCCTTTAGGACTCCTCCTTCTCTCATCTCTTGGCGCATGGGCCTCTTTGGGGCTGGTGCCCTTGGCCCATATAGGCCAAGGCGCACCCCCTACAGCCCATGTGCCCCCCCGGGGCAGGTGGCCCCACCCGGTGGACCCCCGGGACCCTTCCGGTGGTCCCGGTACAATACCGGTGACCCCGAAACTTGTCCCGATGGCCGAAACAGCACTTCCTATATATAATTCTTTACCTCCGGACCATTCCGGAACTCCTCGTGACCTCCGGGATCTCATCCGGGACTCCGAACAACTTTCGGGTTACCGCATACTAATATCTCTATAACCCTAGCGTCACTGAACCTTAAGTGTGTAGACCCTACGGGTTCGGAAGACATGCAGACATGACCGAGATGACTCTCCGGTCAATAACCAACAGCGGGATCTGGATACCCATGTTGGCTCCCACATGTTCCATGATGATCTCATCGGATGAACCACGATGTCAAGGACTTAATCAATCCTGTATACAATTCCCTTTGTCTAGCGGTACGATACTTGCCCGAGATTCGATCATCGGTATCCCGATACCTTGTTCAATCTCGTTACCGGCAAGTCTCTTTACTCGTTTTGTAACACGTCATCCCGTGATCAACTCCTTGATCACATTGTGCACATTATGATGATGTCCTACCGAGTGGGCCCAGAGATACCTCTCCGTTTACACGGAGTGACAAATCCCAGTCTCGATTCGTGCCAACCCAACAGACACTTTCGGAGATACCCGTAGTGTACCTTTATAGCCACCCAGTTACGTTGTGATGTTTGGCACACCCAAAGCACTCCTACGGTATCTGGGAGTTGCACAATCTCATGGTCTAAGGAAATGATACTTGACATTAGAAAAGCTTTAGCATACGAACTACATGATCTTGTGCTAGGCTTAGGATTGGGTCTTTGTCCATCACGTCATTCTCCTAGTGATGTGATCCCGTTATCAATGACATCCAATGTCCATGGTCAGGAAATCGTAACCATCTATTGATCAACGAGCTAGTCAACTAGAGGCTTACTAGGGACATGGTGTTGTCTATGTATCCACACATGTATCTGAGTTTCCTATCAATACAATTCTAGCATGGATAATAAACGATTATCATGAACAAGGAAATATAATAATAACTAATTTATTATTACCTCTAGGGCATATTTCCAACAAAACCATGCCATCAGGAACTAAATACCCAGGTGGTGGCTGCATATAAACCTCCTCACGCAACTCACCATTAAGAAAGGCACTTTTAACATCAAGTTGTGACACAGACCAATGGCGAACAGAGGCCACGGCGAGAAGTGTGCGGACAGTGGTCATATGGGCCACAGGAGCAAATGTCTCATCATAATCACGACCATGCTCCTGCTGAAAGCCACGAGCCACAAGACGAGCTTTATAACGCTCAAGAGAACCATCAGAGCGATTCTTAATCTTATAGACCCACTTACAAGTGATGGGACGAACACGGGGAGGAAGAGAAATCAGATCCCATGTACCGTTGCGCTCAAGAGCGGCAATCTCCTCTGCCATCGCTAACTGCCATTCAGGATGAATAAAAGCATCACGATAAGAGGTAGGCTCAAGTACAACCGAAAGGCCATATTGGCTAGGAGAATAGCGGTCAGGAGGAGGGCAAGGTCGAGCCCGAAGACCATAAGTCGGCTGGGATGAGGAAGACGGTGCATGAGAAGTAGATGGCACGTCACTAGATTCATCTATAACACGTCGACGACGGGTATAATGAAAAGGAAAAGTGGGATGAGAAGGAACCACTGGAGGTGATGGAGATGGAGAAGACATCGGTGATGAAGGAGGAGTGTCATGCAATAAGGAAGGAGAAGAAATGATAGGAGAAGACGGTGTCGGATCTGCAATAGTGGGACGAGAAGGAGGAGTAGGAATATGAGGCATAGAGGGAGGTGTATCAGGAAGCGTGAGAAAAGAGATATCCTCTACTGAAAAGGTCAAAGAGGATGGTCGTGGGTAGAATGGACGAGACTCATCAAAAGTCACATCCCTAGAAATACGCATCCGTCGACCGACGGGATCCCAACACCGATAACCCTTATGCTCATCACTATAGTCCAGAAAAAAACACTCGACAGACTGAACGGTTAGTTTGGTGCGTTCTCGGGGGGGCAAGGAGAACATAACAAACACAACCAAACAATCAAAGAGCGGAATAATCAGGAGAATGATCAGAAAGACGCTCTAGAGGAATACCTCCCTGTAAAGCAGATGAGGGTTGAATGTTTATGAGATATGTGGCAGTGGAGACAGCCTCAGCCCAGAAATGAGGCGGAAGAGAGGCGGCAATCATCATCGCACGAGCTGTCTCAAGAAGGTGACGATGCTTGCGCTCAGCCACACCATTCTGAGCGTGAGCACCGGGATAAGAGAACTGAGCAAGAGTACCCTCCTCGGCAAGAAAACCACGCAACATTTTGGAGATATACTCGCCAGCAGAATCAGCACGAAACACACGAATAGGTGTAGAGAACTGAGTGTTGACCATGGCGGCAAAACGCTTATAAATAGAGAGAACCTCGCTACGAGAAGACATGAAATAAAGCCAAGTGTAGCGAGAGAAATCATCTATAAAAATAATATAGTAGCAATGGCCCCCTTTGGAAGAGAAGGGAGCCGGACCCCACACATCTGAATGTACTAAGTCAAAAGGGCGCTGAGACACCGACTCGCTAGTAGGATAAGGTAACTGAACTTATCTACCAAGCCTACAACCCTGACACTGTAAGGAGACATCTCCTGAGACAGGCCCCAGAAGACCACGACAAACTAAAGACGATAGTCGAGAACCACAAAGATGACCAAGTCGATGATGCCACTGCTGGAAGGAGCTGGTAGCTGAAGCAACGAAGGCAGATGGACTGGCGAGTGTGGTGATAGCGGAAGAAACATTAAGCCAGTCCAACTCCCAAAGCCCCTGAGAATCATGGCGGCGCGGGCCAGCCCCAACCAGAGCCTTCGTGTGGCGATCCTGAATAGTGCAAGAATCAACGTCAAGAATGACACGACAACCAGAATCAGTAAGCTGTCCCACAGAAAATAGGTTCATGGTAAGACGAGGCACATGAGAAACATCTGGAACATAAAAGGAAGATGTGGCAAGAGTGCCTCGACTCGCAACAGGAAGAGGAGTGACATCAGCAGTAAGAACATTAATAGGAAAATCGAGAGATCTACGAGAGGACAAGACAGAAGAATCGGATGACATATGAAATGAAGCTTCAGAATCCAGAACCCATGGGGATGTACCTGACTGTTTAGACTGTGGTCGCTCAGCACTAGAAGCACCAGTCACAGAGCCTGCAGTACCTGTCGAAGAACCTGAAGCAGCAAGTAGACGCTTGAGCTTCACAATATCCTGCTCAGTCAAGGAGACAGTAGACGGCGTCGAGGAAGAAGCATGAGTCCCAGAAGAAGAATTGCGCTCCCTATTACGCATATCACGCTTCTTCTTGAAGCAATCAGACTCAGGGTGACCATCCCTGTTGCAGTAGTCACAATGAGTACGAGGACGAGATCGGCCTTCACGAGAGCGGGCCTCACTACCCGGAGAAGTGGGCAGTAGCGGCGGAGCACTGGAGCGAGAAGACACTGATGGAGTAGCAGCTCGAGCAGCGAGCACAGAGGGAACCTGAAGCAAACCAGCACCACGGAGGCGAGTCTCCTCAGCACGAAGCTCAGAAAGCACCTCAGAAATAGGAACACGGCCACGAGCAAACAACTGAGCACATCGAGGCTTAAACTCCCCACGAAGCCGTGACAAGAACTCATAGACACGCTGAAACTCCAAGTCTGATCTCACAGTCTGGCAATACGGGCAAGTGCCACAAACAGTAGTGCGAAGGGAGTCAAGCTGGCGCCAGATAGCAGAACTCTGAGTGTAGAACTCATCAATAGTGGAGTCTCCCTGCTGGAGAGCATGCTCCTGACGGACCACAGACAAGTAGAGAGCATCACCGGAGGGCTGATAGCGCTGGCGAAGATGAGACCACATCTCAAAGATAGTATCGAGGCCCATAAACTCAGAAGCAAACTAAGGTAGAACACTGGCAGTGAGGACAGCCGCAGCACGAGCATCATCATCGCACCACTGAGTGTAAGCAGCCAGAGCATCACGGTAAACTGAAAGAGCATCCGAATAATCCAAGACCTGCTGGTCATAAGCAGCAGCCGCATCATCAGCAGCAACCGTGGCTGCAGCCCTATCAGCATCAGAAGCATCTGCGGCAGGAGCCGATGGCGTCGGCGGTGGGGTAGGAGCCACAGGAGGCACTGGGCGCGGAGGACATGGGACCTCGCCGGATAGAACACCCCAGAGACGAATGCCACGCATGTGAATGCGCATAAAGGCAACGAATTCAGCATAGTTAGCCCCATCGAATATCACCTGACAGCGCGGGATGGTGACATAGCCAGATGATGCGGAAGACATGGTGCTCCTTTTCTGTCCTTTTTTTTGGAATTAGCAAAGGTCACCCAAGAGTCAACTGGCCAGGACAAGACCGGTCAGAACTACCAGCAGATCAATCAGACGAAAAGCCAGCCAAAGAGAATAACCACGATCTGAAGTAGTAGACACCCGGACGTGAAACGGCAACAGCGAGTGCGGACAACCGCGTAAGACAGCAGCAGCGCGGACGGGGCCGGCGGTCGGCAGCAGCGGCGCAGACGGGACCGGCGGCCGGTGGTGCCGCAGAAGGTAGCAGCGGCACGGACGAGGCCGGCGGCCGGCAGCAGCGGCGCAGACGGGGCCGGTGGCCGGCGGCCGGCAGCAGCGGCGCAGACGGGAACGGCGGCCGGTGGTGCCGCAGAAGGTAGCAGCGGCACGGACGAGGCCGGCGGCCGGCAGCAACGGCGTGGAACTTGGAGGAAGACCAGCGGCCAGCGGCTGGATCGATTGGGACCAAGTCCAATAGGATCCAACACTAGCGCTGAATCGATTCACAGTGGCTACCTAGCTTGGATGGGAAGCTCCTGTAGGTGGAGATGGACGCAGGCAAAAGAAAAGCACGGGCCGGTAGGAAAGAGAACAACTGCGGCCGTGGAGGAGATTGGATCGGGAGCAGCACGAGTTGTGCGTGCGCAAAAAAATACCTAGAGCTCTAATACCATGTTAGAATAGCAATTTGTATTATTAGAAGGCCAAAGCCAACATATATACACATACATGATGATGCCAAAAGGCTACAAGAGAATGCCAAGAGACTAGAATGTGAAAGGCCAAAGGACATCAATAATATAACTCTAACACAAGCTACCTAAGACACCTTTGAAATTGTTTTCTCTGCTTGTGTGTTTATCAACTATTGCGCAGGCCTTCTGAAGGGATCAGACCGTGAGGCAATGGAGCGGGGTGCACATATGCTTAGGGGCAGCACCAGCAACATGATGAGGATCTACGGTGCGGCCGCAGATGACTCGGCGACGATCTAAAGAAGAAATTGCACCGCTCCCCCTTTCTTCTTCTGCCTTCAGTTCCCTGATAGTTGATGTTCTTTTGTACTGGTCTTGATGTTCCTCTGCTCCTGAGTGAGCATTTGGTTTGCTCAACTATGGAGCTGGTTTCTGGACTTATTACGTGGTTTTTTTCTATGAGTATTAGGTGTCGTCGGGTTTTCGTCCCATAGCAGGTGTCTCGTAGGCGAGTTCCTGTGATGTGTTTCCCAACGGTGCTTTGAACTCGCTTTCCCCTTTCCCGTCTCTTTCTAACTCTTGGTTTAGGAACTTTGTATTTCCGTTATTCAGTTAACGGAAAGGGGTTATGCTCTGTTCAGAAAAAAGATGAACTAACAACATCTACAACCTGGCGCCTTAAACCGATCTCAAACATTTGGATGGAAGACCCGATCATTGACCAGTCAAAATAATCGACTCACCTAGGCGTCTCAACCCAGTCTCAAACACCCTGCTGATCAGCGCCCCTCGTATCCAGCCCAATTCAGGGGCGGATATGGGGCGGCCCGGGTACGTCCGCCATGTCAGACTGACGACCGGGTCCACACGTAATTGTCTGGAAACCCAATGGTCCGACGGGTGTCTCCTTCGGTGAGGGTGTGAACGTCGTATGGCACCGCTCCGGCTCACCGCCCGAGGGCCAAGATCCAGCTATTTAAGCCATCTGGTGTCCCCGGTCCTAGCCACATCCACTTCCTCCCTCTCCGCGCCGCCAGCCTGAGCCCATTCACTTCTCTCCCTTCCTGCTTCCCTCTTCCTTCGCCATGGCCCGGCAGAAGAAGACCACCTGTCGTATGCTAACACCGGAGCGGCATTTCTAGTTGCTTGAGGAGATCTGGGATAGGCGTGCCACCCGGATCGCAGAGGGCTTGCCTCCGGACTCGTCGGGGCTGTAGGAGGAGGAGTCGAAGCAATGACCGAAGACCATGGAGGGGGCGGATCCAATGAAGGAGGAGGCGGCATCGCCGGAGGAGGAGCCGCGGCCGGTTGCCTGCTTTGCCATGGCGGACGACATGGCGGAGTTTGAGATCGCCCAAGCGGCGGAGATGGCAGAGCAGACCGTCATCCTGGAGTCCATCTAGGGTGAGGCCTATGTAGAGGCCAACCGATGGTTCATCCAGCAAGAACGGACGGAGACCGACGTGCTTTTCATGGAACTGAAGGCCGAGGCCAATGCGGAGGAGCCGGAGTTGCAGATGCCGCTCATGTACCCAGAGCTGGGCACGGAGATTGTGGACATACAATGAGTAGGCTAGGATACACTTTAGTTGATCTATGTAGTGTGTGGATTTTTTTTCTATTTTGCATGGTTCGTATGATTTAAGATTTTAAGTATGAGGTCTTCGAATGCAGAGAACGCAATTTGACGGTTGTTCGGTCACTGTCCACGGACGCCTGGGCGCGTCCACAAGCGTTTGAGGACAATGGTTTGGTGTCCATGGTTGTAGATGCTCTAATGGTAAAGACCAACCTTCGGTCACTAAAATGTCTGACGCGGGGGACAAAATGAATCGATTCTATGTCAAGTTGTTAGATTCATTTCTAAAAATCACGTTGGAGCTCGAGCATTATGAACCCTTTCTTTTTTAAGTTAAAAAAACTGATTTTTTAAGGTTTGAAAAACATCTGGATTTTTGTGTACCTGCATGTGTAGAAAAGTAGTATAGTTGTGCAAAATTTCATCAATAAACGTGCTTGCATGTGAGAAAACCAAAAAAAAAATACATGCAAAAGTATGGGTTTGTTTTTGCTGATTTTGGGCTGAAATTTTGTCTATTTTGTGCAGCGTATAATATATTGTATTTTTGAATGAAAATCAACAGATACTTAGAGCGCATGCATATTTATGTATTTGCGTAGAAAAATCAACTGTTTTTGAACTTTTAAGCTCCCGTGCTCCAAAAATCCGCTGTAGATTCACTTGTACTACTGCTAGGCCTGAATCCAGACGAGGGCGAGAAGTAGTATGCGTGCATCATCGCCGCACAAACTCAATTACTACAGGTGAACGTGATCGGAGCTGTCATTGCATTGGAATCCCCAACAAGAGTTTCAGTGCTGAATTTTGATTCTAATTTTAACCCAAATTTTGAATAATAAATTACAAGTACCATTTTGTCAGCCTACTTTTTAAAATATATATGAATATGTTTTTCATGAAATATAACTCGTATCTTGTTACAAAAATTTCTAGTCAATTTTGACCTCATAATTCAAAGACTAAAGAGCCCGAACAAAGTGCCTATAATTCGCATTGATAACTATTACACCATGTTGCTATCTGCCTGATGAAATTAATCTTGGCGTCATTTACAAAATTCCAAATGTGTAAAAAGAAAAGGCAATTGCACTGCTCTTATATTATAGGGCGAATAGTAAAACGCTCTTATATAATGGGACGGACGGGTACATACAACGAAAACAACCACACACAAAAAATCAACAGGACATATCACTGCTCATGCCGATGTTGTTCCAGTGAGGGAACCTGTTGACAAACTGTTCTACATCAGAACATGATCGTCATACTCATACAAGCCTAGCGGCAGTATATATATAATCTTACAACCACTCAACTACGTTTTCTAAC
This sequence comes from Triticum aestivum, assembly GCF_018294505.1. Taxonomy (NCBI): domain Eukaryota; kingdom Viridiplantae; phylum Streptophyta; class Magnoliopsida; order Poales; family Poaceae; genus Triticum; species Triticum aestivum. The sequence continues at coordinate 639,188,220 of NC_057812.1, forward strand.
ATCTGTACTTCATACTTTCAACCCAAAAATTTCGAACTACTTGGGCTGAATACACTGCAAATGAATGGGTTGTTTGACCCCACTACAAACTAAGCGCCCCGTATCAGTTTGACAGTCATACCCTCCTTGTACAGCCCCAAGTATCCAGCTGTTTCTTCCATCTATGGTGAATCTCCTGACATGGCCCACCGCGACTGAGGGCTCGTCGAAGGTCTGATCCTCGCGGGCATGCTGAGGCCGCCGTCGCTGTCCATGGCCATCTGGTGTAAGAAAGAGTGGTGCGGGGTTATAGACATCTTGTTCATCGAGTACTCCAAGTCGTCCTCGTCACTGTTGATATCTATCTCGACATGATCATCCAAGCTGCCAACATTCATCTCAGGGGCGTCAAGGTCCTCGAGCTCGTCATCATCGTCGTCGGTGTCGTCGCTATACGTTGTCTTGACCATGGACCAGAACTCGAAATTCGGACGGATATATCTGCAGGCACAGGTGGAGCAAAACTGTGAGTATAACGAGGACAACTAGCTAGAAAAGTCCAACAATACACTGCAAACGACTGTTCTCCACACAGATAACAGAAACTAAAATCCCAAACAGTTTTGTCAAAGTATAATTCTTCTTCTGAAGCCTAAGGGGAGTCCAACAATGACATGGCTTGCTAGACATTCCCATCAACAGAGCACAAACAATGCAAAGAGCAGTTGGTTTATTGCCGCTGTAGTAGGCTTCAAAAGTAAAAAAAAAGTCAGTGGTGCAAACCTGTCAGATTCTTTTAGCAGGTAAGGATCAAATGGGAAGAACATGTCAAGTCTATTGATTCCTCCAAAAGTCCTGGACAAATCAGATTCAATTGCATCTTCAGCTGCTGGATCCACAAATGCAGCAACCAATCCGGCAACCTTGGCCTGTCTCAGAAACTCGTTTACTATTGAAGGCAAGCACACCTAGGATATCAAAGGACACTGTGAATTGCCAAAATAGCATAGTATTGCCAGTTAATAACTCCAAGCATCAAAATGTAGCCACTCATGGAGATACCTAAAGAGGGTATATTATCAAAGGAGGCAGAGAGTGCATGTCATACAAACCTTTAGAGGTTCTAGTCGGTGGCGAAACAGAAATCCAAAAGGCATGTGAAACAGATCTGATTTAAGATTTGGATAATCCATAATGGATCTCAAGCGAAAGCAAAGGACATACATCACAGCCTGCAGATTAAGAAATATATGAAAATAAATGCTTAGAGAGAGTGATGAAAATACTGGAAAAACACTTACTCCCTCCGTTCACTTTTGCAAGTCATTTCAGACAACTGAAAATGGACTGCTTTGCACACTGTCTGAAATGTCTTCAAGGCCTTATAAAAGTGAACAGAGGGAGTACTAACAATAAATGTATGTAGCACCAAGGTTGTCAGAATCGTGATTCTGAATCGGATCGGAAGTCCGATGGCAGGATCGCAAATCGTAGAATCTTAACTACCAGGATCGTAAAAACGTAGATTCTATGAACCAAAATCGTAGAATCAGAGGGCTTAGTTTGGATCAAAAAGTCGTAGAATCGTACAATAGAATCGCGATTCTGACAACCTTGTGTAGCACACAAATTTGGCGACCAGAGACCCCCCCACCCCCCCACAATCAATGTCATTAAAGAAACACAATGGCATAACTAACCTGGCAGGTCGCGTAAAATAATTGATGATTTGGAATCGGTGTGGCCTCTCTCTTGCTCTGATGGTCACAATAGTCAACGCACCAATCTACTAATCTGTGTAAAGCAAATAAAGTTACTTTCAGATCTCAGAACAAACATCAGGCAAGTCATAAATAGATGAATTTCTAGAGGGCACCCACTTTTTGAGTATAGTAACAACCGTATCAGCAGAAATAAACCTTGCCCGAGACAAATAGCTTCCAACATATGAAACTGCAGACATTCTGCACTTCAAAACATAAGTGGTAATTAGTGCTTCTTCAACCCGTACAAAAGCTTAGGCTATAAATGGGAATCATAACAGAGTATACTACACTGTAGCAACAGAAAATATGAGGGGTGTATTATGAATTGTCTATGTAAACACTTTCTGCCAAATTTGTTGCAACTTGGCAAAAAGCCATGTCTATGACAGGTGGTTGGAAGATCCAAGAAGTGTGGATCGCCACAACTGTTGTCACAATGCAAACACCAGCCAGGATTGTCAAAAAGCCAAACATGAGTGAAGCAAAGTGTGGCGACAAACCAAAGATTCTACCAATCATCACATGTAAAGCAAGTTGTGATCACAGCTATAACACATGACATATAAATAGAAGTGATGTGCATACAGTGTATGCCTCACATGCTAAGACATACCTTGAAATTGGATCCTCTTTCTTCTCCGTAACAATGTCGGTAAGAAAAACAGCAAAATCCTCACCAAGGGTTTTAGGATCCAGTGAGCAGGTATAGAAAATGATAAACTGCAAACAACGGCAGGCAAAGCCAAATTAAAAGGAAGGTGAAGCGATAAGCAATTGAGAAAACATGAAGGTGAATAAAACTCAATACGATCATGAAAGCCCGGTGAATCTAGTTTACACATACACCAAATAACAGTGAATCCTGACCTGGGCAAATTTTGATCTGTGGACTCTCAGCAGAGATGCTCGAAATATAGTTTTCAGAATGACAAATTCCTGTCCAGTTCAAAAAAGAACATGAGAAGTGACAAATACAAAAAAAATAACATTCAGCTTTAACAGTTAATTTCCTTATTTATTACTCCCTTAAGTTCACAAAAAAAGGATGGCATTTTAGACATTGACATGGTCTTCAAGATTTAACTATGACAACTAATTTCCTTTTTTAGCGTTGACCACTAATTTCTACTAGCGTATATGCATAAGACCCTATAAAACTACAATATTTTAGAGCTACTTTTTGAGACAAATATATACATATGATTTTCATGTTTCCAATGTACTACCTCTGTACCAAAATATAAGACGTTTTTGTAGGCTAAACTAGCCTAAAAGATGTCTTATATTTTGACATGGAGGGAGTATTTAAATCAATACTGGCAGTCAAATCTTCAAAAGTTTGACTGAAGATATGTCCAAAACGCCACTTGCTCGTGAACTGGAGCGAGTGGAAGAATTAAATTAGGGATGCTAAAATATGACAACAGATTTTTTTTCTGCAAAGACCTGGATAAACTGCATAGCACATACTCACCTTATATAGGCACTGACGATCTAATGACTTCAGGTGCTCACATACAACAACCATTAAACCATCAAGCTTTTCAGCACATGCATTTCCTCCAAAACAGACCTAAACAACAAAATCAGAGTTCAAGTTGGCAATTTTTTTATAAAACTACTCGATTAGTTAGGCAGAAATTTTAAGTATAGCTCCCAAACCTTTGTTCCTGCTTGTCCAAAGCCATCCCCATCATCATCGGCATCCAAATCTTCAAGTTCCATTTCAAATATACCTTTGTCATGTTCCTCTTGAAGAATATCTTCCCAGGTTATATTAACCTGAAAAGTTCACCAATCAACTAACGAGGTCAAGAATCAGTTGAGACCTTGCAAGGTAGACTAGTAGTGAAAAAAGAAGCATACATCCAATTCTGTAAGAAGATCAACAACTTTGGCCAGCAAAATAGCTCCGATAAGATCCCCCATTCTGTCAGTATCTAGTCCCAACATGCACTCGACAAACGAGATCATCTTCTGCAGAAGGCATTACCAGAAAGTAAGAAATGATACTCTATGAATAATGAGCAAAGTCGTCGGCTAAATTGTCAGCATATAAGTGAAAAAAATCAGGAAGCATAAATTGTCAACAAAAGCTGATAGGCCAAGTAGTCAAATGCCAACTATCACTTGATATAGAAGAAGCTTTCAAGATAAGGTCATCGCACAAACATACAGAAGCTAAAATGATGGCAAATTGGCATTTATATTTAATAAAATCTGCAGTGTTGTTGAAAGGATGTAGCCGTGTAGAATCTAAGGATTTATGGTTAACTAGGATGTCAACTGGGGAGACCAAGACCCCTTTTCAGCATTTGTGTGTTGTTTGACTAGCATTAATTCAAGCTAATTAGGAGAAGCGACTCAGAGAACTCAACGGACGATGAAAACAGAAAATATATTATAGAGTTCACACTTACAGCTTTGTTATCGAATAACTTCGGCATACTCCGATCTATTATATCCCTTAACATCCTTGGTGCTAAGGGTACAGTGTCGGAGATCGTTTTCAAACTCTCACACAGATAAGAAAAAATATCCTTCTTCCTCGAGACTGCCCATGGAGGCACCTCATTGCGTTCACCAACAATAGGCGGAGTAAAGTTGTTCACAAGCACCTGCAAACATTCTCTGAGATACTGATCTGCCACTGCAGCCTGGATGGACAAATAATCAATTAGTTACAGACACTCATAAGCAGATCATGCAGGAAACAATGTAAGTGCTATTAGAAGAATACCAATCTGGTTAATAGGTCCAATAAAGCAACCATTGTATCTCTTTGCAAGTACCAGATGCGGACGCTAAATATCTGAAATGGATGTTTTTTAGTGATGAGATCCAACTCGACAAACCAAATGGAGATGTAAGAGTAAGTAGTCAATATGAGATTACATTGTTCAAAAGTGAATGATGGTACATGATGTCTATTTTGGATACTGCATCTGACAATGCCTTCAAATATGTCTGGAAAAATAGGCAATATGTGCATTTTATCAGAAGTGATGTCAAGTACAAAAAATGGTAGGATAGACTAACAAGATCAATGTCTTACCACATACAAAGCCTCATCGTCGGCACTCTTTCTCTTGCTAGTGTCTAGAGTTTTTAACATCTTCTCATATTGCTCCATATCACGCGGGTCAACTAGAAACGGCTCCTGAATCAAAGATAAAGGGTGTGAACGGTTCAAAAGGCATTCTTGAGATATATATTGTTGATTGATGGCACACAACAAAAACCATGGCCGGAATGGACTCCTCTAGTATGGGATCAAGCTAGCGGGTGAATTACTCGATAAGCAGAGTGAGGACAGGAACGGGTTTTCACAACATAAATCACCCATAAATAACAAGGTTGTATCTCCAGCGAGTACAGTATGACAGTCACTCTCGATAGAATGCGATAGTCACTCTCGGTAGAATGCATATATGCCGCAATAAGATCAGATTGAAGAAATTACTCAATAAGCGGTCAGACAGGAAAGAATTTCAAAGAATGCCCATAAACAACATAAGTATAGTTCTATCTAGTGAGTCGGTTATGGACTTATGCCAGTCCTCCATAAAATGCATATCTACAGAAATATTAAGTACTTCCAAAAAAAGGTAATGCCTTAGGCTGAATAAATCTAATTGTTCGCTGGCAGAAACATGCGACATCTGGAAGCTCCTTGGTGATTTTCAGGTACGAATAGAAGAAATAACATGCGCCCTGCTGCCTAACCCACAAATTGAAATTGGCACTCAAAAAAATGCATCCATAGGAAAATAATCACCTTACAATTATACAAACTCTCACCCATCTGGCATAGTCTCTCACATCTTCAATAACAGCCTTGAATTTCAAACTTGAACCCATTACTAGATGTCTCGATATTATTCTGAAGAAATGCATTATTTATAAAATGGTAAACAAATGCATTTATTATCTTTGATCTCAATAGTACACAACGGATGGCCTGAATGTGTAAGGGATGAACGCAAGCACCTGGCTCCCCAAATTGACTTCAATACACGCAACAGAAGTGAACAAGGTATATCATGGGGTCCAGAACTCCAGAAGGTCCCAGAACCCCCATGTCTTCTCCACATAGGAAGGATATGCCTTCACAATCATTGCATGCTCTGCCTTTGCCCGAGCAGTCCCAGGAAAGAAGGTGGAAGCTGTATATCAGATTAGATTTTTACTCGTGCCTGACCTCCAGAGAGTAACAACAGCAATTTCAACTAAATTTTTTAAAAAGTCAGTATCATGACACCATCAAATTGGACATTAAGCATTCCAATGAATTGAACGCAGGTCGTGTTCAACAGATTCTCACATTTGGTCATTATGTAAAAGTTCTATTATTATTATTATTACCCATAACAGCATCTCCGAAGTTTGCAAGTCATGTCCTACCTCTGTTTCAAGGCATGCTTTAGTATAGTACCATACCTGAAGTGCTAAACCATTCGTTGGCAGAGGGGTTTCCCAATAGGACTGCCAATTTAAGGGGGCTTTTCAGTAAGATAGGAGACTGTATAGCTTTGACTGATTTCTATAGTCACGGAGTTAAGTTATTTCGGCTCCTTGATTGCAACCGACGCTCAAATGGGGGGAATTTTGGGTCTAAAGTACCAGCTAAAACGCCAAATTACTAGCAAGCGCGATTCAAGCTAAAACGCGAATGTTCGAGGCTAACGATCCAGCAAACAAACGAGCGTTTCCCCTACTCACGGCATCCGCAGGAATCGCCGGTCTCGCGTCACTCGGATTAAAAAAAATATATGCAAACAGAGAACAAAAGGGTGCTGGAGCTACGACGCACCATCCGCACGGACTGGAGCACGTGCTCCACGAGCCGGAAGGCCACGGCGTCGCGGATGACCCCCGCCTCCTCCGCCATGTCGTCGCGCCGCAGCTCGGCCACCATCACCTCCGCGCCCCGCGGCCTCCCTGGGAGATGTATCGCGCTTGGAATCCCTGGAGAGAAGGTAGAAAATCCGGAGCCCGGTGAGCGCGGGGAGCTAAGAGGGCGGAGGCGGGGGGGACGAGGGTGGGGGCTCACCGGCTCGCCGAGAGGGGGGAGGGCGGCGGCGTGGAGGCGAGGCGAGGCGAGGCGGGAGGTCTCTAGGGTTTTTGCGGGGGGCGAAGCGAGAGAGAGGGAGCGGTGGAGACAGGCGGGACTTTATTCCAACTGGTGACACGTGGCGATGGAGGCGGGTTTTCTGGTTCGGGTTCGCATCCGCTTACCCGCGTCCTGGTTTCCTAGTGGGTCGGGTCGCGGATAAGGGGTCACGCGAAGCCGGGGCGTGTACGCGACGGAGCGGACGCCGCGTTGTGAAGGGCGAGTGGGCGACGGCGGCAGACGGGGAGAGACGGCAGCGAAGCGATTTTTCCTTTTTCTAGTCGCGAGCGTTAGGGCATCTCCAACGGATGCTGAAAATTTTGATGGCCCGAAAAATTTTAGTCGAGGAAAGAGGAGATTTTTAGGCACCAACAAAAAAATTTCTGCTTTTTACAACAATGTTTGCCCGGCTCTATCGAGGGAGGGGCGATGACAGCGGCGCGCCTTCGGCTCACTTCAGTGTTTATAGTCGTCGCTAGGTGGTCTACGGTTCTGGATGTATTTTTTATTATTTCTAGTGTCCGTTGTACTACCATGATTGAAGATGAATAGATTGAAAGTTTTTTTACAAAAAAAAAATCAAAACTGGTGCCTTAATATTTGAAAAACAATTTAAACATGAGATTCAACGGTGGGGAGGCACGGAGGCGGATCTGACAATGCCGGGCGCCGAGCTTGATTTTGGCTGGTGAAAGTCGCTGGAGGCTGAGGAAAGGCGGTGAGGGGTGGGGCAGGGGACAGAGGGGCGACGTGGGTGCGGCCAACTCCGGTGGCGCAGTGTCGCCCGGGCGACGATAGTTCCGGACAAAGTCACAACTCGGCGGCCTATAGTGGTGTAGCGGTGACCATTTCGATCGATGGAAGGGAGGGGAACGGTCGAAATCGGGAGGAATCGAAAGTGTCGTTCCCAGCTTTGGCGACAGGACAGGGGTCACAGTGGACATCTCGGGCACCAAATCTTGCAGGCTTTCAAGTTAATATAAGTGAGCATTTGAGGTATAGGATTACATGACCGGGTGGTGTCCGTGTTCACGGACGGATATTGTGTCTCTATTTTAGGGGACAGCGTTGGAAGCTTTTTTCAACTCTAAATGATCCAAACGGCAGTCTTTTAAGCACAACGGCTGTTTTTAGACATTATATGGAAAGTTTTTCGAATCCTGTAGCCGTTGGATGCTCTTTTACTCTAAGTGACACACATTTTTGTTGGCACAAAGGTTTTTTTTTTAAGGAGGACAATCATGGCTAACCTTATTGGAAATTGAAAAATGTTTACTACATCGTTCACAAGCTCACTGACAATAAAATCAGGAGGCTCAACAATCAACTAATCGAACTCTTATCACAGTAACTGAAATGAGCTAGCACATAAGCTGTTTGATTACAAGAACGAGAACAATGTTAATATGACCTTTCCAATCATTTGAATGAAAGTTTTTGGCGTTAAGGCTATTTTTAGGCATTAATGGGAAGTATTTCAAATTGGTGGTCGATCTGCTATTCAACCGGTCGCGTCGTGCGTCGTTAGATAGGGGACCAAATCTGACCCTAAAAAAACACAATCGCATCAATCAGTTTGTGTGTCGTCGGATCGGGACCAATGTGTCATCAGACACTGCTTTGCGTCGATCAACCAATCCAACACAGGATCGGTCTACTCCCACGTCGTACGAGCAAACCCATGTCAGTCGTCCAATATCATACCTCATCCTTGTACGTAGCTCCCCTCCCCCAAAGAAGGGAAATAATATTTGGCGAATAGCTGAAATGTTTTCCCTTCCCAGGAACGTGCTCGTGGTCGGATGCGTCGCCCAAATCTTGGAGCAGGGAGAGGAGGCGCATCAGCTTTAGAAAGTCGTTCGCTGGGAACAAAAGCAGCATGAACGCTCCTCTGTCCAATTTAAATACATTATAACTGAGCATCCTTCCTACCCTCCCAGGCTATTAGCGTTTGTAGCCGTCGGATCAACACTTTTAAGCGTTTTTAATCGTCCGATTATCATGTACGCTCGGTTCGCTCGCTACGAACGAGCGCTACCGTGACGGGCCGCTACTCTGGCGACAATTTTGGGCGTCCGCTGTTAAATTGGGCCTAATGGGCCTGAGCTGTCTATTTACGTGCATCAAAAGGAGCTGGACTCTCCATGCAACCCTCGTTCTGCTCGCAAGGTCGCAACCCTAGCGTGGCGGCGGACGATGGGACGATGCACGACTCCCGTGGCGGCGGCGCTGGGCTCCGACGACATAAGGACCTCCTTCATGCTGACCTCTCATGCCGACCTCTCATGCCCTCCCGCCATTGGTGCCGCTGACCACAACCTCGAGCAACGGCGTTCACCATGAGACATGATTTGCCGGAAGGCGGCACCAGTAGATCCGGTGTCCCGGACAACTGCCGTCCAAAGGCAGGGTGAACACACTCCCGAGCAGGTGTGCCTCTTTCTCTTTCTCCTCTGCTCTGATCTAACACCCGTCGCTGAGGTTGCCTTCTCTTGTGCGCTCCTCTGTCTTTCTATTGTTCCCGTGGGGATTGGTTGGTTGGTTAGTCCCGTGGGTTCTGCAAGTGCGATTCCTTCCTTGATCGTTGGGACGGCTCGGGATTCCGTTCCTTGTTTACTGGACGATATAAGGACATTGGAAATATTTGTTTTCAATGAACACAAATTTTCAGCATCAGATGTGCTGTTGACTGGCTTAAAAACCATTTGTACTTCTCTCTCTCTCTCTCTCTCTCTCTCTCTCTCTCTCTCTATATATATATATATATATATATATATATATATATATATATATATATATATATATATGCCATATGCGTGATGAGTCGAGGCGTTTATGAAAAGTTTGAATAATTCAGCGTGGCCGCCGCCGCCACTATCGATACCACGAGATCCCTCTATCGCCAGAGCAACGAAGACACCCCAGGCGGCAGGTACACACATCCACGACATCCCTGTATCGCCCGGGCTACGAAGACACCCCCGGCGGCAGGTACACATCGGACACGCAAGAGGATTCGGCAGACTGCAAGAAGAAGAAGGCGATGGTGGGCGAGTCGCAGCCGCAGGCCTGGTCCAGCTTCTTTCTACGCCATATTTGAACTTCTCAGCAGCGCCATTGCTGGATCCTATGTCGACCGAGCACCCGATCAGCAAGATACGATCGCGCGTCATATGATCTCTGGGCACTATCGAAATGCAGGCAACATCGATCGCTAGCTGATGGAGTCACGGCGGGTCACCGTGTCTACAATAGCAGCAGGTGGATGTATACACCCGACCCCTCCTATATACATGTACAGTCGCTGCGATTTAAGGTATAGACCATGCTAACCTGCCGGGGCAATCTACAAGTACCATATATTCCTCCAATTTCTTTCTGTTGAGATGGCGCTCTAACCTTTGCACTTGAATTGTTCGATGAATTGCCGATATGCTGTGAAAAATATGATGTCAGTGTTCACCATTATCGTCAGGTACTTATCTTCCCTCCTAAATATTTAGATATTCTAACCCTGCAATCCTCACCGCTCACAATCAGACATGGCTTTCTGATGTATCTTTTCAATTTGGTCAATGTCAATCAGATTTCAGGACGTTTGTGAGGACATATATTTCTGATACATCTGTAGCAAAAAGTATGAATGTTTCTGTACTCCAAATAATTTATTACCAACTCACTACATAGTTGCAGATTGGTCAATAGAATCATTTTTTATGTAAGAGCTGCTTGTTTTGATTGAAAAGTATACTGGGGATGCATCGAAGTATTTGTTTTTCTTTCTCTCTCTCTCCAGCATTTTGATCTTCGATATATGATATATATCGCTCTGCTTCTTTCATGCATTAAAAGAAAAATGTGTCAATGGACACATTTATAAGAAAAAAAGAACTGAAGTGGAGATCAGTAGATCTATTTTTCTTTGCTATGCAAAATGTATCTCCAATGTAAGGTCAGCTTTTGCTTTTAGGATGTTTTTCCTTGAGTGGTGTACCTCTTTCTAAATTGTTGCAAATTCAATATTTTCATACTAATTCACTGGTTTCATGATTGGCTCCTCACTAAGTTATCACCGGTTATATGATTTTTCCCATGTATGTATATATATTGTGTTCATAACTAAAATCCCCATTCCGTCCATTCTGTCATTATGGATGATTGAATATACAGCTTAAACTATTACTATGACCGAAGCTGCTTCCAGATTTTAACTTCTTTTCAAATTAAATGAAATATTATTTCCATCAAGCTCTATCGTTTATTTTGTGAGCTATTTAGGCCATCCTTCCTCTGATCAAGCCAGACATTTTATTAGTTACTTATGTGTTATGGTGCAGAGGCGTTTCTCTGAGCTTGATGACCTGAAGCGATGATTGATTCAATATAGTTCAAGCGGCACATTTCCAGTACATATGCAGTCTTTTACCTTTATATATGTTTATTTTATGTGATGTCTGGACAGTCAAATATTATCTCTTCATGCAAGGAATAATGAAATTATATCTGCATGGTGTGGTGTTGTTGCAGCATTGAGGAAATATAACAGCTAGGAATAACAGTGTGCGACATGTGAAATTAACCAACACTCCTATAATTCCAGCTTATAGAGGCTATGGTAGGAGCGTTGAGAGGTATGTCTGTCTAGCTGCATCAGTTATTTAATAAATTGAGTCGGCAGAAATTTGGAGATTTGTGCTTTCTTTCTGTGGGCCATCCCTTCATCGGTCTGGTCTGGCCTATTTTCACGTGTTTATCCATGGCTACCAAGTTAAGAGTATTTAGACATTGTTTTGTTTGTTGAGCAAATTGGTCTTGTGAATCTAAATTCGTGTGTTTGTTTGACTAATGCAGGTGCACGTACTCAAGCATACTGTCTGGTCACCTGGGCCTAATTGAGAAGTTATTTAACCTATTCATGGATCAGGCAAAATATTCCATTCGAAAATGTATTTTGTGTGCTTTCAGTTGATACGGCTCGAATTGGTTGGAGGTTATTTAATTTAGGTAAAACAGTTCCAACTTCAACTATATGGTTCGGGAACTATATATAGTCTTGCTGCTAAGAATGGCAGGCACCCAAATATTCTCAGTTTTCTTTATTCTTGCCGATCTTTACATCATAGCGACAAAAACAGGCATGCATCATGACCGGCTCGAGCTGGTTGGAAGATTAGTTATAGTATTCTCACACTATTGTTGGGCAGCTTTTTAAATGCCTTCTATTTAACGAAGGGGATTACATGTATTCTCACAAAAAATGACCAGTTTATAGGTGTACTATTCAATATGTGCTGATGAGACAGAAACCCATTGTTGCATGTTTCCATCTCCGGCCTATGGGAATCGTTACCTGTAAAAGAGGTTTCACATTCCTTTGTTAGGATTATTAAACTTGTTTCATTTTACTGAATACTAGGTGGTAACCTGGCTGCCGAATGACTTAGAAATTATTGTTATGTCTTCTATGTTATTTGATTATTTGCAGTTCAGAGTTTGTCCTTAAATTTTTGGGGAGCTGGTTGTGTGTGTTTCATTCCATCATATATGTATCGAATTCCCAGTCATTCTATCGAAAAAATGAACGGGCGCTGCAACGCGCGCCTATCATGATCTGGTAGCACCTCACGACTCCACCTGAGAGACCTCTGTTTGAATAATAGTCTTTTGTTTTCGCTTCTCTTTTTGCTAGGTGTCAAAAAAATGCAAAAAAGGGTACATGGCAAAGAAAAAGTGCACATGGCAAAAATTTCGCGCTAGGCACAGATGGTCATCACTACAATTTGTTTTGATTTATCTTGCAAGGTTTTAAACACCAAACTACACGATAATTTTAATTGTATGCATCATTTTCCAAATTTGCCATGTGTCCATGCCAATTTTAATTATTTAGATCATGATAGTTCTATTGTGGGTAGCGTGAAAATTTAATTACTTAGACCATGGTGGTTTTTGTAGATAGCATGGCAATTTTTTTGGTTAGACCATGTAAATTTATAAATCAGACATGTTGATTTTATTTTAGACTACATGGCAATTTCATTAGTTTAGACCATGATAATTTTTTCACTTACTCTATGGAAATTTTATTAATTAGACTATGGTAATTTAAGTGTAGGTAACATGGAAAATTCATTATTTTAGATCATGGCAATTTTTTCAGTAAGACCATGGCAATTTTATTAATGTATCATGGTAATTTTATTATAGGTAGCACGCCAATTTAACTTTTTAGATGATAACACTTTTTTATTTTTTTAAAGTGGTGCTTAGAGCATGGCAATTTTTGTTATTTTAGAGCATGACAATTTTTTGTAATTTTTAGAGTGGTGCTTAGAGCATGGTATTTTTTGTTATTTTATAGCATGACAAATTTGGTTTTGCAGTTTTATTATGTACACCCATGGCAAATTTGTTTGTAATTTTTTCTCTGTTTTATTTTCTAGATAACATGGCACATTTATTTTTGAGACACCATTGTAGATTTTACAAATTATAGGATGGCGGTTTTATATATTATAGCATGGCAATTTTTTAAAACTTAGATCATGAAAATCGTAAATTTATATTTCTATGCCCATGTCAACATTCGATGCCTATTGGCATCCAAAATTTATCAAGCAAAGCTTTTCCAATGATACCGCGATGCACCTCATCTCGCGGGCACTAATTTTTTTCACTCACATGTAGTTATGCCTAGAAATAGACTTTTTTTCTACAAATAGTTCATTGCACCACCGGGAGTGAGAAGGAGAGTGCCACCGACGTGGTGAGAAAGTGAGAAGGGTTAGGCCTTGCTAAAAGCCTCTCTAGCTGATCCCTTCAAGGGTTTAGAGGAGTAAAACCTTAATTTTTTAGGGGTAAAACTGCACCTATATCCCTTATATCTTTTAGAAGAGTGAAAAAAAAATGTCATCATCACGGCGGCCCCTCATATTTACTCGAGCGGCACCTCTTCTTCGAGAAATACCCTCCCCTCCCGCGCTTTCACCATGTGGCATACAAAAAAAAAGTCAAATACTTGTTTCTAAATTGGGCCAATTTTTTCGTTGTTGGGACAGGATTTTGTCAATTCTTTTGTTGCTGGGACATGATTTTGTCTTTTTTGTACAGCCTACAAATCACACACGTTCCTGCGTTCAAGTTTCCACAGTTTTTTTAACTTTAAAATATGATTTTTGTATTAGTTTTTAAATACCGAGCTCACTGGAGCTCGGTTTCCATTGGCATTTTCTAGTCATATAAGGGCTATCCTTTGTTAGTAGCACTACATGCTTCATAGATCATTTGAAAACTATCTTAATATTGTGTCAAACAATAGAACAAAGATGCTCACGCGGTCACGCCGGGCTACTTGTTTTCGACCACTTATCTTGATTTTGCGCAAGGTGGGGAGATCAATTGCTCTGCTTTACAAGCTCCCAAGTAAAACTACAACCACCGCACAGTGATGATCCAAGAGACCGCCACTCGGACTTGGGATTAAGCTGCAGTTCAAATGGCTACTCTGCCCCGAGCTGCTGAAGTGAACAAACACGTGCAACTATATCTTGTAAACGCAGGAGCCAATTAAACACATTAAGGTGTGCGGCATGGGCGCTAGCTAGCCGCATCCACGTCGGACTAGCTAGGCGACAAAATAAAAAGCAGTCCAAGGGACAAAACGAGCGGAAGGGTTCGCTCAGCCCAAGCCCCCGATTCCTCTCCGCTCCCTCCTGTGCAGCCGCCGCGACCACCCGCGTCCTCCCCCCGCAGCTGGCGCCCTCACCATCTCCCCACCCATCTCTCTCTCCTTCCCTCACCATCTCCCCACCACCGACGAGCTCCTCCCCTCTTCCTCGCCCCAGATCGACCAGCAGGGCCGGATCCTACCGCCATTCGTGCATCTCGCCCTCGTCACCGGCCGCCGCTGCCGTGCCCCCCCCCCCCCCCCTCGCGCGGTGCTGAGGTGCGGATGGAGGCTTTGGGCCAAGGCAGCGAGATGCAGAGAAGCCCTATGTATAGGTGACAGGAGGCGATGGGTGGCGGGTCGAGCCACGATGTTGGGACGGCTATGTGAAGAAGAGAGAGAGGTTGTCTCTCCAACAATTTGTGTGATGGGGGGGGGGAGGGGCAGATGAAAGGGGACAACTATGAAGTGATGGTGGATCTGCTATAGAGTTGTGCACTGGATCGAGGCAGTCATCCATAAATCATTGGTAAAGGTAACAAATCAATTTCTCTCCCCAACCCTATTCCTCTGTGTGTGTTCTTGCTCCGAAGATTGAGGTTGGATATCATTCTGCCATTAATTTCAAGATGTTTGCTCATTCTGGCCCTAAGGATGGATGTAAATGGCTCAAAATATGTTTGAGGAAATGCCTATATGCAGTGAGTATATATGCAGTTCTTTACTATTTGATCCGTGGTGACTGCTTTATATGAAAAACTTATGCGGTTCCTCTGAGTGTTAGTTCAATCCGTCTCATCATAAAAGATGGCTAGAAGTTTTATTTTTGGTACTGCCTTTTAATATTTTAGGAGAGAGGGTTGGGGGCGCTTGAGGCGACGGCGGAGGAGCCACTCTTGCCGGCTGCAGCGACTACTCCAAGTGGGGGTGGAGCGAAGCAGCGGGTTCACGCCAGGCCGGGCCCAGGACAATGACTTTAGGGGTGCCGTGCCCTGCATATTTCGTCGGGGTAAATCGTGCTAGCTTTCAGATTATTCATTTTTGTTTTACTCTATCAAATATCTGCTCGGATTAGTTAACCAAGCTATTTAATGACGGTGCAGATTTGTTCCTGATGTGAGAATGTATATGTTGAAAATGGAGGAAATGAGATCTTAGGTAGTCAGGCGTGTGCTTGCAGTTGCAGTAACACAGAGATGGTGACAAATAGTTTGAGTCTAAAGATCATTTGTGTCCCTCTTGTCTATTGCTTGTGGAACTGTAGAAACAACGATTAATGTGATGTATGTGAGGGGCCATTAAAGTGACTTACCTGGTGAGAAGATGTGTTTGGCATTGATTAAGAATCGTCTGATTGTACTGTCTTCCTTTAGGAGAAGATGTGTTCATTGCTGAAACTAGATACATGGGTGCTTCCTTCTTCCAAGATATTGACGAAGCCTGGCTAATCAATGTCACTCCAGTTGATGATGTTATGAAGCTTCCTTCAGTAACTGGTATGACTTGACGCCGGCGTTGTTTTGTGTTCAGAGGAGATGAGCTGTTGTATTCTTCCTTTTTATAGTTGTTGCAGGTTTTGCTAGATCTAAATCCATAGACAAAGCACTGATTGTTTGCTCTCTTGGAGCTATTATAATTTGCACAACTATATTTTAAGATTCATTTTGCTTACATTCATTTAGTGAAGCCCCTGCAAAAGTCAATATTCATTTGAGTGGTGACGACTGCACATGATTTTTTTTACATTCATTTTTAGTGAAGAGCTCCAGTATTTCAGGCTAGCTTGGTGGCTTCCATATGAAATGATGAAAATTAATAATTGAAACTGAGATATGCAAAACCTACTAGAGTTAGGATTGTTAACTCGTTTTAGTGAACATGCATGTGTATAACCTTGCTGTTGTTCAGGCAAGTGGGTGCTCCCTCTCCCTCTCTCTCTCCCACTCCCCCCGCTTCGTTCCTTGAACCTTCAACTCTCTTTCTTCCACTTCTGCTTCACTGCTTGAGCCTTCAATTAATTCCGTACACTGCACCAGCTAAATTGTACAAGTTCTTATTTATTTATTTTGTATTCTTCGTTGCATTTCTCTCTCCCTGTGTCTTAGCGCAAGCTTGTTTTCTTCTTGATCACTTGTACTTTGGTGCCTGCCATGGTTTCCTTCTTCTGATTTCATTCACTTCTTGGTTGGTTTCAAGAATGAGAGAGATGGAGGCACTGGAGAAGAAAGGGCACAGATCCTTGGCCAAACCAGTGAAGCCCCCCTACAATACCCCATCTAGGCACAAGCGTTCCAAAAGGTTGGAAACATTACCTTTTTCTCAGGTTGATTGATGCTGATAAATGCGTATAAAAATGTATTTATGATTTGAGTAATGGCAGCGATTTAGAGGAGAAAAATGCAAGGATGCATAGCCTTCTTCGCAGAAAGTGTCTAATCACCCAAAGCCAGTAAGTTTCCCCTTTTGTTACCCTTTTTCTTGTGCTTCATATACCACTGGTTCTCTGCAGATTTGAGATTTTTTTGTTTTGTTTCTGTGGTGTCTTCCAGAATGGTAGGAACTCAAACTCTCGTCTGCAGAATGAAACCAACAAGGGAATCCATCCCAAGAGTGACACGCAAGACATCCTGAGAAAAGAGACAGGAAGCAATTCTTTTTTTTCTGTTCTTACTAGCTCACATGCAGAAGAAATCAGAGACTGCATCTTGAAAGAATTGTTACAACATTTTCATTTCTGGATGCACCCAGTATTTTGGTCTAATGGGATGACGATGATCTGATGTAGATTGTGCAGCTGGAGAGGCACCTTGACCATCAGCAAACGGTGCACGGCGCACTGGAGAAAGCGTTGGGTCCTAACTCTGCTCAGTTACTCTATTCAATGAGAGCGCAATCCTCAAGGTGACACTTGTTTTTACTAGGACATGTATAGTATAGTATATTCCATCAGATGAAACTGATGTTTTCTTTGGCAGCCAACTAACCAACTGATAAGGGAGGTTGCCACACTGGAGCTGGAGATCAATCACCTGGAGTAGTACCTCATAACATTGTACATGAAAGCATTTGAGGAAGCACCTACATTGAGTTCACGGTCTGCGGTGCTCGAGGAAACACCAAAAGTAAAGGCGACTGTCGAAAGAGGTAGTGATGCAATGCTCCATTGCAGCTGCCTCCCCTTAGCAAGAGGAGGAATGGCACATGGAGGATTCCTCTCCGTCCAAATGCCCAACGAAGGGTCGATGGTCATGAATCAAAGTTAACTTCCTCTCTACTTATCATTTAACTGCGACAAAGAATTTGAGCCAGCACCAATACAACTGTCTGATGCTTTGCAAAGTAGGCATTAAGAATATGAAAGAGAACTTGCAATTCCATTTGTCAATGTGCAGTGCCAAAGAACACATTTACATTTTGCAGGTATGTTTGTTTCATACTTACAAAATAAGTGACATGGTGCCCAGATATTTAACTCATAATTTGTCATTACTTTCCACTTCGTTTATACATATGTTGGTTCGAGCAATGCATTAGAATTAATCACAAATTAATTTTCTTAAGATTTCATTTTCCATTGCTTGTTTGGTATTAAGATGATGACTGACATAGGCAGATAACAAGTTAACAACGACATCAAGTTGTCGGTAGCTGCGACATCAACGGATGGAGGGTACACCTGCTGTAGCGGACTTCGTCGTCTCATCGACAAGCTCACTTGTGACAGTACACCAGCTGCAGCTCTGGCGAGACGCTGGAGCTCATGGCGGCGTTCATGGCGATGTGCCTCGTCTGTACCTGAACTACATGTATGTGCGATGCAGGGAGGGACGGTGTGCATCGGATGGGACCCGGCACGGCACGCGGCCGATGAGGAAGAGGACCAGCGGACGGGGCTTGACAAGGTGTCGCTGGCTGCCATGCTGGTGTCCAGATTCAGGGCAGAGTGCGTGGAGGCACCAAGAAGGTTGGGGAGGATTGCGTGATATACCTGTGCACCATGCAGGATGGATCCGGCATGGCGGCCGGGCCGACAAGGAAGAGGACCAGTGAAGGGGTGCTCGACAAGGCGGCGCTGGCACCAATGCCGGTGCTCATATTCAAGGCAGGGGCAAGGCGGAGGCCCGCGATGGTGCAAAGGTTGGTAGCTGCTACATACATGTTGCTTTATGATCTTGCCTTCTTGGAAGTGTGGGTGTTGCTTCAATTGGAACCAATATTTTTTTGCCATGACTTCTAGATTGTCATACTACTTGACTTTTGCATCAGTGATACTTGAAGTTATTCAAATGAATTTGTAATTAAGTTCGTATAGTTGATGATATCTGGCACGTGTATGTGCTAACAAGAGCTGAACAAACTAGCTGAAGGGGCACTTACCCAGCTAGCACCGCCGAGCTACCGCTCAGGCGGCGCGCCACGGGCGCGCCCCAGCTGCTAGTCCTCATGCACTGGAGCATGCATGCTGCCTAATGTCATAGTCGCTCCAGCTTTAGACAAAAATCGGAGGTGAATACTACTCCCTCCGTCCGAAAATACTTGTTATCAAAATGGATAAAAAGAGATGTATCTAGAACTAAAATACATCTAGATACATCCCATTTTATCTATTTTGATGACAAGTATTTCTGAACGGAGGGAGTACAATGACAAAACATTGTATATAATGCTAAAACCTGTACCGAATCTTCTAAAAAACAACCAAACGGTGAGTACAAACTTCTACTATACGGCAGAAAACTCATCAAGCAGGAAATACATGGAAGCGCAAAGATTCAGTCCAAACTTCTGAAGACATTCTAAAGTAGATTGTCACCAGGCATCAACAAATGACAGCCACGTTACAACCAGCCATGTCAATACATATTAAATAAATGGCCTTGAACACATAACACTGGTGCCATGTGAGGAAACCATTGTAGTTGCAGGAGCTGATCGCTAACTAAAGTTAAAACAACAGAAATAGCCAGTGCTTGTGCAAGCTTGTGCAAGACTAGCCAAAACCCTTCAGCAATATCACTGGCTAGTACTACCATAGACTAAACTGGGGTACAGCCAGAGGCTAGCCAGATGACTGTAGTCCGACGGGAATGCAACACCATAATAAAGGTTGTGAACAACGCCTTTTCGCACTCGCTGGCCAACCTCAACAGCAGTCCAAGTTTCATCAGGATCATCAAATAGCTTGGCAACATAAACGCAGTTACTTTTTCCTCCCCATCTTTCAGGGCTCATGCAAGAAAATGCAGGATTCCTCCTATCAAGGCTAACAAACAGAGCTTGATTTTCCAACCTCTCCTTCTTCACCCACTTGGCTGGCTCGACAGAAAAGTCAAGGTGAAAGACCTTAAAGAAGCTATAATGTGAGTCATTCAACTCATCAGATCCTATGCGGAGGTCAAGCATGAGAAGCATGTCACCAGAGACCACCAACCATGGGCTAATAAAAAAGGATTCAGGGTCCCGCGCGATTTTTATTTTTTGCATGCTGAATTCAGGTGACAAGTGTATGGTGTGGAGCCTCACAAGAACATCCATGACAAAGATGACACCTTTGAAGAACACTATCTGATGGATGCGTTCACCTTTAAGGGCAAGAGGGTGTCCTGACCAGGAGTTTGTTCCAACCTGCCACTCAAACATGGAGGTTCTCGAGCATAGGAGGAGGCGTGAGTTGGGTGAACTATGTGGACCTGTAAGAATGCCTATGCCACAAAAGTACCCAAGGCGGTTGTTGGATGGAAGTTTGGGGGGATTAACCTTGGTACCATTGTGCACATCGACAAGGAGACAGTGCTCCTCATAGGAGAAGATAAGATACCCATATGAGCAGCCCAAATAGTGCATCTGATTTGGAGTGTTTACCGAAAAAGGGTTGCCCCCCGCTTTATATTATAAAGCAACGACCACACGATACAAA
Organism: Triticum aestivum; assembly: GCF_018294505.1. Taxonomy (NCBI): domain Eukaryota; kingdom Viridiplantae; phylum Streptophyta; class Magnoliopsida; order Poales; family Poaceae; genus Triticum; species Triticum aestivum. The sequence goes on from NC_057812.1 coordinate 639,208,661, forward strand.
TGCTGGGGCCACAGCACAAGCAAGCCCAAAAGAAACAAAAAAAGGAACTGAAGAGAAAATAATGCCAACACCGGCGGATCAACGAAAACGATGAGGACCCGCAACCGCCGCGCCCACCGGAAAATACCACCACGCTCCTAGCATTCCGGACCGCCGCATACCAAACAACACCCTCAAGAAGGATTGCGACGATGACGACGCTGTTGCCCGGACATGTCCTAGGGTTTCCCCCGGTACGCGAGGGGTGAGGTGGAAGGGGTATGCCCGACGCCCTTCAGGAAGGCACGGCGGCGCCCACGAGCGTCACCGCGTCGGTGCCGGCCCGGCCGACAAGGATTTCTCCCGCCCACCAACCAACCATGACCCCAGACGATCCATCCCGCGCCACCAAACACACCGCCCACCAACTTGCGCCACCACGGTCGAGCAGTCTCCATCGCCGTCTCACCATGGCAAACGAAACGGAACCGACGGAAACAAGATGACGCAACCGGGAACCAGGAGCGGCAACATCAGCAGCCTCGCGGGAGGGGACATCCTCCACCGCCCCCGGCGGGATCCGGCCGGACGCAGCACAGGGGCAAACCGGGCCACCCCTGGCCCAGCCGAGCCCGAAACGGGCTCGCGAAGCCCCCGTCGCCGCGCTGCAGAACGCGAGCCGCCGTCGCCACCACCCCCCGCACGAGTCACGCCCCCGACCCGCCGGAGACGCCGCAAGCAGACCAGGCCAGGCCCGCCCAGGCCCAGATCGAGCCCAAAAGGGCCTGGATCTGGGCTGGGAAGGCCCGCCGCTAGCCACCGCGTCGCCCCGCCGCAAGCGGCCGCGCCACCGCCCGCACACCACCCAGCACTGCGCCGCCGAGGGAGCTGCGCCGCCGCCGGATCCAATGTCGCCGAGGAGCACCCCCATCGGCCGCCGTCCGCCCGAGCCGAGGCGCCAAGCGGGGGGGAAAGGCCGGGGCCGCCGCCGCCGGCACCACGCGGGCAAGGCCCGGTGGCCCAGGCCGACGGCGGCGGAAGGGGAGGAGGGGGAGGGGGGGCTGGGAGGGGGCGACGAGATCCCCCGGTCGCCCCGCTCGGGGAGGCGACGCGGGGGGAGGAGGGGGAGGAGGGGTTCGATTTGGAGTGTTTTGGGGCACAGAACAACAAAGGGATACATTTTTGTGGGTAGGATCACTCAGCTTCCATTTGCAGTCAGATAAAAGGACGGGCTTAATACCATGGCTATGCGGACGAGCATAAAGATTTGGTTTTAGGTGCAAAGGCGGAAAGTTGGAGCTATAAATGGAGGGGAAGGAAGAAAATGCAACACGCCAAGAGCGGCAAGTGCCTATAAAAGCAAGGAAGTCGTGAAAAGAATTAAAAAGAGCAATGATCTCATGAAGCAGGGTGTCCGGGAGATCTGCACAAACATGAGGTCCTGGCGACAGCAAGGATGATGTAGGATAGAGACCCTAATCGCCCGATCTTTCACGAAAGGAGCGGATCCCAGGGAAATCACGAAGAACACGAGGAAGAACGGAAGGAAAACACAAGAGGAAATCACTAAACCGACACGAATAAGTCACACATGGGCTAGATCCTCGAGTACATAGGTAGAGATACACGAATCCACGGACAACTAAGGACGATACACGGTAACCGGTTCTTCTCCGTGAGGAGGTCTTGATGGGGGCCACCCAAGAGGGGTCTTGATGATCTTCTCCGAAAGGAGGTCTTGAATCCACTTGGGGGATCGTCTCCGGTGGAGGCTCGAATCTCCGAGGAGAAGGTAACCAAGTGGATGAGCAAAGCTCTCTCACAAATCTGAGCTAAACATTTGCTAACCCTAGAAAGGGGGTGGTAGAGGTCTATTTATAGTCTAAGTGCAAATGGGGGCGAAAGTAGGGGTACATGGGCCTCGGGCCCGAATCTGGACGCAGCCAGGTACCGGACGTCCGCTGGTGGCCGGTCGTCCGGTGTCTCAGGAGCGGCCGGTCGTCCGGTGTCCTCCGGACGTCCGCTGGTTCGGCTCTGTGATGGGGGTGCCGGACGTCTAGAAACGTCGGTTTTCCGCTGATGTTGGTTCGGATGCAGGGGCGCCGGTCATCCGGTTCGGACCGGACGTCCACTCATTTGCTTCGGGTGCAGGGGCACCGGTCGTCCGGTCTGGGCCGGACGTCCTCTCGCTGGGGCTCGGCTGATGCTTCAGGCGCCGGACGTCCGGTCCCGGCCGGTCGTCCGGTGGCTGGGACTTTTCCTTCAGCCCTCCCTCTTCTCCGTCTTCTCGTCCATCTTCCTCTTCTTCGTGTCCTTGCTCCTTAGTTTCTCCATTGTACCTGAGTATGCACAAAGTATCCATATGAGGTAGTAGCCATGCTTCATGTGCATCGAAGTGGAATTGTGAGAGGAGAGATGTCACCTCGGTTTCACGAGCTCTTGCACGTGATCGAGTCATGGGTCCACTAGGCACTTGATGAGACGATGGTAGGTCCATGGGGATGACCTTGGGATGCTCCGCATCATCTCCCCTCCCTTGGGGAAGATCCGTCCTCGGATCAAATTCTTCATCACCATGGAAGGGAGAGAGATCTTTGGCGTTGAAGGTGTCGCTCACGTTGTACTTGTCGCGCGGGAGGTCGATCTTGTAAGCGTTGTCGTTGTAGCATGCAAGCACCTTGAAGGGTCCATTCGCTCGTGGTCGAAGCTTGGATTTGCATTCTTGTGGGAAACAGTCCTTGCGAAGGTGTAGCCACACTCGATCACCGATATTGAAGACCATAGGTTGCTTATTGAAGTTGAGCTTGGTCGCAAGGCGTTGAACTTGGCGCTCGATGGTGTTTCTTGTATCTTCATGCATCTTCTTGAGATGTGTCGCACGCGCACTTGCGTCCAAATTGATGCGCTCTTGGAGTGGTAGAGGAAGAATGCCCAATGGTGACAATGGGTTGAATCCGTAAACGACCTCGAAAGGAGACTTGCCGGTTGTTGAGTGTCTTGCTCGGTTGTAGGCGAACTCGGCGATAGGTAGGCACTCCTCCCACTCCTTGATGTTCTTCTTGATGAGTACTCGAAGTAGAGCGGAGAGTGTGCGGTTTGTCACCTCCGTTTGGCCGTCGGTTTGAGGATGGTATGCCGTGGAGAAGAGTAGCTTGATTCCGAGCTTGGCGCATAAGGTCTTCCAAAAGTAGCTAAGGAACTTGACGTCGCGGTCTGAGACAATTGTCTTTGGCACACCATGGAGACGCAATATTTCCCTACAAAAGAGATTAGCAACATGTGAAGCATCGTCTATCTTGTGACAAGGAATAAAATGTGCCATTTTGGAGAAACGGTCCACAACGACAAATATGGAATCTTTCCCATTGTGAGTTCTAGGCAAACCAAGTACAAAGTCCATGCTAATGCCTTCCCATGGTTGGTATGGAATCGGTAGAGGCATATAGAGGCCATGAGATTGAGCTTTGGACTTAGCTTTGCGGCATGTCGAACATCGGTTGGTGAAGCGATTGACGTCCTGAAACATCTTTGACCAAAAGTAGCTCTTCGAGAGCGTGGCGAACGTCTTGTCGCGTCCGAAATGTCCCATTAAGCCTCCTCCATATGATTCCTGCAAAAGCAACAAACGAAGGGACGACTTGGGGATGCAAAGTTTGTTAGCTCTCATAAGATAGCCGTCTTTGATGTAATAGCGTTCCCAAGATGTATTCGACAAACACTTGGCATAAGGAGTGGCAAAAGTTTCATCATGCTCATACAATTCTTTGATATGCTCGAAGCCAATGACATCTAACTCAAGTTGTGTGACTAGCATGCATATGCAGGAAAGAGCATCCGCTACGATGTTTTCTTTACCCTTGATGTACTTGATGACATAGGGAAAAGACTCAATGAATTCACTCCATTTAGTATGACGCTTGTTCAACTTAGTTTGACCCTTAAGATACTTGAGAGTCTCATGATCGGTATGAATGATAAACTCATGGGACGAAGGTAATGTTCCCATTCATGTAAAACACGGACTAAAGAATATAGCTCTTTGTCATAGATGGGATAGTTGAGTTGCGCTCTGGAAAGTTTCTCACTAAAGTAAGCTATGGGGCGCTTCTCTTGCGTTAACACACCTCCTATGCCATTACCGTTAGCATCGCAATGAATCTCAAAAGGCTTGTCGAAGTTGGGTAAAGCAAGCACGGGAGCATGAGTAAGCAAATTCTTAAGCTCATTGAATGTGGTATCTTGGGATGGTCCCCAAACAAACGGCGCATTCTTCTTGCTCAAAGAATGCAAAGGCGAAGCAATGGTGCTAAAATCCTTCACAAAGCGATGGTAGAAACCCGCAAGACCAAGGAAACTACGCACTTGATACAAGTTGGTTGGTTGCGGCCAAGTCTTAATAGCATTGATCTTGGACTCATCTACATGAACACCCTTAGAAGAGACAACAAACCCTAAGAAAACGAGCTTATCAACACCAAAAAGGCATTTCTCCATATTAGCATAGAGACACTCTTTCCTAAGAGTTTTCAAAACGGTGCGGACATGGGTGACATGCTCTTGGATAGATTTGCTAAACACAAGAATGTCATCGAAGTAAACCACAACAAATATACCAATGTAAGGGCGAAAGACATGATTCATAAGGCGCATAAAAGTGCCCAGTGCTTCTGAGAGACCCATAGGCATGACTAACCACTCATACAAACCAAATTTGGTTTTGAAGGCGGTTTTCCATTTATCGCCCTCTTGTATGCGGATTTGATAGTAACCACTCTTAAGATCAATTTTGGAAAATATAGTGGCACCACTAAGCTCATCTAGCATATCATCTAGGCGTGGAATGGGGTACCTATAGCGAACGGTGATAGAATTGATAGGTCTACAATCGGAGCACATGCGAAAGCTACCGTCACGTTTTGGCACAAGAATGACCGGTACGGCACAAGGGCTCAAACTTTCACGCACATGACCATGGTATATGAGATGATTTACTTGCCTTTGAATTTCTTTGGTTTCTTCGGGGTTGACGTGGTAGGGAGCTTTGTTCGGAAGCGGTGCTCCGGGGACGAGGTCGATGCGGTGCTCAATGCCTCGTAGAGGAGGTAGTCCCGGAGGTAGCTCATCGGGGAAAACATCTTGAAATTCCTGCAAAAGAGAAGACAACACTAGAGGAAGAGTGTGAGAAGTGTTAGTTTGTGGTGCATTGTCCTTGCACACGAGGACGTAGTGTAGGACACTAGATGGGTTCTCACACACTTCTCTCATCTCACGTTTGGTGGCAAATAGAACTAGGTTCTTGTTTTCGCTCATCGTGGAGGCGCTCAATTTGGGCTTGTGGCGCTCACTCTCTTTTTGGTGGCTCACTCTCTCACCATTCTCTCCACGATGGGTGGCTTGCTTATCGGCGATCACTTGGCTTGGAGACATAGGTCGTAACACAAACTCCTTTCCGTGCATCTTGAAGCTATAGTGGTTTGTACGCCCATTGTGGACGACTCCTCTATCGAATTGCCATGGCCGTCCAAGGAGAAGATGACAAACGGTCATTGAGATGACATCGCACTCCAAGTTGTCTTCGTAGGCGCCGATTTTGAAGGATACTTGCACTCGGTGCTCGACTTGGATGGTACCGGAGTCACCAAGCCATTGCACTTCGTATGGATGTGGATGCTTCGTCTTGGGCAATTGGAGCTTGGAGCAAAGTTCTTCACTTGCAAGATTGTGACAACTCCCTCCATCGATGATGACCTTGACGGATCGTCCATTGATGCCGGCCTTGGTGTGGAATATGTGGCATCGTTGGTCTTCTTCTTGGTGATGTTGGAGAGTCAAGACTTTGGAGACAACAAGTGCGGGACTTGAGTCTTCATCACAAAAGACTTGGTCGTCTTCATTGTTCACTTGGCGGTGCATGGTGACTTGCTCAAGGGCTTCCTTTCTCCTTCGCTCATGAAATCATAAGTGCCATCGTCGTTGAAGATCATGGTGCGCTTGTTGGTGCACTCATAGGACTTGTGGCCTCGTCCGCCGCAAGTGAAACACTTGAGGGAACTCGTCTTGACGGTCTCATCGATAGGGGTTGATGATGATGAAGCTCTCGGCTTGAAGTTGCTCGTATGAGGATTGCTTGTAGTTGGCGAAGCTTTCTTGGAAGTCGACTTATCGATGTTGGAAGTAGAGGGTCTTGTAGTCGGTGTTGGAGTCGTTGAAGCTTGGTTATTGGAGAAGCCGTAGGACTTGGATGAGAACTTGGCATACTTGAAATCATCTTGCACTTGGCGTTCCTCTTTGGTAGCCTGGTGCACTAGCTCGATGAGATTTGAGTATGGTTGGAAGTCGGCGATCTTCTTGATAGGATGATTGAGTCCATTCAAGAAACGTGCCATTGTTTGCTCATCATCTTCCGTCACATTGGCTCTTATCATAGCAATCTCCATCTCCTTGTAGTATTCTTCAATGCTCTTGGTTCCTTGCTTGGGTTGTTGGAGTTTCTTGAAGAGGTCGCGGTTGTAGTAGTTAGGCACGAAGTGTGCTCTCATGACATCCTTCATTTGTGCCCAAGTAGTGATGGGTGGTTCACCTCTTGTCTCGCGGCGCTCTATGATTTGTTCCCACCAAATGAGAACATAGTCTTGGAACTCAAGGGATGCCATCGCGATCTTCTTCTCTTCTTCATAATTGTGCAAACGAAAGATCATGTCAACTTTCAATGCCCATGAAAGGTATTCTTCGGGATCGTTGCTTCCGTTGAACTTGGGCATGGTGAACTTGAGCTTTTCGTAGCGTTGCTCTTCATTGTGTTGGGGTCGGGGATGATGACGCCCATGTTGTAGATGATTGTTCAACTCGTGGTGCTCTTGACGCGGAGGGTTGTCAACCTCGTGTTGCTCTTGTCGTGGAGGATTCTCATTGTTTTCATGCTCTTGATGAACTTGATGGTCCTGGCGAGCTTGTGGAGAAGCGCGTCGAGCTCAAGGAGGAACTAGACGATGCATGCGAGCTTGAAATCGTCGTTCTTGAAGTTCTTCGCGAAGTGCTTCCTCTTGTTCACGGGCTTGTCGGCCTCGGTCGGCAACGGCTCGACTCGCATCACGTAGAGCTTGTTGCGCCTCAAGTGCTTGAGCGTCACGGAGTTGTTGTTCTTGACGTTGAGCCTCGGCATCTTGTGCATTTTGGTGTAGATGCGCACGTTCTTCCTCTTCATGTTGGCGTTGTTGTTGCCGTTCTCGAGCTAGCGCAAAGGCTTCTTCGGCTTGACATCGTCGATGTTCTTGCGAGTTGATGTCTCGAAGAGGATTGAGGTTTGCTTGACGCTCGTTGCGCGCGGCTCGACGAAGAGTGTTCGATGTCGGTGTACTTGAGCCGGAGGGGGTAAAGTCGGAATGGCGACTTGAACGGCTCCTTCTTGAAGTGGAAGAAGAGCGGTTTAGCAACAAAGCACGAATCTTGTCCATCCTTGCGTCATTCTCTTGCTTGTGATCGTCGAGCTTGTGGTCGAAGTAGTCCCTTGTATGTTGCTCGGAAAGTCGCAAGTCGGCGGCAAGATTGTCGATGCGTTCACTCATAACTTGTTGCTCTTGATGCAAAGCACGTTGTGCACCAAAGAGATGACTCTTGGTGACGAAGGAGTTCATGTCGTCGTCTTGCTCCATGAAGAGTGGGTTGGTAGAAGTACTTGGCCTATCCATCATTCCAAGACAAATGTGAGTGGTAGAAAGAGAAAAACGAATACCAAATGTACCTTGACCGAAGTTGAAAGTGAATCGATGATCACTCCAATGTAGGACAAGGAAATAGCCCAATTGGTACGAATTCTCATCGGTTTCTCACACCTACACAAGTAAAAGCTTATGGTGGAGCTTGGTTAGGATGGCGGCACAATTTTTAATGTGAATGTAAGCAAGATTCAATAATGTTGGAGAAGATTCGCAAGATGCAATGTAACAAGTAGACCAAGCATATACGATACACGGAAACACACGCGCAAAAAGATAAGTGGGGTTGTGCAACCAAGGGTGAGCCAAAATGTGGAATCCACAAAAATGCTCTTGTTGCACAACACTAGAGAGACGCTAGCACGATTGCACGATATGCAGATACAAGAACTTGTGCACAACCTACTTAGCAAAAATGCAACGACTTCTATCCCAAATATGTTTTATGCAAGGTGTTGCTATGATATGATCCAAGATGATCGAGTATGACAATCTTAATGTTGTATGATGCTATGGTTCTTGCTTAAAAGCTCTTTGCTTATCTTTCCTCATTGCTTAAAAGCTTGGTTGGCTCTTTGATGTTTGAGCTCATTTCTCATGCAATGCTTGACGAACCAAGATAGCAAGTGAGTATGCGATGACAACTTTGTGACACAAGAGATGATACCAATATAGGCAACAATGATGTATGTATGTATGCTATGGGAAGTATGATCACTAATGTGCACAAGTCTCGTTGCCGGCAATACTCAATGGCTAGTCTCGATGGGTAAGCAACGCAAAAGAGTAAGGCTATGATGGCTATCAATGTAATGGCAAGAGTGATATGTCCAATACCAAGATGAGGTTACCGGTCTTGCTTCCGGTATGGTGTCCAAATGGTGGCACGAATACCAAGTCGTAGTCGAGGTGGTCGTTGTTGATGACGCGTCCATGGCGAAGATGAGCAGCGGTGATGTCGATGTCGAAGATAGCTGAAACACAAAAGGATACGGTACCGCAACTCAAATTCTCAAACCTCAAAGTAGCAATTGTGTCGGAGTAGGTATCGGGTAAGTGGTGGTGTGGGTTGGGGTATTGGAAAGGTTTGCGGAAGTCGGTGGTGGTGTAGCGGATGATGTGGTGGAAGCCTCAAACAACAAATTGAGCGAAATCAGTTTCAGAGTAGCGGTCGTCCGAAAATGGACGGATGTCCGGTCGCCGGTCGTCCGGTAAGGTCGGACGTCCGGTGCTTCCTGGGTCGCCGGACGTCCGGTAAAGTGACGGTCGTCCGGTGGGTCGGGGTCAACACGAACTTTCAGATCCGGGAGGCGGTTTTGGGCGGAATATGGGGATTTTGGGAGGGATTTCGAGGTGGAGATGGTGGGGGAAAGGCTAGATCCACTTGCAACACAACAAATTCACGGATCAAAACCAACAAAACATCATCAAAACTCACAAAGCACAAGAAAAAATTTTGGGGCTATTTTTGTGGGGATTTTCGGATTAGGACGAAAAACAACAAAATCAAGCTAGAAAACGAAGAGGGGGCTCCGAAATCATGATAAACCTTGCTCTAGATACCAAGATGATGTAGGGTAGAGACCCTAATCGCCCGATCTTTCACGAAAGGAGCGGATCCCTGGGAAATCACGAAGAACACGAGGAAGAACGGAAGGAAAACACAAGAGGAAATCACTAAACCGACACGAATAAGTCACACATGGGCTAGATCCTCGAGTACATAGGTAGAGATACACGAATCCACGGACAACTAAGGACGATACACGGTAACCGGTTCTTCTCCGTGAGGAGGTCTTGATGGGGGCTACCCAAGAGGGGGTCTTGATGATCTTCTCCGAAAGGAGGTCTTGAATCCGCTTGGGGGATCTTCTCCGGTGGAGGCTCGAATCTCCGAGGAGAAGGTAACCAAGTGGATGAGCAAAGCTCTCTCACAAATCTGAGCTAAACATTTGCTAACCCTAGAAAGGAGGTGGTAGAGGTCTATTTATAGTCTAAATGCAAATGGGGGCGAAAGTAGGGGTACATGGGCCTCGGGCCCGAATCTGGACGCAGCCAGGTACCGGACGTCCGTTGGTGGCCGGTCGTCCGGTGTCTCTAGAGCGGCCGGTCGTCCGGTGTCCTCCGGACATCCGCTCGTTTGCTTCGGGTGCAGGGGCACCAGTCGTCCGGTCTGGGCCGGACGTCCGCTCGCTGGGGCTCGGCTGGGACTTTTCCTTCAGCCCTCCTTCTTCTCCGTCTTCTCGTCCATCTTCCTCTTCTTCTTGTCCTTGCTCCTTAGCTTCTCCATTGTACCTGAGTATGCACAAAGTATCCATATGAGGTAGTAGCCATGCTTCATGTGCATCGAAATGGAATTGTGAGAGGAGAGAGGTCACCTCGGTTTCAAGAGCTCTTGCACGTGATCGAGTCATGGGTCCACTAGGCACTTGATGAGACAATGGTAGGTCCATGGGGATGACCTTGGGATGCTCCGCATCAGAGGAGGTAGAGCCTGAGGTGCCTACAACAACAACTTCTCCGTCCAAAAGAAAATCCAAGAGTAATGGATCAGAATAAATAAGTGAAACATATCAGAGAGTATAGACATACAACTAATAATCATCAGTAGGATTTAGCTGAACAGTAAGGCAAACCGAGAGTGTCTATTTAAGCATGCTAAATTTCCACCAGAACAATATACGCCGGAACCACCTACAGCTTGATTTTTCTTTTCCACAATGGCAACAACTAGAATATATTTCAGTGTGGCAACCATATGTAAAATTGTTTATTTCAAATCATGGCAGATGTGTTTTTAGTAGAGTATCCTCAAATAGGCAGTAGTACCATCACTACTGACAACAGTAATACTCGCAAGAGGCGCTTTACCTTGATTTTACTTTGGATCCAACCGACCCGCCCATATAAACCAAGTCACATCAAGAGATGAATATAACATTTTCCATTATATAAAAAAGGCGACAAAGCGTGTCGCATGTTTATGTGGACAGTTTCGATTGTTTTTAGTTTATCCCTTGTCGATAAACGGTGTCACCGTAAAAATATCCATCAAACCCCTTGTCGATAAACGTAGTTCAATGCAGGATTTAGAAGTGGTCTGGAATTGACTTGTTCCATGTTAGACCATACGCAAAATGCAAATTGTATTCTTAAACTAAAAGCCTTACAGACTTACATCAATTCAGAAATTACCACTACTAGTTCACCAAAATACCCTACATATTACTGATTTACTGCCAGTTCATCTACCACCAATATCACTAGTAATTCACCAAAGCACCCCATCACCAAGATACTCTTGAAATTTCACTACTGATTCACTAAAGCGACAGTGCTGATCGATTGATGCGTGGCCGGTGTTGTTCACCCCCCTTATTACCGCAATAAACAGATCCTGATCAAGGAGGGTGGCAAGCAAGGTTAGGGTCTAAGGTGAGGGTACTGACCTGGAGCTGAGAGCGGCAGGTTCCGGTGGTGAGGGTTCGGAGGCCGGTGGCAGAGTGCGCGCTGTTCTACGCCGGCGGGAGCGAGTGCCGGCCATCCGCGCGCCACGCCCCTCCAGACGTCGCCGGCGAGGAGAAGGAGGCGACGGAGCTCGTCGATGCGGCAAAGAGAAACTCGCGTCTCCTTTACGAGAACGAGAAGGTCTTTGAGAGGATGGGTTGTAGCCTTGTAGGCATGGGCAGTAGCCCGTAGGGAAACATACCCAGCTTATTGGATCCACCAAATAGACTTGGTGAATAATCTCCGCGGTTTATTTTCACTGATTTTTTTTGTCTCTCCTCCCATCACCCACTTCCACCCTGGTTCATCGGTTTATTTTTCTCTTCACTCTTTATTACAACCAGAACTTTCCTAACGTATAACAAATCACGGATCTAACTTCCTTAAATTATGCAAATCAATCGATTTCTTTTATTGATTCAATTTGTCTTAGGAAACAAATAACAGATTTTTAGGAAACAAATAATACATTTTAATCTAATTTTCCTAACTTATCTAAATCAATCGATTTCTCTTATTAGTGAAATTTGTTTTAGGAAACAAATAATAGACATGTCACAACTTTCATCCCAGTAAATAGTTTCTTAACATTTGCAAACTTTTCTAATCAGACACGTCACAAACGGGCAGGTACTGATATCATGTTACCAAATAGTAAAATCCCATTTGCATAGAAATCAGTTCAAAAATCCTAACTTTCCTAAATTTTTACCTTTCCTTGATAACAACCAATATTTTCTATGTTTTCCACCTATTGAATGAAATCACCCCTTCATCGATATTAGCATTTTTTTGGAATGAAATCTCCGGGTTATGATTTTTTTTCGATTCTTTCCAATTGTGACCTCTTCTTCCGCTCCGGCTCCTCGCATAAGCACCTCCACCACAGCCAGGTGACACCACCCCAGACCTCCTACCTCTCCACACCTTCTCCGCCACCTCCTTCTCGTACTCCATTAACAATCCTTTCGCCACATTTGTCCACGGCGGTGTCGAGGGCATGGCGCAGCAGCGTATCAGCGGTAGAGCAGCGCATAGCAGCAGGAAACAGCACGCAGCAGGCGAGGCGAGCGGCCGACGGTGGAGGGGAGAGATGCGGCCGGCGTGGCTGAGGGGGCGGCCGGCAGAAGATGGCCACAACTGGAGGCGGCGCGAGGCAGGGGCGCGACAGCGGGGCGAGCGAAGGGATAGGCGGCAGCAGACGGGGCGAGCGCAGCCAGCGAGAGTGTGGCGCGCGGCCAAGGTATGTGTCGCGCGGGGCACAGTGGTGCGGTGGCTGCGGTGAGCGCGACGACAGCAGCGGGCGCGACCGACGCGGTGTTGCACAGACGTGGGCATGGAGAGGGAGTGGCCCCGCGGGAGCGGAAGAAGAGTGGCAGGCTCGGGCATGGGCGTGCATAGGAGCGGGCATGTGCCACGGGGTCAATCTGAGGAGCTCGGTGGTTACCCCTGCAATGGCCATGGCGGACGGCGGTTCTCGGCCATGGCGAAATACCTAACGAGAGCAAACGAGAGAGGAAACAGGGGAAAGGCAAGAGGAGATCATGGCGGTGTTAATGGCGCCCTAGGGGAAGACATGGGAGCTCGGGGCGGCGCGGATCGAACGGCAATGTTGCGGTGGCCCAAGGTTGAGGAAGACGGCAGCGACGTCGATGCGGGGGTGCTGGACTTGATCTAAATATATCGGCTAAATAGGCTATGCTGATTGGCACTAAAGTTGAGCTAGCACCGCCTGATTATGTTACATATAATTGCCAAGATCTCGTCAGCGGCATCATCTCTTTCATGTGCTTTACTGCATCACATATGTCGTGCCTCGACAGCAAAATTGTAGGAGTAACCGGTCCTGATTGTACAACCTTTTGAATAAGAATAGGACCAGGCAGATTAGGGAGTTCGCTGCCGTGAAGAGTTGGATTGTATGATACCACCATTCAATTGCGCCATTCTTTTGTTTTTAGGAGGAAACGACAGGAGAGGCTTATACTGCATTTAATTAACAAAAGATATTAATGTTAAATATTTACAAGAGGGGTGCCACTTGTTTGTTGTTTTGCCTCAGTTGCTCTTAACGCGTTCCTACCTTCTGTCATGCGATGCCAAAGGCGTTCCAAGAGGCATTGCGCATGATGGAACGTTGGTGAGTCACAGGTGCACCAGGTCATCATGGCCTCCAACAGTACCACATGGTACGTTGAGGTTCACGCATCATTAACAGGTTGAAGATGAAGTTGTGTGAGTCATAAATTGGAGTGGCTCGTGATTCTGTATGTTAGCCCTTCCTTGTAGGTGCTTCTCAAGCTGGAGGACAACATATTAGTCAAGACATTGGGGATCCTCATTGATGTTTTATCTCTCGTCTGCACTTATTTTGTTTGCTCCAATTCTATATATTCTCACGAGTAGATGAGGTGTAAGCATGTGCAATGTAGTTCCTTTTTATACATATGGTGATTGATTTCTTCTTTGATAACCCAACTAACGGATGGTAATCAATATTCAAATACCAAAACCAAACGTACAAGGCAACAATCAATTCACGTATCACAATCAGATTCTTCTTTAGTACCCAGCTTAACTCACGGATGGTAATCAATCTCCAAACAAAGAAAACAATCACCGTCATTTACCTCTCGCCAATGTTACATAAAAATAACGCTAAGAATTTAGATGTATTGTTTGTCATGGAGCTGTGGCTGGCCGATTACATAAAATTAATTCCCTCAGATGTGGTGCCAAATATAATACACACAATCCATATTGTTATGCACTAGCGCGTGTGCGTGTGAAATAGATGGATTATGGTCATGTACCCAATAAGATGGATATGTGTGTGTTAGAGGGAGAGAGGGAGAGAGAGGGGGAGAGAGTGAGGAAGAGGAAGGGAGAGGGCACTAGTAGAAAAAAGGTCAAATGTGAAGCACATTAGTGCCGGTTTGAATTTGAGCCGGCACTAATGTGTGCATTAGTGCCGGTTCCAACGGCTAGCCGGCCGCTCTCATTAGTACCGGTTCGTGGCGAACCTTTAGCACCGGTTCGTGCCACGAACCGGTACTAAAGTGAGTTGTGGCAGGATGTTGTCAGTCCGGGGCCCCTCCAGCACCTTTAGTACCGGGTCGTATCACGAACCGGTACTAAAGGTCGTCCTACATAGACCCTTCGTCCACCCGAGCTCGCTCTGTTCTTCCCCTTTCCCCTCTCCTCTCTGTTCTTTTCCCTCTTCCTCTCAAGCTCATCACACATTTTGCCCAAAATTTGTCAAGATTTGAAGGCCCCCATCCATTCAAATGATCACAAAGGTTAGCAACTTTGTCCTTTCATCTCTCATTGCTAGATTAGCTCGTGCAATGCTTTATATAGTGATTGATTTTTGAGTTTAGTAATTTGGGAGGAATTATATATATGTGCTAGTATTTGATTTATATGCAATTTGAGGTCAAAAATAACACTTAGTTTGCATATGTAGGTGTGGTTTACTTAGTACCTTCTAAATCTCCGTCGTAACCACCATCGATCGCTCGCAACGTCCCGTCGCCGACACGACCTTGTGGTGAGCCTCTTGTTCATGAAGTTTTATATAAAAAATTGATGTTTGTGTGATTTGGATATATAGTTACTCGTATAATTATCTTACCCATACGTTGTTTGTTATACATAGTGCCATGGTTTTGATATCCGTCCCCGTCGGCCCTCGTCCGGGTTATGATTCGGATGTGGTATATTCTCTTTTAAAACTATTCATTGCATTTCGTGTTTATGACAAATTATGCCCATCAAGTTGACATAGATATTTGTATGTAGGAGGTAGTTGAACCGGAAATTCCAACCGACCCTATTGTCGAGAGGTTAAATTTAGTTGAAAGAGAAAACGAGGATTTGAAGGAAAAATTGAAAAGAATTGAGGGGGAGAAGATGGAATTGGAGTTGCATGTTGCCGATGTCGTCGATGATCACAAGATTAAGATGGAGAAAATGCGCTTGAAGATTAGAAAGATTAGAAAATATGTCATTCATAGTGAGGCTTGGTATCATTATGTTGTTAGATCAATTGCTACCTTAGTTGCGATCTTGATCGCATTTGTTGTTGCATTTAAATTCTTTAGCTAGAGAGTTATTTGTTTGTTGCATTTAAGTCTTGTATGATCTTTATGTATGAACTTTATGTATTGTATTAATTTGGTGTTTTCGGTGCTGTGTATTGAAGATGAGCCCGCAATGGATGTACGATGACCGATGCTGTCCCGAGTTCATTAATGGCGTGCGTACTTTTCTGCTTGCGGCTGAGGCAAACAAGCGGGTGGATGGTTTTATGCCTTGTCCATGTGCTGGCTGTAAGAATGGTCACAATTACTCTACGTCAAGAACCATTCACGTCCACCTGTTTGAGTCCGGTTTCATGCCCCACTATAATATTTGGACCAAGCATGGAGAAAGAGGGGTTATGATGAAAGACAATGAAGAAGAAGAGGACGACGACAACTATCCTGGCCATGGGTTCCCTGAATACGATGATACAACAATGAGGGAAGAAGTTGAGCCGGTAATACGGGAAGAAGCTGAGCCGGCAATGCGGGAAGAAGCTGAAGAAGAGGCATTAGATGAGCCCGTTGATGATCTAGGTCGGGCCATTGCCGATGCAAAGAGAAACTGCGCAAGTGATTTGGAGAAGAAGTTGCAGCGCATGTTAGAGGATCACAAAAAATTGTTGTACCCGAATTGCGTAGGTGACAAGAAAAAGCTGGGCACCACACTGGAATTGCTACAATGGAAGGCAGAGAATGGTGTATCTGACAAGGGATTTGGAAAGTTGCTGGTAATGATAAAAAATATGCTTCCAAAGGACAACGAATTGCCCGAGAGTACGTACGAAGCAAAGAAGGTTGTCTGCCCTCTAGGGTTAGAGGTGCAGAAGATACATGCATGCCCTAATGATTGCATCCTCTACCGCGGTGAGTACGAGGATTTGAACGCTTGCCCAGTATGCGGTGCATTGCGCTATAAGATCAGCCGCGATGACCCTGGTGATGTCGAGGGCGAGCGCCCAAGGAAGAAGATTCCTGCCAAGGTGATCTGGTATGCTCCTATAATACCACGGTTGAAACGTTTGTTCCAAAACAAAGAGCATGCCAAGGCGATGCAATGGCACAGAGAAGACCATAAGAAAGACGGAAAGTTGAGAGTACCAGCTGACGGGTTGCAGGGGAGAAAAATCAAAAGAAAGTACGGGAAGGAGTTTGCAGATGACGCAAGGAACGTATGGTTTGGTCTAAGCGCAGATGGCATTAATCCTTTTGGGGAGCAGAGCAGCAACCATAGCACCTGGCCTGTGACTCTATGTTTGTATAACCTTCCTCCTTGGTTGTGCATGAAGCGGAAGTTCATTATGATGCCAGTGCTCATCCAAGGCCCTAAGCAACCCGGCAACGACATTGATGTGTACCTAAGGCCATTAGTTGAAGAACTCTTACAACTGTGGAATGGAACAGGTGTACGTGCGTGGGATGAGCACATGGGGAAAGAATTTGACCTAAAGGCGTTGCTGTTCGTGACCATCAATGATTGGCCTGCTCTCAGTAACCTTTCAGGACAGACAAACAAGGGATATCGCGCATGCATGCACTGTTTGGACGATACCGATAGTATATATTTGGTTAATTGTAAGAAGAATGTGTACCTGGGACATCGTCGATTTCTTCCGAGCAGGCATCCCGTAAGAAAGAAAGGCAAGCATTTCAAAGGTGAGGCGGATCACGGGATGAAGCCTCGCCACCGTACTAGTGCTGATGTACATGATATGGTCAAGGATTTGAAGGTGGTCTTTGGAAAGGGTCCTGGTGGACAACCTGTTCCGAATGACGCTGACGGACGCGCACCCATGTGGAAGAAGAAATCTGTATTTTGGGACCTGCCCTATTGGAAAGACCTAGAGGTCCACTCCGCAATCGACGTGATGCATGTGACAAAGAATCTTTGTGTGACCCTGCTTGGCTTCTTGGACGTGTATGGGAAGACAAAAGATACACCTGAGGCATGGGAGGACCAGCAACATATGCACGGAAAAGACGGCATACATCAGGGTCATGCAGGCTACGCTCTTACCAAAGAAGAGAAGGAAATATTCTTTGAATGCCTGCTCAGTATTAAGGTACCGTCTGGCTTCTCGTCGAATATAAAGGGAATAATAAACATGACAGAGAAAAAGTTCCAGAACCTAAAGTCTCATGACTGCCACGTGATTATGACGCAACTGCTTCCGGTTGCATTGAGGGGGCTTCTACCGGAAAACGTTCGATTAGCCATTGTGAATCTATGTGCATTCCTCAATGCAATCTCTCAGAAGGTAATCGATCCAGAAATCATACCAAGGTTAGAGAATGATTTGGTGCAATGCCTTGTCAGTTTCGAGTTGGTGTTCCCACCATCCTTCTTCAACATCATGACGCACGTCCTAGTTCACCTATGTGAAGAGATTATTATTTTGGGTCCTGTATTTCTACACAATATGTTCCCCTTTGAGAGGTTCATGGGAGTCTTAAAGAAATATGTTCATAACCGTGCTAGGCCAGAAGGAAGCATCTCCAAGGGCCATGAAAATGAGGAGGTCATTGAGTTTTGTATTGACTTTATTCCTGACCTTAAGCCGATTGGTGTTCCTGAATCGCGGCATAAGGGCAGACTGGATGAAAAAGGCATGCTAGGAGGGGAACAAATAATATGTATGGACGGACATTCTCTCACTGAAGCCCACTACACAGTTCTAAGAATTCCGCCTTGGTGGCTCCGTATATGGATGAACACAATAATTTGCTACGCTCCAAACACCCAGAGCGGTCTGATGACTGGATTACAAGTGAACAGACCAGGAGTTTCGCCAGCTGGTTGCAGACACGTACCATGCATGACGCCTCTATTGAAGATGACCTATACTTGCTGTCCTAGTTACCATCTTCGAATATAATGACTTTCAAAGGGTACGAGATAAATGATAATACATTTTACACGATCGCCCAAGATAAGAAGAGCACCAACCAAAACAGTGGTGTCCGCTTTGATGCAGAAACCAAGACGGGAAAGGAAACATATTATGGTTATATACAAGACATATGGGAACTTGACTATCGACGTGGTTTGAAGGTCCCTTTGTTTCAGTGCAAATGGGTCAATATGACACGGGGCGGGGTAACGAAAGACCCTCAGTACGGAATGACAACAGTGGATCTCAACAATCTTGCGTATGCAGACGAACCATTCGTCCTAGCCAATGATGTGGCACAGGTTTTCTATGTAAAGGACATGTCTACCAAGCCGAGAAAAAGAAAAGATAAGGAAGCGAATGCATCGTACGATGAGCCAAAGCGACACATAGTTCTTTCTGGGAAGAGAAACATCATGGGAGTGGATGACAAGACAGACATGTCAGGAGATTATGAAAAGTTTGATGAAATTGCTCCATTCACAGTGAATATTGACCCGAGCATCCAGTTAAATGATGAAGATTTTCCATGGCTACGGCGCAAAGGGACACACGCGAAGAAAAAGTTTCACACCCAAAGATCTGAGATGTGATCGGCTTCACTATCATCACTTTCTTCTGTATTTCACACTCAGGAGGGAATCTCTATAATAGTTAGGGTAGCTAGTTATGTGTTTTGGCATTTGAAACGCGAAGAAATTTTATGTGCAAGCAAATTCTTTCATGCATTTACTGATTTTTTCAGCTAAATGACCCTGAAATTGAAAGCATTTCAAATGAACTCAGAAAAGGTTGAAAGTTGGCATGGTATCATAATTTCACCCACGTAGCATGTACAAAAAAGTAGAGAGGGTTACCGCAAAAACTGGATGCACTTCGTGTACAAAATGGACAATCTCTTTCGAAGTATCAGGGTTTCGGACGAAAACTCATCCATTACAAAAGGCATTTCATTTTTTTTAAATAACCTAAGCATTACCAAATTGAATATAATGATAAAACACACTAATATTAAACATAAGAAAAAAGAATCACTGAAAAATCTATTTTCAAAGTTAAGTTATTCACAAACTAGTGATTCACACAAAATTCAAATAATTCAAAATTTAAACTATTCAAATTTGTAAACTACCGGTACTCACAGAAAGTTTGTAATTTTTTGTACCTAAAGCAAAAATATTCACAAACAAACTCTAAATACAGCAAAAAACAACTCTAAAATAAATAAAACAAAAATAAATAAAGCAAAAAATAAGAAAAAAAAAAGCCCACCTACTGGGCCACAGCGGCCTGCATATGACTAGAAACCCAAATTCTAGTTGGGCCAGGATGCAGGAACGCTAGCCCAGTAGGCCCAAGAGGGCATCACAGAAGAGGTAGGCCCAGAAGGCCTGCTTAAGAGAGGAGCTCGAGACAGCAGCAACGGCGGGGCTTATAAGCAGGTGCGAGTGCCCCTCGGCTAGCGAGGTGGGACTAAACTTTTACGCCCCTCGCCTGGCAGCGCACACCCTTTAGTACCGGGTCGTGGCTCCAACCGGTACTAAAGGGGGGGTCTTTAGTACCGGTTGGAGCCACCACCCGGTACTAAAGGGGTGCCGTTCCCGCCGCTTGGCCTGGCCAAAACAGACCTTTAGTACCGGTTGGTGGCTCCAACCGGTACTAAAGGTTGTTCTATATAAGAAAACACTTCAAAAAAATTGTCAGTTTCTCATCTCTCCCTGCTTCTTTCTCCTCTGCCCCGTCGCCGCCGCCCCTCGTCGCCGCCCCCGTCACCGTCCATCGCCGTCCCCGTCACCGTCCCCATCGCCGTCGCCGTCCCCGTCGTCCCTGTCGCCGTGCCGCACCCCGTCGCCGCGCCCCGCCCCATCCTCCCGTCGTCCCCGCCCGGCCCGTCCTCCCGTATGTCGTCCCCGCCCGGCCCGTCCCCGTCCCCATCGTCGCCGCCCCGTCCCCGTCGTCGCCGCCCCGTCTCCGTCTCCGTCCCCGTCCCCGTCGCCGCCCACCGTCGTCGTGCCTCGCCGGTGAGCTGTGCCCCGGCCGCCAACCACACACACACACACATTGTTATAGAATTATTAGCAATCTTTCTGTTTTTTAGTTATAGAATTATTAGAAATGTTAGTTTTTGGTTATAGAAATGTTAGTTATATAGAAATGTTAGTTATATAGAAATATTAGAAATGTTAGTTATATAGAAATGTTTTTTAGTTATAGAAATATTAGAAATGTTAGTTTTAGTTATAAAAATATTAGAAATGTTAGTTTTAGTTATAAAATTTAGAATTTGCATATATGAAATCACAATACATCATTTAAAAAATGTTACTTTACTTTTGCGGCATATAGTATTTGTTGTCGACGATGCCTAGCCCGCATCCTCGCTGTCGACCCGTTCGCGACGACGTCCTGCTTCAGAGGACCCATGTCCGGGACTGGGCTCCGTAGGGCTGGCACTGGGAGGTGCTACCTTCAGGGGCGTGACGCTTGGTGAGGAACCCGGCCCCGGGTCCCGTCGTCGACCCTCATCTCCTTTGGTGGCGTTCGCGTGGGCCACTTTCGGTGCGGAGGGAGCCGGCCCCGCCGGAGGTGGTACGTCGCCATGTCAGGGAGGAGGACAAGCACGTTCATCGCTACATGACTGCTATGGACGTCAGGTTCTCCAATACCTGGCAGGTTCTTTTGGGAGATCACCCGAGCTATGATCCAGTGATGGTTCCTTCTCTTTGGGTGTCCACCGCCCGCACCTCAGGAACCGCGAGTGGCCTAGATTACTCTGTAGTATTCGATATTATATCTATTATTTGAGACGATGTATTCGAGATTATATCTATTATTCGAGACGATGTATTCGAGATTATATCTATTATTCAAGACGACGTATTCGAGATTATATTCGATGATGCTTATTATGTACTATGATTGATTCAGTTTTTCCTTATTAATTGATTGCATCCATGCAATGTAATTTGAATATATTTCTTTTGGATTAGTTAAACAAAACCTATGGCAGACAATACCGACAGAGAGGGAGAAGAGACCCTGTTCAATATCATACGCAATCCTCGCGGGCCAGATGATGATCAGAATGAAGAAGATTATGACGGCTCCGAATATCTAAACAACACCGGGGAGGGTGATATGATATTCGATCACGACGACCGAATTGATGAAGTCATGAACTATGAACATGACAAAGAAAATGTTGATCTTGAAACAACAAAGACCGACGAGGTATATATATTTATATAAGCAGGCATCTGGTGATCATCACATGTTTTAAATGACTTAAAGATATATTAACGAATCGATCTTTCTTCTTTCAGCCATCCGGATCGAGCAAATCTTCAGGCAACAGGAAACGTGGCCCGAACAAAAAGTTGAAGGAGGGCGTAAAGTACAATATCGAGGCCATCAGACCTAATGGCGAACCATTAGCGCCTAAGAAGATTGCGGACAAGTTCATTCGTCAGTGCGGAGTTCTTGTGAAGGACCAACTCCTGATCTCCCATCAAGAATGGAGAGAGCCAGCAAAGCCACGTCCAGGAGTTACTTTTGTCGACGATAGACAAAAACTTCTACTTTGGGAAACGCTCATGGAACATTTCACCCTACCAGATCATTTCACAGATGCAGATGTGGAGAAAGTCAAGGACGCTGCTCTTAGGAAGATGGCGGTTGCATTCAAGAACCACAAGATTCGTGAATGGGCCAAGTACGTCAACGGAGGAAGGAAGACTCCAGTATACGAGGGAACACTAGAGAATCAAAGTGCTCATTGGGACGATTTCGTGAAATTCAAGGATTCGGAATTATCTAAGGAACGGTCGAGAATAAACAAGGCCAATGCCGCAAAAAGGATAAGTTCCATAAGCTGGGGCCAGGTGGCTATGCGGTGGGAATGCCTAAGTGGGATAAGTCTGAGAAAGAGATGCTGGATGCAGGTTGAAGGAAATATGCCCTAGAGGCAATAATAAAGTTATTATTTATTTCCTTATATCATGATAAATGTTTATTATTCATGCTAGAATTGTATTAAATGGAAACATAATACATGTGAGAATACATAGACAAAAACAGAGAGTCACTAGCATGCCTCTACTTGACTAGCTCGTTAATCAAAGATGGTTATGTTTCCTAACCATAGACATGAGTTGTCATTTGATTAACGGGATCACATCATTAGGAGAATGATGTGATTGACTTGACCCATTCCGTTAGCTTCGCACTTGATTCTTTAGTTTGTTGCTATTGCTTTCTTCATAACTTATACATGTTCCTATGACTATGAGATTATGCAACTCCCGTTTACCGGAGGAACACTTTGTGTGCTACCAAACGTCACAACATAACTGGGTGATTATAAAGGTGCTCTACAGGTGTCTCCGAAGGTACTCGTTGGGTTGGCGTATTTCGAGATTAGGATTTGTCACTCCGATTGTCGGAGAGGTATCTCTGGGCCCTCTCGGTAATGCACATCACTCAAGCCTTGCAAGCATTGCAACTAATAAGTTAGTTGCAGGATGATGTATTAAGGAACGAGTAAAGAGACTTGCCGGTAACGAGATTGAACTAGGTATTGAGATACCGACGATCGAATCTCGGGCAAGTAACATACTGATGACAAAGGGAACAATGTATGTTGTTATGCGGTCTGACCGATAAAGATCTTCGTAGAATATGTAGGAGCCAATATGAGAATCCAGGTTCCGCTATTGGTTATTGACCGGAGACGTGTCTCGGTCATGTCTACATAGTTCTCGAACCCGTAGGGTCTGCACGCTTAAAGTTCGGTGATGATCGTAATTAGGGTTTTTGTGTTTTGATGTACCGAAGGTTGTTCGGAGTCCCGGATGTGATCACGGACATGACGAGGAGTCTTAAAATGGTCGAGACATAAAGATTGATATATTGGAAGCCTATATTTGGATATCGGAAACGTTCCGGGTGAAATCGGAATTTTACCGGAGTACCGGGGGGTTATCGGAACCCCCTCGGGGGGTTATTGGGCCTACATGGGCCATAAGGGAGAGGAGGAGGACCGGCCAGGGCAGGCCGCGCGCCCCCTCCCCCCTAGTCCGAATAGGACAAGGAAGGGGGGCGGCGCCCCCCTTTCCTATTTCTCCCTTCCTCCTTCCTTTTCCAACAAGGCAAGAGGGGGGAGTCCTACTCCCGGTTGGAGTAGGACTCCTCCAGGCGCACCCATACGGCCGGCCGCACTCCCCTCTCCCTCCTTTATATACTGAGGCAAGGGGGCACCCCATGACACACAAGTTGATCCTCGTGATCGTTCCTTAGCCGTGTGCGGTGCCCCCTTCCACCATATTCCACCTCGGTCATATCGTAGCGGTGCTTAGGCGAAGCCCTGCGTCGGTAGAACATCATCACTGTCATCACGCTGCTACGTCTCGAGCTAGCGTTGGTTTTCCCCGAAGAGGAGGGGGTGATGCAGCACAGTAGCGTAAGTATTTCCCTCAGTTTTTGAGAACCAAGGTATCAATCCAGTAGGAGGTCACGCGCAAGTCCCTCGTACCTGCACAAAACAGTAGCAACTCGCAACCAACGCTTAGGGGTTGTCAATCCCTTCACAGTCACTTACGAGAGTGAGATCTGATAGAGATAATATTTTTGGTATTTTTGGTATAAAGATGCAAAGTGAAAATTAAAAGCAAAACAAGTAAAATAAAGTAATGGAGATTGATATCATGAGAATAGACCCGGGGGCCATAGGTTTCACTAGTGGCTTCTCTCAAGAGCATAGATATTCTACGGTGGGTGAACAAATTACTGTTGAGCAATTGATAGAATTGAGCATAGTTATGAGGTTATCTAGGTATGATCATGTATATAGGCATCACGTCCGTGAAAAGTAGATCGACTCCTGCCTGGATCTACTACTATTACTCCACTCATCGACCGCTATCCAGCATGCATCTAGAGTATTAAGTTAAAAACAGAGTAACGCCTTAAGCAAGATGACATGATGTAGAGGAATAAATTCATGCAATATGATAAATACCCCATCTTGTTATCCTCGATGGCAACAATACAATACGTGCCTTGCAACTCTTTCTGTCACTAAGTAAGGACACCGCAAGATTAAACCCAAAGCCAAGCACTTCTCCCATTGCAAGAACTACCAATCTAGTTGGCCAAACCAAACGGATAATTCGAAGAGACTTGCAAAGATAACTCAATCATACATAAAAGAATTCAGAGAAGATTCAAATATTATTCATAGATAAGTTGGATCATAAACCCACAATTCATCGGTCTCAACAAACACACCGCAAAAAGAAGATTACATCGAATAGATCTCCACGAGAGAGGGGGAGAACATTGTATTGAGATCCAAAAAGAGAGAAGAAGCCATCTAGCTACTAGCTATGGACCCGAAGGTCTGAAGTAAACTACTCACACTTTATCAAAAGGGCTATGGTGTTGATGTAGAAGCCCTCCGTGATGGATGCCCTCTCCGGCGGAGCTCCGGAACAGGCCCCAAGATGGGATCTCGTGGATACAGGAAGTTGCGGCTGTGGAATTAGGTTTTTGGCTCCCTCTTTGGTCTAATGGGGGTACGTAGGTATATATAGGAGGAAGGAGCACGTCGGTGGAGCTCCGAGGGGCCCACGAGGCAGGGGGCGCGCCCAGGGGGGCGCCCTCCACCCTCGTGACCTCCTCGGAAACTTCTTGGAGTAGGGTCCAAGTCTCCTGGATCACGTTCGGTGAGAAGATCACGTTCCCGAAGGTTTCATTCCGTTTGGACTTCGTTTGATATTCTGTTTTCTCGAAATACTGAAATAGGCAAAAAACAGCAATTCTGGGCTGGGCCTCCGGTTAATAGGTTAGTCCCAAAAATAATATAAAAGTGGAAAATAAAGCCCAATATAGTCCAAAACAGTAGATAAAGTAGCATGGAGCAATCAAAAATTATAGATACGTTGGAGACGTATCAGGCATCCCCAAGCTTAATTCCTGCTCGTCCTCGAGTAGGTAAATGATAAAAAGAGAATTTTTGATGCAGAGTGATACTTTGGCATAATTTCAATGTAAATCTTCTTAATCATGGTATGAATATTCAGATCCGAAAGGTTCAAGACAAAAGTTCATATTGACATAAAAATAATAATACTTCAAGCATACTAATTAAACAATTATGTCATCTCAAAATAACATGGCCAAAGGAAGTTCATCCCTACAAAATCATATAGTTAGGCTATGTTTCATTTTCGTCACACAAAGATGTTCCCAACTTCTATACCCCCGATGACAAGCCAAGCAATTGTTTCATACTCAAATAATCTCAAACTTTTTCAACCTTCACGCAATACATGAGCGCGAGCCATGGACATAGCACTATGGGTGGTATAGAATATTATGATGGGGATTGTGTGGAGAAGACAAAAAAGGAGAAAGTCTCACATCAACGAGGCTAATCAATGAGCTATGGAGATGCCCATAAATTGATGTTAATGCAAGGAGTAGGTATTGCCATGCAATGGATGCACTAGAGCTAAGAATGCTCAACAAAAGAAAACTAGTGGGTGTGCATCCAACTTGCTTGCTCATGAATACCTAGGGCATTTTGAGGAAGCCCATCATTGGAATATACAAGCCAAGTTCTATAATGAAAAATTCCCACTAGTATGAACAAGACAACTTATGAGACTCACTATATGAAAATCATGGTGCTACTTTGAAGCACAATATATGAGACTCGCTACATGAAGAACAAGGTGCTACTTTGAAGCACAAGTGTGGAAAAAGAGATAGTAGCATTGCCCTTTTTATTTTCTCTTTTTTTGGGCCTTTCTTTTTTTTCTTTTTGGCCTTTCTCTCTTTTTTTTGATTGGGCAATGCTCTAATAATGATGATCATCACACTTCTATTGATTACAACATAATGATTACAACTCGATACTAGAACAAGATATGACTCTATATGAATGCCTCCGGCGGTGTACCGGGATGGTGCAATTAATCAAGAGTGACATGTATGAAAAATAATGCATGGTGGCTTTGCCACAAATACGATGTCAACTACAAGATCATGCAATGGCAATATGACAAAAGTAAAGCATGTCATGATGATGATGATGATGATGGAAGTTGCATGGCAATATATCTCGGAATGGCTATGGAAATGCCATGATAGGTAGGTATGGTGGCTGTTTTGAGGAAGATATAGGGAGGTTTATGTGTGAAAGAGCGTATCATATCACGGGGTTTGGATGCACCGGCGAAGTTTGCACCAACTCTCAATGTGATAAAGGGAAATGCACGGTACCGAAGAGGCTAGCAAATGGCGGAAAGGTAAAAGTGCGTATAATCCATGGACTCAACATTAGTCAAAAGAACTCATATACTTATTGCAAAAATTTAGAAGTCATCAAAAATCAAGTACTACGCGCATGCTCCTAGGGGGATAGATTGGTAGGAAAAGACCATCGCTCGTCCCCGACCACCACTCATAAGGATGCACAAGCCAGGTACACTTCATGTTTCAAATTTGTTACACAACTTTAACCATACGTGCATGCTACGGGACTTGCTAACTTCAACACAAGTATTTCTCAAATTCACAACTACTCAACTAGCACGACTATGATATTATCACCTCCATATCTCAAAACAATTATCAAGCATCAAACTTATTTTAGTATTCAACCCACTAAAAAGAAAGTTTCACATATCTTGAATACCAAGTATATTAACATTAAGCAAATTACCATGCTATTAACGACTCTCAAAATAATCTAAGTGAAGCATGAGAGATCAAGTTTCTTTAAAACAATCCACCACCGTGCTCTAAAAGATCTAAGTGAAGCACTAGAGCAAACATTATCACGCTCAAAAAGATATAAGTGAAGCACATATAGTAAACTATCAAGCTCAAAAGATATAAGTGAAGCACATAGAGTATTCTAACAAATTTCAATTCATACATGGCTCTCTCAAAAGGTGTGTACAGCAAGGATAATTGTGATAGACTAACAAGAAAAGACACAAAAAATACAAGACGCTCCAAGCAAAACACATATCATGTGGTGAATAAAAATATAGCTCCAAGTAAATTACCGATGGAAGTGGACGAAAGAGGGGATGCCTTCCGGGGCATCCCCAAGCTTTGACTTTTTGGTGTCCTTGGATTATCTTGGGGTTCCATGGGCATCCCCAAGCTTAGGCTCTTACCACTCCTTGTTCCATAATCCATCAAAAGAATTCACCCAAAACTTGAAAACTTCACAACACAAAACTCAATAGAAATCTCGTGAGCTCCATTAGAGAAAGAAAACAAAAGACTACTTTAAGGTACTGTAGTGAACTTGTTCTTTATTTGTATTGGTGTTAAACCTACTGTATTCCAACTTCTCTATGGTTTATAAACTATTTTACTAGCCATAGATTCATCAAAATAAGCAAACAACACACGCAAAACAGAATCTGTCAAAAACAGAACAGTCTGTAGTAATCTGTTACTAACGCAAACTTCTGGAACCCAAAAAATTCTACCAAAATTAGACGACCTGGGAAATTTGTTTATTGATCAGCAGCAATTGGAATCACTATTTTATCACGTTCTGGTGGTTTTTTACAATTCGGGCACTGAGCGCAAAGATTCTGGAAATTATAGCAAGATCAAATAACTATCTTCCAAGAAGATCTAATAGGTTTAACTTGGCACAAACACTAATTAAAAGATAAAACCACATCTAAACAGAATATAGATGGTTTATTTATTCCTAAACAGAACCAAAAACAAAAAACACAAAATAAAATTGGGTTGCCTCCCAACAAGCGCTATCGTTTAACGCCCCTAGCTAGGCATAAAAGCAAGGATAGATCTAGGTATTGCCATCTTTAGTAGGCAATCCATAAGTGGCTCTCATGATAGATTCATATGGTAATTTTATTTTCTTTATAGGAAAGTGTTCCATGCCCTTCTTTAAGGGAAATTGGAATTTAATATTCTCTTCCTTCATATCAATAATTGCACCAATCGTTCAAAGGAAAGGTCTACCAAGAATAATAGGACATGAAGGATTGCAATCTATATCAAGATGATAAAATCTACGGGCACATAATTCCTATTTGCAACAATAAGAACATCATTAATTCTTCCCATAGGCTTTTTAATAGTGGAATCCGCAAGATGCAAGTTTAGAGAGCAATCATCAAAGTCACAGAAATCTAGCAAATCACACAAAGCTTTGGGGATAGTAGAGACACTAGCACCCAAATCACACAAAGCATAAAACTCGTAATTTTTAATTTTAATCTTAATTGTAGGTTCCCACTCATCATGGAGTTTTCTAGGGATAGAAACTTTCAACTCAAGCTTTTCTTCATAAGATTGCATTAAGGCGTCAACAATGTGTTCGGTAAAGGCCTTAATTCGACTATAAGCATGAGGAGAATTTAACACGGATTGCAACAAGGAAATACAATCAATTAAAGAGCAATTTTCATAGTTAAATTCCTTGAGATCCAAAATAGTGGGTTTAGCAATATCTAGATTTTTATTTCTTTCAATCCCCTTTTTATCAATTTCATCATCAGGATCTAAAAACTCAGAATTCTTAGAACGCCTTCTAGGTAAGGGAAGATCATAATCAGATTCATCAAGATTCACATTGCAAAAAAACGATTTAATAGGGGACACATCAATAACTTTCAGATCTTCATCTTGATTTTCATAGGATTTAGAAGAACATGCTTTAATAAAGGCATCTTTGTAAGCACGCATCCTAGCGGTTCTTTCTTTGCACTCATCAATGGAAATTCTCATGGCTTTGAGAGACTCATTGATATCATGCTTAGGAGGAATAGATCTAAGCTTTAAAGAATCAACCTCAAGAGAAATTCTATCAACGTTCCTAGCCAAATCATCAACTTTAAGCAATTTCTCTTCAAGCAAAGCATTGAAATTCTTTTGCGAATTCATAAATTCTGTAACACTACTCTCAAATTCAGAGGACATCTTATTAAAATTTCCATAAGAGTTGTTGTAGGAATTTCCATAATTATTAGAAGGATTACTAGGATAAGGCCTAGAATTAAAATTCCCTCTATACGCGTTGTTACCAAAACTATTCCTACAAACAAAATTCACATCCATAGATTCATTATTATTCTCAAGCAAAGTAGATAAAGGCATATTATTGGGATCAGAAGAAACACTCTTAACAAATAAATTCCTAAGTTCATCCATCTTTTCACTCAAAACATTGATTTCTTCTATAGCATGCACTTTTTTATCAGTAGATCTTTCAGTATGCCATTGAGAATAATTGACCATAATATTATCTAGGAGTTTAGTAGCATCTCCTAAAGTGATTTCCATAAAAGTGCCTCCCACGGCCGAATCTAAAAGATTTCTAGAAGCAAAATTCAATCCAGCATAATTTTTTTGTATAATCATCCATAAGTTCAAACCATGAGTAGGACAATTACGTAGCATTAATTTCATTCTCTCCCAAGCTTGTGCAACATGTTCATGATCAAGTTGCTTAAAATTCATAATATCGTTCCTAAGAGAGATAATCTTAGCGGGAGGAAAATACTTAGAGATAAAAGCATCTTTGCACTTGTTCCAAGAATCAATACTATTTTTAGGCAAAGATGAAAACCACGCTTTAGCACGATCTCTAAGCGAAAAAGGAAATAGCTTCAATTTAACGACATCATTATCGACATCCTTTTTCTTTTGCATATCACATAAATCAACAAAGCCATTTAGATGAGTAGCGGCATCTTCACTAGGAAGCCCGCGCGAATTGTCTTTCATAACAAGATTCAACAAAGCAGTATTGATTTCACAAGATTCAGTATTGGCAAGAGGAGCAATCGGAGTGCTAAGGAAATTATTGTTATTGGTATTGGTGAAGTCACACAATTTGGTAGCATCTTGGGCCATCACGACAAGCAAGCAAACTAACACACGAGCAAACAAAGGGCAAAGGGAAAGAGAGGGCGAATAAAACGGCAAGGGTAAAGTGGGGGAGAGGAAAACGAGAGGCAAATGGCAAATAATGTAATGCGAGAGATAGAGATTGTGATGGGTACTTGGTATGTTGGCTTTTGCGTAGGCTTCCCCGGCAATGGCGCCAGAAATGGCTCGTTGACGGGAGAGTAAATCTTGACTTGACTTGGCGTAGGCCTCCCCGGCAACGGCGCCAGAAATGGCTCGTTGACGGGAGAGTAAATCTTGACTTGACTTGGCATAGGCCTCCCTGGCAACGGCGCCAGAAATCCTTCTTGCTACGTCTCGAGCTAGCATTGGTTTTCCCCGAAGAGGAGGGGGTGATGCAGCACAGTAGCGTAAGTATTTCCCTCAGTTTTTGAGAACCAAGGTATCAATCCAGTAGGAGGTCACGTGCAAGTCCCTCGTACCTGCACAAAACGGTAGCAACTCGCAACCAACGCTTAGGGGTTGTCAATCCCTTCACGGTCACTTACGAGAGTGAGATCTGATAGAGATAATATTTTTGGTATTTTTGGTATAAAGATGCAAAGTGAAAAGTAAAAGCAAAACAAGTAAAATAAAGTAATGGAGATTGATATGATGAGAATAGACCCGGGGGCCATAGGTTTCACTAGTGGCTTCTCTCAAGAGCATAGATATTCTACGGTGGGTGAACAAATTACTGTTGAGCAATTGATAGAATTGAGCATAGTCATGAGGTTATCTAGGTATGATCATGTATATAGGCATCACGTCCGTGAAAAGTAGACCGACTCCTGCCTGGATCTACTACTATTACTCCACTCATCGACCACTATCCAGCATGCATCTAGAGTATTAAGTTAAAAACAGAGTAACGCCTTAAGCAAGATGACATGATGTAGAGGAATAAATTCATGTAATATGATAGATACCCCATATTGTTATCCTTGATGGCAACAATACAATACGTGCCTTGCAACTCTTTCTGTCACTGAGTAAGGACACCGCAAGATTGAACCCAAAGTTAAGCACTTCTCCCATTGCAAGAACTACCAATCTAGTTGGCCAAACCAAACGGATAATTCGAAGAGACTTGCAAAGATAACTCAATCATACATAAAAGAATTCAGAGAAGATTCAAATATTATTCATAGATAAGTTGGATCATAAACCCACAATTCATCGGTCTCAACAAACACACCGCAAAAAGAAGATTACATCGAATAGATCTCCACGAGAGAGGGCGAGAACATAGTATTGAGATCCAAAAAGAGAGAAGAAGCCATCTAGCTACTAGCTATGGACCCGAAGGTCTGAAGTAAACTACTCACACTTCATCGGAAGGGCTATGGTGTTGATGTAGAAGCCCTCCGTGATGGATGCCCTCTCCGGCGGAGCTTCGGAACAGGCCCCAAGATGGGATCTCGTGGATATAGGAAGTTGCGGCGGTGGAATTAGGTTTTTGGCTCCCTCTTTGGTCTAATGGGGGTACGTAGGTATATATAGGAGGAAGGAGCACGTCGGTGGAGCTCCGAGGGGCCCACGAGGCAGGGGGCGCGCCCAGGGGGGGCGCCCTCCACCCTCGTGACCTCCCCAGAAACTTCTTGGAGTAGGGTCCAAGTCTCCTAGATCACGTTCGGTGAGAAGATCACGTTCCCGAAGGTTTCATTCCGTTTGGACTTCGTTTGATATTCTGTTTCCTCGAAATACTGAAATAGGCAAAAAAAACAGCAATTCTGGGTTGGGCCTCCGGTTAATAGGTTAGTCCCAAAAATAATATAAAAGTGGAAAATAAAGCCCAATATAGTCCAAAACAGTAGATAAAGTAGCGTGGAGCAATAAAAAAATATAGATACGTTGGAGACGTGTCACACGCCGTCGTGCTGACGAAACTCTCCCTCAATGTTTTGCTGGATCGGAACTCGAGGGATGTCACCGAGTTGAACGTGTGCAGAACTCGGAGGTGCCGTACGTTCGGTACTTGGATCGGTCGGATCGGGAAGACGTACGACTGCTTCCTCTATGTTGTGTCAACACTTCCGTTGCCGGTCTACGCGGGTACGTAGACAACACTCTCCCCTCTCGTTGCTATGCATCACCATGATCTTGCGTGTGCGTAGGAATTTTTCTGAAATTACTACGTTCCCCAACACAGGTGTCACTCCAGAAACATTGAGCTGGCCCCCAGGTGCAGGACTTGGTTCTATGTGCATGGGGGGGAGTTGGACCCGAAGACAGGCAAAGTTTCGAAGAAGGAATGTCTGGACGGATCCGAAGATAAGCTACTTGTTGCAATAGAAGAGGCTCGATCGGGGTTGTTCGAGCCCAACAGAGAGAACGACGAGCTTACGCGTGCCCTGGGAAATCCTGAGCACCCGGGAAGAACACGAGGCATGGGCGCTATTCCGTGGTATGAGGGGTTTTCGGACTGGAACACCGACTACAGAACCCGTGCGAGAAAGAAGATTGCGGAGGACAAGAAGAGGAAGATGGAGGAGGAGTAGAGGAAGATAGACTATGAACGCCTTCAAGGCCTAGAATCAGCGCACGCGGACTTGGCAGTCAAATTCCAGCGGCAGCAGGAGCAGATCGACTCACTTAGCCAGCAAAGGGGGTCTCAGCAGCTAGCGGATGATCCACCATTGGATAGCACCGTCCCATCCATGCCGAGAAGCAGCATGGGTTCCGTCCCGGGCGACGCATTGCTGGATAGCTACCCAGTGGATGACATCATGGAGAACACTAACTGTGAGCTACACTTCAAAATGAAGAACATATCCATGAAGGTGGCAGACGCCCTTGCTTTTACAAATCCCCCCGAGGCAACCTTCCATTGCAACCCGATTCCGGCGGGCTATGCTCGTGTCTTGGTTGATGAGGTGGTGGATCAATATTCGGGGCTAGAGCTTGACATTCCTGGAGGTGACGATGAGCACACACTAGGAGAGGCCAGCCATCGTATCATCCTATGAAGAAAGGATTGCATCATCTTTCAAAGGCCACCGACACCGCGTCATCCGACTCCTCGTCGCAGTCCGCCACCGAGTGAGCAGACTCCCGCTCCTCCAAGTCCACCAACGTGTCAGGCCACTCCTCCTCCAAGTCCGGCACAGCTTCAGGCCACTCCTCCTCCTCCAAGTCCGGCAAAGCGTCAGGCCACTCCTCCTCCAAGTCCGGCACAGCTTCAGGCCACTCCTCCTCCTCCAACTCAGCCACGTCAGCCGTCTTCGCCGCCTCAGCAATCACGGAAGAGAGCCACCTCAGCTATGGTGCGTAGCGGTACAAGTCGAGGTAGTACTGGAGGTACAGGCGGAGGCAAGCGATTTCAATATGGTCCAAGCCTCGCGCCTCTTCCGCAGAGGCCTTACGACAAGTCCGAGGAGGAAAACGTAGCCATATTGAAGGCCGAGGTGGAAGCCCATTTTGCACCGAAACCGCCACCGCCGCCAAGGGAGAAAGTGCCTGTGGAAAAGATTGACCACTTCATTCGTATGGCTAGATCATCAGCTCCCAAGCCTGTTGACACAGACTATGAGCGCCACATCAAGAAGTTAAATCGAGCACGTCTACAGAAAGAGGCGAGCTCGAGCTCAAGCAAAACAGCTGGCAAAAGGAGCGGTAAAACCATTCCCCAGCTGGGAGAACAGGCGGCGCAATCAATCCCCCCACTTGTTGTGCCAACAACACATGAGAGTAGGCGCGCCCAGTATTATTGTGGGCAAACCGTTAACGTTTCCGGGGTGGGTGATGTGGTAATAACCGAGGAGCATATTGCGCAGGCTGAATCGATCGGGATCACTGTTGGACAACTCCTCGATATCGAGCCCATGTCTCCGACTAGAGAGGAGGAAATAAAACGGAAATATGCCCGGGGCCAACCTTTGGTCGAGCCAGAGGAGGTCCATAAGCTACCAACGAGAATATATGAATTGCATCAATGGTACATGGACATTACCAATATTTCCAATCGAGAGTCCCTCATGGTGAATGTCAACAAGGATCATTACTACCATGAGAAAGCTGTGACCGTTGAGTATTCAGAACTATTTCAGCTATACAAATCAAGACGCACTCGAGAAATCTATCGCCAGTTGCTATTGTCTGTAAGTGATTTCTTTCTGTAATTTAAGTCTCAAGCTAGCTATAGTGATTATTTTGATCAATCATTACCTGTAATTATCCTCACTATATTCTTTTCTGTGGTATTATACAGGATGAAGATTTATGAAATGAAAAAAGGTGGACGCTATGGCATTGGGTTCATTGACCCAAATACCATTAATGAATACACATGGAAAATAGATCCATATCACGAAAAAAGTATAGAGGAAAGCATGCTATAGTTCTTCAAGGAACTCAAATACAATGAAGATATACTACTTCCTTACAACTTCCAGTGAGTCACACTGTCTTGTACTACAAATTCTGTTTTTCCCTACTAGCTAGCTACATGTTTTTGCTTACACATGCCCGCTTAATTAAGACATGCAAACCTGTGTGCATGCAGAATTCACTGGATCTTGTTAATCATTAAAGTTGATGAAGGAACAGTTGAAGTACTAGACTCACTACTTAAGAAAGCAAGTAACTACACCATCGTGAAGGGGATAGTCAACAGGTAATTTCAATCATTATTAACTATATCTTGGCCTATTTAATTAGTTCGTCATTTCCTGATAACAACTATTTAATAACCCATTTATTCATTTTCTTTGTCGGCGAGCAGGGCTTGGGAAAAGTTCATCAGGGCCACTCCAGGCCCATGGAAACAAAATCTGAAATGGTATCAACCCAAGGTAAGTAATTAAGTAGTACTAGCTAGCTGCCATCTCTTTAATTATCATTCTTGATTAATTATTATATGATCAAATTCCATTCTCGTAAAGGCCCTGAAGCAGGCGCCGGGGAATGATCTATGTGCATACTAAGTTTGCGAGAACATTCGCATGATGGCGTCCGAAAGGAGCAAACCTCAAAGACAGGAGTGGGTACGATATCGATTGTCAGAACACCATTCACAATTTTTACACCATTATCGATATCTAGTCACACAACTAATACACATGCATATTGATCTCCTTCTTAACAGTTCAAAGAGGTGCGGACAAGCTCCTAGCACAGGACCACATAGAAGCAATTCAAGAGGAAATAGCGGGATTTTTGCTCGACCAGGTCATAGATCCCAAAGGAGAATACTATTACTCGCTACCGCCCCCATGAACCACTTCCAATTGTTATCGTGCTCCGAAGGCACCAATTAGCTAGGCTAATGCCACTGGCTCCGAAGGCACCAATTTGGAGAAATTGTGTGTATATATATATATACACAATTTCTCCAAATACAAAATTAAATGGAAAAGAAATCATAAACCCAACCCCCCAACCTTTTAATACCGGTTGGTGACACCAACCGGTACTAAAGGGCTCCCTGCCCCCGAAGCTGGCTCGTGCCACGTGGTTGCCTTTTAGCACCGGTTCGTGTTGAACCGGTACTAGGGGGGGGGGGCTTTAGTGCCTACACTTTAGCACCGGTTACCAAACCGGCACTAAAGGGGCTCACGAACCGGTGCTATTGCCCGGTTCTGCACTAGTGGGGTGTGTGTGTGTGAGAATTTGATGGTAAAAAATGTCGTCAATGTCACTTAATATGTATGAGAATATTGAATATAATATTAACATAATTGATATTGAACTTTTAAAATTAATGTGGCCCCGTTGCAACGCACGGGCGTTCTTCTAGTATATATATAGGCTGGCCCATTTCTCTTTTCAGTTTTTTCTTCGTCTCTGAAAATAAGGTCCATAGATTTTGTCTAAAGTTTGTTTGTGAAGTAAAAACGTTCAAAGTAGATATTTTTATTGCACAGGAGCATTTTTAACAAGAGGATACCAGAATCCATTGCTTTTCCAGGAAGATAATGCCATCCTCTATTTGTCGATGTTCATTACTCATTAGGCCTGGCGCGGTAAGCAAATGACTTTCTAGTGCCCAGTGCTAATAGTAGAAAAGAGAACAGTCAGCAAATGAAAAAGTAAGCATCGGCGGAGTGCAAACAACACGAGCAGATGTATCAAGATGAGTGAATCTCGGTGGAGGCCAAAAGACGGCATCGAGCTATGCTCATGGTGCGCCGCCGATGGATGCAGGAGGAAGAAGACTTCGACACCTTTAAGATTTTGAATGTATTTTTCTTACAAGAGTATTTTTGTAAGGATTTATGATGCTTAATATATGGCCTTATGCCTATTTACAAAAAAAATGTTTATCTATCTGCACACATCCTTTTGTGTGTGGAAAGGCCTAAAGTCATATATTTTGCACGCTCAACGATCACCATTGCGACGCTGGCTATGGAAATTATGCTTTGCTTCTTGATTGTGTATACACCTGATATGGAAAAATAGTAATTACAAGGAAAGTCAAAAAACTGTAAAACTTTGTCTAAATAAACTTGACGTTTTATACGAGTACAATACTCATGTCGAATTTGAGGCAAAAAAATCAAGGACAAAAAGTGTGAATTGTACCATGAAAGTTATTCCTTGACAACACTTTTTATACGAGTACAAAAAGTTACTTCCATTTTTTTAGAAATTTTGGACTTTTTGTAATTAGTAGCCAAACGTGCTAGTCCCGATGGCTACAGACTATAAAATGCAAATGCTAGAAAATAAGTTAAGAACAGGGAACGTTGGAAGAAGCCTTTGGAAGGGAAGATCTTGATTAATGTTAATGCTTCTTTTACAAATGACACATGAGATGGAGAAGCTGGAGTCGTTATTAGGGATCATCTTGGAGCTTGCATTGCATGTTTCCAACTTTGTCTTCCTCGTGTTGTTGATGCTGCAGTGGCGGAAGCCTTTGCGCTAAGAGAAGGTCTCCTTCTAGGACAACACATGGGTACTAATTCTTTCACTATTCATAGTGATTGTCTTCATGTGGTTCAAACTATGAAGGATGAAGGTTTCTCGGTTACTTCAGCAGCATCAATGTATGCTGATTGCAAATCCTCATTTATGGATTTGATAATGTGCTTGTTGATCATTGTAATAGAGAGGTCAATATAGTGGTTCATGAGCTTGCTACGAAAGCTTCCATTTCTACTTTTTTAGTTTTTTCTAAGTAACCATTATATCAAATAAATTAATTTCGCCATGATGGCTTTTCTTGAAAAAATATCACAAGTCTTTACAAACACAACCTTATAGAAAAATTATGTCTAATTTCTTAGGGGTACGGAAATAGCCTCCTTCTGGCCCCCACAAGGAAAATGAATAACATGCCGTCCTCCAAATCATCATCCATTGACGCCTTGAAAAGAGATACACAATTGTGTAGCACTTCCACTCTTGCTTCTTGGGCGCCAATATTACAATACAATACGTGTAGCCAGCCCCAGCAGTGCGATACCACAAATGCTAAGTATTGTTCACTGCAAGCGATACCATAGCGTTTGCTACCCGGAGAAGCCAATTGGGTTGACCCGTTTAGTGCTAATGTAGCTGTAGCCGCAAACAAATTTCTCTAGTATAACGAATATATATCTACATACGGTTTTCTTCAAGCGATTTAGGAAACTTCTGAAACCTTCCTTCCAGTTTTGGGATGACTCTACAATTTTTTTTCTTGCTTGTTTCAACGGGGTTTTCTGGTTTTCTTTCTTACATTCCCCTTTTCATTTCCTTTTTTTTAATCGTCTTCCTGTTAATCCAGGAACATCTTTTAAGTAGGCAAAAAAAACTTTAGCCAGTGAACATTTTTAAAGTCCAGAACATTTTTTAGCCAACAACATTTTTATTTCTTGATTTTTTAAAAACAATTTTCAAAGTCGTGAAATGTTTTCAAATTTGCAAAATTTTATTGTAGGACTGTGCTAACTTCTGACTGACCGGAAGATAAGCAACAGATCCATACGCCTACTTCTTCCTACCTAAACATGCATGCATGTAACTTTACTAGCTAATTCTGTGGGTGGTGGCAGAGAAAACACATGCCTTGATTAATGATTTCATGTATGCATGTCAGCAAAAGATTCTCCCTATTTTGAAATTTTAAAATGTTTTATAGCTCAAATCGTCGCTCAGATTTAAAATCCATTTTCACGTAAAAATTTGCCACGACGAGAGCATCGAAACAAGATCCCATGTTGGTATGTTTCGACGACTTTTTTTCAGGCCAAAAGTTATCATGCTCATAGTGTGTAACTTATCATGATGTTACACTGATGTTATCAAGGGTATGTTTCAACTACTTTTTTTGCATGAGTCAAAATTTATCATGGTATTATAAGTAAATTATCTAATACCCACCGTCTACGATCGATGTCGTCCTTGGGCCACGAGGTGAGGCCCACATGCCAACATGGCATGACCCCACATAAGACAAAAAATTGTGCATTGTGCCTGGCTAGACTGGTTTAGGTAGGTGCCAGACCATGCAGTGCTTAGGTCTATGATGCGTAGAATACCACGGCATTTACGCTGAGGTTATTGAGGGTATGTTTTTCAATTTGTTCTCCCCGGATCAAAGTTACCGCGGTCTATGGTCGACTATTACGATATTATTTACACAAAAAGGTATCGAGGTTATGTCTTCTTGAAAGAAAAAACGAGTGAAAGTTACCGTGGTCTTCGTACGTGAGTTATCAGCTCTGATATGCGTATATTACCATATTATTTACACAGAAATTATCGGGGGTATCTTTTTTCAACAAATTTTATTTCGGGGCCAAAAGTTACAACGGTATTTGTACCTGAGTTATCAGCTCTGTTGTCCATGTATTATCATGTTATTTGTACAGAAATTATCGGGACACCTAGTCAAAAGTTAGCCTGATGTTTGTACGTGAGTTATCAACTCAGATAACAATATATTATCATGTTATTTACATAGAAGTTATCAGAGGTGTGTTTTCAACAACAACCCACTCCCCCTTGTTTTCAACAACAGTTTCCCCCTGGGTCAAAGTTATCATGATGTTCGTACGTAAGCTACGAAATTCATTGTGAGTAAAGTATCATGCTATTTACACAAACTTTATTAGGTATGTTTCCAACAACTTTCCTCCAGGTCAAACTTACCACACTGTTGTATATAAATTATCATGTCTGCAGTGTGTAAATTAACATGCTATTTACACAGAAATTACAGGGTACCTTTTCAATACTTTTTTTCCTGTTCAAAGTGTTGGAAATATGCCCTAGAGGCAATAATAAATTGGTTATTATTATATTTCCTTGTTCATGATAATCGTTTATTGTCCATGCTATAATTGTATTGATAGGAAACTCAGATACATGTGTGGATATATAGACAACACCATGTCCCTAGTAAGCCTCTAGTTGACTAGCTCGTTGATCAATAGATGGTTACGGTTTCCTGACCATGGACATTGGATGTCGTTGATAACGGGATCACGTCATTAGGAGAA
Organism: Triticum aestivum; assembly: GCF_018294505.1. Lineage (NCBI taxonomy): Eukaryota > Viridiplantae > Streptophyta > Magnoliopsida > Poales > Poaceae > Triticum > Triticum aestivum. The sequence goes on from NC_057812.1 coordinate 639,248,209, forward strand.
TGATGTGATGGACAAGACCCAATCCTAAGCCTAGCACAAAGATCGTGTAGTTCGTATGCTAAAGCTTTTCTAATGTCAAGTATCTTTTCCTTAGACCATGAGATTGTGCAACTCCCGGATACCGTAGGAATGCTTTGGGTGTACCAAACGTCACAACGTAACTGGATGGCTATAAAGGTGCATTACAGGTATCTCCGAAAGTGTCTGTTGGGTTGGCACGAATCGAGACTGGGATTTGTCACTCCGTGTAAATGGAGAGGTATCTCTGGGCCCACTCAGTAGGACATCATCATAATGTGCACAAGGTGATCAAGGAGTTGATCACGGGATGATGTGTTACGGAACGAGTAAAGAGACTTGCCGGTAACGAGATTGAACAAGGTATCAGGATACCGACGATCGAATCTCGGGCAAGTACAATACCGCTAGGCAAAGGGAATTGTATACGGGATTGATTAAGTCCTTGACATCGTGGTTCATCCGATGAGATCATCGTGGAACATGTGGGAGCCAACATGGGTATCCAGATCCCGCTGTTGGTTATTGACCGGAGAACGTCTCAGTCATGACTACATGTCTCCCGAACCCGTAGGTTCTACACACTTAAGGTTCGATGACGCTAGGGTTATAAAGGAAGTTTGTATGTGGTTACCGAATGTTGTTCGGAGTCCCGGATGAGATCCCGGACGTCACGAGGAGTTCCGGAATGGTCCGGAGGTAAAGATTTATATATGGAAAGTTGTTGTTCGGGTTCCGGAAAAAGTTCGGGTTTTTTCGGTATTGTACCGGGAAGCTTCCAGAAGGTTTCGGAGGATTCCGGAGGGGTCCGGAGGTCCGGAAATTGTTCCACCACGTCCAATACAGTAGCATGGGCTGTAGGGGGGGCGCCCTAGCCTTAATGGGCCAGGGACACCAGCCCCCCAAGGCCCATGCGCATGGGAAGGGGAAACCCTAAAGGGGGAGGCCTCCACTTGACTTGGGAGGCAGTCCTCCCCCCTTGGCCTCCCCCCCCCTAGATGGGATCTAGGGCTGGCGGCACCCCTTGGGGTGGGAAACCCTAAAGGGGGCGCAGCCCCCTCCCCCCCTATATATACTTGAGGTTTTGGGGCTGCCAAGACATGAGAACTTCTCCTCTTGGCGCAGCCTTACCTCTCTCCCTTCTCCTCATATCTCGCGGTGCTTGGCGAAGCCCTGCTGGACTACCACGCTCTTCCATCACCACCACACCGTTGTGCTGCTGCTGGATGGAGTCTTCCTCGACCTCTCCCTCTCTCCTTGCTGGATCAAGGCGTGGGAGACGTCACCGGGCTGTACGTGTGTTGAACGCGGAGGTGCCGTCCGTTCGGCACTAGGATCTCCGGTGATTTGAATCACGACGAGTACGACTCCTTCAACCCCGTTCTCATGAACGCTTCCGCTTAGCGATCTACAAGGGTATGTAGATGCACTCTCCTTCCCTCGTTGCTAGTTTCTTCATAGATAGATCTTGGTGGCACGTAGGAAAATTTTGAATTTCTGCTACGTTCCCAACAGTGGCATCATGAGTTAGGTCTATTGCGTAGATTCTTTGCACGAGTAGAACACAAAGTAGTTGCGGGCATTGATTTTGTTCAATATGCTTACCGTTACTAGTCCAATCTTGTTTCGACGGTATTGTGGGATGAAGCGGCCCGGACCGACCTTACACGTACTCTTACGTGAGACAGGTTCCACCGACTGACATGCACTTGGTGCATAAGGTGGCTAGCGGGTGCCAGTCTCTCCCACTTTAGTCGGAACGGATTCGATGAAAAGGGTCCTTATGAAGGGTAAATAGCAATTGGCATATCACATTGTGGTTTTGCGTAGGTAAGAAACGTTCTTGCTAGAAACCCATAGCAGCCACGTAAAACATGCAAACAACAATTAGAGGACGTCTAACTTGTTTTTGCAGGGTATGCTTTGTGATGTGATATGGCCAAGAAGAATGTGATGAATGATATGTGATGTATGAGATTGATCATGTTCTTGTAATAGGATTCACGACTTGCATGTCGATGAGTATGACAACCGGCAGGAGCCATAGGAGTTGTCTTTATCTATTGTATAACCTGCGTGTCATTAAACAACGCCATGTAATTACTTTACTTTATTGCTAAACGGTAGCCATAGTAGTAGAAGTAATAAGTTGGCGAGGCAACTTCATGGAGACACGATGATGGAGATCATGGTGTCATGCTGGTGACGATGATGTTCATGGAGCCCCGAAGATGGAGATCAATGGAGCTATATGATATTGGCCATATCATGTCACTATTATATAATTGCATGTGATGTTTATTATGTTTATGCATCTTGTTTGCTTAGAACGACGGTAGTAAATAAGATGATCCCATACAACAATTTCAAGAAGTGTTCTCCCCTAACTGTGCACCGTTGCTACAGTTCGTCGTTTCGAAGCACCATGTGATGATCGGGTGTGATAGATCCTTACGTTCACATACAACGGGTGTAAGACAGATTTACACATGCAATACACTTAGGGTTAACTTGACGAGCCTAGCATGTACAGACATGGCCTCGAAACACGGAGACCGAAAGGTCGAGCATGAGTCGTATAGTAGATACGATCAACATGAAGATGTTCACCGATGATGACTAGTCCGTCTCACGTGATGATCGGACACGGCCTAGTTGACTCGGATCATGTAATCACTTAGATGACCAGAGGGATGTCTATCTGAGTGGGAGTTCATAAGATGAACTTAATTATCCTGAACATAGTCAAAAGACCTTTTGCAAATTATGTCGTAAGCTCGCGCTTTAGTTCCACTGTTTAGATATGTTCCTAGAGAAAATATAGTTGAAAGTTGATAATAGCGATTATGCGATCAGTAGAAAGCTTATGTCCTTAATGCACTGCTCAGTGTGCCGAACCCCAAACGTCGTTTGTGGATGTTGCGAACATCGGACATACACGTTTTGATAACTACGTGATAGTTCAGTTAAACGGTTTAGAGTTGAGGCACTAAAGACGTTCTCGAAACATCGCGGAACATATGAGATGTTTCAAGGGCTGAAATTGGGATTTCAGGCTCGTGCCCACGTCAAGAGGTATGAGACCTCCGACGATTTTCTTAACCTGCAAACTAAGGGAGAAAAGCTCAATCGTTGAGCTTGTGCTCAGATTATCTGAGTGCAACAATCACTTGAATCGAGTGTGAGTTGATCTTCCAGATGAGATAGTGATGTTTCTCCAAAGTCATTACCACCAAGCTGCTAGAGCTTTGTGATGAACTATAACAAATCAGGGATAGATATGATGATCCTTGAGATATTCGTGATGTTTGACACCGCGAAAGTAGAAATCAAGAAGGAGCATCAATTGTTGATGGTTGGTGAAACCACTAGTTTCAAGAAGGGCAAGGGCAAGAAGGGATACTTCATGAAACGGCAAATCAGCTGCTGCACCAGTGAAGAAACCCGAGGTTGAACCCAAACCCGAGACTAAGTGCTTCTGTGATAAGGGGAACAACCACTTGAGCAGAATTACCCTAGATACTTGGTAGATAAGAAGGCTGGCAAAGTCGATAGAAGTATATTGGATATACATTATGTTAATGTGTACTTTACTAGTACTCCTAGTAGCACCAGGGTATTAAGATACCGGTTCAATTGCTAAGTGTTAGTAACTCGAAATAAAAGAGCTACGAAATAAACGGAGACTAGCTAAAGGTGAGCTGTCGATATGTGTTGGAAGTATTTCCAAGTTTGATGTGATCAAACATCGCACGCTCCCTCTACCATCAAGATTAGTATTAAACCTGAATAATTGTCATTTGGTGTTTGCGTTGAGCATAGACATGATTGGATTATGTCTATCGCAATACGGTTATTCATTTAAGGAGAATAATGGTTACTCTGTTTATTTGAATAATACCTTCAATGGTCTTGCACCTAAAGGAATGGTTTATTGAATCTCGACCGTAGTGATACACATTTTCATGCCAAAAGATATAAGATAGTAATGATAGTACCACTTACTTGTGGCACTGCCATGTAAATCATAATGGTATAAAACGCATGAAGAAGCTCCATGTTGATGGATCTTTGGACTCACTCGTTTTTTGAAAAGTTTGAGACATGAGAACCATGTCTATTGGTGTATACGCATGAAGAAACTCCATGCAGATGGATCGTTTGGACTCACTTGATTTTGAATCACTTGAGATATGCAAATCATACCACATGGGCAAGATGACTGAAAAGCCTCGTTTTCAGTAAGATGGAACAAGATAGCAACTTGTTGGAAGTAACACATTTTGATGTGTGTAGTCCAATGAGTGCTGAGGCATGCAGTGAATATCGTTATGTTCTTACTTCACAGATGATTCGAGTAGATGTTGAAAATATTTACTTGATGAAACACAAGTCTGAATTATTGAATGGTTCAAGTAATTTCAGAGTGAAGTAGAAGATCATTGTGACAAGAGGATAAAATGTCTATGATATGATCATAGAGATAAATATCTGAGTTACGAGTTTTGGCACACAATTAAGACATTGTGGAAATTGTTTCGCAATTAATACCGCCTGGAACACCATAGTGTGATGGTATGTCCGAACATCATAGTTGCACCCTATTGGATATGGTGCGTACCATGATGTCTCTTATCGAATTACCACTATTGTTCATGGGTTAGGCATTAGAGACACCCGCACTCACTTTAATAGGGTACCACATAATTCCGTTGAGATGACACCGGTTTAGAGAAACCTATGCTGTCATTTCTTAAAGGTTTGGGGCTGCGATGCTTATGTGAAAAAGTTTCAGATTGATAAGCTCGAACCCAAAGCGGATAAAATGCATCTTCATAGGACACCCAAAACAGTTGGGTATACCTCCTAATTCAGATCCGAAAGCAATATGGATTGTTTCTTGAATCGGGTCCTTTCTCGAGAAAAGGTTTCTCTCGAAAAGTTGAGTGGGAGGATGGTGGAGACTTGATAAGGTTATTGAACCATCACTTCAACTAGTGTGTAGCAGGGCACAGGAAGTTGTTCCTATGGCACCTACACCAATTGAAGTAGAAGCTTATGATAGTGATCATGAAACTTTGGATCAAGTCACTACCGTACCTCGTAGGGTGACAAGGATGCGTACTACTTCAGAATGGTACGGTGATCCTATCTTGAAGGTCATGTTGCCAGACAACAATGAACCTACGAGCTATGGGAAGTGATGGTGGGCCCAAATTCCGACAAATGGTTAAGAAACCATGAAATCCGAGATAGGATCCATGTATCAAAACAAAGCATGGACTTTGGTGGACTTGCCCGGTGATCGGCAAGCCATTGAGATAAATGGATCTTTAAGAAGAAGACAGACATGGATGGTAATGTCACCATCTATGAAGCCCGACTTGTGGCGAAGAGTTTTTTCACAAGTTCAAGGAGTTGACTACGATGAGATTTTCTCATCCGTAGCGATGCTTAAAGTCCGTCGAAATCATGTTAGCATTAGCTGCATTTATGAAATCTGGCAGATGGATGTCAAAACGAGTTTCCTTATCAGTTTTCGTAATGAAAGGTTGTATGTGATACAATCAGAATGGTTTTGGCGATCCTAAGGATGCTAAAAGGTATGCAAAGCTCCAGCAATCCTTCTAAGGACTGGATTAAGCATCTCGGAGTTGGAATGTGCGCTTTGATGAAATGATCAAAGATTTTGGGTTTATACAAAGTTCATGAGAAACTTGTATTTCCAAAGAAGTGAGTGGGAGCACTATAGAATTTCTGATGAATATATGTTGTCGACATATCATAGATCAGAGATGACGTAGATTTTCTAGAAAGCATATAGGGTTATTTGAAAGGTGTTTTTCAATAGAAAACCTGGATTAAGCTACTTGAACATTGAGCATCAAGATCTATAAGGATAGATCAAAATGCTTAATAATACTTTCAAATGAGCACATACCTTGACATGATCTTGAAGGTGTTCAAGATGGATCAGTCAAAGAAGAAGTTCTTGCCTGAGTTGTAAGGTACGAAGTTAAGACTTAAAGCTCGACCTCGGCAGAAAAGAGAGAAAGGACGAAGGTCATCCCCTATGCTTTAGAAGTAGGCTCTACAGTATGCTATGCTGTGTACCGCACCTGAAGTGTGCCTTGCCATGAGTCAGTCAAGGGGTACAAGAGTGATCCAAGAATAGATCACAGTACAGCGGTCAAAGTTATCCTTAGTAACTAGTGGACTAAGGAATTTTCTCGGTTATGGAGGTGATAAAGAGTTCGACGTAAAGAGTTACGACGATGCAAGCTTAACACCTATCCGGATAGCTCTGAGCAGAGATACCGGATATGTATAATGGAGAAACAATTTAGAATAGCTCCAAGTAGAACAGTTATTTGGAATAGCTCCAAATAGAGCGTGGTAGCTGCATCTAGGAGATGACATAAAGATTTGTAAAGCACACATGGATCTGAAAGGTTCAGACCCGTTGACTAAAACCTCTCTCACAAGCAACATGATCAAACCCAAAACTCATTGAGTGTTAATCACATAGTGATGTGAACTAGATTATTGACTCTAGTAAACTCTTTGGATGTTGGTCACATGGTGATGTGACCTGTCAGTGTTAATCACATGGCGATGTGAACTAGATTATTGACTCTAGTGCAAGTGGGAGACTGTTGGAAATATGCCCTAGAGGCAATAATAAATTGGTTATTATTATATTTCCTTGTTCATGATAATCGTTTATTGTCCATGCTATAATTGTATTGATAGGAAACTCAGATACATGTGTGGATATATAGACAACACCATGTCCCTAGTAAGCCTCTAGTTGACTAGCTCGTTGATCAATAGATGGTTACGGTTTCCTGACCATGGACATTGGATGTCGTTGATAACGGGATCACGTCATTAGGAGAATGATGCGATGGACAAGACCCAATCCTAAGCCTAGCACAAAGATCGTGTAGTTCGTATGCTAAAGCTTTTCTAATGTCAAGTATCTTTTCCTTAGACCATGAGATTGTGCAACTCCCGGATACTGTAGGAATGCTTTGGGTGTACCAAATGTCACAACGTAACTGGGTGGCTATAAAGGTGCATTACAGGTATCTCCGAAAGTGTCTGTTGGGTTGGCACGAATCGAGACTGGGATTTGTCACTCCGTGTAAACGGAGAGGTATCTCTGGGCCCACTCAGTAGGACATCATCATAATGTGCACAATGTGATCAAGGAGTTGATCACGGGATGATGTGTTACGGAACGAGTAAAGAGACTTGCCGGTAACGAGATTGAACAAGGTATCGGGATACCGACGATCGAATCTCGGGCAAGTACAATACCGTTAGGCAAAGGGAATTGTATACGGGATTGATTAAGTCCTTGACATCGTGGTTCATCCGATGAGATCATCGTGGAACATGTGGGAGCCAACATGGGTATCCAGATCCCGCTGTTGGTTATTGACCGGAGAACGTCTCAGTCATGACTACATGTCTCCCGAACCCGTAGGGTCTACACACTTAAGATTCGATGACGCTAGGGTTATAAAGGAAGTTTGTATGTGGTTACCGAATATTGTTCGGAGTCCCGGATGAGATCCCGGACGTCACGAGGAGTTCCGGAATGGTCCGGAGGTAAAGATTTATATATGGAAAGTTGTTGTTCGGGTTTCGGAAAAAGTTCGGGTTTTTTCGGTATTGTACCGGGAAGCTTCCAGAAGGTTCCGGAGGATTCCGGAGGGGTCCGGAGGTTCGGAAATTGTTCCACCACGTCCAATACAGTAGCATGGGCTGTAGGGGGGCGCCCTAGCCTTAATGGGCCAGGGGCACCAGCCCCCCCAAGGCCCATGCGCATGGGAAGGGGAAACCCTAAAGGGGGAGGCCTCCACTTGACTTGGGAGGCACTCCTCCCCCCTTGGCCTCCCCCCCTAGATGGGATCTAGGGCTGGCGGCACCCCTTGGGGTGGGAAACCCTAAAGGGGGCGCAGCCCCCTCCCCCCCTATATATACTTGAGGTTTTGGGGCTGCCGAGACATGAGAACTTCTCCTCTTGGCGCAGCCTTACCTCTCTCCCTTCTCCTCATATCTCGCGGTGCTTGGCGAAGCCCTGCTGGACTACCACGCTCCTCCATCACCACCACACCGTTGTGCTGCTGCTGGATGGAGTCTTCCTCAACCTCTCCCTCTCTCCTTGCTGGATCAAGGCGTGGGAGACGTCACCGGGCTGTACGTGTGTTGAACGCGGAGGTGCCGTCCGTTCGGCACTAGGATCTCCGGTGATTTGAATCACGGCGAGTACGACTCCTTCAACCCCGTTCTCATGAACGCTTCCGCTTAGCGATCTACAAGGGTATGTAGATGCACTCTCCTTCTCTCGTTGCTAGTTTCTCCATAGATAGATCTTGGTGACACGTAGGAAAATTTGGAATTTCTGCTACGTTCCCCAACACAAAGTTATTATTGTGTTTGAACGCAAGTTACCGGAACTGTGGTGACTAAATTATCATGCAATTAACATAAAAAATTAAACGGGGGGGGTGTTTTCGACAACTTTTTTCTCGGGGTCAAAGTTATCACGATATTTGTATGTTAGTTATCATGTTTACGGTGCGTAAATTATCATGCTATTTACATATAGAGTTTATAGAGTTACTCGGGGAACTATTTAACCTCCCGTGTGTTAAAGTTACTTTGTTTATAACAACCTTTTTCTTTGGTTAAAGTTGCGTGGTGTTTATATCTAAGTTACCGAATATGTGATGTGTCTGTTGTCATACTACTTATCACAGAAGTGGTCGGGGTGCACGAGCGGTGATGGTGATGCATGCATAGTTGAATAGCAAGTCTCCCCCCCCCGGGGGGGGGGGGGGGGGGCGAGCAATTGGGAGCTCCATCGCAACCGTGAGCATCTCACCTGACATATGTCGAGTCGACAGGGACTGTCGAAAAACATAATATATGGTACTTAACAGTTTCGCGACTTGCGGGGCGGCGTGGCATGCTATGACATTTACACAAAATTTTACTGGGAGTATGTTTATAATTTTTTTTCAGACAGGAGTTATCACGGTGTTTTTGTGCAAGTTACCAAGTCGGTGGTGTGTGAATTACCATGCTATTTACATAGAAGTTAACGGGGTATGTTTCGACAAAAAGAATACCTCAATCAAAAGTTACCAGGCCCTGGGTGCGTAAGTTATCTGGTCCACCTTTCGTAAATTATCATGTTATTTACAAAAAAATAAATCCAGGGAGTGTTGTCAACAACTTTTTCCCCGGTCAGAACTACCACAATGTTTATACGTAATTGATCAGATTGGCGGTCCTTAAATCATTAGTTTAATCCGCTCGTGAAACACTTTTTTAAATGTATTTAAAATTGATGTAAACATGTATGCCTCTCCCATTATAGTCAGTACATGACACACTAGTGAAAAATGAAAAATCAGAAGATATAATGCTTTTTCCCAATGCGTAAGAAAGAAGGATGAAAATGTTCAGTTGCGTTGAAGTGCACTAGAATTAATGCTAGCCCGGTTGGTTGACCTGTTTGAGTTAGTAGTAGATGTTTGAGTTAGTAGTAGATAGTAGAAGACCAGAGTTCGAAACCCTGCTGCAGCATTTTTTTTCCACGCAACAGTGAATCTCGCGGGAAAAAATGGATCAGCGAACGGGGAAAAAGGGATCGCGCGCGGGAAACGGGATCGTAGGTGCCTATCGCTAACTGCCAATCCGCAGAAAAATAGCTTTTCCGTGTGATTTTTTTTAGGGGGAGGCCTTATGCCCCACGACATATACTACAGGGCTCCCGTGGGCCGTGGATGCCACGCAAATAACGTGCCGCTTTTAACGGGCCGGGCCTCACAACATTACCGTGCAGGCCTTATGCCCAGGGTTCACGTCGAGCCGGCTACAAAAGGAAGGGAGCGGAACCCTAATCAGGCCGGCCTCACCTCCCACCTGCTCCTTGCGCCCCCCGACTGCCGCCGCCACGCACCTTCGCCCGCCTCGCCTCGCCTCGCCACGCCGCCGCCTCCTCTCGCCCAGTTTCGCTCGTGCTCTGGTTACCAGGGACGAGCTGCGGCCACGTCTCCGCCGCCGTCGTCCACCGGATACCCGGACCTGGGTCGGGGTAGCCTGGCAGCGGCCGCCTGACCTGCAGCGGCTGCCGCAGCGGTGCAACTTTCTTCGTTCAAGTAAGATCGGTGAAACGGGAGCCGAGCTCCCACAGATCTGTATCGATCTCATTCGGCTCAACCCCGGTAGATCTTTACCTTGAACGCATGTTTTCGGCTGTTGTTTTTCCTGTGCGTACTCGCGTTCGACTTAGCATCGAATCCCTCAGTTTATGCAGTGTTGTTGTGGTCGATTGACATCCCTGTGAAGATGAAATTCAGGTCCAAAGACGACTGATGACTGGTTTTAGCCTCAAGCCATCATGTCTCGCCGTTTTTGGTGAGCTTATGGCTTGGGGCTAAAACCTGTTTAGGGTCGTCGATGATGGCCATATTAGCTATGAGATCTGAGGGACACCGTCAATATGAGTACATAATACTTTCTTCTCCTTTGGTTTGTCCTGCCGAGTACCTTTATATGTTGTATCTAGCTCAAGTAGCAGTCAGTGTCCCAATGAAGAAAATATTTCAGTACCGAAGATGAATGGTTGGTTAGTTTTAGCTTCAAGCCATTTTAGTATATTTCTTTGGACATGTGGCTTGTGGCTAAAACTAGTTTACTTTAAAGTTCATCCGTGATGGCCATAGCTATGAGATCCGAGGGATGCCGACCATTAGAGCCTCGTAGCCCATTTCATCTTTGCTCAACCTCATTTGTTCCGCTATTTATAGTATAAATTATGTGTCTGATGAGTTTGATTTGTTCCAGTTTGACTGCTCTAAGTTTTGTTTCTGTTAGCAGAGGTTGCACTGTACTGTCTTCTCGTCAGCCAAAGATTTTTTAAAATAGTCCTAGGGCCATATTAGCTAGGAGATCTGATGGACATAATCAATTGGACCTGTTAGCCAAGAATTTTTTTAAAATTGTTTTAGGGCCATATTAGCTAGGAGATCTGATGGACATCATCAATATGATTACATGGTCCTTACTTTCTCTCTTGGTTTTTGAGACTGGGTTCTTGATTTAGATGGAAGTGAGGATCCTTTCCCCAGCTGATCGACTATGATTATACTGTGCGCAAATGTAATCCTTTATCAGAGGATTCCAAGCCAGAAATCTGATCCATCACGCCCGACAGCTTCTATCCACTTTTTTCTCTCTTATACTTGACCTTTGTGTTTCTTATTTGATTTGTAAATTGAATGGAAGTGAGGATCCTTTCCCCAAATGATGGACTATGATTATACTGCGCGCAACTGCAATCCTTTATCAGAGGATTCGAAGCCAGAAATCTGATCCATCTGGCATGACAGTTCTATCTCCCTTTTCTCTCTTATACTTGACCTTTACTTTCTCATTTGATTGGTAAATTGAATGGAAGTGAGGATCCTTTCCCCAAATGATCGACTATGATTATACTGTGCGCAACTGTAATCCTTTACCAGAGGATTCCAAGCCAGAAATCTGATCCATCTTTGTTATCTCTGCCACCTTGTTTTTTCAATTTTGTTTTTATTTTACTAAGAAAACTGAATGGACTTTAGCGTCCTTTCTAACTATACTGTGCACAAATGTAATCCGTTATAACAGGATTCCAAACCAGAGATCTGATGCACCTTCTTTTGTTTTGTTCTATTTTAACTTTCTGATTGGGCTTTGTTTCATTTTTTTGAAGTTGAATGGAAGTGAGGATCCTTTCCCCAAATGATCGACATTGATTATACTGTGCGCAACTGTAATCCTTTATCAGAGGATTCCAAGCCAGAAATCTGATCCATCTTGCTCAACAATCTCAACCCCTGTTGCTCTGTTTGTATTGTTTTTTTGTCCTGATTTGTAAATGGAATGGAAGTGAGGATTTTTATCTCTTTTGATTGTGCTTTGTTTAAAAATTATCTTGTGTTTACTGTCATTTCATATTGTGTTATTGTTTTCTAGTGACCTGGCCTGAAACCTTTCTCGATGAAGAGAGTACAAGCAGACGGGCGGTCTGAACTGATGCCATGTTGATATGTCTGCATCATCTGTGCTTTTACCCTTGTGGATAGCATCAGAGAGAAAACAAAGATCATTCTTAAATTTGTGCCTTAGCTCGAATTCTTCCTCATAGACAGATGGGGTTCAGTTTATTACTTGACTCCAGTCTTTGTGACAGATCGGGTGAGGATAGTGGGATGGTTTACTTACCAATCGTTTTGCAGCATATGCCATTGCTCTGATTCAAATGGTCTAACCGAGATTCTCCGTTTCAACTAAGCTTTGAATGCTTTTGATTCTTCCTGCTTGCATATCCTACAGTCAATGGAAAATTCCATGTGGTTTAATGAATCTCCACTTGTTATCTGTTGCCATTCATTTTATCTCTCTATTTGTCTCTGCTATTTCAAATTTTATCAATCTTCTTGTGGCTTAGGGTGACAAATGAGGTGAAATATTGTATGCTAAACACTGAATCTTTGATATGTTTACAAAACTCCTCTTATTATCTGATGCCACACCTGCTTGGAACCACTTTTTCTAGTCTATTTTCTGCACAATTTCTTCATTACTTGTGTATTAAATTTGATTGATGGCAGTGATTTGAATCTTACCCGCGCTTCTGATTAATCCATGAAGTACAAGGGAAAACATGGTTGAATTTCTTAATATGAGCCAATCAAATCTTCTTCTCTTAGATTTGTGTGTTCTGGTTCTGCCATGGCCGTGATGATTAACACTTTCAGCAAACATGCCAGTTCTGCTTCTGAGAATTCATGACTGAAAATTTTGTTATATAAGATCTGAGCCATTTTGCACTTAGAAAAGCTGTGTTCTCCAATGGTAGATATCTGAAGATTTATGATTGATTACCTTGGTCTCTTCCATAAATTCTCTGTCAGCATGTAAATTCTTCTCAGCATGTAAATTCTTCTGAAACACCATCTGAATTGCCAATGATGCCACACCCAACATTTGGAGGTGCAGATGGCTCCAGGATCCTGTTTACAGGATGAACCTACCTGGAGGCGCTGTATCCATATGACATTCATGGGCAAGTCTGAGGTTTTTGATGATCATGAAACTTTTCTTCCTGTTTTCATGTTGTTTTCTGCTTTTTTTAATTGGTAAATGAAATGTTTGTGTATTTATTTTTGCCGAGTTTAACTATCCTCTCACAAGTACCTCTGATTTGCGGAAGAGGCTTTGTCTCTTGGTCCTATGAGATGGGAGTTAAATAACGACACCAGATTCAGTCATGTTCAATGTGTGATGATAGTCAGTTCAGAGTTGCAGTCCTTTTTGCCTTCAAAAAAACTGATGGAATAAAAATCTGAAAACACAAATAGAAACTGCTCGAAGAAATATAAAAAAGCGGGGTTTACTATTGACCTGTTTGAGTAGCTTTGTTTGTGGTATCTAGCTTGAGCAGCATTGTCCAGATGAAGAACAACATTTAGTACCAAAGATTATGGCTTGAATTAGTTTTTGCTCCAATCCATTGTAGTCTTTATTTCTACTGATTTGTAGTTTGTGGTTAAAACTAGTTATTGATTGTGTCATCTGTGATGGCCAATAGCTATGAGATCTGAGGGATTCGTCTATTTGAGACTTGTTTTTTCCCTAGGAGTTGATTTGGCTCTTCTGTTATGTTTTCCTTTTGTTATCTAGGGAGGTTTTCTTCTCCATGAAATAGCATTCTACAGATGATTAGAATATTTGGCGTAGATAATTTATGTCGCCTCTTTCTTTCACTAGTGCACTGTTGTGGCAATTCATTCTTCTTTTCTACATTAGTTTGCGTTTGTATTTTCCTCTTCGTTTTGTTTCATAAGACTTGTCAACAGATGGTCGCCTTCAAGAGAACCTGGTGGATTTTGTGTTTCATGGTGGTTCCGTTGCGGGCATACACTGATCTAGAGCCTCCACCGTGTCTCACCCTCCACATCTTTTGCTGGGTGTTGGATTGGTTCTTGAACATTTTGAATATTATCTTTGTTTTTCTATGATTGTATGGCTTCTGTTTTTCATTTTTGTCCGTGGCCTTCATAATCCCGGATTAACTTGCTTAGCTGTTCTTCTGATTCATGGGAGGCCAAAACTGATGTCTGGGAGTTTCGCTGATAGCGCCTCGTTACTACTGGAGGTGCTTCATTAGTAACTTGCCACACAGACAAATTGATCAATTTTCTGTACTTCTGTTTGTTCATGTGTTCATGTTCTGTTTATTTGATTCGGGGAGCTTTGTCCCATTGTCCGACTGCCGTTCTCTTGGTTGATCTGACTTTACAAAGCTCCCGAGAGGTATTCAGGTGGCGCTTAGAGCACAAATCCGTCTGATGGATCTTGGGTTACGCTCGCCCCCAAATTCCAGTTTAGTCTTTTTTCAAGCATTTTAAACCTTTCATGGTGCAGTGATTATAAAACATTCCTCGTACTGATGGGAGTTCCCTGTGAATGACTCCTATACACCCATAGAATCTGAGCACTAACAAACCATACTTGTTTCTTTGGATTCTTAATTTGTTCTTATTTTTAATATGCCGTTCATTGTTATTTTCACCTAATCCGTCTCATTCATTTCTGTTTTTTGATTTTGTTTGTTTGTTCTGGAGCACGTAGTTGCGATGAGGATAACAAGCTCCCTCTTCTGAAAGCATTGACGACATCGCCGGCAGAATCGAACCAATTAAATATTGCCACCACTGAGCAACTCTGGGTGTTTCTACTCTTGTCAGTTATTGACCATTTGCTTGTTCTTACCTTCCAGTCTGCAAAATCTGTTTGGATCATCAGGAGGTATTGATGCATAATCCAACACTTGTTCCGAGGGCGGCTTTAGCCGCCCATGTGATGTCATTCTTGCATCTGAATCCACCACATATTTTTTTTCATTTGGTCTAGTTTTTATTGATCTGGTCGGTATCAGAGGATGAAACCTTCAAACAATCTTAGGACACCTTCTGACACAGTGCTTATTTTCCTGTGAATGAGAAGGCATTTTATTCTGATGATACACCCTGTTTATTTGAGTTTTTGGCCCAAGGATGTTTAGGGCCCTGTTTTCTATCTAGAACGCAAATGGAGCCTATGATGATTAGCTTTACGTTGGAATTACCGTCAGATTCGAAATGATGATATTTTTGCGGCTTTCTGAGGCTTAAGACAGCTTAGCTCTTCTACTTTTTTATTGTTATGAAGTTTCTTCAGCCTGGTTAAGATTCTTAGACCATAGGATGTTCTGCAAGTGTCCTCCTTTGCCCAGAACCTTTGTAGTTTGGTCTGGGCTGGAATCCCCAGCCGCACTTTGTTTTTTCAGCTGTGTGTGTAATTTTAAACAGGTTCCTGAGGGATTCTCCTCTTGGTTGCTTGGTTTTTTTTTGCATATAGTATCTGGATGTGCCATTTGCTGCATCTCTGTTGGCTTTCAACATTAACCAAATATGCTCATCTTGATAAGAGACTCTGCAATTATGGTACTAGGATATAAGCTCTGCTTTATGTATTTCCATTGATCTAGGTTTGACCAACATGTTGTTCCAATTACCAGATACAAGTCGGCGACAACTGTACCAAGAGGCTACAAGACAGCACCACATTAATAGAAGGAAAACGCTTCCAGCCGGCCAGCCGGCCGAGTTTGGGCCGGACGTCTCGTCATGTGGGAAACAACCAAACCGCTTGCAACACGTGTTCCCGCGGGTCCACCCTTATCTGTACCCTTTTCTCCTCCCATCGTCCACCCTTCGTCTTCCACCTCCGTCTTCGTTGCTTTCCCTTCCCCCATCTTTACAGTTTACACGGAGAGAGCTTCTCCAATACTGCGGCTCCTGTCCAAGCTCCTCCCTATCCTGGTAGCAGAGCCATTGCCCACCTCTTCTCCCCGCTCCGTTGCAGCTGTGCTGCTATGGCCAGATGCTACAGGAGTTGGAGACGCTTGCAATCTACAAAGCTACAACCATCAACGTCAAAAGCTACAACCGGTGTTGCCGAAAGCTGCAACCAGTCATAAAAAAAGTTTTGACCCGTTAGTAAAAAGCTTCGGCCGGTGATTCAAAAAGCTTCAACCGGCGAGTGTGGAATGAGAAAAGCTGGAATCGTTGACACAAAAGCTTCAACCATATACTTGAGGAGATCCAACCAGAGACCAGTGAGAAAGAGCTATAGCGACGAGCCGTTGATGCACACTGCATTTTTTCTGTGCATCAATGGAGCTGTGACGGATGCTGGAACTGGCGCTCTTTTTTGCTGTGTCCGGAAGTTTGCTGCATAGGAGGGGTGGACCTGGGAGCCGGTGTCGCAACCGGCGAGCAGCGGCAAGCCGACGGTGCTTCCAGGTCACGCGTCCATGGCGAGGTGCTACGTCCGGCGGGAGCTACAACCTGCATGGCAGTGCTCTAGTGACGGAGTTCGACGAATAAGGCCATGGTGGTGCCCTCGCAGCCATGGCGGCACCCCTGTGGAGGAGCTGGACGACCCCATGGCCACGGCGACGGTGGCGATGTTACTACTACGGGGGTGTTGGACGGCGTCGTGGGGTGAGATGGGGGCGAGGGTGGGGGTGCTGCTTGAGCACGCACGGCCGCGCGAAGGGAGCAGGGACACATCCAGCAGTGCAGAGCGCTCCAATCGCACGGCTGCAGGGTGACCGGCCGAATTTTCGAATTTTCGGCTGGCGCACGGGCGCCTAGCAGTTGCCTTGATAGAAGCTCTTGGTTCATTTATTGTAATCATCTTATTTTGACATTTGTAAGCATGGCTGTACATAAATTGGCTTTCCATCCTATGCTCTTAGATCCAGTATTGGTAAGAATCCAATATCTTATATGAATATACCATACCAATTTGTTATGTATGTTCCCCTCTGCACAAAATTGAGAATTGTTGCTGTTGTGTGAAGAACAATTACTATATGTGTTTTTTTTTCATTCCAAATTAACTTATTGCAAGTGGAATGAAGGGATTCATCCCCTACCGATTGGGTGACAAGTGGAGGGACACATTCACCAGTTGATTGGTTTCAGTAGGGAATTAGTTCCCCTGGAACCAAGCAAGGCCTATGGGTTTTGTTTTCGTCGGATAGGCTTATGGGGCTTTGTCTAGGATCCTGACTGTGCTGGAGCCTGTTGGTCTAAATTTCTTGTCCTGACCCTTTTGATTTAGTTGTTCGAGATCTAACCCTAGTTTGCAAAATTTTTGGGATTTGACCCTTTTGGTGGTAAGGAATTTGACCACTTCGGCGCAACACCTTTCTACTGTCACAGGTAAACCCGGGCATGGGCAGCCCGGCCCGAAAAACCTGGACTGGGTTGGGTGCAGCTTGAAAGATAGTTTAGGCCGGGCTCGGGCTTCAATTTTTCTGTATTTGGGCTTCGGGTTGGGTTTGCTTCAGCCTTGATTTTGGGTCGAGCTCAGTCTTGAAAACATGGAGTATTTTGGGCTTCGAGCCGGGCTCGGGCTTGAGAAATGAAGGTTGGGCTTTTACAAGCCCGTCTTGAAACCCGGCCTGGCCCAACATTTGCCCGGGTTTAGTCACAGGGGATGGCGGTAGCATGTGTAACCCTACTGCCAAGGTGCCCGACGGTCACACACTCCATGCCCTTTGGTGGTAGGAAAAAGGACAGATTCTGCAATTTTTGCCAGATCTCTAATGATGTGTTTGGTTGCAGAACGAAGTGGAATGGAATGTAACAGTTCCATGACATTCCATTCCACTAGAATGGGTCGGTTTCGTTTTTATGTTTGGTTGATGTTTTGAATCAAAATGATCGAATCCTTGATCGATGGTTACAGGCCCCCTTTTATACGACCCGGAGAGACACGACGATCTCTTAAGGAGGCGTCAGTTCCAGGAGATCGAAGGGAGGCGTCGGTTGCGGGACAAACCGCAACGATAGTTTGGGCAAGGGGAGATTTTCCCCTAATTATAGAATTATTTTTTAACACTCCTCCTAATCTACGCTTGATCATGTTGATCATTTCTCCTTCAAAAGTTCTTTATAGAATCTTTGATAAGATCCTGAAACATATACTCACAAAGAAAGATAGCATAATGTGATGTCATTAAAATGAGGATATCTCAAGAAGAGACTCTCCTGACACTTGCAAGTCCCTAAGTCTTCGCATACCAATTTCTGGAATGTAGAATTTGGCGGAGACTTGGTAAATAAATCAGCAAGGTTGTCGCATGATTTGACTTGCAGAATGCTTATTTCCCTGCTTTTCTGAAGATTATGAAGGAAAAACCATTTAGGAGAAATATGCTTGGTGATATTACTCTTGATGTATCCTGTTTGCATCTGCGCAACACAGGCCGCATTATCTTCATAGATAATGGTAGGTGATTTTATCGAACCCATTCCACATGACTGTTGTATGTGGTTTATCATTCTGTGAAGCCATACACATTCGTATGTTGCTTCAAATAATGAAATTATTTCAGAATGATTGGTAGATGTTGCCACTAGAGTCTGTTTCGAAAACTTCCATGATATAGCAGTGCCACCATGTAGGAACACGAAGCCGGTCTGAGATCTGGCATTATGGGGATCAGACAAATAGCCGGCATCTTCACATCAGAGTCCTGATTTTTCAGGAACTGGAAAAATAGGCCAAGACCAATGACGTTTGGTGGGAGCTGCGCTATGTCTAGCAAGTAGATTCACTGCAAATGCAATATCAGGTCTTGTGCAATTTGCAAGATACATGAGCGCTCCAATAGCACTAAGGTATGGAACTTCAGGTCCCAACACCTCTTCTCCATCATCCTTTGGTCTGAACAGGTCTTTCTCTACGTCTAGAGATCGAACCACCATGGGAGTTTTAGATGGATAGGATTTGTCCATATTGAATTTCTCCAATATTTTCTGGATATAGGCAGATTGGTGTATCATGATTCCTGAGGGAAGATGCTCAAGTTGAATACCTAAGCAAAATTTGGTTTTACCCAAATCCTTCATCTCAAATTCCATCTTTAGATGATTGCGTGCTTCATCAATGTCTGGTGTGCTGCTGATGATGTTGAGATCATCAACATACACAGAAATGATGCAAAATCCTGTAGAGGACTTCTTAGTGAAAACACATGGGCTGTCAGCACTATTGGAGTAACCTTTCCGAAGAAGGAACTCACTGAGTCGGTTGTACCACATCCGTCCCGACTGCCTTAAGCCATATAGTGACTTATTCAGCTTTACACAATACATGTTGCGTTTTGCATTTTTATTTGGGACAGAGATTTCATCAGGAACCTTCATATATATGTTCGAATCTAGTGACCCGTAAAGATATGCGGTCACGACGTCCATCAACTGCATAGATAGACGATTTTGCACTGCCAAAGATATAAGATATTGGAAAGTGGTTGCACTCATTACTGGAGAATATGTTTGAGTGAAATCAATGCCAGGTTTCTGCGTGAACCTTGTGCTACGAGCCTTGCTTTATATCTCACCACCTCATTGTTCTCATTCTGTTTCCGGAGAAAAAACCCATTTGAATCTCACAGGGAAAACACTGGGAGGTGTAGGTATTGCTTCAGTGAATACTGTTCTTTTGTTAAGCGAGGCAATTTCTGCTTGGATTGCATCCTTCCATTTAGACCAGTCGGAGCACTTTTGGCACTCAACGATAGACCTTGGATCATGATCAGTGAGAAGGGTATCTGCAATCTTTTCAGCAAAATATATGTCGACAATCGTAGTCTTACGGTCAAATGATTCTCCAGAATCAACATAGTTGATGGAAATTTCCTGCACCCCTAGTGACTCTTCGTGATTTCCCAATATGATCAAGTCTGGGTGTTTCGATGTCCCAGTCAGTTTGTGCACACTGGAACTGAGTTGTGGAGGTTGCCATTCCACTGGGTGTATACTACCCATCAGGTGTTTGTCAAGGTTGAGTTGACCTGCATTTACTGACTCCGAGGTTTTTCTCCTCGATTTCCTTTGCTGCTTGCTAGAAGCATGCTCCGGGTCAGAGGTCGTACTACTCCCCCTCTTTTTAGGAATAGGGAGTTGAGTGGTTTTTATTGGTACCTCCACTCTTTCTGGCGCGTTTCTGGCCGGGTTTAAGGATTTTGTAACACCTTTCAAATCAGTAAATGAATCTGGCAGATTATTTGCAAGATGTTGCAAATTAATGATCTTTCGAACTTGAAGTTCGGTCTCATAGGTACGTGGATCAGAGGATGAAATGGAATGAGCATTCCAATAAATTTCCGGGCATTCTTTCTGGTACTTGAAATCTCCCCTAATGCCGGAAAATGTTCCTAATTAAATATGCAATCAGCGTGACGGGCTGTGAATAGATCCCCAGTCAGGGGTTCCAGGTACTTAATAATCGACAACGATTTGTACCCCACATAGATCCCCAACTTCCTGTGTGGGCCCATAGATGTCCGCTGTGGTGGTGAGATTGGGATGTATGCAGCACATCCGAACTTACGCAGATGGGAAATGCTTGGAGAATTTCCACGTACCAATTCCAGAGGGGAAGAACTGTGATATGCAGTTGGCCTCAATTGTATCAAGTCAGCAGCGTGTAAAACAGCGTGACCCCAACAAGAGGTTGGCAAGTTGCAATTCGTCAACAAAGGTCTTGCAATGAGTTTGATCCTCTTAATCAATGCTTCAGCCAAACCATTTTGTGTATGGACATATGGAACAGAGTGCTGAACTTCAATCCCCAAAGCCATGCAATAATCATTGAAAGCACGTGAGTAGAATTCTGCAGCATTGTCCATTCGAATTGACTTAATTCGACTTTTAGGATAATGGGCTTGCAACTTAATGACTTGCCTCATTATCTTGGCAAATGCATGGTTTCGTGTGAATAGAAGACACACATGTGACCATCGTGTAGATGCGTCAATCAGAACCATGAAATACCGGAAAGGTCCAGATAATGGTTGAATAGGACCACAAATGTCTCCTTGAATACGTTCAAGGAACTGAAGTGGTTCAGCTTGTATTTTGAGGTGTGAGGGCCTCAAAATTAGCTTTCCCGTGTCACAAGATGTGCACACAAAATCAGAAGATTGAGAAAATTTTGACTCAAGCAAATTATGACCAATGGAATTGCTAGTAATTTTTCTCATCATCCCTATTCCAGGATGGCCTAGGCGATCATGCCAGGTTTGGAATGCGTTAACATTCTGAAAAAAATTACTTTGTATGCAACATATTCCACGGGTTTGATGTACGTATAGTACAAACCAGACGACAGAGAAGGAGTTTTCTCATGTACCTTTTTGCTATATCCGTCATGTTTAGTAAAGAGTAGATACTCCTCTTTGTTGTCTTCATGGGTTTCAATATGAAAACCATTTTTACGGATATCTCGATAACTGATCAGGGTACGTGCAGAATCGGGATACAGTAAATCATCCTCAATTGTCACATATGTACCACTTGGGAGGGTGAATATGGCACGTCCAGTACCAACAATCACAGTATCGCGTCCAGCGATAGTTAGAATATCTCCATTCGTCTTTTTTAGAGTTTGGAAATATTTCATCTCCCTCAGTATGGAGTTTGTGGCACCACTGTCCACAAGGCATAATTCCTCTTCCATCGGATTGTCCCCGTAGAAAACTATATAAAGCAAAGAATTTTCAATAAGAAAACCTCATAGTAATGTATAGAATACAATCTTTATTATATCAAATGTGCTGATACAATACAATATAAAGACAACAACAAACTTATGTTCTTATTACAATCATCACAAATGGACATAATTAAGTAGATCACTAGGAGATTGAGGGACCAGTCGAAGTCGCCAAACACGTTGTTTGCGGTGTACTTAATCAACGTGTTCTCCATTTCAGCAGTAGCCTCAGACAGATAAGAAATCACGGCGTTGCTCGGTCTAGGAGGAACATTTTCCGGCATTAGGGGGAGATTTCAAGTACCAGAAAGAATGCCTGGAAATTGATTGCATATTTAATAAGGAACATTTTCTGGCATTAGGGGGAGATTTTTCCCTAATTACAGAATTATTTTTTAACAGTTGAGACAATAGACGGAATGGAATAGTTACGTTTGAGCGTTTGGTTGGCGAGACAGAATAAAACGAATTTAGTTCATTTTGATAATATGCACACACAAGCATGGGAGATACACGATATCAAACATATCTTACGGCTACAAAGAAAAAGAAGCAATATACACAGAAGAACCAAGAATACATGAAAGCTACGATCTCGCTAACTAAGAAGAAGCAATTCACATGGAAGATGCAACCACAGCTGGTCTGGTCGCCGTAGCCCCCTAGCAGACCAGGCAGCAGGTACCAACAGATTAGGCCGCCGGCGCTGCCCTCCTGTAGTGCCCTCCCGAAGATCAAGCCGCCGCGCACAAGCAGATTAGGCCGCGGCCGTCGCAAGAACGAGTCCTAGGAACGCCCCCGCAGGTCAGGCCATCGCCCTCCAGTCATCCGGCCGCCGCACCAGCTCCTCTTCATATCGAGAGAGAGGCGGCGCAAGGAGAGGCGATAGGATTTCTCGGAAGTAAGGGGTTAGATCGAGACCTAGACCGTTTCTTGTGATTCCTTCGATTTGGAGGTATCGGCGCATTTCGGATATGGTCCGAATATTCCCTCGGTGGGAATGAGTTGGTTCCTGTTCCAGTTACGTACCAAACACATGAACTAGTCCTTGGAACGAGTCCGACCCATGTCATTCCAGTTGATGACTGAAACCAAACACACCCTAACAACTTATCTAATATATCTAAAAGGCTAAAACGGTGGCTATGCTTCACATAGGACACGACTGCCGCCCCTCCCCCCCCCCCGCTTCGCCCCCTCGCGCGGGCGACTCGGGCGGCCACCCCAACCCTAGCCGCCGTCGGCGGCTGCCATCCACCCCTTCCCTCCACCGCTGCCAAAGGACGTCGTGAGGCAAAGCCGCACGGCTGGCGACAGTGACAGGGGCCCTTTTGCGTCTGCGGGCGGCTCTCGGGCATGGGCGGGGGTCTCTCTTGTTGGCCGGCGCGCCGATCTAAGGGCTGGTGCCTGGATCCGGCAGCTTCGAGCTTCCTCGGCGGCGGCGTGGAGCTACGCGTGCAGGCGCAGAGCTGCGAGTGGGTGGCGCTGGGCGGAGACTTGGGGGCGGGGTGCCTCGGGCACGAGAGTGCGGACTGCTCGCTGACTCGGCAGCGGCGTCCCGTGGCGGGTGCCGCTGGTGTGGGGGCTTGGGCGCGGCCGTTTGGCTGGGTTGGCGCGCAGTACGCGGCCGATGCAGCTCCTGGTGCTCTGTCGCCCTAGATCTGCACGGGCGGCAACGTCTTCTCCTGCACCCTCTCCCGCCTCTCCGTGCTTGTGCGCTGGTGGCACTAGCTGCCGGCTTTCGGGCCGGTCCAACTTGTGCGGGGGAGGAGGAGGTGGAGGGAGCCCCAGGATCCATGACGACGGTGCTTTGCGTCATCTTCTCATGGTGCAGTGGGGGTGCTCCTCTCCCCTCTCGGGGCCGGCTGCTGCTGTCGGAGGTGTGCCAGGTCTTGGATTTTGAGGTGATGGCAAAGTGTCTGGCTCGGGTGAAAACCTTGCAAAAACTTCTGTTGATGCCAGTAACGGCGGCGCCACTTTGGCGTCGTTCTCCTCCTTGGGGCGTTGCTGAGGAGTTCAGTTCACTCAAAATCCCTCGAGTCCGATTTCTCCGGGCGTAAGCCCAAGATCTAGTTTTGCTAGATCGGGCGACAACGGCGTCAGGGGCGTCGCTACCTCTTTGGAGGCGTCGTCTTGGAGACCATGACTATTAGTGGTAACCGATGACTCGCGTGGGCGGCGGTGGAGTGTGGCTGTGTTGGTGGTGGTGCGGCCGGCTCGGGATCGATGGTGGTTTTGTGCTTTTCTTTGACGGTGTTCGTACTCGAGTGCTTCTTGGTGTGTCTCTGCTAGGCGGTGCCCCGCGGCTACGTTGGTGGCACACATGTGTTGTGCGCGTCATCTCGGCCCCGCGTGCCCTTTCGAATGTACCCTCGACACAGGTGGTGTCGCGGCGTTGTGTAGTCTCGGATGCATGGTGCCTTTCGATTGCGTCGACGATGCAGTGTCGTGGTTTGGTCTGCTAGGCGACGCCCCTCGACTATACCGGTGGCACACAGGTGCCATGGCGTCATCTCAGCCTCGCGTGACCCTTCGAATGTGTCCCATGACATAGGTGGTGTCGTGGCGTTGTGCAGTCTCGGTTACGTGGAGCCTTTCGATTGCGTCGACGGTGCAGTGCCGTGGGTTGGTCTTGGCTGGCCGATGCCGTTCGATTATGCCGGTGGTGCTCTTTGTTGTGTTTCGTTGACCCTCTTTGTTCTCACCTGCTAAGTGTGTTGTTAGTGTGTGTCTTTTTCTTTATCTCTTCCCCCTGTGCCCTCTGTACCTCTGGTTCACTTGAACCTATCTTGCAAAAAAGGTTGCAAAGCCTTATAGGCAAAATGAATATAATTTAGGTAGGGAACCCCCCCCCCCCCCCCCCAATGAAATTTTTAAAAAAAAGGCTAAAACATGCTGATGGCCAGCATACAATTTGTACTAGAGGTTGGCCTAACCAAAATACATCACGATGTGATGCAATCAACGTAAATTTTGATCTACCACCACCATTTAAACAAAATGATTGACCTCATTGAAGATAGTGAACCCCTTAGGCCAACATGTGAGATAAAAAAAATCCTATAAATCATATGATCTAAGCATGTGTGTTGTCTGCAAAAAAAAAAGATTCACGTGGTCTAAGCATGTCCTATAGGATGAGGCACTATCATATCAAGACCACCAAGTGACAACATTAGGCTACAATTGCCTTCTTATCAACTGTGACAATTTGGAGATCACTAATACGATGAACATTGTCAGCCGGTCCTCGGGAGGAAGCGCTTCAATTTTCGACGATTGTTATCATATTGCCTGCGATTTCTCTCGTACAATTGTGAGCATTGTAATAGGGAGGCAAATAAGGTGGCGCATGAGCTAGCTAGGTTAGCTAGATTCATTAGTGGTAGAGTTGGGTTGGATAGCCGGGGATATTATCCCATTGTTTATAAATGTTATTTCAATTTAATAAAGTTGGGTAGTTTTTTTTTGAAATAATAACAATATAGAAGTGAAAGGAGATCACGCAAGTGAAAGTGTATTTATCTTTAAATAATATTTTTGGTGTGATGACAATGTGATTAGTGGACCTAATGACGATTTTTATGGTCTATCTCAGGCCATTGATTCCTCGGAGATTCATTGAGGAGATGGTTGACCCCCCCCTACTTCAAAAAGGTTAAAGACGTCGTTTTCCGGTGACTTGAAGCTTTGAGCTTCACTTTATTTGAGTTGTAGGACAACCACACTGTCATGAGGAATCGAGGTACTCGAATGACGGTTTGGGAACACTTCAAACATATAGAACAACCTTCGTACATCTGCCACTTTAAATTGCCCTCTAAACCACATCTCAATGTGCGCATAGGGTGGTTTTATGTCTCATGCGGGTCTTCTAGGATCCAGTCGGTTTAGGTTTCCAGTGGATTTGTCTCAATTCAGCCAGATTTTATGGACTTTGGAGTTTCTACATGCCCTTATTGACGTTCTCTTCTCCGAGGAGGTGATTTTCTTTCCAAATCACGGCTACTAGAGTCTCCTGTTTGCATTGATGACTTTTCTGCCGCTGCTTCTTCAAGGCAGAGGCCCAGAGGCGGCACTGAGCTTCGCTCATGGTGTGCCGCCATGAGTAAGAAGAACTTGGCACCCCTAAGACTTTGATTGTAATTTTACCTTTTCAGTATGGGTGTGTTTGTAAGGTCCTCTAATTCTTAATATATGGCCTTAGGCCTTGTTGCGAAAAGAAGAGATGTAGCTCAATGTATAGTGCACTGTCATTGACCTTGGCTAATCCCTAAGCTTCAATTCCTATCGTTTCTACAACTCGCGCACACCCCTTCGTCCTGGACTTGCTCCTTTTACGTTTTTTTCCTTCTCATCGCACATCGTGTCAGATGTACCTAGCGTGTATCACTAAAAACATAGTGGACCCCAAGTTTTCATGAGGGTGGTTGCATTTTGATTTTGGGAAGCTTCTAGATGCTTCCCCGTCTATTTTTTTAGTTTTGCTCGGCTGGTTTTTCATTGATTTATTTTTCCTTTTCCTTTTCCTTTCCCCCTTTTTGTTTATTTTCTTATATCGCAAACTTTTTCCAAATTTGTGAACTTCCTTAAAATTCACAAATTTATTTAAATTCATGAGTTTTTTTCCAAATATATGAACTCTTCCCAAATTCAGGATCTTTTTCAAATTCATGTTTTTGTTTCAATGCACAAACTTTCTTCAAATTCACATTTTTTTTCAAATTTGTAGACCTTTTTGTGAACTTCTTTTTCTCAAATTCAGGATTTTTTTTCCAAATTTGTGAACTTTTCCCTCAAATTCATGATCTTTTTTCAAATTTATGTACCATTTCCCACAAATTCCTGAACTTTTTATATATCCGCGGAACCCATGATTTTTTAAATTCATAAACTTTTTTGAAATGTAATTTTTTTAAATATATTAACTTTTTTGAACACCTAGATTTTTTTGGAGAAGTGAACAGTTAACATCAAGTAAATGGGCCAGGTCAAAGATCGATGCATCTAGTCAATGGTCAACTGGAGCATGATATTTTATGAAAATGAGCGAATGGGACAGGAACTGAGCTAGTGAGCGACAAACTGTAATGGGCTACGTCCTTCAGGCGTGCACGGGAGGTCACCAAGTAGCGCTTAAGCCGCTGAAGGGGCACTAATGCTACATGTCGCGGGAGCAACTACCTAACGGTTACCACTGGGGGGGGGGGGGAGGGGGTTAGTTTCCATAAGGGTCATTTTCTTTGGCATGGGAGCGTGCCAAGTGGGGCGCCCAGCCGCTGCCACGTATCGCGTGCCGGCACTCCCTCAGCTTTCATATTTTTATTTTCTATATGCATTTTTGGGTTTTAATGGCATTTTTTTGGTTTTTGCCTGTTTTTTCCTAGGATTTGGATGATTTTTTTAGAAGTGCAAGAAGCATTGTGCTTCCCAGAAAAAAAAAGGAAAAACACAAGATGTGCTTTTACGAGAAGCACAATCATGCTTCCCCAAAAGGAAAAGTCACGACCCTTGCTTCAACAAGAAGCACATCTATTCAAAAAATGCTCTCGAACATATTTTCAAATCCACAAACAATTTTTGAATTGTTCACAAGTTACAAATTTGCTCTCAAACATTTTTTCCGAATCCTTAAATATTTGTTGAATTTACAATTTTTTTCAAATCCATGATTAGTTTTTGAATTCACCAAAAAAATTCAACTTTATGTTTTTTCTCGAGTTCGTGATTTTTTGAATTCACAAACATATTTTTAAATCTGTGAACATTTTTGATATCACGAGTATTTTCAGTATATTTTTTTGAATTCACGAATTTTAAAACTCTAAAACTTTTTAAATCTGTGAACATTCCCTGATATCGCGAACAATTTTTGAATTGACGATCAGTTTTTTTAAATTCGTGTATACTTTTGGAATTCAGTAACTTTCTTTGAATTCGCAAACATTTTTTTGAATTAAAAACCGACCGAGTTAAAAAAAGAACGAGCTAATGAAAGAAACACATAGGAAAAAAAACCAGGTGAAAAAATAACAGCGCTCCTGGGCTGGCCTATTTGTGGGAGGCTGTGTCAGCAGGACGCGCGTTGCGGGCGACGACATCGCTGCGTATCGCGCGCGCGATACATATCACCTCCCACACTTGGGCCCCGTGACCAGCAAACGAGCAGCCGCCTCGTACAGGCGGCTCGCGAGTCGAGAGTTCGTCCCGTACAGTACATAGTCCAGACCCGACCGATAAAAAAAAGTCCAGACCCGACCGGCGCCGCCGCAGCAGCGAGAAGATCCTCCGACGGCCTCGTCGGCTCGCCGCACCCTCCTCCCCGTCGCCGCGGGTGGCGGCTGCTTCCCAGTGACGAGCGAGCCCTCGCATCATCCGCTCCCGGGAGCGTCGCCGCCGTCCTTCCCGGGGACGGTGACTCGCGCAGCGGCGGAGCGGGAGGAGGCACCCGCTGCTCTGGTACTGGTAAGACGAAACTGCACTTGGAACCCCCACTAACTCACCTTGTTTTTTTTGACGAATTATGCATGACTATGTTCGATGGCATCTCAACCGCGGTCACTAGAACCTTCTATTCATTAGTCACTACCGACATGTTCCTGCAGTAATTATTGTTACATTGAAATAGTACGCTGAATGAATGTCCATCTCAGTAGTTATGATTTGCCAATTTATACTAGGGAAACGCTAACTATCACCCGGCGGATTCTACCGCTCCATTCGCCGCCTCATACGCACGCCACGCGTCTCATGTGGCCATCACTGTGTATCTTTTTTCCTTCTTATCTTCACTGTGAGCCATTCGTTTCCTTTTTTTCCCTCATTCATCCTCTACATCTAGCTCTGTAGTCACAGCATGCCTCCACACCATGCGTCTCTTCAGTGAAGTATTGATCTTGTCCATGACGAGAAGCGCTCCATGGCCGGTGACTGGTGCAGCAACCCATGGCTGGTCCGTAGATGCTGGAAGCCGGCCACCATGGTGCTGCCAGCCGGCTACGCCTGCGCTAGAAGCCGCCGGACCAGACCACCCGCCTCTGGAGCTGCATCTGCCGTTGCTCGCCGTTCGATGTCGCCGCCGTCCTGGAGGAGTGCCGGCGTCCATGGCTCTCGCCTCCTCGAGCTCATATGCAACAACAAATTTGTTGCAATTTTTGCAACAAAGGTCTTGCTGTAGAAAATTAGATGCGGAGGAGGTCTTGTTGCAATTTCTGCAACAAGGGTCTTGTTGCAGAAAATTAGACGCGACAGAAGTTGTTGTTGCAAATTTTGCAACAAGATCTTGTTGTAGAAAATTAGACCTGGCGGAAGATGTTGCAGAAAATTAGACGCGGCGAAAGACGTTATTGCATTTTTTGCAAAGACCTTGTTGCAGAAAATTAGAGAAGAAGAGGTTTTGCAATATGGATCTTGTTGCAGGAAATTATAGAAGATGAGGTTTCGCAACAAAGGTCTTATTGCAGGAAATCAGAGTAGAGCAGATCTTGCAACAAGAGTATCGTTGCGGGAAATTAGACAAGATAATTGAATGATTCGTATCACACAATCGAACGGCTCATGAGGCGGTGGATCTTCTAAAAAAATATCTGTTGCAAAAAATAAAAAGTGCAGGCTCGAGTAATTGCAACAAGCAGACTATTGCAGAAAACACCACTCTTGTTGCAAAGGGTGGCTGCTTACGTTACATTGGTAGATCGGACGGTAATTAATGTATCAATCCAATGGTCAGAAAGGTGGCGGATCCTTTTTGAATTTCCATCGGTGGACGCGTAGCGTCGCCCTTATTACATTGGATTGGGACAAGTGGACAACAATTGCAAAACTAACAAATTCACACTTTTGTGGATGGACGTCGATAACGCCCACACGTGTGGGCGTTAAGGGGTCTGCCCACACGTTTTGTGTGGTGTCTAAGGGGATCAGCCCACACGCCTGCGTGTGGGCAAAACAAGTAATGCTCACACGTCTTTTTTTTTCTCGCGGTCCCTCTCACACGTCTACGTGTAGGCAAAATAGATAATGCCCACATGCCCGTACGTCAGGCCTCCTACCTCATGGTCCCGCACGCCCCGCGTGACAGTCACCACGCGCCCCGCAGTTGTCATGGTCCGGACCCTCTTCCATGTTCGTTTAAATGCAGTTGCCATGTCGGACAACTACAGTTGCCATGGTTGCTCAATTGCAGTTGCATCTCAGGTCAAGTGCCAGATGCCATTTTTGGACAACTGTAGATGTTGTCATGTATGGTCTGGTTTACTATAGTTGCCATGATTTGAAAAGTTTAGGGGTTACCACCTACTAACACTAGGCAGTTGCCATGTATGGTCTGATTTACTACAGTTGTCATGATTTGAAAATTTTAGGAGTTGCCACCTACTAACACTAGGCAGTTGCCGTGTAGCGCTACAAAGAGACATGACAAAATAACATGTTCGGGTAAAGAGAGAGTTGCCATCTGCTTACAAGCACACTAGGGCAGTTGCCATATACCTTGCAAAACACATGGCAACTGGCATGTTCGGGTAAAAAGAGAGTTGCCATCTGCTTACAAGCACACTTGGATAGTTGCCATGTACCCTGCAAAACACATGGCAAATGGCAGCTTTGGGTGTGGGAGAGGAGACGGGCGTGTGGGCGAACTGATAAATGCCCACTCACCAGCCTCTGTGTGGGCGAACTGCTAAATGCCCACACACCGGTCCCTTCGTGTG
Organism: Triticum aestivum; assembly: GCF_018294505.1. Taxonomy (NCBI): domain Eukaryota; kingdom Viridiplantae; phylum Streptophyta; class Magnoliopsida; order Poales; family Poaceae; genus Triticum; species Triticum aestivum. Next base: position 639,278,622 of record NC_057812.1, read on the forward strand.
GTGAAAACGGACGTGTAGGCGACCGAATGAATGCCCATACACCAGCCCAGTCCCACGTGGCACCATAAACATGCCAAGATTCGTGCAACCACAAACGGACATGGATCCACGTGTGTGGGCGAGATAAAACGTCCACACGTGTAAGCGTTAGTATTTCCGTTATGGATTTAGGGTGCTCTTTTATATGCTTGATTCTTCATAGCAGTACTCTGCCATAGAACATTTGAATATAAAGCATCACATTATCTATTGACCTATGCCAAATACTGTTATGCATTTGGCAAGTTGAATTTAGGGGTACAGGTAAACTCAATCATGTCCATCTTTTTTTCTTCTTTTCTGTAGATTTGACAGAACACCGGTGGCGGTCAACCACCATGACGAAAAGAAGCCACACGACCGTCCTTGACGACCTGCCGAGTAGATTGTCATTGAAGAGATCCTAGTCCGGTTGCCCCCAAAGGACGTCCTTCGCTGCCGCGCTGTCCGCAAGCTGTGGCACAGTGCCACCTCCACCAACAAGTTCGTGCTCGACAATCATTGCCGCCAGCCCTCGCTCCCTGTCATCAGACAGTGTATCCCTGGGCGGGAAGGAGTCGGGTTCGTTGTCTTCCGTGACAATGGTGCCATGGCCTCCAATCAAAAGCTCTCACCAATCATTCGACACTCTAAGTTAATTAAACTCATGGGTGCCTGTGATGGCCTTCTTATCTTGTCCAGCGGATCTTATTTCTGGATCTGCAACCCAGCCACTCGCAAATGTGCTCCACTACCACAACCCCGAGTTCAATCTTCATCGCCATGGGGTTCCGACTTCTACATAGCCGGATTCTACCGGCACCAACCATCTGGGGAATACCGGGTGCTCTGGTTCTCATATGTCTGCCACCGTGGCTACGTTCTCACGGTAGGATCTGACAAGCCGAGAAGCATCAGTCGGCCGTCAGTGTCATCGCGTTTGCCAAGATATAGTTGTCAAGATGCTTTTGATTCCTGCTATAGTTCACAACTCAATCACCGCGGCAACCTGCACTGGTTAACAGGAATCTACATGGAGACTCCTGTGGGCATTATGGTGTTCGACACAGTAACTGAGACGTTCCGGTGGATGCGCAGTCCTGACCAGCTGGGCTGTCGTTTGTCGTTGTTGGAGATGGACGACAAGCTTGCTTCATGCAGCAGCAGTAATGCTACCATAGAGATTTGGGTTATGCAAGACTATGATGCTGAGGACTGGGCCTTGAAGTACCGGATTAACTTGTTAGCGATGAAGACGTCACCACAGTTTGGTTTAAGTGTGAGATTTATTTCTAAGATGGCGCTGCTTAACCAGCGTGAGCTGCTGACCTGTTCGTGTACTGGCCCACAGGGTCCTGACTTTCTGTTGCATTGTGACATCGATGGAATGTTTTTGGGTTATGTCGAAATCAAAGAGGCCAAGCATCCAGTATACTTCACTAATCAGTACATCCAGGAGAGCCTGATTCCACTTCCGTTCAGTGAGATGCAAGAAGAAAGATTTGTGTATACGGAGCCTCCATTGTCCGTAGGGCTATAAGGTGGTACTTCTAGTTTACCATGTATACCTTCGGAGTGTCCATCCTTTATGAGCATGATCCTAGTCCTTACTTCATAGTACTAGTAGAACTGAACAATTTATATGGCTTTGCTATCACTTGGTGCCTTTTGTGCTGCCTTGAGCGTCATCGTGATGTGTGGGAGTATATATGCTATACATCTGTGCTATTTCTTTCCTGTTTACTTTCACTACGCGTTGTTAAGTAATGTGAATGGTGCTGGCTGTACTTTGAAGTGCTAATTACTTCCTAAGTTGTTAATGTGTGGGATGAATTTGGCTAGTAGAGAATCAGTGCAGCAGTGTCTACCATATTTGCTAAGAAATCAGTTCCATCAAGAAAATATGGGAGATGCAGTCTCTGTCATTTTCTTCGGGTTTTTTCGCCCAACGATTGTTGGGCAGTCTTATCTTCTAAATTAGATCTAGAATGCAATTTAAGCCTATGATGATTTGCTTTATGTTGGAATTACCGTCAGATTCCAAATGATGATATTTTTGTGGCTTTCTGAGGCTTAAACCGCTTAAGTCTTCTACTTTTTATATTGTTAACTTGGTTCATATTATATCATCCCGGTGAAGAATCTCCAACCATATGAAGTGTCGTATGACACTGTAAACAACAGCTGCTTTTCTCCACTGCAAGCGTCCTCCTTGGGCCATAACCTTTGTGGTTTGGTCTGTGCTGGAGTCTCCAGTTGTACCTGGTTTGGTTCAGCTGTTTGTGTGATTTCTCTTTAATCTTGCTTGCTCTGTTTTTTGCATAGTATCTTATTCTAATATTCTTGTCTGTAAATGTGAATCTGCCTGGGAACATTCTGCATGTTGATAGGTACCTGAGACCACGTTTCAGTCGGTTTACAGAGCCGGTTCTCATGAGAGGGACGCGACCAACCGTCGGAGACAAGCCTTTCTTGTCCAGCAATTGAATTGACTCCGAATTTCCGTCGATCTAGGTTTTCGACTAACCTGTCCAAGAGGTTCTGAGATACAGGCCTGTGATGAGTTTAAGGTTCCAAGCTAGCATGGCTTCTTTCTTAGTAGCAGAGCTTACCGTCTTCTGTTCTTTTGAAATTTGTCAGCTATATATTTTTCAAACTTTGTTGACACTACTCCTTTTGCCACATTGCAGAAGGCCACTCATCACCTCATTTCCTGTATTACCTGTTGCGGTTAGCATCCATCTACCTGATTTTTACCATGAATATATTGTAAACACTGCGACCCCTGCAAACTGTTGTTTGTATTTTTTTTGCCTATATTGGACCAAAATGTTCGAAAGTGTGTTTCTTGTCTGAGCTCGTATGCACATGGTATGAACAGTAACATTTGTGGATGTGTGGGCAAAAAAGATATAATCACTGCTCCAAAAAGCTTTAAAAATAGTCTCCGGAGCATTAATTTTGTTTCTTTTTCCGACATCCACGAATGTCATTCCATAGCAGAAAATTATATATCAAACAAAATCAGTTTTTTTAGTTCTTTAGGATTTCATTGTTCATCTGGGTGCATGTGAGCTTAGAAACTCCATGTCCCAAAATGTTGAATTTATTTTTTAGACATTGATGAATGCCATTCCATCACAAAAAAATGTTTATTAAGAAAAGTTAGATTTTTTAAAAGTGTTTACATTTCTTTTGGATTTCACTATTCATGTAGGTGTATGTGAGCGAGATTCCATGTCCCAAAATGTTGAATTTCTTGCTCATCATGAACGTTTTATTTGTTTTCACTGTTCATGTGGGTGTATGTGATGCTAGGATCGTATTTTTTAAATATTTTTTAATAGACATTTATATTGTATTTTCTAGCTATGTACCAACTAACTACACATGGCAAAACCCTGAGATCAGCTCAACTTTCACTTCAGAAATAATCATATCATGGCTTCGTCATCCCCGCCATAGCAGCGTTGAGATTTGGAAAACATTTCTTGAAAATTGCGAGCAGTTTTGAAATGCTGCATTTTTTTGTATTCCAACTTTTTTGGAAAAGTGGAGATGTTTTGTAATTCTAATTTTAAAATGAAACACGAACAAAATTTGCAAATCCCAAACAGTTTCCAAAACAGGAACAAATTTTCAGAAATTAACATTTTCTGAAAAACGAAAAAATTATGAAAAACACGAACATTATTTGAAATTTTCGAATATTTTCTAAGATCACGAACAGTTTTTAGTTTTTTAACAAAAATGGAAAACAGGTACATTTTTTAAATTCAGCACCAATAAAGTTAAAAACGAACTTTTTCTAATATGCGAACAAAATTTGTATTGTATGCTTTTCTAGAAATGCGAAATATTTTTGAAACATCTGAATATTTGTTCAAATTGCGAATATAATGTTGAAATTGCAAACATTTTTTGAAACATGAACATTTTTATGAAATGATGAACAAATTTTGAAAGTGAGATTTTTTTTGAAATTCAGGAACATTTTTTGAAACACGGACAAATTTTTGAAACTATGAACAAATTTGAAAACGAGAACATTTTTTGGAACACAGACATTTTTTGAAATTGTCAACAAATTTTATAAATGAGATTCTTTTGAAATTATGAATATATTTTGAAAACGATAATTGTCTTTGAAATTTCTAAAGATTTTTTGAAACATGAACATTTTTTGGAAATGTGAACAAAAATTTAAGTTTCAAACAATATTTGGAATTTCCGAACAAAAGAAAAAATAAAAATAATGTGAAACGAAAAAGATGCATAATGAGAAAAGGAAAAACAAAAACAAAAAAGTAACAAAAAAGAAAAAAAATGAAAACCTTGTTCAAGAACCTTCTAGAAAGCTCCCAAAACCAATAAAAATAGCCTGAGAATCTCTCGAAGGTTCGTAAAACCGGAATCAATGCAACACGTTAACGGGCCGGCCCAGCTTAGCGCTTCGATAGCCAGCTTGTGCAAGAGATTGACAGTTTGACGCAATATGCATCAAATAGGATATTCTGGTTAAGAGAACAAGGAAGGACGAAGAAATGGGCCTAAAGCTTTCAGGGACGGGCTGACATCGGACTAGAAGAAGGAGATGGCCGCCATTGCTGACATCTGGCTAGCCGACAGGTAGCCGGAGGAGGACGACGTCCCAATGGAGGACGTTGCCGATGATGAATCGACGCCACCCTCGCTGGTGCATTGCACCATCACCATCGGTGAGGCCAGTGCCCATTACATGGACATGGTGTGGGAGGAGCATCTCCGGGAGGCGCAAGCCGACGCTGCCTACAACAACCACCTTCTCCAAGAGCACGTGCGGGTGGAGGAGCAGCTTGCCGGCAGGACGGTCGCGCCGAACACGGACCTGGTGGAGCAGGAGGCACTGCTCGAGTCCTATCGGTCCACCCGCGAGATCTGCTTCATCTGCTAGCGGTACCACCAGCGGGTGGCGGAGGTAGCTGCTGCATATAAGGAGAGCGGTTACACGGGCAAGGCAGTGTTCAGCGAGATCAACGAGGAGGAGGACATCGCCTAGTCCACGCCCCATCGCGACGACCATGAAGCCGACATGTCCGCGGGCGTCCCCGGCAGTGAGGAAGAGTAGTGCATGGTAGGTCGCCATCGTTCTGGTCCCAGGAAGGCCACCGCTCCTCCTCTCCCGTTGACGCCAAGCTTGGTGGGCTCAGCATCAGTGGTGGATTAGCCGCTTGGCGGTGACGTGGAGGCGGACAACTTCAGTTCCGGGGCTCCGGAGGCGGAGCTGGAAAGCGCGAGGCGGAATTGGAGACGATGAAGCTTCAGCTCTCGAGGTTGATGGCCGGACACGAAGCCGAGCGCCCGTGATCTTTTAGATTATGTATTAGTTATACTTCCTGAGTCCGACTAGCACCGCTTTGATGTAAATATAATGCATGTTTATATGAAATTCGTTATGTTTAGATGAAATCCAACATGTTTATATGACATTCGGTTGTGTTTATATGAAACGCGGACTTGTTTAAATGAATTTTGTCTGATAGTTCGAATTGTTGTCAAAATATATGTGTTTACGGTTGGATGGCTGCCTCTCGTATTCGTGTCCGCGGACTGATGCACCTGTTCGTAGACGGATACGGGAGGAAATTGCAGGTCGCGGTTGGAGATGCCATAGGAGAACAAGGGAAGGATGAAGAAATGGGCATAATGTGGGCTTTTGCACGAGAAACTTGGGCCGAAGCCGGCGGCAGCGCAACGCAACTGCGCTTGCTCGGTTACGAGAAGAGAAAAAGGCGACGGTCGGAGTCGGAGGCGGCGGCGGAAGGCGAGCGAGGAACCCTAACCCTAACCGAGCACTCCGGAAGAAGAAGAAGAAGCTACGTGTTCGCCCCCCACGGAATCCCATCCAAATCTTCACTTGGCTAACAGAATCGGTATCCAAGTCGGAGGCCGGCGACGCGGCTAGGGTTTCCTGGTCGCGGCCGACTCGGACCAGGGTCGCCGCCTATATAATATTGGTAGGTATGAGTATAATCCTTTCCTCCCAATCCACTGATTGAATAGCACACTCAGGCACAGGCGCGGATCCGAGGAGAGCGACATCGGCGGCGATGGCATCGGCGATTTGGCACGCGGCGAGGTGGCTGGGAGGCGTCGCGCTCCGGCGGACGCGGGCGGGGTTGCCAGCCTATTCCCTCTGGCCTCCTCCCACCACTGCTGAGGTACCCTCTTCATCCATCGATTGCTCCCCTCGATTTCTCGTAATTGAAACCTTTTCCAAGCTACACTGAAGACGCGGGTTACATACCCCTCAGGTTTGAGACTGGATTTTCTACTCCCGGGTGCACCTACACCCGCATGAACAGTACACTTGAAAAAAAATACAAAACAAGATTGAAAAATCTAAAATTTTGGGACATCAAACTAGATCAAAAGTTTTCGCTTCTTGCAAAATTTCGTGACCAAATAACATTTGAGGAGTCCTCAGCAAAAGTAACAAAATCTGTGTTCAAAGTTGTGTTCACTTTTCAGGAGTGATTTTGTTTTTTTGCTGATGGCTCCTCAAATGTTATTTGGTCACGGAATTTCGCAGAAAGCTAAAACTTTTGATTTAGTTTGATGTCAAAAAAATTCAGATTTTTTCGACTTCGTTTCATCTTTTTTTCAAGTGTACTGTTCATGCGGGTGCACCTACACCCGGGAGCTGCCACACCTTTCTCCTCAGGTTTGGCAAACACCAAATTGTTTTGGAAATCCCAATGTTGGCCATAAGCAAGCATGATTTGAGGATGACACATCTTTTGCAAATATTAGCACATGGTGATACTCTTTGTTTGTTAGGCATGCTTGCAATAACATTCTAGATCCATTGTAGCCATGCTCTCAGTTGATGTATCTATCTGTGAAGGAAAGAAATCGCAATGTGTTGTAAATTTCTTAGTGTTTAGTTAAATGAACTAATCTTGTTCATCATGGCCAGATTGGGAGGTATCACGCGCTCAAGGAAATCAAACAGAAGAAGGAAGAGCTGTTCAGTCTGATTGCCGACACGGAACGGCGATACAACACTCGCCTCACCAAGGAAGGTTTTCAGAACATACGTATGCTCCAGCAGCTAGCCGTGCAGATCGATCCTAGGCCTGCCGACCCCATGTGGTATAAACTCTGAACACGTGCTGCCCTTCTCCCCTGATCCTTCCTTCTCACAGTAACTCGTTGACAGATTTTGTTTCATTTGAACAACGCAGGCGCTCGAAGCGGTTTACCAAGCGACTCAGCGATCTCGTGGGCTTTACCGGGGCCATCGTGTCAGGCTACTTGCTTACGGATAAGTGGCTCAGCTCGGGCAAGGATGCGGACCCAAGAGGGGAAGAGGGCATGGCTCTGGCAGCTAACCAGCAATGAGTGAATTGCTTCATTCATTGGGACAAGGTGGCAGAGAAGTATATAAGTAGCAGTGTTCTGGAGGAGGAAGTTATTAGTGTGCTCTTTCTGGGCATCCTTTACCTTATGTTATGTATGAGCAACTGTGAGATCTGTTGTGACATTTGTACAAGTTGATGACATGGTTGTTGGAATTTTGCTAGTAGGCCTTTGGCCGAAAGCCCAACTAAAATTCTGAAATTCTTTTGGCCCATTCATGCACACATGTGAGTGGAGTGAGTGAGGCTAAAGTTTAGTCCCATCCCAGAGGTTGAGAGAGAGTTCCACCTCTTTATAAGGTGAGCTCTTCTACCACTTGTATGAGCATGAGAAGAGGAGACCTACACGCGCGCTCCTCCTCCTCGCTCGCCTCGCCACGCCACGCCTCGTCACGACGCGCCGCGGGTTGCGGGATTGAGCCGAGCCGAGGACAAAGCTATGCATGTTGTCTATATTTTTGCTGCATGGGAAAATTAATGAGTCATTAATTAATAATTAACGGATGCGTTAATTACTGAACCGTTTCCGATTCTTTTGGATCGTGACGACTCGGACGTGGGGTTTACTCCCACGACCTACCCGGCCCGCGCTATATAGTCAGGCAGACGTCTACCCTAGCCGCGGCCGCTTCGTATGGTTTCTCACCACCGTTCCAGATCATTGCGCCGCCAAGCAAGTCTTCTCCAAACCTCCTTCCGGCGTGCACCGCGAGAAGGGACAGCAGGCCTCCGGAACCCCGCCTCTCGTGATCCTGTACGGGAGAGGGGCCATCAGGTTTTTGGGGAGCGCACTCGCGCGACTGCTGGCAGCGACGACTTCACGAGCGACGACTTCACGAAGGATGTAAGTGGGTGTTCAAAAAGAAGTTTAGACCTGATGGTACGATTGAAAAGTACAAGGCACGGCTTGTGGCCAAGGGTTATACCCAGAAAGAAGGTGAAGACTTCTTTGATACTTACTCACCCATGGCTAGACTGACCACAATTCGGGTGCTACTATCACTGGCTGCCTCATATGGTTTTCTCGTTCATCAAATGGACGTTAAGACGGCTTTCCTCAATGGAGAGTTGAAGGAGGAAATTTACATGGATCAGCTAGATGGTTTTGTAGTACCTGGTCAAGAAGGAAAGGTGTGCAAGTTATTAAAGTCTTTATATGGCCTTAAACAAGCTCCTAAGGAGTGGCATGAGAAGTTCGAAAGAACATTAACTGCTGCCGGCTTTGTAGTAAACAATGGTGACAAGTGCGTGTACTATCGCTATGGTGGGGGCGAAGGAGTTATTCTTTGTCTGTATGTCGACAACATATTGATCTTTGGAACCAGCTTGATTTAATCAAGGAGGTTAAGGATTTCTTATCTCGCTGTTTTGAGATGAAGGATCTAGGAGTAGCTGATGTTATCTTAAACATCAAGCTGTTGAGAGATGAGAATGGTGGGATCACACTGCTTCAGTCTCATTATGTGGAAAAGGTCTTGAGTCGTTTTGGGTATAGCGACTGCACACCTTCTCCAACTCCATATGATGCTAGTGTGTTGCTTCAAAAGAATAGACGGATTGCTAGAGATCAACTGAGGTATTCTCAGATTATTGGCTCGCTTATGTATTTGGCGAGTGCCACGAGGCCTGACATCTTTTTTGCTGTGAGCAAGCTGAGTCAGTTTGTGTCAAAACCGGGAGATGATCATTGGCATGCGCTTGAGAGAGTTATGCACTATTTGAAAGGCACCGCGAGCTATGGGATTCACTACACCGGGTATCCAAGGGTACTGGAGGGTCATAGTGACTCAAACTGGATATCTGATGCTGATGAGATTAAGGCCACAAGTGGTTATGTTTTTACACTTGGTGGTGGCGCTGTTTTCTGAAAGTCTTGCAAGCAGACCATCTTAACGAGGTCAACTATGGAAGCAGAACTCACAGCATTAGACACTGCCATTGTTGAAGCAGAGTGGCTTCATAAACTCTTGATGGACTTACCTATGGTTGAAAAACCGATACCCCCTATCCTGATGAACTGTGATAATCAAACTGTGATCGTCAAGATAAACAATTCTAAGGACAATATGAAGTCCTCAAGGCATGTGAAGAGGAGACTAAAATCTGTCAGAAAATTGAGGAACTCCGGAGTTATTACGTTGGATTATATCCAAACGTCGAAAAACTTGGCAGATCCCTTCACAAAGGGTCTATCACGTAATGTGATAGATAATGCATCGATGGAGATGGGTTTGAGACCCACCGCATGAGTTGTCCATAGTGGTAAACCACTCTATGTGATCGGAGATCCCGTGAAGTAGAAGTGGGAGACAAGCTGTTGGTCAGCTGGGAGGAGAGTATCCCTATATTAATTATCCCACTCCGTGAAGATGCAATACTCTCCTGATCTGCATGGCAGGTTGATACTTATCTTAATGTGTTCCAAGTGGCTTATTCGGGTAAGCAGAGATGTTGTCCTGCAGAACATCTTCTGAGGAACACACCTATATGAATTTGACTGTTAACGTCGCAGTCTGTGAGAATTGGGTGTTCTCTAATAAATTCATGAAAGGCCCTGGAGTATGACGTATACGCTCCACCCGCGGGGAAGCCTTGCGGCAGCCCAGTATCGGTCAAGAATTTGTGTGAAACTAGTTTCACAGAAAACTTGTAGTTCAAGGCATAGTCCACTATTCAAGTTGTGATCTAGTGTAGCATAAATTTCTAAGTGGAAGTTCAACTTCACAGTCTCCACTAAGCACCGATATATAAAACAATGTTTTGGAACTAAATGATGAGATGTGCCAATGAGACTTTGTGGGGGATTGTTGGAATTTTGCTAGTAGGCCTTTGGCCCAAAGCCCAACTAAAATTCTGAAATTCTCTTGGCCCATTCATGCACACATGTGAGTGGAGTGAGTGAGGCTAAAGTTTAGTCCCACCCCAGAAGTTGAGAGAGAGTTGCACCTCGTTATAAGGTGAGCTCTTCTACCACTTGTATGAGCATGAGAAGAGGAGACCTACACGCGCGCTCCTCCTCCTCGCTTGCCTCGCCACGCCACGCCTCGTCACGACGCGCCGCGGGTTGTGGGATTGAGCCGAGCCGAGGACAGAGCTATGCACGTTGTCTATATTTTTGCTGCATGGGAAAATTAATGAGTCATTAATTAATAATTAACGGACACGTTAATTACTGAACCGTTTCCGATTCTTTTGGATCGTGACGACTCGGACGTGGGGTTTACTCCCACGACCTACCCGGCCCGCACTATATAGTCAGGCAGACGTCTACCCTAGCCGCGGCCGCTTCGTATGGTTTCTCACCACCGTTCCAGATCATTGCGCCGCCAAGCAAGTCTTCTCCATCCCTCCTTCCGGCGTGCACCGCGAGAAGGGACAGCAGGCCTCCGGAACCCCGCCTCTCGTGATCCTGTATGGGAGAGGGGCGATTAGGTTTTTGGGGAGCGCATCGCGCGACTGCTGGCAGCGACGACTTCATGAACGACGACTTCTTCCCCGACCTCGGCAACCTCGTCCTCGACGACATGGGCGACAACGTCAACACCGGCGGTGCTGCACCCGCTGCACCGTATGTGATTCTATCCTTCCTGTTCGAGATCGTGGTAGAATTCATGCTTCTAGTATGTGCCCTAGATGTGATATGTTCATCTGCTATGCTAGTTCGCATGATTAGTTTAATCTCTGCTGCTGTGGTCATGATTTATCTTCTGTTTATTCGGATTAAATCTCGTAGTAATTTGCTCATATTTCCAACAATCCAAAAACCTGATTATAGGCAATTTACTCCGAGTGGTTTTGCTGCGCATCTGAAGCCGCCTGCCTTTAAGGGGGCGCAATATAAGAGGTGGCGCATGAGAGCAGTCTACTGGTTTCAGACCATGGGCTGCTATGATGCCACCAAGGGCAAGCCTGAGGGCGATCTTAATCCAGCACAGCTGGAAGCTTTTGAGAAGATCGATACCCTCTTTAAAGGCGCTCTTCTGAGTGTTCTTGATGACTCCATTGTGGATTCGTATATGTCGTTTGACAACGGCAAGGACATGTGGGCTGCGCTCGAGGCCAAGTTTGGTGCCTCGGACGCCGGCAGCGAGTTGTACGTCATGGAGCAATTCTATGACTACAAGATGACTGATGAGCGCCCTGTTGTACAGCAGGCTCATGAGATACAGTCGCTCGCAAAAGAACTTGAGTACTTCAAGTGTGTGTTGCCGGACAAATTTGTTGCCGGAGGCATCATTGCCAAGCTTCCACCTTCGTGGAACAATTTTGCTACTTCCCTGAAACACAAGAGACAGGAGTTTTCCGTTGCGGATCTCATTGGTACTCTTGATGTTGAAGAGAAGGCGAGAGCAAAGGACACACGTGCTCGAGTTGCTGAGGGAGGTTCTAGTGCCCACATGGTACAGAAGAAGAACTCCCAGCCCAACAAGTTCAAAAACAATAAGAACAAAACTCAGGGCAAAGGCAAGTTTGATACAAAGAACAAGCCATCACATTCTACCAACTTCAAGAAGAATTCTCATAAGAAGGGGAAGGGACTTTGCCATGTCTGCGGTGATCCTAATCACTGGGCTCCGAAGTGTCCTAACCGCTTTGAGGAGCGCGAACATGAGAAGAGCCGCAAGTCCGCTAATGTTGTCATCGGTGATACTGATATGAAGGAATCAGGGTACGGTATTTTTCCTACCATCCTTTCAGTATTTCAATCCCCTGATTGGTTAATTGACACCGGTGCCAATGTACATGTTTGTGCTGACGCCTCCATGTTTTCTTCTTACCAGGCAACAGGGACTTCACCCGTGCTGATGGGGAACGGGTCACATGCCATCGTTCGAGGTGTTGGTACGGTCGATCTGAAGTTTACTTCGGGGAAGACTGTGCGTCTGAAGAACGTTCATCATGTGCCGTCCATCAATAAAAATCTCGTTAGCGGTTCCCGTTTATGTCGAGATGGTTTTAAGTTGGTTTTCGAATCCAATAAAGTTGTAATTTCTAAGTGTGGACAATTTGTTGGAAAAGGCTATGAGTGCGGAGGCTTGTTCCGCCTATCTTTGTCAGATATTTGCACTAAAGTTATTAATAATGTTTGCCACAATAATGAGTCTGATATTTGGCATTCACGACTCTGTCATATTAACTTTGGTTGCATGACGCGGTTAGCCAATATGAATTTAATTCCGAAAATCTCTACTGTCAAAGGCTCCAAGTGCCAAGTATGTGTGCAAGCTAAGCAACCTCGCAAGTCCCATAAGACTGCAGAGGCAAGAGACTTGGCGCCACTAGAGCTTATACATTCTGATCTTTGTGAGATGAATGGCGTGTTGACAAAAGGTGGAAAGAGATACTTCATGACGTTGATTGATGACTCCACTAGATATTGTTATGTGTATCTTCTGAAATCAAAAGATGAGGCTTTGACTTTCTTTAAAAACTATAAAGCTGAGGCAGAGAACCAACTTGATCGAAAAATTAAACGGCTTAGGTCCGATCGTGGTGGAGAGTATTTTTCCAATGAATTTGATCTGTTTTGTGCGGAACATGGTATAATCCATGAGAGGACGCCTCCCTACTCACCCCAGTCAAATGGGGTAGCCGAAAGAAAGAACCGAACTCTAACTGATATGGTTAACACCATGTTAGACACTTCGGGTCTATCCAAGGAATGGTGGGGGGAGGCGCTAATGACTGCGTGTCATGTCCTAAACCGAGTTCCCACAAAGCATAAGACCATGACTCCATTTGAGGAATGGGAAAGGAAAAGGTTGAAACTCTCTTACCTACGTACTTGGGGTTGTTTGGCGAAAGTCAATATACCAATTCCCAAGAAGCGCAAGCTTGGACCAAAAACCGTGGATTGTGTTCTTCTGGGCTATGCTTTTCATAGCATCGGCTATAGATTTTTGATAATAAAATCTGAGGTATCCGACATGCATGTTGGTACGATTATGGAATCAAATGATGCAACTTTCTTTGAGGACATATTTCCTATGAAGGATATGTCGAGTTCATCAAATCAGGAGATACCTACTCCATCTAGTGAGGAATTCACTGTAATTCCTGAACCCACCATTGCGATGGAACACGTTGAGAATCCTGTTGAGGGTAACAATGGAACTCCTATGAGGAGTAAGAGACAGAGGACTGCAAAGTCTTTTGGTGATGATTTCATTGTGTACCTCGTGGATGACACACCCAGGACTATTTCAGAAGCCTATGCATCTCCTGATGCTGACTACTGGAAGGAAGCTGTACGTAGCGAGATGGATTCCATCTTAGCTAACGGTACCTGGGAGATCACTGACCGTCCTTATGGGTGCAAACCTGTAGGATGTAAGTGGGTGTTCAAGAAGAAGCTTAGACCTGATGGTACGATTGAAAAGTACAAGGCACGGCTTGTGGCCAAGGGTTATACCCAGAAAGAAGGTGAAGACTTCTTTGATACTTACTCACCCGTGGCTAGACTGACCACAATTCGGGTGCTACTATCACTGGCTGCCTCACATGGTCTTCTCGTTCATCAAATGGACGTTAAGACGGCTTTCCTCAATGGAGAGTTGAAGGAGGAAATTTACATGGATCAGCCAGATGGTTTTGTAGTACCTGGTCAAGAAGGAAAGGTGTGCAAGTTATTAAAGTCTTTATATGGCCTTAAACAAGCTCCTAAGGAGTGGCATGAGAAGTTCGAAAGAACATTAACTGCTGCCGGCTTTGTAGTAAACGATGGTGACAAGTGCGTGTACTATCGCTATGGTGGGGGCGAAGGAGTTATTCTTTGTCTGTATGTCGACGACATATTGATCTTTGGAACCAAACTTGATTTAATCAAGGAGGTTAAGGATTTCTTATCTCGCTGTTTTGAGATGAAGGATCTAGGAGTAGCTGATGTTATCTTAAACATCAAGCTGTTGAGAGATGAGAATGGTGGGATCACACTGCTTCAGTCTCATTATGTGGAAAAGGTCTTGAGTCGTTTTGGGTATAGCGACTGCACGCCTTCTCCAACTCCATATGATGCTAGTGTGTTGCTTCGAAAGAATCGACGGATTGCTAGAGATCAACTGAGGTATTCTCAGATTATTGGCTCGCTTATGTATTTGGCGAGTGCCACGAGGCCTGACATCTCTTTTGCTGTGAGCAAGCTGAGTCGGTTTGTGTCAAAACCGGGAGATGATCATTGGCATGCGCTTGAGAGAGTTATGCGCTATTTGAAAGGCACCGCGAGCTATGGGATTCACTACACCGGGTATCCAAGGGTACTGGAGGGTTATAGTGACTCAAACTGGATATCTGATGCTGATGAGATTAAGGCCACAAGTGGTTATGTTTTTACACTTGGTGGTGGCGCTGTTTCCTGGAAGTCTTGCAAGCAGACCATCTTAACGAGGTCAACTATGGAAGCAGAACTCACAGCATTAGACACTGCCACTGTTGAAGCAGAGTGGCTTCATAAACTCTTGATGGACTTACCTATGGTTGAAAAACCGATACCCCCTATCCTGATGAACTGTGATAATCAAACTGTGATCGTCAAGATAAACAATTCTAAGGACAATATGAAGTCCTCAAGGCATGTGAAGAGGAGACTAAAATCTGTCAGAAAATTGAGGAACTCCGGAGTTATTACGTTGGATTATATCCAAACGTCGAAAAACTTGGCAGATCCCTTCACAAAGGGTCTATCACGTAATGTGATAGATAATGCATCGATGGAGATGGGTTTGAGACCCACCGCATGAGTTGTCCATAGTGGTAAACACTCTATGTGATCGGAGATCCCGTGAAGTAGAAGTGGGAGACAAGCTGTTGGTCAGCTGGGAGGAGAGTATCCCTATATTAATTATCCCACTCCGTGAAGATGCAATACTCTCCTGATCTGCATGGCAGGTTGATACTTATCTTAATGTGTTCCAAGTGGCTTATTCGGGTAAGCAGAGATGTTGTCCTGCAGAACATCTTCTGAGGAACACACCTATATGAATTTGACTGTTAACGTCGCAGTCTGTGAGAATTGGGTGTTCTCTAATAAATTCATGAAAGGCCCTGGAGTATGACGTATACGCTCCACCCGCGGGGAAGCCTTGCGGCAGCCCAGTATCGGTCAAGAATTTGTGTGAAACTAGTTTCACAGAAAACTTGTAGTTCAAGGCATAGTCCACTATTCAAGTTGTGATCTAGTGTAGCATAAATTTCTAAGTGGAAGTTCAACTTCACAGTCTCCACTAAGCACCGATATATAAAACAATGTTTTGGAACTAAATGATGAGATGTGCCAATGAGACTTTGTGGGGGATTGTTGGAATTTTGCTAGTAGGCCTTTGGCCCAAAGCCCAACTAAAATTCTGAAATTCTCTTGGCCCATTCATGCACACATGTGAGTGGAGTGAGTGAGGCTAAAGTTTAGTCCCACCCCGGAAGTTGAGAGAGAGTTGCACCTCTTTATAAGGTGAGCTCTTCTACCACTTGTATGAGCATGAGAAGAGGAGACCTACACGCGCGCTCCTCCTCCTCGCTCGCCTCGCCACGCCACGCCTCGTCACGACGCGCCGCGGGTTGCGGGATTGAGCCGAGCCGAGGACAGAGCTATGCACGTTGTCTATATTTTTGCTGCATGGGAAAATTAATGAGTCATTAATTAATAATTAACGGACGCGTTAATTACTGAACCGTTTCCGATTCTTTTGGATCGTGACGACTCGGACGTGGGGTTTACTCCCACGACCTACCCGGCCCGCACTATATAGTCAGGCAGACGTCTACCCTAGCCGCCGCCGCTTCGTATGGTTTCTCACCACCGTTCCAGATCATTGCGCCGCCAAGCAAGTCTTCTCCATCCCTCCTTCCGGCGTGCACCGCGAGAAGGGACAGCAGGCCTCCGGAACCCCGCCTCTCGTGATCCTGTACGGGAGAGGGGCGATCAGGTTTTTGGGGAGCGCACTCGCGCGACTGCTGGCAGCGACGACTTCGCGAACGACGACTTCTTCCCCGACCTCGGCAACCTCGTCCTCGACGACATGGGCGACAACGTCAACGCCGGCGGTGCTGCACCCGCTGCACCGTATGTGATTCTATCCTTCCTGTTCGAGATCGTGGTAGAATTCATGCTTCTAGTATGTGCCCTAGATGTGATATGTTCATCTGCTATGCTAGTTCGCATGATTAGTTTAATCTCTGCTGCTGTGGTCATGATTTATCTTCTGTTTATTCGGATTAAATCTCGTAGTAATTTGCTCATATTTCCAACAATGGTGCCAGCAAACTAGTATATGTTCAAAACCTGGCTTTTCATCTTGACTAACTACTATTCCCTCTATTCCTAAATATAAGTCTTTTTAGAGATTTCAATATGGACTACATACTGAGCTATGTATATTTAGGAATGGATGGAGTATACAAGAAATATGATCGGACGCCGCCACTACAACATTGGCCACAATGTCAACTGTGCCATTTGGCAGATGCAGACTGAAGAAACACTTGAGCACCTATTCTTCAAGTGCCCATGCTGCACATACAATGGAGAGATGCTGGTTCCCGGTTCATCTTCATGTCTTCAGGGTCGGTTCATCTTCATGTCTTCAGGGTCTTTAGGTGCCAGTTTGCGGTAGATTTATGGAGGATTACACTGTTGTTGTTTGGAGTGTTCGGTTGCCCCCCAAAGACGTCTTTCGCTGCCGTGTTGTGTGCAAGTTGTGGTGCAGTGCCACCTCCACCGACAAATTCAGGCTCGACAACTACCACCACCAACTATACCTGGGCATATCTCGGGCCGGGCCGGGCTTCGGGCTAGGCCAAAAAAAGCCCGGTGCTAAAAACCCAGCCCTAGCCTGGCCCGACCATCGGGCCTACTAAATCCGGCCGAGCCCGGCCCTAGCCCAAGAAAGCCCGACACAACACGGTCAGCCCACCCCGACTACGGCTAAAATCGTGTTTTCTGCAAGCCTGAGCCCGGCCCGATCTACCCGTCGGGCTCAATTTCTAGGCCCGAGCTCGGCTTGATGGCACACTCGGGCTCAGCCCGGCCCGATCTGCCCGTCGGGCTCAATTTCTAGGCCCAAGCCCGGCCCATGATTTTTGGGCCGGGTCGGGTTGGGCCGTCTAGGCCGGGCTGCCCATGGCCAGGTATACCACCAACCCTCTCTCCCTGTCATCAGATAGCGTGTTTCTCGGGCACGAAGGAGTCTGTTTCTTTATCTTCCGTGACAACCGTACTGGGGCCTCCGATCAAAAGCTCTAGCCAATTATTCAGCACGCTAAGTCAAATAAACTCCTGGGCGCCTGTGATGGCCTTCTCATCTTATCCGACGAATTTGATTTCTAGATCTACAACCCAACCACTCGCAAATGTGCTTTGCTACCACAACCTCGAGTTCCATCATCACCGCCAGGGGGTTCCCGCATCTACATAGCCGACTTCTACCGACACCATCCATCAGGGGGGTGTCATGTGCTTTGGTTCTCGTGTGCCTGCCATCATGACCACTATCGTGGCTATGTTCTCACCATATAGGATCCAACAAGCCGAGAATCATCAGACGACCATCAGTGTCATCGTGCCTGCCAAAATGCAGGCGACAAGGGGCTTTTGATTCCTGCTATAGTTCACAAGTCAACCACCGTGGCAGCCTGCACTGGTTAACAAGACGCTGGATGGAGACTGCCGTGGACATTATGGTGTTCGACATAGTAACTGAGACATTCCGATGGATGCGCAATCCTGAACAGTTTGGCAGTCGTGTGTCGTTGTTGGAGATGGATAACAAGCTTGCTTCATGCAGCAGAAATGATGCCGGCATAGAGATTTGGGTGATGCAAGACTATGAGGCTAAGACCTGGGCCTTGTAGTACCGGATTAACTTGTTAGCGATGACAACATCATCACACTTTGATTTTATTACTAAGATGGCGCTGATTAACCAGCGTGAGCTGTTGATATGCTGTGGCACTACATTGGGGGGGGGGGGTCTTGACTATCTATTGCACTGTAACATCGATGAAAAGTTTTTGGGACATGTCGAAAATGGGGGGGGGGGAGCTTCCAGTATACTTAACTAATTAGTACATTCAAGAGAACATGAGTCCACTTCCGTTCAGTGAGATGCAGAAGAAGATGGTATGGATAAGGAGCCTCCATTCTTCATAGTGCTATAAGGTGGTCTGTACTTCTAGTTTGTCATGTATGCCTTTGGATTATCCATCCTTTATGAGCACTAGATGACCAGTTGCGCCCATGGCGCAAAGACCGAGAGCAAGCCAACTATTGAAAGAGTGTGCATCAAAATATGTAGACACAGAAGAAAATATATGGAAATAAGTACGAATTGATGATAGATAGATGGTTGCTGATGATACATGTTTCCTAAGAAGCTTACGAATGATCATTTACAATATTATGAGCAAGGCATGTAGATAGGCAAAGCTACGTTAGACGGATGTATCGCTGGATGTTTAGAACGATTTCTTTGAGGCAAGTCTTCATAGCTGTTGTTCTTCATGGCCTGCATTGCTCAAAGCAGAAATTTCTTCAATATCATCGCTCAAGCTCCAATAATACTTGTTTGTTTTCTGTATAACGGCTTCTGATTGTAACCTTATATTATTAAGACGATCAACAACATATCTTATCTGTGATAAAATATGTTTCAGATTGTTGGCTTTGGGTGTTGATCTTGCTGTGCAGTTTGTATCTATTATGCGGTAAAGTTCCTTCACTTATTTAGACTACTTGAGAGCTTCAGTTGCCGGTCGATCTTCAGCTTCTTTGAGTTTACCGTACACGTAGATGGATATTGATTTCCTTGAAAGTCAGTTATCCAGTTGGTGCTTTGATGGATAGTTAATGGTTGCGTCAAGACCAACCGTCCTTGCCTTCTATGTTGACTACTCTGCGTTTAGAAGGCCAAGCTATTGCATCATAGCATCCAGAAGGTCCTTTGTTGGGATCCTGACTTTTTCCATTGCGGCTGACTGATGATAGTGAAGAAGATACATTTGAGCGAGATACACAATGTTCATAGTAACTGAATGATATGTGCTGGCTTAGCTATTTCTTTGAGAATAGCAGGGGCTGAGCTTTGAGCTTGCCTAAACTGTAGAGTATACATGTTTTACTATTTGTCAGGCAACAAGAAAACAAGGGATTAATAGGTGTGGCGTATGTGCATTGTTAGCAGAAAACAAATTTCATTTTCTCATTCTTGATGTTACAGCGTTTATGAGATCAGGTTATTGAAGCAAATATAAGGTACAATCATTCTTTTCTTTAAACATAAGGTACAATCACTTGTTTCTTTAAATGTAAATATCAGGTTATGAAAACAGGGGATCAACATGTATTCGTTTTCTCACTCTTGATGTTGTAGTATTTATGAGATCGGGTTATGGGAAGCAAATATAGGGTACAATCATTCTCTTTTTTAAATATAAGGTACAGCCATTCTTTTCTTTAAATATAAATAGATGACCCGTTGCGCCCCTGGCGCAAAAAGCGTATTCAAAGCATGAAATGTGCAAGCAATAATGGTCCAAAGACTGATAATGAAATCTTCGAAAGAATTTGAACACAACGAAGGTTGATACTTAGCATTTTCATACAAAGCAATGCATATTGCACTGCATTACAATCCATACAAAGTTATGAAAGCGGCCTTAAGGTTATTTATCATGCAACTGGGCCTTGGCAACCTGGTTCCGGACAGCATCTGCAACCTGGTTCCAGACAGCATCTTCTTCGACACAGAATGCAAACTCTTCATCCCTTTCTATGCTTCAGATGTTATCCAACAGAACATCGACAACCTGCACATTTAAGTTGAACTTCTTGTATATGGCAAAAGCCTCCTCATATAGTTGTGCTTCAACTGCTACTTCTCCAATGGCAGGACCATCAAAGTTGTCTAGTCAGTTAACATACTCCATGACCCTAGATGAGTCCGCCTTGATGGCTATCAAGATGAGCAGATTCTGAAGATTGAAGTTTCCACTGAACGCGGAATTCTGAAGGCAAGAAGTTCGATCGGTTCATGAGGGAGGTCAGCTGTCATGAAAGCCTTAACAGCAGCAGAAACTTGCTCAGGACTCTTGCTTTCGGGCAATGCAGTAGAAACCACTTGGTCAATGAACTGCCTTCTATATTCGTTATCACGCTGTAGAACTTTATCCCACAGATCGCCGTCCATTCTTTCAACCACATACCTGGAAATTAAAATCACATGATTTGAGCATGTAAGCAGACGCCCAATGGATATAAAGATTCGGAATATCGACAAGGCATCAGAACGGAAAAACAAATTTACATACCTAGCTTGGAGCTTGAACAGCAAGTTCTTGTTGGTAACATTGACAAGTTCTTCATCGCACTGTCCACGTCTGTAAGCAACAACAGCAAGAGTAGGATCCCTCTTTTCACAGTATTTACCCACCACACGGGAGTCCTAGAACGGGTTGGTAGTAAGGAAATGCTCAGGATTGCTGTTGCTGTCAATGATTATTAGAGCATTGTGGACATGCACATCTTGGCTACCCTCGCTCACTAAGTGCTCCAAAAATTGTGTAAGTAAACGTAGACGGTTCCTGATCAAAATATTAAACAAATAAGACCAAAAGAAAAAGCATGTGCGCATGTGTGTACAGGACAAGGGCTCAGAATCAATCAATCAAACCTCTTCTCGCATTCATCAACCAGTGGCTCGACAGGAAGAAGAGAACGAACAGATAAAATCAAACCCTTAATGAAATCTTCCATGCACTCGTCATCAAGTAACTGCCCCACTACCAACGGAGCATTTCCAGGGTTCACCTACAATACAGAGAAAAAAGCAAATTAGACATTCATATACTCGACATATTAGAAGAATGATACTCAAATAAAACTAAAATTTATGAGAGTTACAGAGTTACATACCTTCTGTAAATTTATGAGAGTTACAGAGATACCGGAGCATATTGTTTGTGTACAGATAGTGAGTAATCTGGAACAAAACCAAAGCGATCGCAGACAATTATGAGTGGTTGGGCATCAGGTAGTTTTGCTTCTGTCAGAAAGTTCTTTGTCTTCTCAGCATCGTAAAAGTTAGACTCTCTTGTGACTCGCTCAACTTCTTTAATCTGTCCAGTCCTTGCAGCTGATTCTATATAATTGAAATGGATATCTGGATCCTCGCTGTTTCCATGTGATGAAGTCAACTATTAAAGTGTGACACAGTAAGTAAAGGGCAAACAGAACATATCAAGTTATCTACATCAGGCATAAGTACCTTCAGCTCAAATAGGACCCTAAGAAGTAGAGCCCCTCGTATGATTTAAATTGTTCGAACAGTGTAATACAAGCATCAACTCCAAGCTGCTCACAGATTCTTTGGTGGCCTACAGATGAATTTGATAATTAGAACAAATAGAGGGGGGAGGGGGTGGGGGGAGCAGTAATGAGAAAGAGAAGGTAACTGTGCAGGCTACCTGCACAACAATTTGAAGATTTCCTCTCAGGTTGACCAGTAGAAGGTCCTTCATGCATTCTAATGCCCATTCTTTAGAAAGGGTTCCAAAGAACTCAACGAGTGCCTGTGCAAGAAAGTAGTCAGTGGATCGGAAAAAAAAATAGACTGCTAGCCAATGATAACTAAAAACAACATTTAACAGTACAAAAGCACTATACCTGCTTTGAGTATATAAGGATCTTGTCAAAGTCCCTCCTCTCAGCGAAAGCGGTGACGACTTTAGGGGTTGCCATAGCCTTTATGTATATTTTTAACGCCAGATCATTGTCTACCATCTGCAATAAGATACCACTGAGAGAACATTCCAGACACAATAGTAAACAAAATTAATAGAAACACGGCTATATCTTATGGCTCTATGCAATCAAGAAACATGGCAGAACGAAATTTTACCTTTACAAGATCTCCAAGCTCTTCACTGCACTCCAACTTGTCTTCCGCCAACCAATTTTCCAAAAGGTTCTTCTTGTTCTGATTGACAATAAGTCAAGATAACTCAAGGGATTCGTAAGCATTGAGCTTCCCTCGAGTAAGCAATGTGCCAAAGTACTGCACCAGTGGAGGTGTTTGTCCATCTTGAACAGGAACACTCTGCATTTGAAGCACAAAAATAGGAAATGAGCCAAGCAGAAGAACCTACAATTAAAGCAGATTATACAAGGGTAATATCTAAAATAAGATGACACTTTTTGGCCGTTGTGTTTCGCTTAACAAATAATACCTTCAAACAAAGAATAGAGATTTTAACACTATCAGCAGATTAACTGTATATAGATAATATGTCTTTGTAGGTGTACAGTTCCTAGTCCTAACCCAATAATACTTCCAGGAAATGATAACTACGAAGAGTTTGGTGTTGTAAAAAAAGTAGCAAAGCCCTAACTTTAATAATCCCTTTGTTCAAAATTTATATGATAAGCACACTTCATAAGTCAAGCAGTTCAGTCTGAAGAATGGCTGGCTCGTTAAGAAGGAATACGAATGGTATCCGATGTCAAAATTTAACCTCCAACTTGCAAGTAAATCAATATGAATGGAGAACAAGAGTAGCATAAAAAATAACTCTGGTTCAAGAGTACACCAAGAAAAACAGCAGACATCTTTTGTGGATGCATATGAGCAAGCCTAACAATTACGGCTTACCACAGCATGTATTTCTCCAGGCAAATAGGATAAATGACAAGCAGTTGAAGTACCATGCTGTGGTAAAGATCCATAATAAAAGCCCACCTCTTCAAACAAAAGAAGATGCACACATCCCCTGCCGACGCCGCGTCAGCCGCTCCCCCGCCTCAGCCAGCCACCGTTCCCCCACCTCGAGCCAGTCGCCGCCATGAAGCCATGGATCATACGCGGGAGGAGGAGAAACGCGAAGGGGAGGAGCGGTGGTGGCGGCCGCCTCCCCTCATCTTCTTCCTACCATGAGACCCTGCGTCGCTGCTCCTCCCTACCATTCCTCCCCACAGACGTATTCCGGCCGGCAGAGGCGCGAGATCGACGGGGAACGCGAGCTCTCCTCACTGGTGATAGCGGCCTGGCGCCTTTCCCCTTGGACATTTACAGAAACAGCTAGTGTGCACAAAAAAATGTGGCAAATCAGGGGCTGTTGCAGATCAGGGGCTCGGCTATGAAGAGATGCTCAAGACTGCCATACCTAGGGATGTTGGCGGTGCGCTGGTGCCGAGGATATCCAGCCCCGATGCGCTGCAGAGATAACTCAAACAGCGAATCCATGGTTGGCTGCTCCAAACCTGCGCAACCCCCAAATCCTCGATATTGGAAGGAACGGCGTCGCCTATTGCCGGCCTCATCCATCTTCTTCCCACCCCACCGCAACGGGAGCGCTGCCACCGTTGCTTCTTCTCACCACAACAGTCATCCTCATCCACTCCTGCTCCTCCACACCACAGATGCCCGTCGCTGTCGCTGCTCACCCCGACGACCCGACCGCCCTTGTCGAGCTGCGGATGGCAGGTGGAGGAGGAGGAGGAGAGGCAGCGGCGTCACGGGGGAGAACGATGAGGAAGAGGGGGAGAGGCGGCGGCGGCTGGGAGGGAGGTAAAGGAGGAGGAAGGGTTTTTACCGAGCGTTCACTCGGACCCCTCCTCTCTCACGCAGGGCGCTGGCGAAACGCCCTGCAACGCTGGGTCCAGCGGGAAAATGAGGTCCACCAATCATACACACAAAAGCAAAACAAAAATGTAAAGAAGGATAGACGGGTGAGCCTTTGACAGCACCATAAAAAGTGCCATCGCAGTAGATCGAGCGAACCAGATGGACCGGCGGACGCAGATGGCCCAGAATGGCGGGTACTCTAGCGTGGTTTATATGTTCAATTGTCCTAGTTCTTACTTAAGTAACCACTTCTAGAACTGAATGGTATATATATATATATATATATGGTTGTGCTTGTCTTGAGCACAACAGATAGTTCTAACTTAAGTACCACTGTGTTGAGTATGGTCCTAGTTTTTACTTAAGTACCACTTTTGCTACCATCTGGTGCCTTTTGTGTTGTCTTGAGCGTCATCGTGATGTGTTCGAGTATCTGTGCTATACATGTGCTATTTATTCCCCGTTCACTTTCACTTTGTATTGTTAACCAGTGTGAATGGCATTGACAACAGCTTGAAATTATAATTACTTTCTAAGCTCTTAATGTGTGGGATGAATCTGTGCTACTAGAGAATTAGTGCAAGTGTGCAACAATGACAGGCCATCTACCATTTTTGCTAAGAAAACAATGTAGTCTTAGTCATTCTCTTTTAGTGGATATACTTTTGTAAGACGTGGGAGAGGTATGTGCTTTGCCAATAGGAATTAGTTGTTGGAATGGCCGGGCCCTTCCCAATGTAACAGTAACCAGCCCACTCACTCACGCGGGCCTTCCCAGCGCACTCCGGCCCTATAGCGTGTCGCCGATAACATCATTTCTGGCCGGGTCATTCGTCGCCTCCTCTCCCCGGCGGCGCAGAAGATCCTCCTCGCCCCCTCCCAATATCTGTCAGCGGCGAGCGAGCCCTCGTCCGCTCCGCTTCGGGAGGATCGCCGTCGTCCTTCCCCTCGACGGCAACGCGTGCAGCGGCTGAGCGGGAGGAGCCGCCCGCTGCTCTCCTATCGGTAAGACGAACTGCACTTGGAACACCCCACAAATTCACCTTTTTTTTGTTTGTTTACCAATCAGTATATGAGATTTCAGTTATGAGCAACACAGAAATTGGTAGAAAAGAAGCCACTATTAGTCCCTAGACCCTCTGGTTTCGGAACCCCTGTCTCCTCTCCCATTACCTGATGCAATCACAACACATGGCCAGGATATAGACATTATTGCAGATTAGTCAACAGGGATTAGAGTTTCTGCTAGCTGATTCGTGCATTATGCATGACTATTTGATTACAAAGTACACAATGTTTGATGGCATCTCAACTGAGGTCACCAGAACTATGATGTGATCACAACAAGCACATGAAACATTTGTTCATTCGTTTAACCTTCTATTCATTAGTCTCTACTGACATGTTTTTGCAGTAAATATTGTTACATTGAAATGGTACGCCGCATGATTTTCTGCTTATCATGTAGGATCGGGACGACAATTGTAAAACTCTAGCCAATTCACACTTTTGAGTTATGGTTCGTGCCAGTGGATTTTGGCTCCTCTTTTATATGGTAGATTCTTCATAGCAGTGCTCTGCCATAGAGCATTTGAATATAAAGCGTCACATTATATCTTTGACTTATGCCAAATACTGTTATGTGTTTGCCAAGTTGAATTTAGGGGTACAGATAAGCTCAATCATCTCCATCTTTTTTTTACCGTAGATTTGACGGAACACCGGTGGCAGTCAATCACCATGATGAAAAGAAGCCACACGACCGTCCTCGACGACCTGCCTGAGTGGATTGTGATCGAAGAGATCCTCGTCTGGTTGCCCCCCAAGGACCTCTTTCGCTGTCGTGCTGTCTGCAAGTTGTGGCGCAGTGCCACCTCCACCGACAAGTTCATGCTCGACAATTGCCGCCGCCAGCCATTGCTCCCTGTCATCACACAGGATATCCCTGGACAGGAAGGAGTCAGGTTCGTTGTCTTCCGTGACAAAAGTGTTGGAGCCGATCAAAAGCTCTGTCCAATCATCCAGCACTCTAAGTTCCATAATCTCCTGGGCGCCTGTGATGGCTTTCTCATCTTGTTCAGTGAGTCTGATTTCTGGATCTGCAACCCGGCCACTCGCAAATGTGCTATACTACCGCAACCTCGAGTTCCATCATCATCGGCAGGGGTTCCCCGCATCTACATAGCTGGATTCTACCAGCACCAACCATCTGGGGAATACCGGGTGCTTTGGTTCTCACGTGGCTGCCTTTGTGGCTACGTTCTCAGGTTTGGATCCGACAAGCCGAGAATCATCAGTCGGCCATCTGTGTCATCGCGTTTGCCGGAATTCTGGCACCAAGGGGAATTTGATTCCTGCTATAGTTCACAAGTCAACCACCGCGGCAGCCTGCACTGGTTAACAGGAATCTACATGGAGACTGCCGTGGACATTATGGTGTTTGACACAGTTACTGAGACGTTCCGGTGGATGCGCAGTCCTGGCCGGTTGGGCCGTCGGGTGTCGTTGTTGGAGATGGACAACAAGCTTGCTTCATGCATCGACAATGATGCCAGCATAGAGATTTGGGTGATGCAAGACTATGAGGCTGAGGTCTGGGCCTTGAAGTACCGGATTAACTTGTTAGCGATGAATACATCACCACAGTTCAAGTATATTTCTAAGATGGCACTGCTTAACCAGCGTGAGCTGCTGATCTGTTGTCACACTCCATCGGTGGGTCCTGATTATCTGTTGCATTGTGACACTGACGGAAAGTTTTTGGGATATTACGAGATGAAAGAGGGAACATATTCAACATACTTCACAAATCAGTACTTTCAAGAGAGCATGATTCCACTTCCGTTCTGTGAGATGCAAGAAGAAGGTGGTGTGGATAAGGAGCCTCCATTCTTCATAGGGCTATAAGCTGGTTTGTAATTCTAGTTGCCATGTATGCCTTTGGAGTATCCATCCTTTATGAGCACAAGGTCCTAGTTCTTACTTTATAGTACTAGTAGAACTGAACAATCCATATGGCTGTTCTAGCTCTTTTGCTACCAGCGGGTGCCTTTTGTGCTGTCTTGACCGTCATCATGATATGTTGGAGTATCTATGCTATACACCTGTGCTACTTCTTCCCCATTTACTTTCGCTTCCCATTGTTAAGTAGTGTGAATGGCACTGGCTTCAATTTGAAATGCTAATTATTTGTGCTACTAGAGAATTAGTGCAGCGTTGGCATGCCATCTAGCATGGTTTCTAGGAAAACAGTGCCATCAAGAAAATATGAGAGATGCAGTTGTAGTCGTTTTCTTTTAGGGATAAACACAATACGCCCCCTTGCCCCCGCGCCGTCCCCCCCGCGGGCGGCTCGGGCGGCGGCGCCAGATCCCGCCGCGGGCGCCCTCCCCTTCCTCCTCCCGCCTCAGCCGCTGGCCGGAACCGCCAGGGCGAAGCCCCTCGCGGTGGCTGGCGGCGGGGGACCTCTCCTCCACGTCTTGGTGCTGGTGGGCGCGGGCCCCCCTCCCTGGGCGGTGGCGTCGGGCGTGCACAGGGTCCGGTGGCGGGGCGGCTCCTTCTTCGGTCGGCGGCGCGCTGCGATGCTGCGGCGGTGGATGGGGGCTTGGCCCGCGGCGGCTGTGCCCCGTGGTGGTGGCGGGGGCCCGGCTTCGGTCCTTCGGTGGTGCTGCGGGTGCTCTTCCTTCCCCATCGCGGGTGTGCGGTGGTGTTCCTCGGGCAGCGGTGGTTCCGGCGGCAGCGCTGCGCCGGATGGTGAGGAGGCGGCGGCGCAGCCACTTGGCTGTGGGCTGGCGCGGCGACAGGCGGCAGCGCCCTTCTGTCCTAGATCTGGGCCCTTTTGGGCCCCATCTGGGTCTGGGCGGGCCTGGCCGGCGGCACCGACGGACGGAGGAGCGGCTCGTGCGGGGGGTTGCGGAGACGGAGGCACGCGCACTGCAGCGCGGTGATGGGAGCTTCACGAGCCCTATCTGGCTCGGCCGGGCCGTGGGCCAGGTGTGCTCTCCTTGGTGCGTCCGGCCGGTGACCGCCATGGGCGGTGGAGGTCGTCCCCTCCTGCGTCGCTGCCGATTCTGCCGCTCATCGTTCCCGGTTGTCTCCTCTCGGCCTTGTTGGTTTCGCTTCGCCGCTTGGTCGTGTGCGACGGCTTCGACGGACAGAGGTGCGGCTCGTGCGGGGGGTTGCAGAGACGGTGGCGCGCTAACTGCAACATGGTGACGAGAGCTTCACGAGTTCTTTCTGGCTCGGCCGGGCCGTGGGCCTGGTGTGCTCCTATTGTTGCGTCCGGCCGGTGACCGCCAAGGGCGGTGGAGGTTGTCCCCTCCCGCGTGGCTGCTGATGTTTGCCGCTCCTTGTTCCCGGCTGTCCCCTCTCGGATCCGTCGGCCTCGCTTCTCTTTCCATGGTGAGACGGCGGTGGTGATCTAAAGACCTTGGTGGCGCATGTTGGTGGGCGGCAAGATTGGTGGAGTGCGACGGAGCGGCCGGGGCTGTGGTTGTGTGGCGGACGGGAGAAATCCCTGTCGGCTTGGCCGGCACCAACGCAGTGACGCCCGCAGGCGCCACCGGTCCTTCCCAAAGGGCGCCGGGCTTACCTCTTCCACACGCCCCTCCGTGTACCGGGGGAAACCCTAGGACCTGTCCGGGCAACAGCGTCGACATCGTCGCGTTCCTTCCTGAAGGTGTTGCTTGGTATGCGGCGGTCCGAAGTGCTAGGAGCGTGGTGGAAATTCTCCGGCGGGCGCAGCGGTTGCGGGTCACCATCGTTTTCATCGACCCGACTCTGTTGTCATTAGTTTCTTTTTCTTTCTCTGTCATTAGTTGTATCGTGTGGTTGCTATATATATATAGCGGGGCGAAAGCCTATTTCGAGAGTCGTTTTCTTTTAGAGATATACTTTTATAAGACGGTGGGGGAGATATGCGCTCTGCCAATAGAAGTTAATTGTGGGACTTGTAGATAGTTGTTGGAATGGTTAGTTTGGATATTTTCTGGGGTTAATAGTTTGATATTCGCTGCTCTGTATGCAATTTTGGTTTAACTCCAAAGTAGAATTCCTTGTGGCACCTGTTTTCTCCTGGTCTATGTTGTGTGAGGATGTTTTGTTTTATGAGGGATACTTGCGTAGTTGTGCAGTTTGGTTCTTAATACAGTTCTATTTCTTCAGTATGGTGTTAAACTTTTGATAAAGTGATCTGGTTCCTATTCTTGACTCTTTATGGTGTGCTGTAAGGCTTGTCAAGCAGTGGTATTTTGCTCTAAGGCTGTAGAGCTGTTTCTTGTTTGTGATTCGGTTTAAGTTTTAACTGCTCTTGCAGGCTGTCATGGTTTGGACTGCCCAGCTTTGAAAGTGTTGGACTTGTATGTTTTCTTCTTACTCTGTGACAAGAATCGACTTGAACATCTACTCTCCTGGTCCTG
This sequence comes from Triticum aestivum, assembly GCF_018294505.1. Taxonomy (NCBI): domain Eukaryota; kingdom Viridiplantae; phylum Streptophyta; class Magnoliopsida; order Poales; family Poaceae; genus Triticum; species Triticum aestivum. Next base: position 639,308,064 of record NC_057812.1, read on the forward strand.
GACCGGGAAAGATGTGCTAGTTTGCATGTCGACAGTTTGCCGCCTGGTTTACGACTAGCCCAAATGTGCCTGCAATTTTCTTGATGCAACCAGACTAATGGATACTAGCATCCTGAAACACTCCCTGAGGTTCCATGTATTTTTTATCGTTTCTTTTTAGTTGCATATAAATTTTTGTCAAAGTCAAACTGTGCAATGTTTGACTAAGTTTATATTAAAAAAAAATATCAATTCACAATACGAAACTAATAGTATTAGATGCATTATGAAATTAATTTTCATATTGTATAATTTTAGTATTGGAGATATTGATATTTTTTGATATAAATTTGGTCAAACTTTGCTTAGTTTGACTTTAAACGAATCTTATATACGGAGTAAAAAGAAACAGAGGGAGTACTACATCTGAGATCCAATGTGGCATCAGAGGTATAGAGCACTTGGGTAACACTGAGCTGGGACGATTCGTTCTGTCTGAAATAAGAAATGATGGTTTTTATTTTTTGCGGGAGAAATGATGGCTATGGTCATGTAACTTAGGATTTGGAAGGCAAGAAGTCTGCAACCAGCTTGGTGGAAAAATATCTGCAGTTGAACTTGTGGTACTGTGGAGCAACTTGCAGATGGCTGGAGGACTGCACTGAGGTTCTCAGGCACAATGCGCATAAGCTTGTTCAGCTTGTTCGTATGTGCATGTGAAAGCAAGAAGGATCAATGCCGAGCAGTATCGATCGATCAATTCATTGGTTCTATTTTTTTTAGGAAAGGGGAAGGCACTCAAGGTGCCAAATTGCACTGAACTTAGCTCAGTTACAAAATACAGGAAGTGGTTGAAAAAGTACTCATCGCCATTTCCATTTGTATCTGGCGGGCGAAATGCTGAACACCTTGCGCGCGTGGTGGAAGAAGACGGCCGGTGAAGAGCCCTGTGTCTTTCCTAGACCAGGAGGCAGGCCAGTCGCGCGTGGAGGCGACAGTGGTCCCGACCGGCAAGCAAGTTAGCCGAGTTTGGAGCGTTGATGGCAGCAGTGGAGGCTAGGGGGTGGTGTGGATGTGGGGTGCTACTTCGGCAGCGAAAACAGTTCACCAACGCCGGCAAGAGTGGCCGTCAGGTCCGGCGTACTGCTGGGGAGGTATTTGGGTGCGGACGGCAGCCTGGGCAGCATGCAGTTGGCCAGAACTGATCGGCGGCAGCGAGGGCGGGGTGGCCGGGTGTGTTGGCTGTTGATGGGATAGGGGTAAAATGGCTAATGTGCCACGGACTAGCAGGAAGGAGAAAAACCAGGGCGGGCGTCGCGTGTGTCCACGCCGACGAAAAACCGGCTCAAATTTGAATTTAAAAAGGGTCACACGCGGACAAAGAACGGACGCTGATCCGTTTGCATGTTCGTTTCGGTCCAAACGAAAACGCCCGGACAATTTACGTCACCGCGTTGGACTTGCCCTAAAGCCTGGCATGAGGGCATCTCCAACATCATATGTCAAAGTGCTACTCCCTCCGTTCCATAATGTAGTGCCTATAGATTTTTTGAAAAGTCAAACCTCACAAACTTTGACGAAGTTTGTGGAGAAAAATATTTACATATAGGGTGCGAAACATATATCACTAGATTCATCATAAGATGTAGTTTCACACTATATATTATTGGTATTGTAGATATAAATAATTTTCTCTACAAACTTGGTCAAAGTATGTAAAATTTGACTTTTCAAAAAATCTATAGGCACTACATTATAAAACGGAGGGAGTATTAAATATTAGACCACGTGGTGGTCTTGACATCCTTTGCCATCTAAATAATGCATTAAATGTGATATATCCTGACCACCGAAATTCGCTAAATCCAACACAAATCTGTTGAAGCTTTGAGAGCATGGTTAAATAGTATATCCAACAGCTATATGAATTTGCCATGTCACTTATAGCAATTTTATAGCCCACTCATATAATAATTAGTCATACTAGTATACTTTATCATTAATATATGACCCATATGTTTCTCTCACAAAAGACATTGAAGCTCGTGCTATAGCCGACTTCTCTTTTCTCATCCAACTAAGCAAAAATATATTATTTAAAGTGTTACAGCCCGCTTACATCATCTTTTTTTTTTGAAAAACAACCAACTTTATTAATTAGAAATAACAGTTACATCGTCTATTAGAGGTTGTACAATTTCGACCAAAGGCTCCTCAAACCATTCCCTTGTCTCAGAAAATTTAGCTAGTCTGGCAAGCTCATAAGCTACCTTATTCGCTTCCCTATTACAATGCTCAAAACTAGTAAGAGGAAAATCACACGCTAAGAAATAACAATCATCAAACATTACCGCTGCCGCTCCTGCTGAACGTCCTCCATTCTTCATGGTATCAATGACTTTCATATTGTCAGAATTAATGACAAGCCGATTGCAACCCGCCTTATGTGCGAGAGATAGTCCGAACCTTAAAGCCAAAGCTTCTGCTGTCAGGGCATCAACACACCAATCAATTTTCCAATTTCCGCCAGGAATGAAGATTTCTTTATCATCTATGAGAACAGCACCAGCCGTGCCCTTAAACAAGTCATGATCAAAAGATGCATCCACATTAAGTTTGACAAAACCCATTGGAGGTCTAGTCCATGCCCCTATTTTACTGAGTGCATTTGGGGAGAAAGCATTAACAAAGTTTGCCGCTATGGCACGGATACCCATAGAAGTTTGTTGAGCATCTTGATACTTTCTTTCATGGACCAGCCTACGTCTTTCCCACCATAAGTACCAAGCGGTAATAGCGATTAGTTCGTGGGTCTTCTGGAAGCCCAATATAGCTACATCATGATCTGGCATAAGAAGTAAAAATTCAAGGACTGCCTCTCCTGCATGATCCATAACCCAAGCCTTGTTGATCACCTCACCCAATCCCAAATTACGCCAAACCACCTTAGCTTTGTGACAAAGAAACAACATATGCTTTGTATCTTCTGGCGCACTAGAACATGCAGGGCAGATGGGCGTGACTTTGAGGTGTCTATTCGCAAGCGTAACCCGACAAGGTAGAGTGACATGCAGTGTGCGCCAGATGAAACTTTTGACCTTTGTTGGACAAGATAATTTCCAGATCTTACCCCAAATAGGATTAACATTGATTCTCCCCATACCGTTGGTATGTCGCAGCTTCCTCCCATGTTGTTGATTCCATTCTGCCAAATAAGCTGACCGAACAGAGAACAAACCATTCTTTGTGTAGCTCCAAGCAATGAAGTCTGACATATTATGCAGCGGGATGGAGAGGACTCTCTGAACATCAATTGGCCACAATGTTTGTCTCACCAAATCTTCATCCCAAGAACTTGTGACTGGGTCAATAAGATCTGAAACCCTAGACAGGAGGTGCCCTCCTGTGGGAGTAATAATTTTCCTATTTGCACAATTTGGGATCCAAGCATCTTCCCAAATGTCAATATTTTGTCCATTTCCAACTCGCCATATATAACCATGTTTTAGAGAGTTTACTCCTGCCATAATACTTTGCCAAGTGAAGGAGGAGCCTTTTTTTAAAGTTGCATTCACCAAATCACCATCAGGGAAATACTTAGCTCTCAATATAGTAGCACATAAGGAATCCGGATTGTCTAGAAGATGCCACGCTTGTTTAGCTAACAATGCTAAATTGAAACAATGTATATCTCTGAAGCCCATACCTCCTTGATTTTTAGGGACACACATCTTCCACCAGGGCATCCAATGCATCCTCTTCTGATTGTCCTCGTCACCCCACCAGAAATGCGCCATCGCGTCAATGATTCCTTTGCAAATTATTTTAGGAATTTTAAAGACGGACATAGCATAGGTGGGTGAACGTGCAACTATCCCTAGGTGGTTTTGGTAATTCATAACAACATATAGCTCATTGAGCTAATGCTATTCCAAGATGACTATTTCAGGAAAGCTCAATGATTGGCATGGCATGGATGTGAAAGTGGAACCCTCAAAATGCTAAGGACAAAGGATTGGCTCAAGCTCAAAAGCTCAATACTCTTCATTTTATATTTTAGTGATCCAAGATCACATTGAGTCTTTAGGAAAAGCCAATACTATCAAGGAGGGATGAGGTGTTGCTTAATGAGCCTCTTGCTTCATGTGCTTAGTGATATGCTCCAAAACCCTCAACTACTTTCCCATATCCACATATGACCTAAACCCTAAGCCAAACTCGGTCCTACCGATTCTTTCTATCCGGCGCCACCGAGTTTTACTTGTCATAAGCCACTGCCAAACCCTAGCAATTCGGTTCTACCGATAGGGATCTCGGTCTCACCGAGATGGGATTGCAAACTCTCTGTTTCCCTTTCGTAACTTTTCGGTCTCACCGAAAGAGCGAATCGGTCCCACCGAGATTGCAGTGTAAACTCTCTGTTTCCTTTTGTAACTTTTCGGTCTCACCGAAAGAGCAAATCGGTCCCACCCGAGTTTACCTGACCAACTCTCTGGTTAGCTTATTACCAAACTCGGTCTCACCGAGTTTGTGTAATCGGTCTCACCGAGATTAGTTATGCCCAAAACCCTAACCATATCGGTCCTACCGAGTTGCATGTCAGTCCCACCGAAAATCTCTAACGGTCACTAGGTTTACCTTTTCAGTCCGACCGAGTTTGTTGATTCGGTCACACCGAGATTGGAAAACTGTGTGTAACGGTTGGATTTTGTGTGGAGGCTATATATACCCCTCCACCTCCTCTTCATTCGTGGAGAGAGCCATCAGAACACATACACAATTCCAACTCATATGTTCTGAGAGAGAACCACCTACTCATGTGTTGAGACCAAGATATTCCATTCCTACCATATGAATCTTGATCTCTAGCCTTCCCCAAGTTACTTTCCACTCAAATCTTCTTTCCACAAAATCCAAATCCTATGAGAGAGAGTTGAGTATTGGGGAGACTATCATTTGAAGCACAAGAGCAAGGAGTTCATCATCAACACACCATTTGTTACTTCTTGGAGAGTGGTGTCTCCTAGATTGGCTAGGTGTCACTTGGGAGCCTCCGACAAGATTGTGGAGTTGAACCAAGGAGTTTGTAAGGGCAAGGAGATCGCCTACTTCGTGAAGATCTACCGCTAGTGAGGCAAGTCCTTCGTGGGCGATGGCCATGATGGGATAGACAAGGTTGCTACTTCGTGGACCCTTCGTGGATGGAGCCCTCCGTGGACTCGCGCGACCGTTACCCTTCGTGGGTTGAAGTCTCCATCAACGTGGATGTAGGATAGCACCACCTATCCGAACCACGGGAAAAACATCCGTGTCTCTAATTGCGTTTGAATTCTCCAAACCCTTCCCTTTACATTCATGCAAGTTGCATGCTTTACTTTCTGCTGCCAATATACTCTTTGCATGCTTGCTTGAATTGTGTGATGATTACTTGACTTGTCCTACAATAGCTAAAATCTGCCAAGAACTAAAATTGGGAAAAGGTTAAGTTTTTATTTGGTCAAGTAGTCTAATCACCCCCCCTCTAGACATACTTTCGATCCCACAAGTGGTATCAGAGCTTTGGTCTCCATTTGCTTTGATCTCCATAGCTTTTGGTGGTCATAGCCTTGGTTTCACAACCTAGGAGAGTATGGCGTCTAGCAAGGGAAATTATCACCGTAGAGGTCCTTACTTTGATGGTACTAATTTTGCTAGTTGGGAGCATAAAATGAAAATGCATATTCTTGGACATAACCCCGCCGTTTGGGCTATTGTGTGTGTTGGTTTGCAAGGTGACTTCTTTGATGGGAAAGAACCAAACCGTGAAGCTACTGCGGATGAGTTGAAGATGTTGCAATACAATGCTCAAGCTTGTGATATTCTCTTCAACGGATTGTGCCCCGAAGAATTCAACAAAATCAGCCATCTTGAGAATGCAAAGGAAATTTGGGACACTTTGATTGATATGCACGAAGGTACCGACTCCGTCAAGGAATCCAAGTTGGATGTGCTTCAAAGTCAACTTGACAAGTTCAAAATGAAGGATGGTGAAGGTGTCGCTGAAATGTACTCTAGGCTTGCCCTCATCACAAATGAGATTGCCGGCTTAGGAAGTGAAGAGATGACCGATAGATTCATCATCAAGAAGATTCTAAGAGCCTTGGATGGAAAATATGATACCGTGTGCACATTGATCCAAATGATGCCCAATTACAAAGATCTCAAGCCAACGGAGGTGATTGGAAGAATTGTTGCTCATGAGATGTCACTTAAGGATAAAGAGGAACTTCACAACAAATCAAGTGGTGCCTACAAAGCCTCATGTGAAGCCCCTACATCATCAAGTGAGAAACAAAACTTCAATGAAGAATTGAGCTTAATGGTGAAGAACTTCAACAAGTTCTACAAGAGTAGAAGCAAAGATAGAAGCTTCAAGTCAAGGTCCTACGATGACAAAAGATCTTCTAGTCGAGAGCGAAACTGCTACAGTTGTGGAAGACCCGGACACTATTTGAAAGGCACCGCGAGCTATGGGATTCACTACACCGGGTATCCAAGGGTACTGGAGGGTTATAGTGACTCAAACTGGATATCTGATGCTGATGAGATTAAGGCCACAAGTGGTTATGTTTTTACACTTGGTGGTGACGCTGTTTCCTAGAAGTCTTGCAAGCAGACCATCTTAACGAGGTCAATTATGGAAGCAGAACTTACAGCATTAGACACTGCCACTGTTGAAGCAGAGTGGCTTCGTGAACTCTTGATGAACTTACCTATGGTTGAAAAACCGATACCCCCTATCATGATGAACTGTGATAACCAAACTGTGATCGTCAAGATAAACAGTTCTAAGGACAATATGAAGTCCGCAAGGCATGTGAAGAGGAGACTAAAATCTGTCAGAAAATTGAGGAACTCCGGAGTTATTACGTTGGATTATATCCAAACGTCAAAAAACCTGGCAGATCCCTTCACAAAGGGTCTATCACGTAATGTGATAGATAATGCATCGATGGAGATGGGTTTGAGACCCACCGCATGAGTTGTCCATAGTGGTAAACCACTCTATGTGATCGGAGATCCCGTGAAGTAGAAGTGGGAGACAAGCTGTTTGTCAGCTGCGAGGAGAGTATCTCTATATTAATTATCCCACTCCGTGAAGATGCAATACTCTCCTGATCTGCATGGCAGGTTGATACTTATCTTAATGTGTTCCAAGTGACTTATTCGGGTAAGCAGAGATGTTGTCCTGCAGAACATCTTCTGAGGAACACACCTATATGAATTTGACTGTTAACGTCGCAGTCTGTGAGAATTGGGTGTTCTCTAATAAATTCATGAAAGGCCCTGGAGTATGACGTATACGCTCCACCCGCGGGGAAGCCTTGCGGCAGCCCAGTATCGATCAAGAATTTGTGTGAAACTAGTTTCACAGAAAACTTGTAGTTCAAGGCATAGTCCACTATTCAAGTTGTGATCTAGTGTAGCATAAATTTATAAGTGGAAGTTCAACTTCACAGTCTCCACTAAGCACCGATATATAAAACAATGTTTTGGAACTAAATGATGAGATGTGCCAATGAGACTTTGTCGGGGATTATTGGAATTTTGCTAGTAGGCCTTTGGCCGAAAGCCCAACTAAAATTCTGAAATTCTCTTGGCTCATTCATGCACACATGTGAGTGAAGTGAGTGAGGCTAAAGTTTAGTCCCACCCCGGAAGTTGAGAGGGAGTACCACCTCTTTATAAGGTGAGCTCTTCTACCACTTGTATGAGCATGAGAAGAGGAGACCTACACGCGCGCTCCTCCTCCTCGCTTGCCTCGCCACGCCACGCCTCGTCACGACGCGCCGCGGGTTGTGGGATTGAGCCGAGCCGAGGACAGAGCTATGCACGTTGTCTATATTTTTGCTGCATGGGAAAATTAATGAGTCATTAATTAATAATTAACGGACACGTTAATTACTGAACCGTTTCCGATTCTTTTGGATCGTGACGACTCGGACGTGGGGTTTACTCCCACGACCTACCCGGCCCGCACTATATAGTCAGGCAGACGTCTACCCTAGCCGCGGCCGCTTCGTATGGTTTCTCACCACCGTTCCAGATCATTGCGCCGCCAAGCAAGTCTTCTCCATCCCTCCTTCCGGCGTGCACCGCGAGAAGGGACAGCAGGCCTCTGGAACCCCGCCTCTCGTGATCCTGTACGGGAGAGGGGCGATCAGGTTTTTGGGGAGCGCACTCGCGCGACTGCTGGCAGCGACGACTTCACGAACGACGACTTCTTCCCCGACCTCGGCAACCTCGTCCTCGACGACATGGGCGACAACGTCAACACCGGCGGTGCTGCACCCGCTGCACCGTATGTGATTCTATCCTTCCTGTTCGAGATCGTGGTAGAATTCATGCTTCTAGTATGTGCCCTAGATGTGATATGTTCATCTGCTATGCTAGTTCGCATGATTAGTTTAATCTCTGCTGCTGTGGTCATGATTTATCTTCTGTTTATTCGGATTAAATCTCGTTGTAATTTGCTCATATTTCCAACAATGGTGCCAGCAAACTAGTATATGTTCAAAACCTGGCTTTTCATCTTGACTAACTACTATTCCCTCTATTCCTAAATATAAGTCTTTTTAGAGATTTCAATATGGACTACATACTGAGCTATGTATATTTAGGAATGGATGGAGTATACAAGAAATATGATCGGACGCCGCCACTACAACATTGGCCACAATGTCAACTGTGCCATTTGGCAGATGCAGACTGAAGAAACACTTGAGCACCTATTCTTCAAGTGCCCATGCTGCACATACAATGGAGAGATGCTGGTTCCCGGTTCATCTTCATGTCTTCAGGGTCGGTTCATCTTCATGTCTTCAGGGTCTTTAGGTGCCAGTTTGCGGTAGATTTATGGAGGATTACACTGTTGTTGTTTGGAGTGTTCGGTTGCCCCCCAAAGACGTCTTTCGCTGCCGTGTTGTGTGCAAGTTGTGGTGCAGTGCCACCTCCACCGACAAATTCAGGCTCGACAACTACCACCACCAACTATACCTGGGCATATCTCGGGCCGGGCCGGGCTTCGGGCTAGGCCAAAAAAAGCCCGGTGCTAAAAACCCAGCCCTAGCCTGGCCCGACCATCGGGCCTACTAAATCCGGCCGAGCCCGGCCCTAGCCCAAGAAAGCCCGACACAACACGGTCAGCCCACCCCGACTACGGCTAAAATCGTGTTTTCTGCAAGCCTGAGCCCGGCCCGATCTACCCGTCGGGCTCAATTTCTAGGCCCGAGCTCGGCTTGATGGCACACTCGGGCTCAGCCCGGCCCGATCTGCCCGTCGGGCTCAATTTCTAGGCCCAAGCCCGGCCCATGATTTTTGGGCCGGGTCGGGTTGGGCCGTCTAGGCCGGGCTGCCCATGGCCAGGTATACCACCAACCCTCTCTCCCTGTCATCAGATAGCGTGTTTCTCGGGCACGAAGGAGTCTGTTTCTTTATCTTCCGTGACAACCGTACTGGGGCCTCCGATCAAAAGCTCTAGCCAATTATTCAGCACGCTAAGTCAAATAAACTCCTGGGCGCCTGTGATGGCCTTCTCATCTTATCCGACGAATTTGATTTCTAGATCTACAACCCAACCACTCGCAAATGTGCTTTGCTACCACAACCTCGAGTTCCATCATCACCGCCAGGGGGTTCCCGCATCTACATAGCCGACTTCTACCGACACCATCCATCAGGGGGTGTCATGTGCTTTGGTTCTCGTGTGCCTGCCATCATGACCACTATCGTGGCTATGTTCTCACCATATAGGATCCAACAAGCCGAGAATCATCAGACGACCATCAGTGTCATCGTGCCTGCCAAAATGCAGGCGACAAGGGGCTTTTGATTCCTGCTATAGTTCACAAGTCAACCACCGTGGCAGCCTGCACTGGTTAACAAGACGCTGGATGGAGACTGCCGTGGACATTATGGTGTTCGACATAGTAACTGAGACATTCCGATGGATGCGCAATCCTGAACAGTTTGGCAGTCGTGTGTCGTTGTTGGAGATGGATAACAAGCTTGCTTCATGCAGCAGAAATGATGCCGGCATAGAGATTTGGGTGATGCAAGACTATGAGGCTAAGACCTGGGCCTTGTAGTACCGGATTAACTTGTTAGCGATGACAACATCATCACACTTTGATTTTATTACTAAGATGGCGCTGATTAACCAGCGTGAGCTGTTGATATGCTGTGGCACTACATTGGGGGGGGGGGGGTCTTGACTATCTATTGCACTGTAACATCGATGAAAAGTTTTTGGGACATGTCGAAAATGGGGGGGGGGGGGAGCTTCCAGTATACTTAACTAATTAGTACATTCAAGAGAACATGAGTCCACTTCCGTTCAGTGAGATGCAGAAGAAGATGGTATGGATAAGGAGCCTCCATTCTTCATAGTGCTATAAGGTGGTCTGTACTTCTAGTTTGTCATGTATGCCTTTGGATTATCCATCCTTTATGAGCACTAGATGACCAGTTGCGCCCATGGCGCAAAGACCGAGAGCAAGCCAACTATTGAAAGAGTGTGCATCAAAATATGTAGACACAGAAGAAAATATATGGAAATAAGTACGAATTGATGATAGATAGATGGTTGCTGATGATACATGTTTCCTAAGAAGCTTACGAATGATCATTTACAATATTATGAGCAAGGCATGTAGATAGGCAAAGCTACGTTAGACGGATGTATCGCTGGATGTTTAGAACGATTTCTTTGAGGCAAGTCTTCATAGCTGTTGTTCTTCATGGCCTGCATTGCTCAAAGCAGAAATTTCTTCAATATCATCGCTCAAGCTCCAATAATACTTGTTTGTTTTCTGTATAACGGCTTCTGATTGTAACCTTATATTATTAAGACGATCAACAACATATCTTATCTGTGATAAAATATGTTTCAGATTGTTGGCTTTGGGTGTTGATCTTGCTGTGCAGTTTGTATCTATTATGCGGTAAAGTTCCTTCACTTATTTAGACTACTTGAGAGCTTCAGTTGCCGGTCGATCTTCAGCTTCTTTGAGTTTACCGTACACGTAGATGGATATTGATTTCCTTGAAAGTCAGTTATCCAGTTGGTGCTTTGATGGATAGTTAATGGTTGCGTCAAGACCAACCGTCCTTGCCTTCTATGTTGACTACTCTGCGTTTAGAAGGCCAAGCTATTGCATCATAGCATCCAGAAGGTCCTTTGTTGGGATCCTGACTTTTTCCATTGCGGCTGACTGATGATAGTGAAGAAGATACATTTGAGCGAGATACACAATGTTCATAGTAACTGAATGATATGTGCTGGCTTAGCTATTTCTTTGAGAATAGCAGGGGCTGAGCTTTGAGCTTGCCTAAACTGTAGAGTATACATGTTTTACTATTTGTCAGGCAACAAGAAAACAAGGGATTAATAGGTGTGGCGTATGTGCATTGTTAGCAGAAAACAAATTTCATTTTCTCATTCTTGATGTTACAGCGTTTATGAGATCAGGTTATTGAAGCAAATATAAGGTACAATCATTCTTTTCTTTAAACATAAGGTACAATCACTTGTTTCTTTAAATGTAAATATCAGGTTATGAAAACAGGGGATCAACATGTATTCGTTTTCTCACTCTTGATGTTGTAGTATTTATGAGATCGGGTTATGGGAAGCAAATATAGGGTACAATCATTCTCTTTTTTAAATATAAGGTACAGCCATTCTTTTCTTTAAATATAAATAGATGACCCGTTGCGCCCCTGGCGCAAAAAGCGTATTCAAAGCATGAAATGTGCAAGCAATAATGGTCCAAAGACTGATAATGAAATCTTCGAAAGAATTTGAACACAACGAAGGTTGATACTTAGCATTTTCATACAAAGCAATGCATATTGCACTGCATTACAATCCATACAAAGTTATGAAAGCGGCCTTAAGGTTATTTATCATGCAACTGGGCCTTGGCAACCTGGTTCCGGACAGCATCTGCAACCTGGTTCCAGACAGCATCTTCTTCGACACAGAATGCAAACTCTTCATCCCTTTCTATGCTTCAGATGTTATCCAACAGAACATCGACAACCTGCACATTTAAGTTGAACTTCTTGTATATGGCAAAAGCCTCCTCATATAGTTGTGCTTCAACTGCTACTTCTCCAATGGCAGGACCATCAAAGTTGTCTAGTCAGTTAACATACTCCATGACCCTAGATGAGTCCGCCTTGATGGCTATCAAGATGAGCAGATTCTGAAGATTGAAGTTTCCACTGAACGCGGAATTCTGAAGGCAAGAAGTTCGATCGGTTCATGAGGGAGGTCAGCTGTCATGAAAGCCTTAACAGCAGCAGAAACTTGCTCAGGACTCTTGCTTTCGGGCAATGCAGTAGAAACCACTTGGTCAATGAACTGCCTTCTATATTCGTTATCACGCTGTAGAACTTTATCCCACAGATCGCCGTCCATTCTTTCAACCACATACCTGGAAATTAAAATCACATGATTTGAGCATGTAAGCAGACGCCCAATGGATATAAAGATTCGGAATATCGACAAGGCATCAGAACGGAAAAACAAATTTACATACCTAGCTTGGAGCTTGAACAGCAAGTTCTTGTTGGTAACATTGACAAGTTCTTCATCGCACTGTCCACGTCTGTAAGCAACAACAGCAAGAGTAGGATCCCTCTTTTCACAGTATTTACCCACCACACGGGAGTCCTAGAACGGGTTGGTAGTAAGGAAATGCTCAGGATTGCTGTTGCTGTCAATGATTATTAGAGCATTGTGGACATGCACATCTTGGCTACCCTCGCTCACTAAGTGCTCCAAAAATTGTGTAAGTAAACGTAGACGGTTCCTGATCAAAATATTAAACAAATAAGACCAAAAGAAAAAGCATGTGCGCATGTGTGTACAGGACAAGGGCTCAGAATCAATCAATCAAACCTCTTCTCGCATTCATCAACCAGTGGCTCGACAGGAAGAAGAGAACGAACAGATAAAATCAAACCCTTAATGAAATCTTCCATGCACTCGTCATCAAGTAACTGCCCCACTACCAACGGAGCATTTCCAGGGTTCACCTACAATACAGAGAAAAAAGCAAATTAGACATTCATATACTCGACATATTAGAAGAATGATACTCAAATAAAACTAAAATTTATGAGAGTTACAGAGTTACATACCTTCTGTAAATTTATGAGAGTTACAGAGATACCGGAGCATATTGTTTGTGTACAGATAGTGAGTAATCTGGAACAAAACCAAAGCGATCGCAGACAATTATGAGTGGTTGGGCATCAGGTAGTTTTGCTTCTGTCAGAAAGTTCTTTGTCTTCTCAGCATCGTAAAAGTTAGACTCTCTTGTGACTCGCTCAACTTCTTTAATCTGTCCAGTCCTTGCAGCTGATTCTATATAATTGAAATGGATATCTGGATCCTCGCTGTTTCCATGTGATGAAGTCAACTATTAAAGTGTGACACAGTAAGTAAAGGGCAAACAGAACATATCAAGTTATCTACATCAGGCATAAGTACCTTCAGCTCAAATAGGACCCTAAGAAGTAGAGCCCCTCGTATGATTTAAATTGTTCGAACAGTGTAATACAAGCATCAACTCCAAGCTGCTCACAGATTCTTTGGTGGCCTACAGATGAATTTGATAATTAGAACAAATAGAGGGGGGAGGGGGTGGGGGGAGCAGTAATGAGAAAGAGAAGGTAACTGTGCAGGCTACCTGCACAACAATTTGAAGATTTCCTCTCAGGTTGACCAGTAGAAGGTCCTTCATGCATTCTAATGCCCATTCTTTAGAAAGGGTTCCAAAGAACTCAACGAGTGCCTGTGCAAGAAAGTAGTCAGTGGATCGGAAAAAAAAATAGACTGCTAGCCAATGATAACTAAAAACAACATTTAACAGTACAAAAGCACTATACCTGCTTTGAGTATATAAGGATCTTGTCAAAGTCCCTCCTCTCAGCGAAAGCGGTGACGACTTTAGGGGTTGCCATAGCCTTTATGTATATTTTTAACGCCAGATCATTGTCTACCATCTGCAATAAGATACCACTGAGAGAACATTCCAGACACAATAGTAAACAAAATTAATAGAAACACGGCTATATCTTATGGCTCTATGCAATCAAGAAACATGGCAGAACGAAATTTTACCTTTACAAGATCTCCAAGCTCTTCACTGCACTCCAACTTGTCTTCCGCCAACCAATTTTCCAAAAGGTTCTTCTTGTTCTGATTGACAATAAGTCAAGATAACTCAAGGGATTCGTAAGCATTGAGCTTCCCTCGAGTAAGCAATGTGCCAAAGTACTGCACCAGTGGAGGTGTTTGTCCATCTTGAACAGGAACACTCTGCATTTGAAGCACAAAAATAGGAAATGAGCCAAGCAGAAGAACCTACAATTAAAGCAGATTATACAAGGGTAATATCTAAAATAAGATGACACTTTTTGGCCGTTGTGTTTCGCTTAACAAATAATACCTTCAAACAAAGAATAGAGATTTTAACACTATCAGCAGATTAACTGTATATAGATAATATGTCTTTGTAGGTGTACAGTTCCTAGTCCTAACCCAATAATACTTCCAGGAAATGATAACTACGAAGAGTTTGGTGTTGTAAAAAAAGTAGCAAAGCCCTAACTTTAATAATCCCTTTGTTCAAAATTTATATGATAAGCACACTTCATAAGTCAAGCAGTTCAGTCTGAAGAATGGCTGGCTCGTTAAGAAGGAATACGAATGGTATCCGATGTCAAAATTTAACCTCCAACTTGCAAGTAAATCAATATGAATGGAGAACAAGAGTAGCATAAAAAATAACTCTGGTTCAAGAGTACACCAAGAAAAACAGCAGACATCTTTTGTGGATGCATATGAGCAAGCCTAACAATTACGGCTTACCACAGCATGTATTTCTCCAGGCAAATAGGATAAATGACAAGCAGTTGAAGTACCATGCTGTGGTAAAGATCCATAATAAAAGCCCACCTCTTCAAACAAAAGAAGATGCACACATCCCCTGCCGACGCCGCGTCAGCCGCTCCCCCGCCTCAGCCAGCCACCGTTCCCCCACCTCGAGCCAGTCGCCGCCATGAAGCCATGGATCATACGCGGGAGGAGGAGAAACGCGAAGGGGAGGAGCGGTGGTGGCGGCCGCCTCCCCTCATCTTCTTCCTACCATGAGACCCTGCGTCGCTGCTCCTCCCTACCATTCCTCCCCACAGACGTATTCCGGCCGGCAGAGGCGCGAGATCGACGGGGAACGCGAGCTCTCCTCACTGGTGATAGCGGCCTGGCGCCTTTCCCCTTGGACATTTACAGAAACAGCTAGTGTGCACAAAAAAATGTGGCAAATCAGGGGCTGTTGCAGATCAGGGGCTCGGCTATGAAGAGATGCTCAAGACTGCCATACCTAGGGATGTTGGCGGTGCGCTGGTGCCGAGGATATCCAGCCCCGATGCGCTGCAGAGATAACTCAAACAGCGAATCCATGGTTGGCTGCTCCAAACCTGCGCAACCCCCAAATCCTCGATATTGGAAGGAACGGCGTCGCCTATTGCCGGCCTCATCCATCTTCTTCCCACCCCACCGCAACGGGAGCGCTGCCACCGTTGCTTCTTCTCACCACAACAGTCATCCTCATCCACTCCTGCTCCTCCACACCACAGATGCCCGTCGCTGTCGCTGCTCACCCCGACGACCCGACCGCCCTTGTCGAGCTGCGGATGGCAGGTGGAGGAGGAGGAGGAGAGGCAGCGGCGTCACGGGGGAGAACGATGAGGAAGAGGGGGAGAGGCGGCGGCGGCTGGGAGGGAGGTAAAGGAGGAGGAAGGGTTTTTACCGAGCGTTCACTCGGACCCCTCCTCTCTCACGCAGGGCGCTGGCGAAACGCCCTGCAACGCTGGGTCCAGCGGGAAAATGAGGTCCACCAATCATACACACAAAAGCAAAACAAAAATGTAAAGAAGGATAGACGGGTGAGCCTTTGACAGCACCATAAAAAGTGCCATCGCAGTAGATCGAGCGAACCAGATGGACCGGCGGACGCAGATGGCCCAGAATGGCGGGTACTCTAGCGTGGTTTATATGTTCAATTGTCCTAGTTCTTACTTAAGTAACCACTTCTAGAACTGAATGGTATATATATATATATATATATGGTTGTGCTTGTCTTGAGCACAACAGATAGTTCTAACTTAAGTACCACTGTGTTGAGTATGGTCCTAGTTTTTACTTAAGTACCACTTTTGCTACCATCTGGTGCCTTTTGTGTTGTCTTGAGCGTCATCGTGATGTGTTCGAGTATCTGTGCTATACATGTGCTATTTATTCCCCGTTCACTTTCACTTTGTATTGTTAACCAGTGTGAATGGCATTGACAACAGCTTGAAATTATAATTACTTTCTAAGCTCTTAATGTGTGGGATGAATCTGTGCTACTAGAGAATTAGTGCAAGTGTGCAACAATGACAGGCCATCTACCATTTTTGCTAAGAAAACAATGTAGTCTTAGTCATTCTCTTTTAGTGGATATACTTTTGTAAGACGTGGGAGAGGTATGTGCTTTGCCAATAGGAATTAGTTGTTGGAATGGCCGGGCCCTTCCCAATGTAACAGTAACCAGCCCACTCACTCACGCGGGCCTTCCCAGCGCACTCCGGCCCTATAGCGTGTCGCCGATAACATCATTTCTGGCCGGGTCATTCGTCGCCTCCTCTCCCCGGCGGCGCAGAAGATCCTCCTCGCCCCCTCCCAATATCTGTCAGCGGCGAGCGAGCCCTCGTCCGCTCCGCTTCGGGAGGATCGCCGTCGTCCTTCCCCTCGACGGCAACGCGTGCAGCGGCTGAGCGGGAGGAGCCGCCCGCTGCTCTCCTATCGGTAAGACGAACTGCACTTGGAACACCCCACAAATTCACCTTTTTTTTGTTTGTTTACCAATCAGTATATGAGATTTCAGTTATGAGCAACACAGAAATTGGTAGAAAAGAAGCCACTATTAGTCCCTAGACCCTCTGGTTTCGGAACCCCTGTCTCCTCTCCCATTACCTGATGCAATCACAACACATGGCCAGGATATAGACATTATTGCAGATTAGTCAACAGGGATTAGAGTTTCTGCTAGCTGATTCGTGCATTATGCATGACTATTTGATTACAAAGTACACAATGTTTGATGGCATCTCAACTGAGGTCACCAGAACTATGATGTGATCACAACAAGCACATGAAACATTTGTTCATTCGTTTAACCTTCTATTCATTAGTCTCTACTGACATGTTTTTGCAGTAAATATTGTTACATTGAAATGGTACGGCCGCATGATTTTCTGCTTATCATGTAGGATCGGGACGACAATTGTAAAACTCTAGCCAATTCACACTTTTGAGTTATGGTTCGTGCCAGTGGATTTTGGCTCCTCTTTTATATGGTAGATTCTTCATAGCAGTGCTCTGCCATAGAGCATTTGAATATAAAGCGTCACATTATATCTTTGACTTATGCCAAATACTGTTATGTGTTTGCCAAGTTGAATTTAGGGGTACAGATAAGCTCAATCATCTCCATCTTTTTTTTACCGTAGATTTGACGGAACACCGGTGGCAGTCAATCACCATGATGAAAAGAAGCCACACGACCGTCCTCGACGACCTGCCTGAGTGGATTGTGATCGAAGAGATCCTCGTCTGGTTGCCCCCCAAGGACCTCTTTCGCTGTCGTGCTGTCTGCAAGTTGTGGCGCAGTGCCACCTCCACCGACAAGTTCATGCTCGACAATTGCCGCCGCCAGCCATTGCTCCCTGTCATCACACAGGATATCCCTGGACAGGAAGGAGTCAGGTTCGTTGTCTTCCGTGACAAAAGTGTTGGAGCCGATCAAAAGCTCTGTCCAATCATCCAGCACTCTAAGTTCCATAATCTCCTGGGCGCCTGTGATGGCTTTCTCATCTTGTTCAGTGAGTCTGATTTCTGGATCTGCAACCCGGCCACTCGCAAATGTGCTATACTACCGCAACCTCGAGTTCCATCATCATCGGCAGGGGTTCCCCGCATCTACATAGCTGGATTCTACCAGCACCAACCATCTGGGGAATACCGGGTGCTTTGGTTCTCACGTGGCTGCCTTTGTGGCTACGTTCTCAGGTTTGGATCCGACAAGCCGAGAATCATCAGTCGGCCATCTGTGTCATCGCGTTTGCCGGAATTCTGGCACCAAGGGGAATTTGATTCCTGCTATAGTTCACAAGTCAACCACCGCGGCAGCCTGCACTGGTTAACAGGAATCTACATGGAGACTGCCGTGGACATTATGGTGTTTGACACAGTTACTGAGACGTTCCGGTGGATGCGCAGTCCTGGCCGGTTGGGCCGTCGGGTGTCGTTGTTGGAGATGGACAACAAGCTTGCTTCATGCATCGACAATGATGCCAGCATAGAGATTTGGGTGATGCAAGACTATGAGGCTGAGGTCTGGGCCTTGAAGTACCGGATTAACTTGTTAGCGATGAATACATCACCACAGTTCAAGTATATTTCTAAGATGGCACTGCTTAACCAGCGTGAGCTGCTGATCTGTTGTCACACTCCATCGGTGGGTCCTGATTATCTGTTGCATTGTGACACTGACGGAAAGTTTTTGGGATATTACGAGATGAAAGAGGGAACATATTCAACATACTTCACAAATCAGTACTTTCAAGAGAGCATGATTCCACTTCCGTTCTGTGAGATGCAAGAAGAAGGTGGTGTGGATAAGGAGCCTCCATTCTTCATAGGGCTATAAGCTGGTTTGTAATTCTAGTTGCCATGTATGCCTTTGGAGTATCCATCCTTTATGAGCACAAGGTCCTAGTTCTTACTTTATAGTACTAGTAGAACTGAACAATCCATATGGCTGTTCTAGCTCTTTTGCTACCAGCGGGTGCCTTTTGTGCTGTCTTGACCGTCATCATGATATGTTGGAGTATCTATGCTATACACCTGTGCTACTTCTTCCCCATTTACTTTCGCTTCCATTGTTAAGTAGTGTGAATGGCACTGGCTTCAATTTGAAATGCTAATTATTTGTGCTACTAGAGAATTAGTGCAGCGTTGGCATGCCATCTAGCATGGTTTCTAGGAAAACAGTGCCATCAAGAAAATATGAGAGATGCAGTTGTAGTCGTTTTCTTTTAGGGATAAACACAATACGCCCCCTTGCCCCCGCGCCGTCCCCCCCGCGGGCGGCTCGGGCGGCGGCGCCAGATCCCGCCGCGGGCGCCCTCCCCTTCCTCCTCCCGCCTCAGCCGCTGGCCGGAACCGCCAGGGCGAAGCCCCTCGCGGTGGCTGGCGGCGGGGGACCTCTCCTCCACGTCTTGGTGCTGGTGGGCGCGGGCCCCCCTCCCTGGGCGGTGGCGTCGGGCGTGCACAGGGTCCGGTGGCGGGGCGGCTCCTTCTTCGGTCGGCGGCGCGCTGCGATGCTGCGGCGGTGGATGGGGGCTTGGCCCGCGGCGGCTGTGCCCCGTGGTGGTGGCGGGGGCCCGGCTTCGGTCCTTCGGTGGTGCTGCGGGTGCTCTTCCTTCCCCATCGCGGGTGTGCGGTGGTGTTCCTCGGGCAGCGGTGGTTCCGGCGGCAGCGCTGCGCCGGATGGTGAGGAGGCGGCGGCGCAGCCACTTGGCTGTGGGCTGGCGCGGCGACAGGCGGCAGCGCCCTTCTGTCCTAGATCTGGGCCCTTTTGGGCCCCATCTGGGTCTGGGCGGGCCTGGCCGGCGGCACCGACGGACGGAGGAGCGGCTCGTGCGGGGGGTTGCGGAGACGGAGGCACGCGCACTGCAGCGCGGTGATGGGAGCTTCACGAGCCCTATCTGGCTCGGCCGGGCCGTGGGCCAGGTGTGCTCTCCTTGGTGCGTCCGGCCGGTGACCGCCATGGGCGGTGGAGGTCGTCCCCTCCTGCGTCGCTGCCGATTCTGCCGCTCATCGTTCCCGGTTGTCTCCTCTCGGCCTTGTTGGTTTCGCTTCGCCGCTTGGTCGTGTGCGACGGCTTCGACGGACAGAGGTGCGGCTCGTGCGGGGGGTTGCAGAGACGGTGGCGCGCTAACTGCAACATGGTGACGAGAGCTTCACGAGTTCTTTCTGGCTCGGCCGGGCCGTGGGCCTGGTGTGCTCCTATTGTTGCGTCCGGCCGGTGACCGCCAAGGGCGGTGGAGGTTGTCCCTCCCGCGTGGCTGCTGATGTTTGCCGCTCCTTGTTCCCGGCTGTCCCCTCTCGGATCCGTCGGCCTCGCTTCTCTTTCCATGGTGAGACGGCGGTGGTGATCTAAAGACCTTGGTGGCGCATGTTGGTGGGCGGCAAGATTGGTGGAGTGCGACGGAGCGGCCGGGGCTGTGGTTGTGTGGCGGACGGGAGAAATCCCTGTCGGCTTGGCCGGCACCAACGCAGTGACGCCCGCAGGCGCCACCGGTCCTTCCCAAAGGGCGCCGGGCTTACCTCTTCCACACGCCCCTCCGTGTACCGGGGGAAACCCTAGGACCTGTCCGGGCAACAGCGTCGACATCGTCGCGTTCCTTCCTGAAGGTGTTGCTTGGTATGCGGCGGTCCGAAGTGCTAGGAGCGTGGTGGAAATTCTCCGGCGGGCGCAGCGGTTGCGGGTCACCATCGTTTTCATCGACCCGACTCTGTTGTCATTAGTTTCTTTTTCTTTCTCTGTCATTAGTTGTATCGTGTGGTTGCTATATATATATAGCGGGGCGAAAGCCTATTTCGAGAGTCGTTTTCTTTTAGAGATATACTTTTATAAGACGGTGGGGGAGATATGCGCTCTGCCAATAGAAGTTAATTGTGGGACTTGTAGATAGTTGTTGGAATGGTTAGTTTGGATATTTTCTGGGGTTAATAGTTTGATATTCGCTGCTCTGTATGCAATTTTGGTTTAACTCCAAAGTAGAATTCCTTGTGGCACCTGTTTTCTCCTGGTCTATGTTGTGTGAGGATGTTTTGTTTTATGAGGGATACTTGCGTAGTTGTGCAGTTTGGTTCTTAATACAGTTCTATTTCTTCAGTATGGTGTTAAACTTTGATAAAGTGATCTGGTTCCTATTCTTGACTCTTTATGGTGTGCTGTAAGGCTTGTCAAGCAGTGGTATTTTGCTCTAAGGCTGTAGAGCTGTTTCTTGTTTGTGATTCGGTTTAAGTTTTAACTGCTCTTGCAGGCTGTCATGGTTTGGACTGCCCAGCTTTGAAAGTGTTGGACTTGTATGTTTTCTTCTTACTCTGTGACAAGAATCGACTTGAACATCTACTCTCCTGGTCCTGGACCGGGAAAGATGTGCTAGTTTGCATGTCGACAGTTTGCCGCCTGGTTTACGACTAGCCCAAATGTGCCTGCAATTTTCTTGATGCAACCAGACTAATGGATACTAGCATCCTGAAACACTCCCTGAGGTTCCATGTATTTTTTATCGTTTCTTTTTAGTTGCATATAAATTTTTGTCAAAGTCAAACTGTGCAATGTTTGACTAAGTTTATATTAAAAAAAATATCAATTCACAATACGAAACTAATAGTATTAGATGCATTATGAAATTAATTTTCATATTGTATAATTTTAGTATTGGAGATATTGATATTTTTGATAT
This sequence comes from Triticum aestivum, assembly GCF_018294505.1. Classification (NCBI taxonomy): domain Eukaryota; kingdom Viridiplantae; phylum Streptophyta; class Magnoliopsida; order Poales; family Poaceae; genus Triticum; species Triticum aestivum. Next base: position 639,329,676 of record NC_057812.1, read on the forward strand.
AAATTTGGTCAAACTTTGCTTAGTTTGACTTTAAACGAATCTTATATACGGAGTAAAAAGAAACAGAGGGAGTACTACATCTGAGATCCAATGTGGCATCAGAGGTATAGAGCACTTGGGTAACACTGAGCTGGGACGATTCGTTCTGTCTGAAATAAGAAATGATGGTTTTTATTTTTTGCGGGAGAAATGATGGCTATGGTCATGTAACTTAGGATTTGGAAGGCAAGAAGTCTGCAACCAGCTTGGTGGAAAAATATCTGCAGTTGACTTGTGGTACTGTGGAGCAACTTGCAGATGGCTGGAGGACTGCACTGAGGTTCTCAGGCACAATGCGCATAAGCTTGTTCAGCTTGTTCGTATGTGCATGTGAAAGCAAGAAGGATCAATGCCGAGCAGTATCGATCGATCAATTCATTGGTTCTATTTTTTTAGGAAAGGGGAAGGCACTCAAGGTGCCAAATTGCACTGAACTTAGCTCAGTTACAAAATACAGGAAGTGGTTGAAAAAGTACTCATCGCCATTTCCATTTGTATCTGGCGGGCGAAATGCTGAACACCTTGCGCGCGTGGTGGAAGAAGACGGCCGGTGAAGAGCCCTGTGTCTTTCCTAGACCAGGAGGCAGGCCAGTCGCGCGTGGAGGCGACAGTGGTCCCGACCGGCAAGCAAGTTAGCCGAGTTTGGAGCGTTGATGGCAGCAGTGGAGGCTAGGGGGTGGTGTGGATGTGGGGTGCTACTTCGGCAGCGAAAACAGTTCACCAACGCCGGCAAGAGTGGCCGTCAGGTCCGGCGTACTGCTGGGGAGGTATTTGGGTGCGGACGGCAGCCTGGGCAGCATGCAGTTGGCCAGAACTGATCGGCGGCAGCGAGGGCGGGGTGGCCGGGTGTGTTGGCTGTTGATGGGATAGGGGTAAAATGGCTAATGTGCCACGGACTAGCAGGAAGGAGAAAAACCAGGGCGGGCGTCGCGTGTGTCCACGCCGACGAAAAACCGGCTCAAATTTGAATTTAAAAAAGGGTCACACGCGGACAAAGAACGGACGCTGATCCGTTTGCATGTTCGTTTCGGTCCAAACGAAAACGCCCGGACAATTTACGTCACCGCGTTGGACTTGCCCTAAAGCCTGGCATGAGGGCATCTCCAACATCATATGTCAAAGTGCTACTCCCTCCGTTCCATAATGTAGTGCCTATAGATTTTTTGAAAAGTCAAACCTCACAAACTTTGACGAAGTTTGTGGAGAAAAATATTTACATATAGGGTGCGAAACATATATCACTAGATTCATCATAAGATGTAGTTTCACACTATATATTATTGGTATTGTAGATATAAATAATTTTCTCTACAAACTTGGTCAAAGTATGTAAAATTTGACTTTTCAAAAAATCTATAGGCACTACATTATAAAACGGAGGGAGTATTAAATATTAGACCACGTGGTGGTCTTGACATCCTTTGCCATCTAAATAATGCATTAAATGTGATATATCCTGACCACCGAAATTCGCTAAATCCAACACAAATCTGTTGAAGCTTTGAGAGCATGGTTAAATAGTATATCCAACAGCTATATGAATTTGCCATGTCACTTATAGCAATTTTATAGCCCACTCATATAATAATTAGTCATACTAGTATACTTTATCATTAATATATGACCCATATGTTTCTCTCACAAAAGACATTGAAGCTCGTGCTATAGCCGACTTCTCTTTTCTCATCCAACTAAGCAAAAATATATTATTTAAAGTGTTACAGCCCGCTTACATCATCTTTTTTTTTTGAAAAACAACCAACTTTATTAATTAGAAATAACAGTTACATCGTCTATTAGAGGTTGTACAATTTCGACCAAAGGCTCCTCAAACCATTCCCTTGTCTCAGAAAATTTAGCTAGTCTGGCAAGCTCATAAGCTACCTTATTCGCTTCCCTATTACAATGCTCAAAACTAGTAAGAGGAAAATCACACGCTAAGAAATAACAATCATCAAACATTACCGCTGCCGCTCCTGCTGAACGTCCTCCATTCTTCATGGTATCAATGACTTTCATATTGTCAGAATTAATGACAAGCCGATTGCAACCCGCCTTATGTGCGAGAGATAGTCCGAACCTTAAAGCCAAAGCTTCTGCTGTCAGGGCATCAACACACCAATCAATTTTCCAATTTCCGCCAGGAATGAAGATTTCTTTATCATCTATGAGAACAGCACCAGCCGTGCCCTTAAACAAGTCATGATCAAAAGATGCATCCACATTAAGTTTGACAAAACCCATTGGAGGTCTAGTCCATGCCCCTATTTTACTGAGTGCATTTGGGGAGAAAGCATTAACAAAGTTTGCCGCTATGGCACGGATACCCATAGAAGTTTGTTGAGCATCTTGATACTTTCTTTCATGGACCAGCCTACGTCTTTCCCACCATAAGTACCAAGCGGTAATAGCGATTAGTTCGTGGGTCTTCTGGAAGCCCAATATAGCTACATCATGATCTGGCATAAGAAGTAAAAATTCAAGGACTGCCTCTCCTGCACGATCCATAACCCAAGCCTTGTTGATCACCTCACCCAATCCCAAATTACGCCAAACCACCTTAGCTTTGTGACAAAGAAACAACATATGCTTTGTATCTTCTGGCGCACTAGAACATGCAGGGCAGATGGGCGTGACTTTGAGGTGTCTATTCGCAAGCGTAACCCGACAAGGTAGAGTGACATGCAGTGTGCGCCAGATGAAACTTTTGACCTTTGTTGGACAAGATAATTTCCAGATCTTACCCCAAATAGGATTAACATTGATTCTCCCCATACCGTTGGTATGTCGCAGCTTCCTCCCATGTTGTTGATTCCATTCTGCCAAATAAGCTGACCGAACAGAGAACAAACCATTCTTTGTGTAGCTCCAAGCAATGAAGTCTGACATATTATGCAGCGGGATGGAGAGGACTCTCTGAACATCAATTGGCCACAATGTTTGTCTCACCAAATCTTCATCCCAAGAACTTGTGACTGGGTCAATAAGATCTGAAACCCTAGACAGGAGGTGCCCTCCTGTGGGAGTAATAATTTTCCTATTTGCACAATTTGGGATCCAAGCATCTTCCCAAATGTCAATATTTTGTCCATTTCCAACTCGCCATATATAACCATGTTTTAGAGAGTTTACTCCTGCCATAATACTTTGCCAAGTGAAGGAGGAGCCTTTTTTTAAAGTTGCATTCACCAAATCACCATCAGGGAAATACTTAGCTCTCAATATAGTAGCACATAAGGAATCCGGATTGTCTAGAAGATGCCACGCTTGTTTAGCTAACAATGCTAAATTGAAACAATGTATATCTCTGAAGCCCATACCTCCTTGATTTTTAGGGACACACATCTTCCACCAGGGCATCCAATGCATCCTCTTCTGATTGTCCTCGTCACCCCACCAGAAATGCGCCATCGCGTCAATGATTCCTTTGCAAATTATTTTAGGAATTTTAAAGACGGACATAGCATAGGTGGGTGAACGTGCAACTATCCCTAGGTGGTTTTGGTAATTCATAACAACATATAGCTCATTGAGCTAATGCTATTCCAAGATGACTATTTCAGGAAAGCTCAATGATTGGCATGGCATGGATGTGAAAGTGGAACCCTCAAAATGCTAAGGACAAAGGATTGGCTCAAGCTCAAAAGCTCAATACTCTTCATTTTATATTTTAGTGATCCAAGATCACATTGAGTCTTTAGGAAAAGCCAATACTATCAAGGAGGGATGAGGTGTTGCTTAATGAGCCTCTTGCTTCATGTGCTTAGTGATATGCTCCAAAACCCTCAACTACTTTCCCATATCCACATATGACCTAAACCCTAAGCCAAACTCGGTCCTACCGATTCTTTCTATCCGGCGCCACCGAGTTTTACTTGTCATAAGCCACTGCCAAACCCTAGCAATTCGGTTCTACCGATAGGGATCTCGGTCTCACCGAGATGGGATTGCAAACTCTCTGTTTCCCTTTCGTAACTTTTCGGTCTCACCGAAAGAGCGAATCGGTCCCACCGAGATTGCAGTGTAAACTCTCTGTTTCCTTTTGTAACTTTTCGGTCTCACCGAAAGAGCAAATCGGTCCCACCCGAGTTTACCTGACCAACTCTCTGGTTAGCTTATTACCAAACTCGGTCTCACCGAGTTTGTGTAATCGGTCTCACCGAGATTAGTTATGCCCAAAACCCTAACCATATCGGTCCTACCGAGTTGCATGTCAGTCCCACCGAAAATCTCTAACGGTCACTAGGTTTACCTTTTCAGTCCGACCGAGTTTGTTGATTCGGTCACACCGAGATTGGAAAACTGTGTGTAACGGTTGGATTTTGTGTGGAGGCTATATATACCCCTCCACCTCCTCTTCATTCGTGGAGAGAGCCATCAGAACACATACACAATTCCAACTCATATGTTCTGAGAGAGAACCACCTACTCATGTGTTGAGACCAAGATATTCCATTCCTACCATATGAATCTTGATCTCTAGCCTTCCCCAAGTTACTTTCCACTCAAATCTTCTTTCCACAAAATCCAAATCCTATGAGAGAGAGTTGAGTATTGGGGAGACTATCATTTGAAGCACAAGAGCAAGGAGTTCATCATCAACACACCATTTGTTACTTCTTGGAGAGTGGTGTCTCCTAGATTGGCTAGGTGTCACTTGGGAGCCTCCGACAAGATTGTGGAGTTGAACCAAGGAGTTTGTAAGGGCAAGGAGATCGCCTACTTCGTGAAGATCTACCGCTAGTGAGGCAAGTCCTTCGTGGGCGATGGCCATGATGGGATAGACAAGGTTGCTACTTCGTGGACCCTTCGTGGATGGAGCCCTCCGTGGACTCGCGCGACCGTTACCCTTCGTGGGTTGAAGTCTCCATCAACGTGGATGTAGGATAGCACCACCTATCCGAACCACGGGAAAAACATCCGTGTCTCTAATTGCGTTTGAATTCTCCAAACCCTTCCCTTTACATTCATGCAAGTTGCATGCTTTACTTTCTGCTGCCAATATACTCTTTGCATGCTTGCTTGAATTGTGTGATGATTACTTGACTTGTCCTACAATAGCTAAAATCTGCCAAGAACTAAAATTGGGAAAAGGTTAAGTTTTTATTTGGTCAAGTAGTCTAATCACCCCCCCTCTAGACATACTTTCGATCCCACAAGTGGTATCAGAGCTTTGGTCTCCATTTGCTTTGATCTCCATAGCTTTTGGTGGTCATAGCCTTGGTTTCACAACCTAGGAGAGTATGGCGTCTAGCAAGGGAAATTATCACCGTAGAGGTCCTTACTTTGATGGTACTAATTTTGCTAGTTGGGAGCATAAAATGAAAATGCATATTCTTGGACATAACCCCGCCGTTTGGGCTATTGTGTGTGTTGGTTTGCAAGGTGACTTCTTTGATGGGAAAGAACCAAACCGTGAAGCTACTGCGGATGAGTTGAAGATGTTGCAATACAATGCTCAAGCTTGTGATATTCTCTTCAACGGATTGTGCCCCGAAGAATTCAACAAAATCAGCCATCTTGAGAATGCAAAGGAAATTTGGGACACTTTGATTGATATGCACGAAGGTACCGACTCCGTCAAGGAATCCAAGTTGGATGTGCTTCAAAGTCAACTTGACAAGTTCAAAATGAAGGATGGTGAAGGTGTCGCTGAAATGTACTCTAGGCTTGCCCTCATCACAAATGAGATTGCCGGCTTAGGAAGTGAAGAGATGACCGATAGATTCATCATCAAGAAGATTCTAAGAGCCTTGGATGGAAAATATGATACCGTGTGCACATTGATCCAAATGATGCCCAATTACAAAGATCTCAAGCCAACGGAGGTGATTGGAAGAATTGTTGCTCATGAGATGTCACTTAAGGATAAAGAGGAACTTCACAACAAATCAAGTGGTGCCTACAAAGCCTCATGTGAAGCCCCTACATCATCAAGTGAGAAACAAAACTTCAATGAAGAATTGAGCTTAATGGTGAAGAACTTCAACAAGTTCTACAAGAGTAGAAGCAAAGATAGAAGCTTCAAGTCAAGGTCCTACGATGACAAAAGATCTTCTAGTCGAGAGCGAAACTGCTACAGTTGTGGAAGACCCGGACACTATTCCAATGAGTGTACGGCTCCCTACAAGAGAAGAGAAGATTCTCCAAAAAGAAGAAGCAAAGAATCACCACCAAGAGAGAGAAGGAGTAGAGATGATCGTTATGAACGAAGATACTCACGGAAAAGCAAGGATTTGAAAAGGAAGGAAAAAATCATCAAGGAGCTACACAAAACAAAGACATCAAGCTCATGTTGGTGAATGGGTATCCGGCTCCGACTCCGACAGCCACTCCAAGAGAAGTTATCACTCCGACTCCGAAGATACTCAAGATGAAGGTGTTGCCGGTCTAGCACTTGTGTCAACCAACTCCTACGACATATTTGACTCACCAAATGAAGGAATTGGAAGATGCTTCATGGCCAAAGGTCCTAAGGTAACACACCCCGAGTATGTTGATTTCAATAGTGATGAAGATGACTTGTTAGGTGATGATTTGCTTGTTGACAACTCTAGCGATGAATACTATGATGAAACATCAATTAATCATGCTAATCAATATAAAACGAATGACAATGATAAGGAGAAGATTGAGGCTCTAACTAAAGAACTAAACACTCTTAAGTTAGCTCATGAAACTATCTTCGAAGATCATCGAGAACTTTTAAGAGCTCATGAGAAATTACGCTTTGAAAAGCTCAATCTTGAGCAAGAGCATGAGTTCTTAAAAGCAATCAATGATGATCTCCGCAAGAAAAGTTCTTCTTACATTGCCAAGCGTTTACTCTTATCCACTTACATGCCTCAAGTCAAGTCTAGTAACAAGAACAAGAAAGATTCTTCCTCTAGCAGTAACAATGATCATGCTAAATCCAATATTGTTGCTTCTAGTAGTTCTCTTGATTCCACTAATGATTCTCTTAGCCAAGTTACACTTGAGCAAGAAAATAGCTTATTGAAGGGAATTATAGAGAAAGGAGTGTACAAAAGCCTTGCCGGGAGTAAGCACTTCGAGGAAATTGTGCGCAAGCAAGGAATGCACCGGAAGAATCAAGGTGTTGGTTTTGAACGAAAGTTCAATGCCAATGGAGTTGAGTGGGAAGAAGATCAATACCCCAAGACAAAGTTTGTTCCTCAACAAGAGAAGTATGATACTTCTTTCAAGGGGACACAAGCTCAAGATGATCTTCCACCACAAGACTACAAGCAAAAAGGCAAGGACAAGCTTCAAGAGGAAATTGATGCATTTGAAGAAGCTCCTAAGACCTTAGTCAAGTGGATTCCCAAGACTACTTCAAGTTCCACTTCATCAAGTACGACTATAACTCCAAGGATTCCCATCAAGATGGTGTGGATCCAAAAGAAGAAGAACTAGAGAGTTCTTGAGGGTGACTCCGCCAACATACTTCACTCTTATCATTTTGGCAAGAACAAGTGCAATCAACTTCCACATCTTGCACTAGTTCAAGGAGTCACAAACCCTCTTATTGGTAAGACAAGGAACAAGGTAACCTAAAAGTTTTCATGGACATCATCTTGTGTGTGCATCACTCTATGTCTATGGATATCCTTGTTTGTTCCTTGTGGGACTAACCCATGTAGGTATTGAAAGTGTAATTCACTCAAATGGATAGCTCCAAGTGATCTACATCAACATTGAGCATCCACATCTTCAACATCTACATGAAGTCATCATCGACAAAACCCGAGGTTAGTTCATCCCTCTAAGGGGGGATATCACATCTAGGGGGAGCTTTACTCTAAGACTTGAGCTAAAGCAACTCTAAAGATGTGAACACAACAATGCTTTATGTAAAAGTGGTAACCCCACTTGAGCTTAAACGATGAGTATGACCTATGATCAAGTGTTCTCACTTGACTCCTAAGTCAATATACTCATATATAGATGACCTTGTCATCACAAATTGCTTGATAGATGCTAGAATTGGTTGTGCATGCCTTGTCACATATTTCATTTGCCATCTTATTGTGTGAGCATGCTGGTTGCATATTTTACTCATTCGAGGAAATCCACTTGTTGTTTTGATTGTTTGGTTTTATTTCCTTTTGCCAAATGGATGGACAAGAATGCCTAAGAACCTCCTTTAGCTATCTATGCTTTTCTCGTCTCAAACTCTATTCATGTTACATCACAAAATTTGATCAAGTCAGATTCGAACCACTCTGTGTGAGGAGCGCTCGGAGTCCCCGATTCGTCATAGACTTAAACTTCCAAAACCTCTTTATGATTCTCGGTCTGACCGATACCCTACTTTTGGTCCTACCGAGATCATTAAGTTGATCTAGGTTTTCGATCTCGGTGCAACCGATTTGAACCATTCGGTCACACCGAGTTGCAACAACTGTATACAGTTTTGCATCTCGGTGCCACCGAGTTGTTCCACTCGGTCACACCGACAGGGTCGGGCTATATATAGTCACGGGCAAAAATTTGGAAATTTCTCCGAACCCCTTCGCCCGCGCGATAGCCTGCTCTGCCAACTTGGTCTCCGGATCGTCTCCTCGCCGCCAGCCGCCTCCAGTCGCTGGTCTCCGTCGCCGTCAATGGAAATTCAACCCCGCCGTTGCCGCCGTAGCGAGTCTCCGCCGAACTAGGGTATGGACTCGATCTTTGTGCTATTCCCCAATCCGATTCTTAGCACATTGTGATCATCATGATTCTTGCCACGTTTGTTAAACTTCTATCCAGTCAATGAACTCGTAGATTAGGTTTAATTCGAAAACTTTAGGATTAGGTTTCCGCCGAAACCATCTCGGACCCACCGAGTTGGCTTATGCCATTGCACAAGTGAGACTCGGTCTGACCGAGAATTACTTATCGGTGTGACCGATTTTGGAACTCTGTGAAACCCTAGCAGTCTCGGTGCCACCGAACTGTGACTCGGTCTGACCGAGTTCACTAGTTTAGGTGCCAAAACTGCTTCGGTATCACCGAGTTTAGAAATCGGTAGATCCGAGATGCTTTCAGTGGGAAACTAAAACTAAGTTTTTGAATTATTCTTTTGCAAAAATCTCTGCATTTTGTGATGCTTATCCACTCTATTTCATCTACAACCTATTCATAGGGTCAGCAGTCAGAGTTTGCATCATGTCAGACCAAAGTGATAGCCAGAACTTGTCTGAGCAGCAAGTGCAGATGAGTGAGGGCACTAGTCCCTCAAGTTCCTCAGATGATGGCAGCAGGAGCACTCTAGCAATCTGCCTAAAGCTGCCACAAGACAGAGAAAGAAGAGAACCTCAGACTCAGAAGATGAGGATTATGTGGCAGAAGAGGAAGCAACTTCCAAGAGAGTTGAGCCAGCACAGGGCATAAAACCAGGGATGAAGATCAAAAGGCCAGCAGGCAGGCAGCCTATGTCAAAGGCCAGAGCTTCAACTGAGAAGCCCACTCCCATTGAGCCAGTTGCTGCTGAAGGCAAGAAGAGGAAAGAAAGGGTGAAGAAAACTGTAGCCAGAGTGCTTGGCAAGGCTTCCATCATGGAAGATGAGGAGGAAGAAGAAGAGGTAGCTGCACCAGCACCCAAGGCACCCAAGCTGATGGGTGATGCCATAAGAACAGGGGCAGCTGCTTCCAAGGCCAAGCCAGCTCCAAAGCCAAAGCCAAAGAGGAACACAAGAAGCATCCCAGCTACTGAGAAGAACAAGGCCCCAGTGCCTGAAGCTGCAGAAGAAGAAGAAGAGAATGTTCTTAGGAAGATCAAGCCTGAGTGTCGACTTAGCACTATGCATTTTCTAGGAATTTTTTGGTAACTTGTTGCCAAAGGGGGAGAAAATGTATAGATCATAGGCTTCGAGAGAGAGTGTTGCTTTTAGTGTTGCTTTTATTCTCTCTTGTTTTATTTGGTGGTTTTTTGAACTTTGTTTGCTTTTGTGTGAGATACTATGTCATTGCTCGTGAAACATTGCTGATCATGTGTTTGATCATAAGCTACACTTAATGTTTGCTTATTATTATCATCTTATCTATCTTATGTGATCATTCACTATTCTTGGTGATGAGTGCATGTATTTCATTCTTATCATTTTCAGCACTCCACCAAGATGTATGTGACATGGAAGAGTAACCCATGACTCTAACTCTTTGTGCATTTGCAGTCCAAAGCAAATTTTAAATATGCACAAATTTAGGGGGAGCTCTTACTTGTCACATACTTCTCAAAGCGACGATATATTTCATGCTTATTATCATTTGTCGAAGCTTTGATCTATATATTGTCATCAATTACCAAAAAGGGGGAGATTGAAAGTGCAACTATCCCTAGGTGGTTTTGGTAATTCATAACAACATATAGCTCATTGAGCTAATGCTATTCCAAGATGACTATTTCAGGAAAGCTCAATGATTGGCATGGCATGGATGTGAAAGTGGAACCCTCAAAATGCTAAGGACAAAGGATTGGCTCAAGCTCAAAAGCTCAAGACTCTTCATTTTATATTTTAGTGATCCAAGATCACATTGAGTCTTTAGGAAAAGCCAATACTATCAAGGAGGGATGAGGTGTTGCTTAATGAGCCTCTTGCTTCATGTGCTTAGTGATATGCTCCAAAACCCTCAACTACTTTCCCATATCCACATATGACCTAAACCCTAAGCCAAACTCGGTCCTACCGATTCTTTCTATCCGGCGCCATCGAGTTTCACTTGTCATAAGCCACTGCCAAACCCTAGCAATTCGGTTCTACCGATAGGGATCTCGGTCTCACCGAGATGGGATTGCAAACTCTCTGTTTCCCTTTCGTAACTTTTCGGTCTCACCGAAAGAGCGAATCGGTCCCACCGAGATTGCAGTGTAAACTCTCTGTTTCCTTTTGTAACTTTTCGGTCTCACCGAAAGAGCAAATCGGTCCCACCGAGTTTACCTGACCAACTCTCTGGTTAGCTTATTACCAAACTCGGTCTCACCGAGTTTGTGTAATCGGTCTCACCGAGATTACGTTATGCCCAAAACCCTAACCATATCGGTCCTACCGAGTTGCATGTCAGTCCCACCGAAAATCTCTAACGGTCACTAGGTTTACCTTTTCGGTCCGACCGAGTTTGTTGGTTCGGTCCCACCGAGATTGGAAAACTGTGTGTAACAGTTGGATTTTGTGTGGAGGCTATATATACCCCTCCACCTCCTCTTCATTCGTGGAGAGAGCCATCAGAACACATACACAATTCCAACTCATATGTTCTGAGAGAGAACCACCTACTCATGTGTTGAGACCAAGATATTCCATTCCTACCATATGAATCTTGATCTCTAGCCTTTCCCAAGTTGCTTTCCACTCAAATCTTCTTTCCACAAAATCCATATCCTATGAGAGAGAGTTGAGTGTTGGGGAGACTATCATTTGAAGCACAAGAGCAAGGAGTTCATCATCAACACACCATTTGTTACTTCTTGGAGAGTGGTGTCTCCTAGATTGGCTAGGTGTCACTTGGGAGCCTCTGACAAGATTGTGGAGTTGAACCAAGGAGTTTGTAAGGGCAAGGAGATCGCCTACTTCGTGAAGATCTACCGCTAGTGAGGCAAGTCCTTCGTGGGCGATGGCCATGGTGGGATAGACAAGGTTGCTACTTCGTGGACCCTTCGTGGGTGGAGCCCTTCGTGGACTCGCGCGACCGTTACCCTTCGTGGGTTGAAGTCTCCATCAACGTGGATGTAGGATAGCACCACCTATCCGAACCACGGGAAAAACATCCGTGTCTCCAATTGCGTTTGAATTCTCCAAACCTTCCCTTTACATTCTTGCAAGTTGCATGCTTTACTTTCCGCTGCCAATATACTCTTTGCATGCTTGCTTGAATTGTGTGATGATTGCTTGACTTGTCCTACAATAGCTAAAATCTGCCAAGAACTAAAATTGGGAAAAGGTTAAGTTTTTATTTGGTCAAGTAGTCTAATCACCCCCCTCTAGACATACTTTCGATCCCACAGTGGGGATAGCTTGTACTACAGATTTGAGGAGAATTTCCTTTCCTCCGGCGGATAATAATTTTTCTTTCCAACCACTTATTCTCATAATAATACGGTCTATCAGGAATTGAAAACAATCACTTTTGTCCATACCCATATTGGCAGGCAAACCCAAATATTTGTCATTTAGGGCTTCAGTTAAAATATTCAGAATGGTACAAATTTGCTCCTTGTCTTCAACTTTTGTATTGGGACTAAAAAAGATACTTGATTTTTCAACACTCACCCTCTGCCCCGAAGCGGCACAATAAGAATCCAAAATTGATTTCAATGCCTCAGCATTCATGGCATTAGCTCGCATGAGAATCAAAGAATCATCTGCGAAGAGGAGATTGGAAATTGGTGGTGCATCTCTGCTCACCTTAACTCCAGAAATACTCCCATTTTCCTCCGCGTGCGCCAAAAGGGCAGTCAGACCCTCTGTACATAACAAGAATAAGTAGGGAGATAGGGGATCTCCCTGCCTCAGTCCTCTAGTAGGCTTAAAGCTCTCGGTTTCTTCCGCATTGAAGCGAACCCGATACTCCACAGTGGATACACATTGCATAATTAAGTTCACCCACTCCTTTTGAAATCCGAGTTTTAACATGATTTCCTTTTTAAAAAGGCCACTCTACTCGGTCTTAAGGGTCCGAAAAGGCGTATCAACAAATTAAAAAAAGAATTGGAAAAACTGCGGAGAGGACCGATGAGTGCGAACTCTCAAGCGCGCCAGAAGGAGATTCTTGTCCTTATTGAAAATCTTCTAGAACAAGAAGAGATTTACTGGCTACAACGTGGTCGAGCCAATTGGCTATTACATGGGGTCCACAACACCTTGTTCTTCCACAATGCGGCTACCGCCAGGAAGAAAAGAAATCAGATTAAAAAGCTTTTGGATGATACAGGTGTTTGGTTGCAAGATTCTGATTTAAAGGACCACATCAAGGGGTATTTTTCAAACTTTTTTTCATCTGAAGTTACCCAACCGAGCCTGGAGGTTCTTTCTCTTGTTCGAAGGAAAGTGACTGATGAGATGAATAATGCTCTTCTCGCCCCCTATACGGCTGACGATGTTCGGAAAGCTCTCTTTGAGATTGGTGATTTAAAGGCACCGGGACCGGACGGCCTCCATGCTATTTTTTATAAAAGGTTTTGGTCTATGCTGGGGGATGACCTGACTGACGAGGTCCTGCAGGCGGTGAATACTTGTACCATTCCCCCCGGATGGAATGATACTGCAATTGTAATGATCCCAAAGGTTAATTCCCCTGAAAAGGTAACTCAGTTCAGACCGATCAGTTTATGTAATGTGGTCTACAAGGTTATATAAAAAATGATAGCTGCTCGACTGAAGACAATCTTATCAGATATTATTAGCCCCACTCAGAGTGCTTTTGTGCCTGAAAGAATGATTACGGACAATATTTTAGTGGCATATGAGTGTTTCCATACTATTAAGAAGAAAAAAGCAGGCAAGGAGGGTCTGTGTGCTATTAAACTGGACATGCACTTACATCATCTTATTGTACTTGCTCCGAGGGAGTCTGGACAGTTCGCTGAGCCCACTATCAGTTGGACCACATGTCATTATAGCTAATGTGTCTTTTCTCCTAGGCCCGTCTGGCCCACCTCCTATCTGGATTTGATGCTTATTTGATGCATACGGTTGGATGATCCACTTCCCTTCCACTGTCCGTGGACATGTCTGAACATGTTCACAAATGTTTGATGTGTTCGATTTGATTTGATGTACACAGTTGAAGTTGCCCTGAATTTTTTTGAAGAAATGGCAGTAGCAGCCGTTTTTGGAGCTCCAAAGACATCACAAGACTGTAACTTTTTTAATGGTTTCATGGGATGATGCAATGGTTATTAAACACTGGGCAATATCAGTAAAAGAAATCGAGATCTCCTTTGTATTTTGTTTTTTTAGAGAGAGAATCCTTTGTATTTTGCTTTTTTAGAAACGCTTTGTATTTCTTTTAGAAGACGCTTTGTATTTTGCTTGGAGCATCGTACTCACTTGGGCCCTGCAACCCACTCGCACGGGCCTCCCCAGCGCACTCCGGCCCTTGGCCCTTCGTCGCCTCACTCTCCTTCCCCCCGCCGGCGCAGCAGCGAGAAGATCCTCCGATCCCCATATTTGCCGGCGACGAGCGAGCCCTCGTACGCGCCGCTCCGGGGAGCGTCGCCGCCGTCCTTCCCCGCGACGGCGACGCGTACAGCGGCAGAGCGGGAGGAAGCGCCCACTGCTCTCGTACTGGTAAGACGAACTGCACTGGGAACCCCCACAAATTCACCTTGTTTTCTTTACCAATTATATTAGATTTCAGTTATGAGCAACACCGTAGAAAAGAAGCCACTATTAGTCCCTAGACCCCTGGTTTGGGGACCCCCATTACCTGATGCAATCACAACACATGGGCAGTATGTAGACAATATTGCAGATTAGTCAACAAGGATTGAAAGTTCTGCTACCTGATTGGTGCATAATGCATGGATATTTGATTACAACGCACACTTTGGTCGATGACATATCATCTGACGTCACTAGAACTATGATGTGATCACACCAAGCGTATGAAGCATTTGCTCATTCCCATGAAACATATGAACTGTTGTTGTGATTGCATCACGTAATGGGAGAACTGCTGGCATATCTGCTACATGATTTTCTGCTTATTATGTAGGATTCGGACGACAATTGCAGAACTCTAGCTAATTTACAGTTTTGATTTATGTCTCATGCCTGGCTGCTTTCTTATACAGTAGATTCTTCATAGTAGTACTCGGCCGTAGACCGTTTGAATCTATGGGATCACACATTATCTCTTTGACATGTGCCAGATACTACTGTTCTGTGTTTGCCAAGTTGAATTTAGGGGTATGGATAAGCTCAATCATCCCCATCTCTTTTTTCTTTCCTTTAGATCTGATGGAATACCGTCGGCAGTCAATCACCATGACGAAAAGAAGCCGTGGGACCATCCTCGACGACCTCCCCGAGTGGATTATCATCGAAGAGATCCTCATCCGGTTGCCACCAAAGGACGTTCTTCGCTGCCGCGCTGTCCGCAAGTTGTGGTGCAGTGCCACCTCCACCGACAAGTTCATGCTCGGCAACTGCCTACGCCAGCCGTCGCTCCCTGTTATCAACCAGGATATCCCTGGGCAGGAAGGAGTCACCTTCGTTGTCTTCCGTGACAACGGTGTCGGAGCCTCCAATCAAAAGCTCTGGCCAATCATTCAACACTCTAAGTTCCATAATCTCCTGGGGGCCTGTGATGGCTTTCTCATCTTGTCCGATGCATCCCATTTCTGGATCTGCAATCCAGCCGCTCGCAGATGTGCTCCGCTACCACAACCTCGAGTTCCATCGGCAGGGGGGTCCTGCATCTACATAGCTGGCTTTTACCGGCACCATCCATCTGGAGAATACCGGGTGCTCTGGTTCTCGCATGGCCATGAACGTGGCTACATTCTCTCGGCAGGATCTGACAAGCCGAGAATGATCAGACGGCCGTCAGTGTCATCGCGTTTGTCGAAATGTATGCACGAAGGGGCTTTTGATTCCTGCTATAGTTCACAAGTCAACCACCGCGGCAGCCTGCACTGGTTAACAGGAATTGACATGGAGACTCCCATGGACATTATGGTGTTCGACACTGTAACTGAGAAGTTCCGGTGGATGCGCAGTTCTGGCCAGTTGGGCCGTCAGGTGTCATTGTGGGAGATGGACGACAAGCTTGCTTCGTGCAGCACCAATGATGCCAGCATAGAGATTTGGATGATGCAAGACTACGAGGCTGAGGCCTGGGCCTTGAAGTACCGGATTAACTTGTTAGTGATGAAGACATCACCACAGTTTGAGTATATTTCTAAGATGTCACTGCTTAACCAGCGTGAGCTGCTGATCTGTTGTCACAATCCATTGGACGGTCCTGACTATCTTTTGCACTGTGACATTGACGGAAAGTTTTTGGGATATTACGAAATTAAAGGGGGAACATATTCTGTTTACTTCACTAATCAGTACTTTCAGGAGAGCATGATTCCACTTCCGTACAGCAAGATGCAAGAAGGTGGTTTGGATAAGGAGCCTTCATTCTTCTAGGGCTTTAAAGTGGTTTGTACTTCTAGTTTGCCATGTACTAATGCCTTTGGATTGTCCATCTTTTAGGAGCATATGGTCCTAGTTCTTACTTTATAATACTAGTAGAACTGAACAACTTATATGGCTGTGCTCGCACTTTTACTACCATCTGGTGCCTTTTGTTGGAGTAGCTATGCTATACATCTGTGCTACTTGTTCCCCGTTTACTTTCACTTCTCATTGTTAAGTAGTGTGAATGGCACCGACTGCAATTTGAAATGCTAATTATTCGTGCTACTAGAGAATTAGTGAAGCATTGGCAGGCCATCTAGCATGTTTTCTGAGAAAACATGAGAGATGCAGTCTTAGTCAATTTCTTTTAGTGGATACTTTTGTAAGACAGTGAGGGTCTGTTTGGGACTGCTCTGCTTCTTAAAATTCAACTCTGCTCCGGAAAACATAAGCCAAACAGGGATAGCTCCACGATATGCCGCTCCGTAAAAAACTAGAATCTGGGGTGCAACTCCTAGTTTTTTATGAAGCTCCTCGGGGGGTGCTCCAAAAAACTCTAGAAGCTGGAGTTGGGCGAAAATTACCCACCACTGCCACCAGTAAGTGGATACCCCTTTATTTCTTCGCCCTCAACCAATCAAATAGATCTTTTCCACCAAATTTCCCATTCTTGAAGCTGGAGCTAGATGGAAGCTAAACATTCTCTTTGGTAGTGCTACAACTTCAGCTTGAAACTGCTCCAAAGTAAATTTAGTGAAACGAAACAGATTTTGACGAATCAGAGCAGTCCCAAACAAGCCCTGAGAGAGATATGCCCTCTGCTAATAGGAGTTAGTCGAGGGACTCTTGGTCATTGAATGGTTAGCTTGGATCTTTGCTCATGTTAGTAGTTTGATATTCGCTGCTCTGTATGCAATTTGGTTTAACTCTGAAGTAGAATTTCTTGTGGCGCCTGGTTCGTCCTGGTCTTTGTTGTGTGGAGATGTTTTCGTATCAGGGATACTTGTGTTGTCGTGCAGTTTGGTTCCTATCATAGTTCTGTTTCTTCAGTATGCTATTGTTAATTTTTTTTGTTAAACCGATCTGGTTCTTATGCTTGAGTTGAGTTCGGCTTCTTTCTTAGTAGCAGAGGTTGCTCTCTCTTCCATTTTCTCCTGAAATTTTGAACATAAGCAATTTGACCTGTCAGCTGTAGATTTTGAAATCACAGTTTTGTGGAGAATATACACCTTTTGCCACATTACAGATGACCGCTCCTCATCTCATTTCTTGTATGAAGTGCTGGTTGCGTTTATGATCGACCTACCAGATTTGATCAGCAACATTATGACCAAAGCGAGTTGTCTCATTGGTGTGATCCCTGTGAACTGTTTTTTCTTAAAATCTTGCCTCCGGACTGCAATTGTCTTGCGTTTTTCAGGTTTTGTAGATGTTTATATTGTATTTTTATGCCAGGCATGTCCTTATCTCATTTATGTCAGGCATGAACAGTATATTGTATTATACTGTTTTTTCCGTATAATATAAGCTTTTGCCTCTAAACTGGGAGCAGTCTTTCATGCTCCCTTCCCAAGGGTGCACCATCAAACCTGATCTTCTGGTTTGAGGTACTAAGGTGTTCTCTGATGCCTCTTGGAAGAAATCCAAATTTCCTGGAAGGGATGGTTCAAGCTTATATAAGCACCTCCTCTCCTCTTCAAGCAGAAGCCCTTGACTTGCTACTCGCTGCAGGTATTGCAGGTTTTCTGCAGTTACAACAACCAACCTTCTTAGCAGATAACCTGTCCCTTGCAAGGGCTGCAACAGCCAGGGATATTAACTCAAGATTCACTGCTTGGGAATTCGTGAATTCCCTAGCTGACTACAAGCATCAGCAGGTCTTAATAGCAACTCTAATAGCTCCCGTATCCTTAAAAAAACTACTGTTTACACAAGCCAGTATCTGCTGCGAGGCTGGCCGCCAGGTCGTGCCGCCTTTGCTGCTGTGCCGTGCAGCACCGCTTCATCCCCTGCCGCGCAAGGACGCGCCGCCGCCGCCATTGCACCTCCCCTGCCGTGTCACCTACTTGCAGGCCTCGGCTTAGTTTCTATACTACTTATAAAAGAGCAAACATAATCTTTTTTAAGTGCACCCCACAAAACGTACACGGATACATTACCACCGCATGATTAGTCCCACTAAACTTAATCTAACGGCTAGCCTTAACCTAATATGTTCTCTGTGTGCACTTAGCAATTTACATTGACTGACCGTACTCCACCGTGAAGGAAAATATGAAGTCCACGCCTGGTCAATTAGGAAACTATAATCACGCACACATCCTATTAAGAAACTAATTACAGACGCATCTAATTATTAGGAAACTAATCACAAACGCATCCTATTATTAGGAAACTAATCACGGGTGCATCCTATTATTAGGAAAATAATCACGAGCGCATCCTATTAGGAAATTAATCACGAACACATCTAATTATTAGGAAACTAATCACGGACGCATCCTATTAGATAACTAATCACGAACACATCTAATTATTAGGAAACTAATCGCGAGCGCATCCTATCGTCTCCTATCAGGGAATCGCGATCGCGAGTCACCTGTCGTCACCAGCCCACCACCCACGCGAGCCACAACGGGAGACATGCTAAGAGGAGCTACGGCTTCCTCCGAACACGCACACGTGCCGTCGCCGCCTTCGTCTTCTGCCTGGAGGGCAGGTCACTCTTCTACTGACTGCAACAACTTCGCATCATACAGAGAGACCAACCATGTTTCTCCGAATATCTTGAATCATGATCCTTATGACTTCATCTCTACTACTTATAAGAAGTACATTTTTTCATTTGACTATTTTCCTGACTTGGGAGGCAAGGTATGTTTTATCCACTAGAGTTGCTAAAATTGGAAGCATATCTGCAGTTTTTTCTTTCTAAACCGGCATTTGTTGGCCCTTTTTTGCCACTGTTATTCTTACAAGTGGTAGCCTACGTATCATTATTACTACGAACTTAGAGGATATTTGTTATATTGTCAAAATTTTAGAATGTTGAGCCCTTAAAGAAATGTGTAGTACTCAAGTAACTGTTCCAAGTTGTCATATTAATGCTTTTGTCCAGTGATTAACAAGTATAATTACGCAATTTATCAATGTAATTTTTATTTGGTTGACATGTTCTATTTTCATAATAAAGTAAGTCACTTTTCTTGCTTTCAGACATTACAACACTTGTGGTGTAATAGTAGAATCGGATGGTCCAACTAGCATTTTTTTGTCTTGTTTCACAGCTGATTCTATGAAGTCAAGACATCTCTACACTTCTCTATGTGACAATGGCTTCCTCTTTTCAACAAACCATAGAGGTCTCTTCCTACTATTGTGTGGTTGACACTCAATTGTAACAATAATTCTTGACTGGAGTTTGTTGGCACTGAAACGGTTCCTTAGCTTGTCCTAAGTGACATTTTCATGTGTGATTATACTTGCATAAATGTGTGCATATGGAGAATCATGATGAATCTTCTAAATAATTTTGAGTTTTATACATTGGAAAAAGTGGGTGGTCTTTTAATACAAGAGACATGTTGATTAAGGAGAAACGATATTTCAAATTATTTGTATGAGTTGGGAATAAGAGATTGTGTACTTTATAGGGAAATTTCAAATTTATGAATAAATTGTCTTGTATTAAGTATAGTATAATGTGTTAATCCAAATAGACGCGTATTGCACGTGCATACTTATTAGTCCAAATAGACGTGCGTTGCACGTGCATATTTACTAGTAATGGGAAATAGAAGAAAATATTTTAGGAGAACAAGTTTTACGGAAACTGAGAAAGTACGTGTTAGACAACCTCCTCTAAATCATACGGTCATCCCATAAAACGACTTTTACGGGGAGTTTTTTTTTACAGGAGCTATTGGAGTTGCTCTAATCCTCAAGTCCATCACATTGCTACAGGCCCCAATTCTATAGCTCACAACTCAACCGATCCTCAAGTATTCCTGTCCAGAGTTGCACCAATTCAGCTCATAGGAATTAGTCAGTGCCCTGTAATAGCCTCTCAACATGCCTTTCTTCAGGTACAATGTCTTTGAGCTGAAGTATGATGGTGCTTTGTGCGCCTTTCCCTTGTTAAAAGAAACACGTGTGGGTTGTGTTAGAATAAATCCGAGGCATACCGTTGATCATCCAAGGACCAAGCAATCACACGAGCACGACACCGAGATTTGTTAAGGAGGTTCACCGATATGGCAACATCCCCGGGGCTTGACTACGGGCGCTCCTCCCCGTGACACCGTCACAATACCGCACACCGGCCACCCGGGCACCGGCACATGCCGCCGGCTCCCCCTTGCGCGCCTGTGCTATTATGTTGGCATAGGTTACATCGTGTGTCTACCCCTGCTATATATGAGAGGCCTAAGATACAAGTGTCCTACTTGGACACGACTCCATATCCTATCTAAACACAATACAACTCAGAGTCCAATTGTAACCTAACTTGTACACAATATTCGACACAACTCTAACAAACTCCACCTTGGCGAATATTCTCCACCACCTTGAATTCGTCAATGCGTCAAACTTCCATGTACATTGGACTTGAGCTTATCCCATGAGAACCGCTGCTACTCCAAAGACTCCATATGACTTCACCTGCATCTTGTAGTCCCTCCTTTTCTTGACCACAGTCAACACTCGAGCAAAATTAAGTTCCTTGTTACTCTAGTTTGTGCTCCCAACTTCCAGAGTATCCGTCCAACACAATCACACACTGATCATTGACCTGCGTGAAAATGAACAACTCACATATTGGGTGTCACACATAAGAGTTACCTGAACTCAACATCACCGCTCCTTTCTTAACCGCCTGTCTGAAACTTGAAGGAATTTCACCATTGCTTGTAGTCATCCCGAGTCAAATTCGCAGTTGTCTCACCACATGTATGACTACCAGAGCCCTGGCCCGTCTCCATGTCCCGTGCACACCGCACGCCTCGCCGCTATTACCGCGTCGAGTCTCCGCTGTCCCGATCGAGTCTCAAGGGTCGCGAAACCACACCACTCAACCCCCACTGCAGAGTACCACCGATTATCACCGATCGATGACAAGTTTCACGCTTCCATCAGACCACTGGGCTCCAGTCCGAATTACGTGTCACTCGCTTTTCCCGCTGAATAGGCTTCGACTCTCTGAGCTCTTACGCCGTAGCCCCTCAATCAGCGCCAAGTGAAGTTCTCTAACTCCAGCTCCACCTTCAACATGACTCCAAGGTAGATAATCAGTCCACCAACGTGCCCCGTCGACTTCAAGCTCCGTGTGTACATCACCTTGAATCAACCCCGCGCCATAGTCTTGTCGAAGCCACACAAGCCCTAGGGGCTTGCGCCACGTGTTTCACACCCAGAAGTCGGTCACCATCAGCATCACGCCTCTATGTCGTCGTCGCTGATTCCACCACCGTCTTCTGTACCAACCGACTTGCGTCGATCCGTCAGACTGTCCAAGCCAACTGCCCTATGTGTCTGACCCGAGCCGATTTTCTAACTGCAACCATCTGCAACTCCTCACAACCCTCATCATCCATCTTAACTGGTTGACATTCCGCAACGCCTTCAAGCATCCTTATTGTGTCAATAAATTTTTCACCTTGTCTATCATAACCCAAGGTTTTCTGTTATGTCAAACTTCTCCACCTCAAATCTGATACCCCTTAGTGCCAGATTCTTTGTATGATTGACCTGTAAAAAATAACCAAGCTTCTTTCCACGATGCCAAAGTAGACAAAGCAAACCTACGTGCTCGCCTCTCAGTACTAGTAGCAATTTCACGTGGTGTAGCTCCCGACTCAATCCGGATGCTAGCTTGCTTTGTCCTCCTGATGGATTTTCCTTGCTTCCGTGGGTTGCCTTGATGTTGCACGACTACCGCTCGGACTAGGCCCTTTTTTTTGTCCAAAACAAATCTCCGGTTTGTGCTTTTTCCTGGTGTATGCGACCGGCCGACTCGCCGCTTTGGTCCATGACTGTCGCATGCATCCTCACAGCTTGAGTGAAGTCTATTTTAAACCCTGAGATTGTAGAGCACGACGTAAATGAACCTTCACGTTCAAATCCCTGAAGTCCATACCCTATAATCGTCGATCCCGGTCAATCTAAACCCTCATTCCGTTTGGCGCACCGGGAAAATAAAGATCTCGGCCAGGATCACTCAAACAGCCCGGACCCATGTGTCACATTAATATTCCGATCCATCCCGAATCTCTCGATCTCTCTCTCCCCGCGGGTGGCGCCGGTGTCCGCATCGGGCTCGTCGACTTCTCCTACCTCAAGCCGCCGGGTGCGGCTGCCCGTGGCGGCCCTACTGGAACACCTCGAACTTGTTGGCTGCTTCAACCGACTGCCCAGTCATCTACAGGATGCAAGCCCCACTACACCTAGGTGCCGCGTGGTGCTCGTACAGTGCATCTTCGCTGAGCGCGCAGGCGATAAACAACTCTGTTGTCGGGGCAGGGGAGGAGAAACGCGTGCTCGAGCGATTTGCAGCGGCAGAGAAATAAGCACGTGCATGCGAACAGCTAGGCCTGAAAGCGGTGGCCGTGAACACCTTGCCAACGTCGAGGCCATCCACACACCGAACACAAGGTCACAAGCACGGTCATGGCGATTGTGTTGGCATACATGAGGTACATGGACTAGGTCGGCCACCCGAACTCACGAATCGGCCATAGGTTGTGAAGCTCGTGCTGTAGTGCGTGAAATTGGACCTTCTCGGCAATTAGTAGTTCACGCTCGTGCCGTCGAGGCCACGCACGCACCGAACTCAGCGCCGTGCGCATGCCCCGTGCCCATAGACAGCTGCATCGACTTCATTGCACCACCGCCAGCAGAGCAGCATAGATACGCATGCCAGTGAACACATCATCGCTAGAAATCGTCCCCACTGCAGACCTAGAGCATACGGAGGCGGTCGGCGGGCTCCGACATCACCGGCTTCACGCTCGGTCAGGTCGTCGGCCGCATGGTCAGCGAGCTGCTTCGTGCCATGTCCTCACACTCAGCCTCTCCATCCTGCCGTGGCGCGAGAAGGCACGCTAACGGCCGCGCTCCTCCTGTCAATGCGGCGGTGAGGACAAGACAATCTCGCCGGCAGCAGCAACAACAACAACAGCTTCGACGCTGATACCGGACTTCCGCGCGGTGGCAGACCACTTCTGCCTTCTGTCTTCGTGGAAGCCGATGATACTGCGGATGGGGAAGGGGCCCGGGCTAAGCCATTAGGGCGACGAGAGAGAGAAGCGGAGATTGAGCGGGAAGATAAAATATGACACGTAGGCCCGTGTGGACAGTGAGAGAAACGGCTGATCCCGATCGGGATTATCCCTCCAAACAGGTATAGGATCGGTGTAGGGTTTAGATTGATCGGGATCGAAGAGTATAGGATATGGACTTCAGGGATTCAGACGTGAGGGTCTATTTGTGTCGCGCTCTACAATCTCAAGGTTTAAAACAGACTTTACTCCTCGCGGCTTCCGCCAGCTGGGCTGCTAGCCGACGCACGCGCCGTTGGGGCTCCGCAGCCAGCGCCCGATCGACCGATCGACCTGCTGCCTTGCCTGCCCGTGCGCAACGCGTCGCCGCTGCTTCCTGTAAGCTCACCCGATCGACCTACGCGAGATCTTTCACCGCACGTCTAGCCTGCTGGCAAGTCCGATCCAATCTCCGCGAGTTGCCATGATTGCCTATGGCCTTGACGTCTTCCGATCGAATCACAACCGTGCTCATAACGATATACATCGAAACATCAAATCTTCCTCTGAATCGCATCAACGCCTCCGCAAATCTTCGGTCTTCAACCATAGCTCATGATACCACTTGTTAGAATAAATCCGAGGCATACCGTTAATCATCTGAGGACCAAGCAATTATACGAGCACGACACCGAGATTTGTTAACGAGGTTCACCGATATGGGCGCTCCTCCCCGTGACACTGTCACAATACCGCACACCGGCCACCCGGGCGCCGGCACATGCCGCCGGCTCCCCCTTGCGCGTCTGTGCTATTATGTTGGCATAGGTTACATCGTGTGTCTACCCCTGCTATATATGAGAGGCCTAAGATACAAGTGTTCTACTTGGACACGACTCCATATCCTATCTAAACATAATACAACTCAGAGTTCAACTGTAACCTAACTTGTACACAATATTCGACACAACTCTAACAGGTTGATTAGTAGAAGTCTGCCAGTTCGACTCAACAACCATGGAGGTTCACAAGGCTGAGATTTTTTTCGAGGGGTTGTAAAGGCTGAGATGGGAAGGCAGGGGCGCGACGCAAGAGAAGGGTAAAACTTTGTTTTTGCTGCTCTAGTTTTTGACCACCTTACTTATGCCACTCTAGAATTCAACGTTTTACTTTTGTCACTCTTAGCTTTTGACAATACATCACAATTATCATTCTGTGGAAAAAACAAAATTTTTAGCGTGACAATTATGACACATTATCAAAAGTTAAAAGTGGCAAAAGTGAAATAAAAAAATACTGCTTTTGCCATGGAATGGCATTTGTGATGTATGTCAAAAGCTTAGAGTGCCAAAAGTGATATGTCAAATTCTAAAGTGGCGTAAGCAAAGTGGGCAAAAGTTAGAGTGACAAAAATAAAGTTTTCCTTTTTTTAGGGACAATAGCAGGTGCACTGCTTTTTCATTAAGACGGGAATAAAGTTATAGATACAAGTTAATGGAAAGGAAAAAGGTCCGTTTGCAAGAGCATTGACGGCTATACAAAGAGTTTTCTTATTTCTTGAGGGCTATAAATAAAGTTTTCCTACGAAGCAATGTTGAGATTTTTTTCCTAAAACCTAAAAAGTGTGCGCTGGCTCGTTTGTTTTACAGAGCAAACGCGCTCGCGCGCCGTCCGATTCCTATCTCGTGGCCCCGCACTTCCCAGGTGAAAACCGTCCTAATCGATGCGTGCGCCAGGTGTCCCCTGGTCGTGGCGTCGTGGTCGAGACCCGTTGGGTGCTTAGAGCGGTCGTGGGTCCTTGCAGTTCGTCTCCCCTCCCCACTTCCGTTTCCTCCCATTTCGAAACTGCTCCCGAGGGCAGCGGAGCGTATCCCCTTTCCTTCCAATCCCCCAAATCCAGAGCAGCCAGTGGCGTGGTGGCGATTCGGCGGCCGTCTTCCGCCGGAGTGAGGAAGGAATAGCGTGCGCGACATGAAGGGAGGGGTTAAGCGGGCTGCTGTGCATCGGTGCGGCTGAAGGAAATATGCCATAGAGGCAATAATAAAGTTATTATTTATTTCCTCATATCATGATAAATGTTTATTATTCATGCTAGAATTGTATTAACCGGAAACATAATACATGTGTGAATACATAGACAAACATAGTGTCACTAGTATGCCTCTACTTAACTAGCTCTTTGATCAAAGATGGTTGAGTTTCCTAGCCATAGACATGAGTTGTCATTTGATTAACGGGATCACATCATTAGAAGAATGGTGTGATTGACATGACCCATTCCGTTAGCTTAGCACTTGATCGTTTAGTTTACTGCTATTGCTTTCTTCATGACTTATACATGTTCCTATGACTATGAGATTATGCAACTCCCGATTACCGGAAGAACACTTTGTGTGCTACCAAACGTCACAACGTAACTGGATGATTATAAAGGTGCTCCACAGGTGTCTCCGATGGTGTTCGTTGAGTTGGCATAGATCGAGAAAAGGATTTGTCACTCCGATTGTCGGAGAGGTATCTCTGGGCCCTCTCGGTAATGCACATTACTACAAGCCTTGTAAGCAGTGTGACTAATGAGTTAGTTACGGGATGATGCATTGCAGAACAAGTAAAGAGACTTGCCGGTAACGAGATTGAACTAGGTATTGAGATACCGACGATCGAATCTCAGGCAAGTAACATACCGATGACAAAGGGAACAACGTATGTTGTTATGCGGTTTGACCGATAAAGATCTTCATAGAATATGTAGGAACCAATATGAGCATCTAGGTTCCGCTATTGGTTATTGATCGGAGACGTGTCTCAGTCATGTCTACATAGTTCTCGAACCCGTAGGGTCTGCATGCTTAAAGTTCTGTGATGATCGGTATTATGAGTTTTTGTGTTTTGATGTACCAAAGGTAGTTCGGAGTCCCGGATATGATCAAGGACATGACAGGAGTCTCGAAATGGTCGAGATGTAAAGATCTATATATTGGACGACTATGTTCGGACACCGAAAGTGTTTCAGGAGGTTTCAGACATATACCGGAGTACCGGGGGGTTACCGGAACCCCCTGGGGAGTATATTGGGCCTAATGGGCCCTAGTGGGAGAAGAGGAGGGGCGGCCAGGGCAGCAGCGCACCCCTCCCCCTCTAGTCCGAATTGGACAAGGAGGGGGGGGGCGCCCCCTTTCCTTCTCTCCTTCTCTCCCTTCCTTCTCCTCTCCTACTCCTACTTGGAAAGGGGGAGTCCTACTCCCGATGGGAGTAGGACTCCTCATGGGGCGCGCCATAGGAGGCCTCCCCCTCCCCCTCCTCCACTCCTTTATATACGAGGAGGGGGGTACCCCTTGGAGACACAACAATTGATCATTGATCTCTTAGCCATGTGCGGTGCCCCCCTTCCACCATAATCCACCTCGGTCATATCGTAGCGGTGCTTTGGTAGCTTCATCAACATCGTCAGCACGCCATCGTGCTGACGAAGCTCTTCCTGGAAGCTCTACTGGATCGTGAGTTCGCGGGACGTCACCGAGCTGAACGTGTGCTGAACGCTGAGGTGCCGTACGTTCGGTACTGAGGATCGGTCGATGTAAGTGCATCTAGTGCCCCTTAGCGATTTTGGTGTATTGAAGACTTATGGGTTAAGGGACTAATGTGTTTGTGCATGTACATAGGTCTATAAGTCTATGAGGAGTTTGATATTTACAGAGAAAGTCGAACCCTAAAAATGAAGTTCTTCGACTGAAGACTTTGGATTTCTGAAGACTTTGAAAGTGAAGAAATTGGTGTGACCTTAAAGACTTGGTATTCATTCAAGGAACATGAAGCGTGAAGACTTTTGTTTTCGTAGTTTCATTTTCTCTTTCTTGAGTCATAGGAAACACCGTACTGTTAAAGGGGGTCGAGGAAATACTAAGGAAAAATTCCCATGTGATGCTCAACTCAAATCCTACACCTACCAATCCCTTCGAGTGAAGCCATTGGAAATCTCATACAGTTCAGTCATATTCTTCAGTGACAGAGACGAAGTTCTTCTGGTCTCTGAGGAATTTGTTCTGACTGAGGAGTTAGGAATTCAACAGTGCGGATTGCCTACACAGTGAGGAACATGATAGCCCGGAGGATTTCGCCACTCAAAATTCCGACCGTTGCTGTGTTATGCGCCAGCTGTCCCAAAATATCTATCCACCTAACGGTCTTATCATTGAGGGGCATTTATGTCTTATCATGTCGGGCTGCTCCCTAGGCTATAAATAGCCGCCGCCTACAACCACTAGCTGGTTGGCTGCTCCGAGAGAAATTGACACTTGTCATTTGAGAGCAACCCATCCTCCGAGGACTTCGAGCAAAAATCATCAAGTGAGGAAAACCCAAACCCAAACACCTACAAACCCCAAGTGATTGAGCATCACTTAAGAGATTGATCCTGCGTGGATCCGACGCTTGTTACCTTTGAAGACTGTGCTTCTTCCAGACAGTTAGGCGTCATGGTCTAGAGCATCCAAGAGGAATTGTGGATCGCTGAGTGACCAAGTTTGTGAAGGTTCGGAAGTCACCTGAAGACTTACCACAAGTGATTGGGCGAGGTCTGTGTGACCTTAGCTCAAGGGGAATACGATGAGGACTGAGTGTCCTGAGCTGCGTGTTCAGGACTGGGTGTCCGGGACTGTGTGTCCTCAGTTTTAAATACCTAGCCGCCCTAACTAGACGTACAACTGAGACAACAGTTGGAACTAGTCTACCAAATCATTGTCTTCACCAAGCTTACTGGTTCTATTTCCTCAACTCTTTCATTTCCTCATCACCGTGTTGTGTGCTTGTTCATATCTGTGCTTGAAGACTTTGACTGAAGATTTTCTCAATTTCCTCAGTTCAATTTCTTCAGTCTATTTGTCTTCATCCTATGTTATCCTGTGCTTACGCTTTCTGTACTCTGTGCCTATCTTCATTTCATCATGATGACTATGCTTGTGTTCTGTTATGTTTACTTTTGAATACTTATTCCGCTGCTAGTAGTTCTTCGCTAAGGAATTTCCTCACCTGCAAATTCCTTAGTAAAGAATTCATAAAAATTGCCTATTCACTCCCCTTTAGTCGATATAACGCATTTTCAATTGGTATCAGAGTAAGGTACTCCCTTGTTTTGTGTGATTTTGGTTTAACCGCCTGGAGTTTAGTTATGTCGACCGCAGGTATGAAGAAAGTTACATGCCCCATCTTTGACGGTCACGAGTATCCCAAGTGGAAGGCCATGATGAAGAAGCGCCTCATGGCGATGAACAGCAAGCTGTGGACTGTCACTAAGATTGGTCTGACCGATCTGTGCAAGATGGCGGAAGCAGATGGCATTCGCAAGTACACTCTTCTCAACCTCACGGCGAAGGACGTCATCTGCTCCTGTCTGTCTCAAAATCAGTTCAGGAATATCATGCATCTCGATCATGCGAAGCTTATCTGGGACCGTCTCTCTAAGGTCTATGAAGGTCATCGAACCTGTCATGATCCTTTGTTTGAGGACTTCAAGGAATCTCTCAAAGCGATGACATTCAAACCAGAATCATCATCTTCTGCATCATGCCTTATGACAAAAGATGCTAAGGTAACTGAATGCTACCTATCCGAGTCTAGTGATGATGAATCTGGTGATGAATTTGGACCCAGCTATGTCAAACTTGCTTCCCTTGCCACTAAACAACAAAGAGCTTTGGAAAAAGTTCAATACCTGCTAAACAAAAGTGATGATATGTTGGGTGAAGAAATGGATCGCACTAAAGCCTTGACTGAAAATCTTCAGAGATTTCAGACTAGGTTTGACAACCTTCAAGGTCATCATACCACTATCTTATCTGATCATGAGAAGCTTTCTTATGAATTTCTTCAAAGAAAGCAAGACCTTGAGAAGCTAAGAGTGAGTTATGCAGATCTTCAAAAGGAGCGCGATTCATTACTTGCTTAACAAATCAGCGCTTCTTAGGAAGAATTTGTTCCTCCTTCTTTGAAATGCATTGAACGTGAATCTGCTAATTCTTCACCTGAATGTTCAAATGCTTCTAATGCTACAAATTCTTCACCTGCCTCTGCTATCACTAATTCCTCATCCGAGGACACTGCTAGTATCACTAACGATGCAGGGCTGAAGGAATTGTACATAACAGGCATGTACAAAAGCCTCAAAGGGCATCAGACTCTTTGTGATGTGCTTAAAAAGCAAATCCTCAACAGGAACCCTAGGAAAGAGGGTATTTCCTTTGAGAGGAAACTCAATGCTGATGGTACATATTGGAAGCCTAAGCAGTACCCCAAAACTACATGGGTTGCTGCAAAGGGACCTCCAGTTGATCCATCTAACTTATCTGGATTTGCATGTGAATCTCCTCGTTCTGATGATGAGTCATTTGACTCCAACTATAAACTGTTCAAAAATCAGAATGGTGAAGTATTTGCTAGATATGTTGGCACTAACTGCAGGAATGGTTCCCCTATGAAAAAAATCTGGGTTCCCAAAAGGTGCCTTGAAAGTCTTCAGGTGAATGTCCTCGGGACACCACCTGTGAAGAATAGGAACTCCAGAGCAAATTCTTCATATGGACCAAATTCTTCATATGGATCCAAGTCCTCATATGAATATCATCGTGCTAACAACTCTGTTTCGTAGGGAAGAGCTAAGGGCTATGAATATGAGCATTCTTCTTCTAATCATCATGTTCATAAGTCCTCGAAGAATTTCTCTGCTTATTCATATGCTTATCCTAACTCCTCTTATGTGAAATGAAATGGACTGACTTCTATGCCACCTTTCTCATATGGAGCTCTCAGAGTGATGA
Source organism: Triticum aestivum (assembly GCF_018294505.1). Classification (NCBI taxonomy): domain Eukaryota; kingdom Viridiplantae; phylum Streptophyta; class Magnoliopsida; order Poales; family Poaceae; genus Triticum; species Triticum aestivum. The sequence continues at coordinate 639,359,895 of NC_057812.1, forward strand.
ACTCTTTGCCACCCCTTCACATGTGGGTGGTGAAGAAAAAGAACTAATCTCTTCTGCAGGGTCAGGTCTCCAGACGTACGTAATTGTCTGAAGAATCTGCTGGAGACCTGAGTATGCCTGAAAGGACGCAGGCTAATCATGAAGAAATGAACTTTCATTTCTCACATCCTCATACTGCTTTATCTGTTCTTTTGCTTGATGAAATTGATCTGATGAATTGATGTCATATTCTTCACTGATGAAGTATATGAGTTCGTAAGTTGCACTAATTCATCTACATGATGATCAACCCAAAGCCACTGAGTGGGTCCTCGATAGTGGATGTACAAATCACATGACTGGTGACAAGAATCTATTGATGGATGCTCCATTATCTCCATTGCATCTGAAGCATATCATCTTTGCCGACAAAGGCAAAAGTCAGGTATTGGGTCTAGGTAAGGTTGCGATCACAAAGGATCGACACATGGACAAAGTCACGCTTGTCGAGTCCTTAGGATACAACCTCATGTCTGTCTCAATACTTTGCGATCTTGATATGGTTGTTGTCTTTGGCAAGTACCGTTGTGTTGTGGTTATGCAAGCTGACAACTCCAAAGTCTTCGAAGGCTTTAGGAGAGGAGACCTGTATATTGTTGATTTCTCTACAGGACCATAACCAGCCGTGTGCCTACTTGCAAAAGCTTCAGAAGGCTGGTTCTGGCATCGACGACTTGGTCATGCAGGCATGAGGAATTTGCACACGCTTGTGAAGAAGAAGCATGTCATTGGCATCGAGAATGTCAAATTCCTCAAGGATCACCTATGTGGAGCCTGTGAAGCTGGGAAGATGACAAAGGCTAAGCATCCAGCGAAGACTATCATGACCACTACTCGTCCATTTGAATTGCTTTACATGGATCTCTTTGGTCCTAATCATTATTCTATTGTTACAAATGATGCATCTCTATATGGCTTTGTTATTGTTGATGATTATTCTTGATACACATGGGTACACATTGTTACTTACAAACATGAAGTGCAGGAAGTCTTCAAACGATTTTCCTCGAGGGCTTCAACCAACTTTGGTGTGAAGATCAAGCGCATCAGAAGTGACAATGGAACCGAGTTCAAGAATTCTGGTCTAGATGACTATCTTGATGAACTTGGTATTACTCATGAGTTATCTGCTCCTTATACTCCTCAGCAGAACGACGTCGTGGAGCGCAAGAACAGGACTCTTGCTGAGATGGCTCACACTATGCTTGATGAATACAAAACGCCTTGTCGTTTCTGGATTGAGGCAATTGATACTCCGTGCCACATCATCAACAGAGTATATCTTCACAAATTCTTCAAGAAGACTGCCTATGAACTCCTCACTGATAAGAAACCCAATGTAAGTTATTTCAAAGTCTTTGGTGCTAAATGTTGGATTAGAGATCTTCATCACAACTCAAAATTTGCACCGAAAGCACATGAAGGTTTTGTGCTTGGTTACGGAAAGGATTCGCACACCTACAGAGTCTTCAACAACGTTCTTTACAAGGTTGTTGAAACTGTAGATGTGCAGTTCGATGAAACTAATGGCTCGCAAAGAGAGCACCTACCTACTGTGATAGATGAACCAACACCTGAGGAAACTATCAACTTAAGGCTACTGAGGATGTCATTCCCACTGAAGAATCTGCTGAAGAATTCATTCTAGAACATGATGAACGTCGAGCTAATGCACCTGAAGAAAATACTGAAGAAATGGTGCTGAAGAGAACGCTGATCAAATTCCTCAACGACAACCAGCTCATCCTTGCATTCCAAAAGAAGTGCAAGTTGAAAAGATCATCAATGACATCAAAGCGCCAGGTCCTCTCACACGCTCAAAAGCTTCACATTTATCTAACTTTTGTGGGCACTATGCTTTTGTCTCTATCACATAGCCCACTAAGGTAGATGAAGCATTTCTAGAGCCTGAGTGGATTCAGGCCATGCAAGAAGAATTACATCAGTTCAAGCTCAACAATGTCTGGGAACTGGTCAAACGTCCAGATCCTCGCAAGCACAATATCATTGGCACAAAGTGGATCTACCGCAACAAGAAAGATGGAAATGGCCTTGTGGTGAGGAATAAGGCACGGTTCGTAGCTCAAGGCTACACACAGGTTGAAGGAATTGATTTCGATGAAACTTTTGCACCTGTTGCTAGACTTGAGGCTATTCGCATATTACTTGCTTATGCTAACCATCATGATATCACTTTATATCAAATGGATGTGAAAAGTGCATTCCTCAGTGGTAAGCTTGAGGAAGAAGTATATGTTGCTCTGTAAGTGCATCTAGTGCCCCTTAGTGATTTTGGTGTATTGAAGACTTATAGGTTAAGAGACTAATGCGTTTGTGAGTGTACACAGGTCTATAAGTCTATGAGGAGTTTGATTTTTACAGAGAAAGTCGACCCCTAAAAATGAAGTTCTTCGACTGAAGACTTTGGATTTCTGAAGACTTTCTGAAGACTTTGAAAGTAAAGAAATTGATGTGACCTTGAAGACTTGGTATTCATTCGAGGAACATGAAGCGTGAAGACTTTTGTTTTCATAGTTTTATTTTCTCTTTCTTGAGTCATAGGAAACACCGTACTGTTAAAGGGGTCGAGGAAATACTAAGGAAAAATTTCCATGTGATGCTCAACTCAAAATCCTACACCTACCAATCCCTTCGAATGAAGCCATTGGAAATCTCATACAGTCCAGTCATATTCTTCAGGGACAAAGACGAAGTTCTTCTGGTCTCTGAGGAATTTGTTCTGACTGAGGAGTTAGGAATTCGCCAGTGTGGATTGCCTACACAGTGAGGAACATGATAGCCCTGAGGATTTTGCTACTCAAAATTCTGACCGCTGCTGTGCTATGCGCCAGCTGTCCCAAAATATCTATCCACCTAACGGTCGTATCATTGAAGGGCATTTATGTCTTATCATGTCGGGCTACTCCCTAGGCTATAAATAGCCGCCCCTACAACCACTAGCTGGTTGGCTGCTCTGAGAGAAACTGACACTTGTCATTTGAGAGCAACCCATCCTCCGAGGACTTTGAGCGAAAATCATCAAGTGAGGAAAACCCAAACCCAAACACCTACAAACCCCAAGTGATTGAGCATCAATGAAGAGATTGATCCTGCGTGGATCCGATGCTTATTACCTTTGAAGACTGTGCTTCTTCCAGACGGTTAGGCGTCATGGTCTAGAGCATCCAAGAGGAATTGTGGATCGCCGAGTGACCAAGTTTGTGAAGGTTCGGAAGTCACCTGAAGACTTACCACGAGTGATTGGGCGAGGTCTGTGTGACCTTAGCTCAAGGGGAATACGGTGAGGACTGAGTGTCCTAAGCTGTGTGTTCAGGACTGGGTGTCCGGGATTGTGTGTCCTCAAGTTTAAATACCTAGCCGCCCTAACCAGATGTACAACTGAGACAACAGTTGGAACTGGTCTACCAAATCATTGTCTTCACCAAGCTTACTGTTTCTATTTCCTCAACTCTTTCATTTCCTCATAACTGTTTTGTGTGCTTGTTCATATCTGTGCTTGAAGACTTTGACTGAAGATTTTCTCAATTTCCTCAGTTCAATTTCTTCAGTCTGTTTGTCTGCATCCTGTGTTATCCTGTGCTTACACTTTCTGTACTCTGTGCCTGTCTTCATTTCATCATGATGACTATGCTTGTGTTCTATTATGTTTAATTTTGAGTACTTATTCCACTGCTAGTAGTTCTTCACCAAGGAATTTCCTCACCGGCAAATTCCTCAGTGAAGAATTTCATAAAAATCGTCTATTCACCCCCCTCTAGTCAATATAACACACTTTCAATTGGTATCAGAGCAAGATACTCCCTTGTTCTGTGTGATTTTGGTTTAACCACCTGGAGTTTTAGTTATGTCGACCGCAGGTATGATCAAGGTCTCTGCCGGGTGTCCTACCTTCGATGGGACAGACTACCCCTACTGAAAGAATAAGATGTGAATGCATCTTGAGGCAATTGATAACGATCTCTGGTATGTTGTGGAAAATGGTGTTCCCTCAGTCACACCTTCTCTGAATGCTGCTGATGTGAAGAGATTCAAGCAACTCTATTCTCAAGCGAAGAATATCATATGTGGCCATCTGAGCAAAGGATAGTATGGAAGAGTGAGTGCTTTGGAAACTGCTAAGCTTATCTGGGATAGACTGTCCAAAGTGAATGAAGTAGTCTCAACACAACGTGACTCTCGAGTTGATGTTCTTCGTAATCTCTTCAACCGCTTCAAAAGACTCGATAATGAAAATGTTCAACAAACCTTCGATCGCCTCACTGGCATCTCAAATGAGCTTCAAGCACTTGGTGCCACTAACATCACCGACCATGAGGTGGTGAAGAAATTGCTGAGATCGCTTGATTCCTCATTTAACACTCTGGCATTGATGATACAAGAACGTGCTGATTACAAGTCACTTGATCCCGCTGATATTCTCGAGAGGCTAAATACTCATGAGTTCCAACTTGCTGAAAAAAGAGATCTCTATGGTTCGAGCTATGACAGATCACGTGCACTGAAGACCAAGGCAGTATCTGAGTCCTAAGATGAAGACTCTGGTAGCAGCCTTGGTGATCCTGAAGAACTAAGCCATGAGCTAGCACTGCTCGTGAAGAAGTTCCAAAAGTTCTCAAGACGTGGTCGCTTTGGAAGACCCTCAAGGGGCAATGATTCCTCATCCAGTGACTACAAGAGGAGGCTCTGTCACAAATGCAAGAAACCTGGACATTACATTCAAGATTGTCCTCGGTGGGAAAAGGAATCAAAGAAGAAGAAATACAAGGATTACAGTTCTGATGATGCAAAGAAAAAGAAGAAATCCACAAAATCTTCATCATCAAAATCCTCAAAGCCTCCATATCACAAGAAGAGCAGCTCCAAGAAGGCTAGGGCATTCATTGGCAAGGAAATGGACTCTGAGGCTGAATCTGAAGAAAATGAGGAAGATGAGACATCTAAGGAGTCCGAATCCGGAGTGGCGAGGCTAGCTCTCGCTACTGCATTCGTCAGCAAGCCTATCTTCAACACCGAAGAAAATGACCTCACCAACAAGGCTGATGAAGGCGATGATGACTATGCTCCCACCTATTGCTTCATGGAAAAGGGTGCCAAGGTACTCAAATATACCTCCTCTGAATCAAGTGAGAATGAATCTGATGAAAACCTTAAGCCCAGCTATTCTAAACTTGCAAATATTGCTGTAAAACAACAAAGGGCTTTTGAAAAGGTTCAAAACATGCTAGACAAAAGTGATGATATGTTGGGTGAAGAAATGGATCGCACTAAAGCCTTGACTAAAAATCTTCAGAGACTTCAGACTAGGTTTGACAATCTTCAAGGTCATCATAACACTCTCTTATCCGATCATGAGAAGCTTTCTTATGAATTTCTGCAAAAAAAGCAAGACCTTGAGAAGCTAAGAGTGAGTTATGAAGATCTTCAGAAGGAGCGCGATTCATTACTTGCTCAACAAATCAGCGCTTCTCAGGAAGAATTTGTTCCTCCTTGTTTGAAATGCATTGAACGTGAATCTGCTAATTCTTCACCTGAATGTTCAAATGCTGCTAATGTTTCAAATTCTTCACATACCTCTGCTATCACTAATTCCTGATCTGAGGACATTGCTAGTATCACCGACGATGCAGGGCTAAAGGAATTGTACATGACAGGCATGTACAAAAGCCTCAAAGGGCATCAGACTCTTTGTGATGTGCTTAAAAAGCAGATCCTCTACAGGAACCCTAGGAAAGAGGGTATTGCCTTTGAGAGAAAACTCAATGCTGATGGTACATATTGGAAGCCTGAGCAGTACCCCAAAACTACATGGGTTGCTGCAAAGGGACCTCCAATTGATCCATCTAATTTATCTGGATTTGCATGTGAATCTCCCTGTTCTGATGATGAGTCATTTGACTCCAACTATAAACTGTTCAAAAATCAGAATGGTGAAGTATTTGCTAGATATGTCGGCACTAACTGCAGGAACGGCCCCCCTATGAAGAAAATCTGGGTTCCCAAAAGATTCCTTGAAAATCTTCAGGTGAATGTCATCATGACCCCCACTTGTGAAGAATAGGAACCCCAGATCAAATTCTTCATATGGACCAAATTCTTCATATGGATCCAAGTCCTCATATGGACCAAACTCCTCACATGGATCATATTCCTCAAAAGGATCAAAGTCCTCATATGAGCATCATCGTGCTAACCCGTCTGTTTCGCAGGGAAGATCTAAGGATTATGGATATATGCATTATTCTTCAAATCATTATGTTCATAAGTCCTCGAAGAATTTCTCTGCTTACTCTTATGCTTACTCTAACCCCTCTTATGTGAAACGAAATGGACTGGCTTCTATGCCATCCTTCTCGTATGGAGCTCGCAGAATGATGAACTCTTTGCCACCCATTCAGATGTGGGTGGTGAAGAAAAATAACTAATCTCTTCTGCAGGGTCAGGTCTCCAGACGTACGTAATCGTCTGAAGAATTTGCTGGAGACCTGAGCATGCCTGAAAGGACGCATGCTAATCATGAAGAAATGAACTTTCATTTCTCACGTCCTCATACTGCTTTATCTGTTCTTTTGCTTGATGAAATTTATCTGATGAATTGATATCATATTCTTCACTGATGAAGTATATGAGTTCGTAAGTTGCACTAATTCATCTGCAGGATGATCAACCCAAAGCCACTGAGTGGGTCCTCGATAGTGGATGTACAAATCACATGACTGGTGACAAGAATCTATTGATGGATGCTCCATTATCTCCGTCACATCTGAAGCATATCATCTTTGCCGACAAAGGAAAAAGTCAGGTATTGGGTCTAGGTAAGGTTGCGATCACAAAGGATCGACACATGGACAAAGTCATGCTTGTCGAGTCCCTAGGATACAACCTCATGTCTGTCTCAATGCTTTGCGATCTCGAGATGGTTGTTGTCTTTGGCAAGTACCGTTGTGTTGTGGTTATGGAAGCTGACAATTCCAAAGTCTTCGAAGGCTTTAGGAGAGGAGACCTGTATATTGTTGATTTCTCTACAGGACCACAACCAGCCGTGTGCCTACTTGCAAAAGCTTCAGAAGGCTGGCTCTGGCATTGATGACTTGGTCATGCAGGCATGAGGAATTTGCACACACTTGCGAAGAAGAAGCATGTCATCGGCATCAAGAATGTCAAATTCCTCAAGGATCACCTATGCGGAGCCTGTGAAGCTGGGAAAATGACAAAGGCTAAGCATCCAGCGAAGACTATCATGACCACTACTCGTCCATTTGAATTGCTTCACATGGATCTCTTCGGTCCTAATCATTATTCTGCTGTTTCAAATGATGCATCTCAATATGGCTTTGTTATTGTTGATGATTACTCTCGATACACATGGGTACACATTGTTACTTACAAACATGAAGTGCAGGAAGTCTTCAAATGATTTTCCTCGAGGGCTTCAACCAACTTTGGTGTGAAGATCAAGCACATCAGAAGTGATAATGGAACTGAGTTCAAGAATTCTGGTCTAGATGACTATCTTGATGAACTTGGTATTACTCATGAGTTATCTGCTTCATATACTCCTCAACAGAATGGTGTCGTGGAGCGCAAGAATAGGACTCTTGCTGAGATGGCTCGCACTATGCTTGATGAATACAAAATGCCTCGTCGGTTCTGGATTGAGGCAATTGATACTGCGTGCCACATCACCAACATAGTATATCTTCACAAATTCTTCGAGAAGACTGCCTATGAACTCCTCACTGATAAGAAACCCAATGTAAGTTATTTCAAAGTCTTCTATGCTAAATGTTGGATTAGAGATCCTCATCACAACTCAAAATTTGCACCGAAAGCACATGAAGGTTTTATGCTTGGTTACGAAAAGGACTCGCACACCTACAGAGTCTTCAACAACGTTCTTCACAAGGTTGTTGAAACTGTAGATGTGCGGTTCGATGAAACTAATGGCTCGCAAAGAGAGCACCTACCTACTGTGATAGATGAACCAACACCCAAGGAAACTATCAAGTTCAAGGCTGCTGAAGATGTAATTCCTACTAAAGAATATGCTGAAGAATTCATTCTAGAACATGAAGAACGTCGAGCCAATGCACCTGAAGAAAATACTGAAGAAAATGGTGCTGAAGAGAATGCTGATCAAATTCCTCAACGACAACCAGCTCATCCTCGCATTGCAAAAGAAGTGCAAGTTGAAAAGATCATCAATGACATCAAAGCGCCAGGTCCTCACACACGCTCAAATGCTTCACATTTATCTAAATTTTGTGGCACTATGCTTTTGTCTCTATTACAGAGCCCACTAAGGTAGATGAAGCATTTCTGGAGCCTGAGTGGATTCAGGCCATGCAAGAAGAATTACATCAGTTCGAGCTCAACAATGCCTGGGAACTGGTCAAACGTCCAGATCCTTGCAAGCACAATATCATTGGCACAAAGTGGATCTACCACAACAAGCAAGATGAAAATGGCCTTGTGGTGAGGAATAAGGCACGACTCGTAGCTCAAGGCTACACACAGGTTTTGAAGATCCAAAGAATCCTGACAAAGTCTTCAGATTCAACAAGGCCCTCTATGGCCTCAAGCAGGCCCCACGGGCGTGGTATGATACCTTGAAGGAATTCTTCATGAAGAAAGGCTTCAAACCCGGTTCACTCGATCCTACTCTTTTCACTAAATCTTATGATGGTGAATTGTTTGTGTGCCAAATATATGTTGATGATATTATCTTTGGCTATACTGACCAACGTTATAGTGATGAATTTGCCTGTATGATGAGTGAAGAATATCAATTGTCTATGATGGGAGAGTTGAAATTCTTCTTAGGTCTTCAAATTCGTCAACAACGCAATGGCATATTCATATCTCAGGAGAAATACCTCAAGGATGTACTGAGGAAATTCGGCATGCAAGATTGCAAAGGCGTCAAAATTCCTATGCCCACAAATGGCCATCTGTGCACTAATGAAAATGGAATCGACTTCGATCATAAGGTATACGCTCCATGATTGGCTCTTTATTGTACTTATGTGCATCTAGGCCAGATATAATGCTTAGTGTTTGCATGTGTACCCGATTTCAAGCTACACCGAAGGAATCACACCATAAGGCTGTGAAGAATATTCTTCGATATCTAGCTCACACACCAACACTTGGATTATGGTACCCCGAGGGCTCGGCTTTTGATCTCACTGGATATTCTGACTCTGACTATGCTGGTGATCGTGTGGACCGCAAGTCAACATCTGGTACATGTCATTTCCTCAGACGATCTTTGGTCTGTTGGTCCTCGAAGAAACAGAACTGCGTATCACTATCTACTGCTGAAGCTGAGTACATTGCCGCTGGTTCTTGTTGTGCTCAATTGCTATGGATGAAGCAAACTCTCAAGGACTACGGCGTCAACATGAAGAATGCGCTTCTCTTCTGTGACAATGAGAGTGCCATCAAGATTGCTCACAACCCATTTCAGCACTCGAAGACTAAGCACATTCAAATTCGTCATCATTTTCTTCGTGATCATGTGTTGAAGGGCGACATTTCTATTGAGCATGTGAAGACTGAAGAACAGCTAGCCGATATCTTCAAAAAGCCCCTGGATGAGAAGAGATTTAGCAAGTTGCGGTGTGAGCTAAATATCCTAGAATCTTCGAATGTTCTTTGAAAAGGACACTCATCCTAACACTTATGCAAAATTGATGACTTAGATGTGCAACACATGAAGAAATGTTTTTCTTCAATCAATGAAGAATAACACTCTAAGTGTGAAGAAATTAACAAAGAATTGATTCTCAGAACCCTACGATAATTGTATGCGGTGTCTGAAATCATCATTCTTATACGGTGGGTCACGCCACCACCAAAAGTTGAATTTCCTCAGTTGTTCATATTCTTCAACTTTGCATTGTCTTCACTGTTTCGTCGTTTTCTTCATTGGCTATATATCCTCTACAACATTCACTTATTGCTAATATCTTCTCATCCAACTTTATGTCCTCTACAACATTCACTTATTGCTAATTCTTCAAGTTGGTTTTTCTGCTAAGTGAATGTGATCGGACCCTTTCCCCCTCTATGCTATACTCAACCCAATCTGCTCACAAATTCTTCATGTGCGTTCTATTTGAAACTCGTTCAAAATCTTCACTGTGTCCTTGTCAGCTGAAGAAATTGCGAACAGAACTTTAAAACCTATCTTATCTAAATTTTCGGCTTTGCCGCTCAAACCGTTCCGCATCCCACGATACACTAATCCTTTCACCCACGATCGCACATGATCTCCACCTCTCAGTACGTGGGTGACACATGTCAAGTGAATGAGAAGGGTCAGGGGCATGTTCGTCCAATTTCTTCGGGCGAACAGTTTTTCACCGTGGCTATAAATACCCCTCTTCCCCTTCCTCACTTCTTTTACTCCGCTCGACCTCTCTCCAGCTCGAGCTTCTCAAACCCTAGCGCCGCCGCTACTTCATCATCACCGGTGAGGAAGAGCTTCACTGCCTCGACCTCGTCGCCGCCGTACTCGCGCCGGCCACGGAAATCTTCACTCCGCCGCCGCCGTAGCCATCTTCCTCCGCCGAGTTAGGGCGTGGAAGATCTACACAGACAAACTTCACCTCTCCACCTCACTGTTCGTCGTGTTCTTCATCCAGGGTAATTAAAAGTTACTTTTACTGCCCTCGTTGATTCGAATGATTATCCACAAAATCTTCAAAGGTGTTTTTCTTCATATCTTCACACACTAAAACACCTCTCATATCATCTGTTCTTGATTCGTTTCTCTAAGCTATGCTTTTCTTCAAGATTCCTCAAATGTGTAGATTTTTGATCTACACATCTCTGGAACCCAAGACAAAGAACGCTTAGTGAAATTCTTCAAGACTCATCTGGTCAAATTCCTCAAACTTGTTCTTTTTACAAAACCTTCTAAGAATGCATATGACCTCTCCAAATTCCTCGCAACTATACTCTGTTCACAGGTACTCATGTCAGCTGCTGAATCACTAGGTTCTCATCAACTTAACTCATTTGCAGTGTTCCTCGAAGAAAATTTACATACTTCTTCAAAGAATTCAATTGTTCAAATTCCTCAACTGAAGAAAATGGCTGATGGTAAGAAGCCACAGAAAGGAGGAAAGAGGGCTAAGGTCAACACAGCGTTTGAAATCCCTGATGACATATACAAGGATTACTGCACTCCTGATGAGGCCAAGTTTGGAAAAGAGGACAAAAATCAGCGCAAGGTGCGCATACAGAGGATAGAAAGGAGATGGGCAAGAGAGTGGAGGGAGTACACGTATGTTACTCCCAAGTACATGAAGAAATTCACACTCAATCCTCCATGCCCAAGACCTTCATTGGCACCTGGCCAAGAAGCAGATCCCACCAGCCTCAAGTGCGATGAGGACTATCCTAATGCATGGGCCAAGCGCTAAGCCAAGTTGGCTAAGCAAGCCAGAGAAGCAGTGAGGAAATTCAATGAAGACTCTGCTGCGGCTGCCTCTGCTGAGGCCTCTGCTGTCAAGCCGAAGAAGGCTATGTCAAAGAAGCCCGCGCGCAAGCCAAGTGCTTCACCAACAGTGCCCTCAAGGCCAAGTTCCTCAACAATGCCCTCACGTCTAGAATCCTCAAAGCCCTCACGACCAATTCCTCATGCTGCTCCTGCTCCAAAGTCCTCAGCTCCTCCGCCAAAGTCTTCGGCCGCTCCGACAGAGTCCTCTGCACCTGTGCATCTCGCCACGTGTCAAAGGACCACAGGCGTCTCAATTGCCTCAAGAGCTTCAGCTAGTTCCTCAGCTGCACCAAATTCCTCAACGGGACCCTCTCTACTAAAGACAAAGGCCACTACTGGACGAGGTCCTCGCCCTAGTCCTTAGAAGAAGCAAGTCGCCTTCCAAGTGCTGTCTGAAGAAGACGAAGCTGATGATGATGAACTTGCTGAAATCATCAGAGATAGGCAAGTCAGGGCCGCTAGAGCCAAGGGAACAAATGTGCCACTGCTTTTGGATCCCAAGTTGATCCTCGAATACATTGATGTTTGGCACAAGAACCCCAACACTCCCATGCCTGATTTCAAGCTGACTCCTGGCCAAAGTCACATGCTGACCCACTTCATTCAAGAAGAAAAATGGAAATTTGAGAAGGCCAGGCAGATCAAGAAATCATAGTACAAGAAGGAGCATTATCTGAAGAGAAATGTTGTCTCTATGACAACTGAAGAACTTGTCACTATTCAAACTGAGATCAAGAAACTCAGTGATGAATTTGACGCATACCGCGCTGATTGGCTTGGAGCCAAGGTTTGTTTTGTAAGACTTGCTGATAACTTTACTTCCAATGTTGCTGCCCCGACGCAACAGGAAACTCCTCCAACGGAAGCATCTGCTCAGCCGACTGAAGAACATGCCAGCACCGCTGATGAAAATCAGGCTGCCGAAGAAAATGTGAGTTCCAGGGCTGATGACTGCATTCCAGCCGCTGAAGAAATTTCCAGGGCATCCACTAGTGGTGCGTCTGAAGAAACTGAAGAAATCAGGGCAACTGCATCAGTTGTGCCTCAAGAAAATCAACCAGATTCCTCTGCTCCTCCCGCGTCAACACCAACTCCGATCCTTCCATCTGCATCAGATGTGAAGAAGACCAAGGCTGCAGAGCGTGCATCAGTGAAGAAAAGGAAAGCATCAGCTACTTCAGATTCTTCAGCTCCGAAGAAGATGAAGCCTTTGACCAGCTCGTTTGAAAATCCCATTGATGCTGTTCCTCTCTCTACCATGCCATCAAAGGACCTTGTTCCTTTTGATGAAGAATATGAGATCCCTAGCGGATCTGATGAAGAAACTCATTCTGCTGCTTCGTCAGAGCAGATTGATGAAGAAATTGAAGTGGATACGATCCCTTCAACACCTATCTCCTCTCCTATGCCTCAGTTCACAGCTGAAGAGGCTGGCATTGAAGAAATGGAAGATGAAGATGTGGACGTTGGCTGCACCACACCAGTGATGAGTGATGAATTCTAGGAAAGTCAGCATCCAAACTCTCCAATGTTCACACCGTTGCAGCAGATACCTCAGTCCCCTGCACAAACTGTTCAAATGGGCTTTGAAGAAACTCACCCCACTTCATCTGTACGTGAGGAAATTCTAGCCACTAGTGCTGAAGAAACTGCTGCTAGTGAACATCTGAAGACGTAGACTGCCACTGAAGAGGAACTAGAAATTCCTCAGCCTGAAGAACCTGAGATTGCGATTCCTGAGGTCGTGATGCAACTCACTGACACTCCTCTGCCCAAGCCAAAGGATCCATTCTCATGCAAGCAAAAGTTCAAGGCTGGTGATTTCTTCGGCGAGCACGTATTCTTTGAAGACTACAACCCATATGATTCTGCTCGCATAAGGAAGAGGCGTTTCTGGGCTGCTAGTCAAGAAAATTTCTATTCCTCAGTGCTGTTCAACAAAGAGAAAATCTTCTACCATGAGCACATTCCTCACGTGGATATGGAATCTCTGCCGTGCTTCGTGCCAGTCCTCAGTGTTCTTCACGGCGATGGACTGTTAAATTTTTTCTCTGACATCTGCGATTGGAATGAAGAACCGATTCTTCAATTTTATGCGACGCTGCACATCACAGGAGATTCTGAAGATGTGAATTCATGGGTGCTGGACTGGATGTCTGAGAACACTCACTACACAACACCAACTACTGAATTGCTTCATGCCTTACCACTCAGTCCTCCCCTTCAAGAAGCTCGTTTCATCTACAGTGAACCTGAGCTTACAAATCACTACATGCAGGTTCTGATGAAACCTTTGAAGCCAGGTCAGGCCCCACGAACCAAATTCCTCGTGAGGAATTACTTTATGTGCCCAGAACTCTCTATCGTATTCTTACGAGGACAATGAGTCCTATCAAAGGCCACGACTCATCTGATGAGGAAATTGTTGGCATCATGAAGAATCTGGTATTCAACATCGTACATGGCATTCCTGTCAATTATCACGATTTCTTCATGAGGACTCTGGCAAATGTTGCACTGTCTCCGTTTGAGCTGAAGCCTTATGCACCTTGGATTATGAGATTCCTCAGGACAAGATCTTCACTCAACTACAAAGCTGATTTTCAGAATCACCTCAGCTACTTGCCCCCAATTGAAGTCCTCAAGCAGACCTATTCGTTAGTTGATGAAAAGGGCAAGGCACTAGCTGTTATAGATGAAGGCATTCGTCCATTGGATGGTCAGTTTTGCAAAGCTGCCTCTTATTCCACCAATGATGACTCTGCCACACATGACTCTGCCAATGCACCCAAGTCTACTACTCAAGCCACTGCTCCTCGTGTGATGACTGATCGTGAGCTTCTGCTTAGTCTTCACCAGAAGGTGGATCGAAATCATAAATGAGTTAAGCATCAGTTTGGTTCATTTCTTCACAACATGACTGCTACACACAATGCAGTGAAGAAAAACCATTACTACCTCCATGAAGTCTTCGGTCGCACCTGGGCAATACTGTCACATCTGTATGGTGAAGAAGATCTCAAGAAAATGGGTCTCAAGGAAGATTTTGACTGGTCTGCACCTCCACCGAAGAAATTCAAGAAGGTCAAGGTTCCTTCTCTGGTGGCCAGCTCATATTCTTCATCGCGCGACACTGATGAGAATGAAGACTTGGATGACACTACGACAGGCCCTACTATTACAAACGACCCCAACAACGCTGGCGCTCCTTCATCAACTTGATATTCTTCAGGGGCGTTAGTCCTCATATTCGATCCTTTTGGTTAATTGATGACAAAGGGGGAGAATTTTGAGTTAGTCTTCAAGCGGGCCTTTCTATATGGGCGTTTTTTTAAGTTACAAATCTCGTTCTTCTGAGACTTTATTGGATCGAGTTGTAAAATTAAACCCGATGGTGCTTTGATACTTTTGATATGTTTTTCTGCATGCTTATTCCTCATATATGCTAATGCACGCATGCTGAATTACATCAATCACCATATTTCATCATGCATTTCAAATTCTTCACTGTGATATGTCAAATGCGTGTATGAATTACAAGATATAGGGGGAGATCTCCATGACTCTACTCTTCAAGTGTGCAATGCTTCAAAAGCAAATACCTCGCCATGCACATATTCAGGGGGAGTTCTTCTATATCTTGCAATCAAATTCCTCAATATCAGTATTTACACTTTATATGGTTATCCCCGTTGAAAACTTAACCTATATTGTCATCAATCACCAAAAAGGGGGAGATTGTAAGTGCATCTAGTGCCCTTTAGTGATTTCGGTGTATTGAAGACTTATAGGTTAAGGGACTAATGCGTTTGTGAGTGTACACAGGTCTATAAGTCTATGAGGAGTTTAATTTTTACACAGAAAGTTGACCCCTAAAAATGAAGTTCTTCGACTGAAGACTTTGGATTTCTGACGACTTTGAAAGTAAAGAAATTGGTGTGACCTTGAAGACTTGGTATTCATTCGAGGAACATGAAGCGTGAAGACTTTTGTTCTCATAATTTCATTTTCTCTTTCTTGAGTAATAGGAAACACCATACTGTTAAAGGGGGTCGAGGAAATACTAATTTTTTTCCATGTGATGCTCAACTCAAAATCCTACACCTACCAATCCCTTCGAATGAAGCCATTGGAAATCTCATACAGTCCAGTCATATTCTTCAGGGACAGAGACGAAGTTCTTCTGGTCTCTGAGGAATTTGTTCTGACTGAGGAGTTGCCTACACAGTGAGGAACATGATAGCCCTGAGGATTTTGCTACTCAAAATTCCGACCGTTGCTGTGCTATGCGCCAACTGTCCCAAAATATCTATCCACCTAACGGTCATATCATTGAAGGGCATTTATGTCTTATCATGTCGGGCTACTCCCTAGGCTATAAATAGCCGCCCCCTACAACCACTAGCTGGTTGGCTGCTCCGAGAGAAACTGACACTTGTCATTTGAGAGCAAGCCATCCTCCGAGGACTTTGAGTGAAAATCATCAAGTGAGGAAAACCCCAAACCCAAACACCTACAAACCCCAAGTGATTGAGCATCACTTAAGAGATTGATCCTGCATGGATCCGACACTTGTTACCTTTGAAGACTGTGCTTCTTCCAGACGGTTAAGCGTCATGGTCTAGAGCATCCAAGAGGAATTGTGGATCGCCGAGTGACCAAGTTTGTGAAGGTTTGGAAGTCGCCTGAAGACTTACCACGAGTGATTGGGCGAGGTCTGTGTGACCTTAGCTCAAGGATAATACGGTGAGGACTTGGTGTCCTGAGCTGCGTGTTCAGGACTGGGAGTCCGAGACTGTGTGTCCTCGAGTTTAAATACTCAGGCGCTCCAACTAGACGTACAACTGAGACAGCAGTTGGAACTGGTCTACCAAATCATTATCTTCACCAAGCTTACTGGTTCTATTTCCTCAACTCTTTCATTTCCTCATAACTGTGTTGTGTGCTTGTTCATATCTGTGCTTGAAGACTTTGACTGAAGATTTTCTCAATTTCCTCAGTTCAATCTCTTCAGTCTGTTTGTCTTCATCCTGTGTTATCCTGTGCTTACGCTTCCTGTACTCTGTGTCTGTCTTCATTTCATCATGATGACTATGCTTGTGTTCTGTTATGTTTATTTTTGAGTACTTATTCCGCTGCTAGTAGTTCTTCGCCAAGGAATTTCCTCACCGGCAAATTCCTCAGTGAAGAATTTCATAAAAACCGCCTATTCACCCCCCTCTAGTCGATATAACGCACTTTCATGCTCAACCCCCAGGTTTTGAAGATCCAAAGAATCCTGACAAAGTCTTCAGGCTCAACAAGGCCCTCTATGGCCTCAAGCAGGCCCCACGGGCGTGGTATGATACCTTGAAGGAATTCTTCATGAAGAAAGGCTTCAAACCTGGTTCACTTGACCCTACTCTTTTCACTAAATCTTATGATGGTGAATTGTTTGTGTGCCAAGTATATGTTGATGATATTATCTTTGGCTGTACTGACCAACGTTATAGTGATGAATTTGCCTACATGATGAGTGAAGAATATCAAATGTCTATGATGGGAGAATTAAAATTCTTCTTAGGTCTTCAAATTCGTCAACAACGCAATGGCATATTCATATCTCAGGAGAAATACCTCAAGGATGTACTGAGGAAATTCGGCATGCAAGATTGCAAAGGCGTCAAAATTCCTATGCCCACAAATGGCCATCTATGCACTGATGAAAATGGTATTGACTTCGATCATAAGGTATACTGCTCCATGATTGGTTCTTTATTGTACTTATGTGCATCTAGGGCAGATATAATGCTTAGTGTTTGCATGTGTGCCCGATTTCAAGCTACACCGAAGGAATCACACCATAAGGCTGTGAAGCATATTCATCGATATCTAGCTCACACACCAACACTTGGATTATGGTACCCCAAGGGCTCGGCTTTTGATCTCATTGGATATTCTGACTCTGACTATGCTGGTGATCGTGTGGACCGCAAGTCAACATCTGGTACATGTCATTTCCTCGGACGATCTTTGGTCTGTTGGTCCTCGAAGAAACAGAACCGCGTATCACTATCTACTACTGAAGCTGAGTATATTGCCGCTGGTTCTTGCTATGCTCAATTGCTATGGATGAAGCAAACTCTCAAGGACTACGACGTCAACATGAAGAATGTGCCTCTCTTCTATGACAATGAGAGTGCCATCAAGATTGCTCACAATCCAGTCCAGCACTCGAAGACTAAGCACATTCAGATTCGTCATCATTTTTTTCGTGATCATGTGTTGAAGGGCGACATTTCTATTGAGCATGTGAAGACTAAAGAACAGCTAGCCGATATCTTCACAAAGCCCTTGGATGAGAAGATATTTAGCAAGTTGCGGTGTGAGCTAAATATCCTAGAATCTTCGAATGTTCTTTGAAAAGGACACTCATCCTAACACTTATGAAAAATTGATGACTTAGATGTGCAACACATAAAGAAACATTTTTCTTCAATCAATGAAGAATAACACTCTAAGTGTGAAGAAATTAATGAAGAATTTGATTCTCAGAACCCTACGATAATTGTACGCGGTGTCTGAAATCATCATTCTTATACGGTGGGTCACGCCACCACCAAAAGTTGAAATTCCTCAGTTGTTCAAATTCTTCAACTTTGCATTGTCTTCACTGTTTCCGTTGTTTTTCTTCATTGGCTATATATATGAGTTTATGTCCTCTACAACATTCACTTATGGCTACTTCTTCAAGTAGGTTTTTCCGCTAAGTGATTGTGATCGGACCCTTCCCCCTCTATGCTATACTCAACCCAATCTGTTCACAAATTCTTCATGTGTGTTCTATGTGAAACTCGTTCAAAATCTTCACTGTGTCCTTGTCAGCTGAAGAAATTGCAAACGGAACTTTTAACTTATCTTATCCAATTTTTTTGGCATTACCGCTCAAACTGTTCTGCATCCCACGACATACTTATCCACTCACCCACGATCTAACACAATCTCCACTTATCAGTACATGGGTGACACATGTCATGCGAATGAGAAGGGTCAGGGGCACCTTCGTGCAAATTCTTCGGGCGAAGGGTTTTCACCATGGCTATAAATACCCTTCTCCCCTTCCTCACTTCTTTTACTCCGCTCGACCTCTCTCCATCTCGAGGTTCTCAAACCCTAGCGCCGCCACTACTTCATCGTTGCCGGTGAGGAAGAGCTTAACTTCCTCGACCTTGTCACCGCCGTACTCGCACCGGCCGCGGAAATCTTCACTCCGCCGCCGCCGTAGCTGTCTTCCTCCGCCAAGTTAGGGCGTGGAAGATCTGCACTGACGAACTTCACATCTCCACATTCCAGTTCGTCGTGTTCTTTGTCCAGGGTAATTAAAAGTTACTTTTACTGCCCTTGTTGATTCGAATGATTATCTCCAAAATCTTCAAAGGTGTTTTTCTTCATATCTTCACACACTAAAACATCTCGTTCTTTATAAACCTTTTGAGAACGCATATGACCCCTCCAAATTCCTCGCAACTATACTATGTTCACAGGTACTCATGTCAGCTGCTGAATCACTAGGTTCTCATCAACTTAACTCATTTGCAGTGTTCCTCGAAGAAAAGTTGCATACTTCTTCAGAGAATTCAATTGTTCGAATTCCTCAACTGAAGAAAATGGCTGTCAGTAAGAAGCCACAGAAAGGAGGAAAGAGGGCTGAGGTCAACACAACATTTGAGATCCCTGATGATATATATGCTGGGTACTGCACACCTCCTGAGGAAGACAAAAATCAGCGCAAGGTGCACATTCAGAAGAGAGAGAGGAGATGGGCTAGAGAGTGGAGAGAGTACAGATATGTCACTCCCAAATACATGAGGAAATCCGCACTCAATCCTCCATGCCCAAGACCTCCATTGGCTCCTGGCCAAATAGCTGATCCCACCAGTCTCAAGCGTGGTGAGGATTATCCTGATGAATGGGCCAAGCGCCAAGCCAAGTTGGCTAAACAAGCCAAAGAAGCTGTGAGGAAATTCAACGAAGACTCTGCTGCTGCTGCTCCTGCCGTTGAGGCCTCTGTCAAGCCTAAGAAGGCCATGTCAAAGAAGCCTGCGCACAAGCTAAGTGCTTCACCTTCAGTGGTTTCAAGGCCAAGTTACTCAGCAATGCCCTCACGGCCAGAATCTTCAAAGCCCTCAAGGCCAACTTCTCATGTTGCTCCTGTTCCTCCCAAATCCTCAGCTCCTCACAAGTCCTCAGCTGCTCCGACAAAGTCCTCTGCACCTTTGCATCTCGCCACGTGTCGAAGGACCACATGCATCTCAATTGCCTCAGGAGCTTCAGCTAGTTCCTCAGCTGCACCAACTTCTTCAACGGGACTCTCTCTACTGAAGACAAAGGCCACTGCTGGACGAGGTCCTCGCCCTAGTCCTCAGAAGAAGCAGGTCGCCTTCCAAGTGCCGTCTGAAGAAGACGAAGCTGATGATGATGAACTTGCTGAAATCATCACAGATAGGGAAGTCAGGGTTGATAGAGCCAAGGGAACAGATGTGCCACTACTTTTGGATCCAAAGTTGATCCTCGAATACATTGATGTTTGGCACAAGGACCCCAACACTCCCATGCCTGATTTCAAGCTGACTCCTGGCCAAAGTCACATGCTGACCCACTTCATACAAGAAGAAAAATGGAAATATGAGAAGGCCAGGCAGATCAAGAAAGCACAGTACAAGAAGGAGCGCTATCTGAAGAAAAACGTTGTCTCTATGACAACTAAAGAACTTGTCACTGTTCAAACTAAGATCAAGAAACTCAGTGATGAATTTGACGCATACCACGCTGACTGGCTTGGAGCCAAGGTGTGCTTTGTGAAACTTGCGGATAACTTCACCTCAAATGTTGCAGCCCGAACGCAACAGGAAGTTCCTCAGGCTGAAGTATCTGCTCAGCCGATTGAAGAACATGCCAGCACCGCCGATGAAAATCAGGCCACTGAAGAAAATGTGAGTTCCAGGGCTAATGACTATATACCAGCCGCTGAAGAAATTGCCAGGGCATCCACTAGTGGTGCGCCTGAAGAATATGAAGAAATCAGGGCAACTGCATCAGTTGTTCCTAAAGAAAATCAACCAGATTTCTCTGCTCCTCTTGTGCCAACACCAAATGCGATCCTTCCATCTACATCAGATGTGAAGAAAACCAAGGCTGCAGAGCATGCAACAGTGAAGAAAAGGAAAGCATCAGCTACTTCAGATTCTTCAGCTCCGAAGAATATGAAGCCTTTGACCAGCTCGTTCGAAAATCCCATTGATGTTGTTCCTCTCTCTACCATGCCATCAAAGGACCTTGTTCCTTTCAATGAAGAATATGTGATCCCTAGCGGATCTGATGAAGAAACTCCATCTGCTGTTTCCTCAGAGCAGTTGGATGAAGAACTTGAAGTGGATGAGATCCCTTCAACACCTGCCATTTCCTTGCCTCTGCCTCAGTTCACCGCTGAAGAGGCTGGCGTCGAAGAAATGGAAGATGAAGATGTGGACGTTGGCTGCACCACACCAGTGATGAGTGATGAATTCTGGGAAAGTCAGCATCCAAATTCTCCAGTGTTCACACCATTGCAGCAAATACCTCAGTCCCCTGCACAAACTATTCAAATGGGCTCTGAAGAAACTCACCTCACTTCATCTGTACGTGAAGAAATTCTAGCCACTAGTGCTGAAGAAACTGCTGCTGCTGAACATCTGAAGACGCAGACTGGCACTGAAGAGGAACCAGAAATTCCTCAACCTGAAGAACCTGTGATTGAGATTCCTGAGATCGTGATGCAACTCACTGACACTCCTCTACCCAAGCCAAAGGATCCATTCTCCAGGAAGCAAAAATTCAAGGCTGATGGTTTCTTCGACAAGCACGTATTCTTCATAGACTACAACCCTTATGACTCTGCTTGCATTAGGAAGAGGCGTTTCTGGACAGCCCGCCAAACCAATTTCTATTCCTCAGTGCTGTTCAACAAAAACAAAATCTTCTACCATGAGCACATTCCTCACGTGGATATGGAATCTCTACCGTGCTTCATTCCAGTCCTCAGTGTTCTTCACGATGCTAGACTATTAAATTTCTGCTCTGACATCTGTGATTGGAATGAAGAACTGATTCTTCAATTTTATGCTACGCTGCACATCAGAGGAGATTCTGAAGATGTGAATTCATGGGTGCTGGACTGGATGCCTGAGAACACTCACTACACAGCACCAACTACTGAATTGCTTCGTGCCTTACCACTCAGTCCTCCCCTTGAAGAAGCTCATTGCATTTACAGTGAACATGAGCTTACAAATCACTACATGCAAGTTCTGATGAAACCTTTGAAGCCAGGTCAGGCCCCACGAACTAAATTCCTCGTGAAGGAATTACTATATGTCCCCAGAACTGTCTATCGCATTCTAACAAGGACAATGAGTCCCATCAAAGGCCACGACTCATCTGATGAGGAAATTGTTGGCATCATGAAGAATCTGATATTCAATATCATTCATGGCATTCCTGTCAATTATCACGATTTCTTCATGAGGACTCTGGAAAATGTTGCACTTTCTCCGTTTGAGCTGAAGCCTTATGCACCTTGGATTATGAGATTCCTCAGGACAAGGTCTTCACTCAACTACAAAGCTGATTTTCAGAATCACCACAGCTACTTGCCCTCGATTGAAGTCCTCAAGCAAACCTATTCCTTAGTTGATGAAAAGGGAGGCACCAGCTGTTATAGTTGAAGGCATTCGTCCATTGGATGGACAGTTTCGCAAAGCTGCATCTTATTCCACCAATGATGACTCTGCCACACATGACTCTGCCAATGCACCCAAGTCTACTCCTCAAGCCACTGCTCCTTGTGTGATGACTGATCGTGAGCTTCTTCTTAGTCTTCACCATAAGGTGGATCGAAATCATAAATGGGTTAAGCGTCAGTTTGGTTCATTTCTTCACAACATGACTGCTACACACAATGTAGTGAAGAAAAACCATTACTACCTCCATGATGTTTTCGGTCGCACCTGGGCCATTCTATCACATCTGTATGGTGAAGAAGATCTCAAGAAAATGGGTCTCAAGGAAGATTTTGACTGGTCTGCACCTCCACCGAAGAAATTCAAGAAGGTCAAGGTCCTTCTTTGGTGTCCAGCTCATATTCTTCATCACACGATACCGACGAGTATGAAGACTTGGACGACACTGCGGCAGGCCCTTCCACGACAAACGACCCCAACAACGCTGGCGCTCCTTCATCAACTTGATATTCTTCAGGGGCGTTAGTCCTCATATTCGATCCTTTTGGTCATTTGATGACAAAGGGGGAGAATTTTTGAGTTAGTCTTCAAGTGGATCTTTCTATATGGGCGTTTTTTGTTAAGTTACAACTCTCGTTCTTCTGAGACTTTATTGGATCGAGTTGTAAACTTAAACCCGATGGTGCTCTGATACTTTTGATATGTTTTTTTGCATGCTTATTCCTCATATATGCTAATGCACGCATGCTGACTTACATCAGTCACCATATTTCATCATGCATTTCAAATTCTTCATTGTGATATGTCAAATGCGTGTATGAATTACAAGATATAGAGGGAGATCTCCATGATTCTACTCTTCAAGTGTGCAATACTTCAAAAGCAAATACCTCACCATGCACATATTCAGGGGGAGTTCTTCTATATCTTGCAATCAAATTCCTCAATATCAGTATTTACACTTCATATGTTTATCCCCGTTGAAAACTTAACCTATATTTTCATAATTCACCAAAAAGGGGGAGATTGTAAGTGCATCTAGTGCCCCTTAGTGATTTTGGTGTATTGAAGACTTACAGGTTAAGGGACTAATGCGTTTGTGAGTGTACACAGGTCTATAAGTCTATGAGGAGTTTGATATTTACAGAGAAAGTCGACCCCTAAAAATGAAGTTCTTCGACTGAAGACTTTGGATTTCTGAAGACTTTCTGAAGACTTTGAAAGTGAAGAAATTGGTGTGACCTCGAAGACCTGGTATTCATTGGAGGAACATGAAGCGTGAAGACCTTTGTTTTCGTAGTTTCATTTTCTCTTCCTTGAGTCAGAGGAAACACCGTACTGTTAAAGGGGGTCGAGGAAATACTAAGGAAAAGTTTCCATGTGATGCTCAACTCAAAACCTACACCTACCAATCCCTTCGAGTGAAGCCATTGGAAATCTCATAAAGTTCAGTCATATTCTTCAGTGACAGAGACGAAGTTCTTCTGGTCTCTGAGGAATTTTTTCTGACTGAGGAGTTAGGAATTCGCCAGTGCGGATTGCCTACACAGTGAGGAACATGATAGCCCTGAGGATTTCGCCACTCAAAATTCCGACCATTGCTATGCTATGCGCCAGCTGTCCCAAAATATCTATCCACCTAACGGTCTTATCATTGAAGGGCATTTATGTCTTATCATGTCGGGCTGCTCCCTAGGCTATAAATAGCCGCCCCCTACAACCACTAGCTGGTTGGCTGCTTCGAGAGAAACTGACACTTGTCATTTGAGAGCAACCCATCCTCCGAGGACTTTGAGCGAAAATCATCAAGTGAGGAAAACCCAAACCCAAACACCTACAAACCCCAAGTGATTGAGCATCACTTAAGAGATTGATCCTGCGTGGATCCGACGCTTGTTACCTTTGAAGACTGTGCTTCTTCCAGACGGTTAGGCGTCATGGTCTAGAGCATCCAAGAGGAATTGTGGATCACCGAGTGACCAAGTTTGTGAAGGTTCGGAAGTCACCTGAAGACTTACCACGAGTGATTGGCGAGGTCTGTGTGACCTTAGCTCAAGGGGAATACGATGAGGACTGAGTGTCCTGAGCTGTGTGTTCAGGTCTAGGTGTCCGGGACTGTGTGTCCTCAGGTTTAAATACCTAGCCGCCCTAACCAGACGTACAACTGAGACAGCAGTTGGAACTGGTCTACCAAATCATTGTCTTCACCAAGCTTACTGGTTCTATTTCCTCAACTCTTTCATTTCCTCATAACTGTTTTGTGTGCTTGTTCATATCTGTGCTTGAAGACTTTGACTGAAGATTTTCTCAATTTCCTTAGTTCAATTTCTTCAGTTTGTTTGTCTTCATCCTGTGTTATCCTGTGCTTACGCTTTCTGTACTCTGTGCCTGTCTTCATTTCATCATGATGACCATGCTTGTGTTCTGTTATGTTTACTTTTGAGTACTTATTCCACTGCTAGTAGTTCTTCGCAAAGGAATTTCTGCACCTGCAAATTCCTCAGTGAAGAATTTGTAAAAATCACCTATTCACCCCCTTTAGTCGATATAATGCACTTTCAGTCCATCTTGAAGACGTATGACTACATCAACCGCGTTGTCATAACACTTCCACTTACGGTCTACGAGGGTACTTAGACGACACTCTCCCTTCTCGTTGCTAAGCATCACCATGATCTTGCGTGTGGGTAGTAATTTTTTTGAAATTACTACGTTCCCCAATAGTGGCATCCGAGCCAGGTTTATGCGTAGATGTTATATGCATGAGTAGAACACAAGTGAGTTGTGGGCGATACAAGTCATACTGCTTACCAGCATGTCATACTTTGGTTCGGCGTGGATGAAGCGGCCCGAACCGACATTACGCGTACGCTTACGCGAGACTGGTTCTACCGACGTGCTTTGCACACAGGTTGCTGGTGGGTGTCAGTTTCTCCAACTTTAGTTGAACCGAGTGTGACTACGCCCGGTCCTTTTTGAAGGTTAAAACAACACTAACTATCGTTGTGGTTTTGATGCGTAGGTAAGAACGGTTCTTGCTCAGCCCGTAGCAGCCACGTAAAACTTGCAACAACAAAGTAGAGGACGTCTAACTTGTTTTTGTAGGGCATGTTGTGATGTGATATGGTCAAGGCATGATGCTATATTTTATTGTATGAGATGATCATGTTTTGTAACAGAGTTATCGGCAACTGGCAGGAGCCATATGGTTGTCGCTTTATTATATGAAATGCAATCACCATGTAATTGCTTTACTTTATCACTAAGCGGCAGCGATAGTCGTAGAAGCAATAGTTGGCGAGACGACAATGATGCTACGATGGAGATCAAGGTGTCACGCCGGTGATGATGGTGATCATGACAGTACTTTGGAGATGGAGATCAAAGGCACAAGATGATGATGGCCATATCATATCACTTATATTGATTGCATGTGATGTTCATCCTTTATGCATCTTATTCTGCTTTGATTGACGGTAGCTGTTGGGGAACGTAGTAATTTAAAAAAAATTCCTATGCACACGCAAGATCATGGTGATTCATAGCAATGAGAGGGGAGAGTGTCGTCCACATACCCTCGTAGACCGTTAAGTGGAAGCGTTATAACAACACGGTTGATGTAGTCGTATGTCTTCACGATCGACCGATCCTCAGCACCGAACGTACGACACCTCCGCGTTCAGCACACGTTCAGCTCAGTGACGTCCCGCGAACTCACGATCCAATAGAGCTCGCGGGAGAGTTTCGTTAGCACGATGGCGTGGTGACGATGTTGATGAATCTACCGTTGCAGGGCTTCGCCTAAGCACCACTATGATATAACCGAGGTGGATTATGGTGGAGGGGGGCACCGCACACGGCTAAGATCAACAGATCAATTGTTGTGTCTTTGGGGTGCCCCCCTACCCCCGTATATAAAGGGGGGAGGAGGAGAGGGCCGGCCAAGGGAGAGGCGCACCCAAGGGGGGGCAATCCTACTCCAAGTAGGTTTTCCCCCTCCCTTTCCTATTCCAAGAAGGAGAAGGGGGAAGGAGGAGGTGGAGAGAAGGAAGGAGAGGGGGCCGCCGCCCCTTCCCCATGTCCAATTCGGACTGGGGCAAGGGGGGACACGCGCCACCTCCTGGCTGCCCTCTCTCTTCCCCACTAAGGCCCATAAGGCCCAATAGCTTCCCCCCGGGGGGGGGGGTTCCGGTAACCCCCGGTACTCCGGTATATGTCTGAAACCTCTTGGAACCCTTCTGGTGTCCGAACATAGTCATCCAATATATCGATCTTTACGCCTCGACCATTTCGAGACTCCTCATCATGTCCGTAATCATATCCGGGACTCCAAACTACCTTCGGTACATCAAAGCACAAAAACTCGTAATACCGATCGTCACAAAACTTTAAGCGTGCGGACCCTACGGGTTTGAGAACTATGTAGACATGACCGAGACACGTCTCTGGTCAATAACCAATAGCGGAACCTAGATGCTCATATTGGTTCCTACATATTCTACAAAGATCTTTATCGGTCAAACCGCATAACAACATACGTTGTTCCCTTTGTCATCGGTATGTTACTTGCCTGAGATTCGATCGTCGGTATCTCAATACCTAGTTCAATCTCGTTACCAGAAAGTCTATTTACTCATCCCATAATGCATCATCCCGCAACTAACTCATTAGTTGCATTGCTTGCAAGGCTTATAGTGATGTGCATTACCAAGAGGGCCCAGAGATACCTCTCCGACAATCGGAGTGACAAATCCTATTCTTGATCTATGCCAACTCCACGAACGCCATCGGAGACACATGTAGAGCACTATTATAATCACCCTGTTACCTTGTGATGTTTGGTAGCACACAAAGTGTTCCTCCGGTATTCGGGAGTTGCACAATCTCATAGTCATAAGAACATGTATAAGTCATGAAGAAAGCAATATCAGTAAACTTAAACGATCAAGTGCTAACCTAACGAAATGGGTCAAGTCAATCACATCATTCTCCTAATGATGTGATCCCGTTGATCAAATAACAACTCATGTCTATGGCTAGGAAACTCAACCATCTTTGATCAACGAGCTAGTCAAGTAGAGGCATACTAGTGACACTATGTTTGTCTATGTATTCACACATGTATTATGTTTCCGGATAATACAATTCTAGCATGAATAATAAACATTTATCATGATATGAGGAAATAAATAATAACTTTATTATTGCCTCTAGGGCATACTTCCTTCAGTCTCCCACTTGCACTAGAGTCAATAATCTAGATTACACAGTAATGATTCTAACACCCATGGAGTCTTGGTGCTGATCATGTTTTGCCCGTGGAAGAGGCTTAGTCAACGAGTCTGCAACATTCAGATCCGTATGTATCTTGCAAATCTCTATGTCTCCCACCTGGACTTGATCCCGGATGGAATTGAAGCGTCTCTTGATGTGCTTGGTTCTCTTGTGAAATCTGGATTCCTTTGCCAAGGCAATAGCACTAGTATTGTCACAAAAGATTTTCATTGGACCCGATGCACTAGGTATAACACCTAGATCGGATATTAACTCCTTCATCCAGATTCCTTCATTTGCTTCTTCTGAAACAGCTATGTACTCCACTTCACACGTAGATCCCGCCACGATGCTTTGTTTAGAACTACTCCAACTAACAGCTCCACCATTCAATATAAACACGTATCCGGTTTGCGATTTAGAATCGTCCGGATCAGTGTCAAAGCTTGCATCGACATAACTATTTACGACAAGCTCTTTGTCACCTCCATAAACGAGAAACATATCCTTAGTCCTCTTCAGGTATTCAGGATGTTCTTGACCGCTGTCTAGTGATCCACTCCCGGATTACTTTGGTACCTCCCTGCTAAACTAATAGCAAGGCACACATCAGGTCTGGTACACAACATTGC
This sequence comes from Triticum aestivum, assembly GCF_018294505.1. Classification (NCBI taxonomy): domain Eukaryota; kingdom Viridiplantae; phylum Streptophyta; class Magnoliopsida; order Poales; family Poaceae; genus Triticum; species Triticum aestivum. The sequence continues at coordinate 639,388,124 of NC_057812.1, forward strand.
ATACATGATAGAGCCTATGGCTGAAGAATAGGGAACACTTTTCATTTTCTGTCTATCTTCTGCAGTGGTTGGGCATTGAGTCTTACTCAACTTCACACCTTGTAACACAGGCAAGAACCCTTTCTTAGCTTGATCCATTTTGAACTTCTTCAAAACTTTATCAAGGTATGTGCTTTGTGAAAGTCCAATTAAGAGTCTTGATCTATCTCTATAGATCTTGATGCCCAATATATAAGCAGCTTCTCCGAGGTCTTTCATTGAAAAACTCTTATTCAAGTATCCTTTTATGCTATCCAGAAATTCTATATCATTTCCAATCAACAATATGGCATCCACATATAATATTAGAAATGCTACAGAGATCCCACTCACTTTCTTGTAAATACATGCTTCTCCAAAAGTCTGTATAAAACCATATGCTTTGATCACACTATCAAAACGTTTATTCCAACTCCGAGAGCCTTGTACCAGTCCATAAATAGATCGCTAGAGCTTGCACACTTTGTTAGTACCCTTTGGATCGATAAAACCTTCAGGTTGCATCATATACAACTCTTCTTCCAGAAATCCATTCAGTAATGCAGTCTTTACATCCATTTGCCAAATTTCATAATCATAAAATGAGGCGATTGCTAACATGATTCGGACGGACTTAAGAATCGCTATGAGTGACAAGGTCTCATCGTAGTCAACTCCTTGAACTTGTCGAAAACCTTTTGCAACAAGTCGAGCTTTGTAGGCAGTAACATTACCGTCAGCATCAGTCTTCTTCTTGAAGATCCATTTATTCTCGATGGCTTGCCGATCATCGGGAAAGTCAACCAAAGTCCACACTTTGTTCTCATACATGGATCCCATCTCAGATTTCATGGCTTCAAGCCATTTTGCGGAATCTGGGCTCATCATTGCTTCCTCATAGTTCGTAGGCTCGTCATGGTCAAGTAACATGACCTCCAGAATAGGATTACCGTACCACTCTGGTGCGGATCTTACTCTGGTTGACCTACGAGGTTCAGTAGTAACTTGATCTGAAGTTTCATGATCATCATCATTAGCTTCCTCACTAATTGGTGTACGTGTCACATGAATTGGTTTCTGTGATGAACTACTCTCCAATATGGGAGCAGGTATAATTACCTCCTCAAGTTCTACTTTCCTCCCACTCACCTCTTTCTAGAGAAACTCCTTCTCTAGAAAGGATCCATTCTTAGAAACAAAAGTCTTGCCTTCGGATCTGTGATAGAAGGTGTAACAGTCTTCTTTGGGTATCCTATGAAGACACATTTCTCCGATTTGGGTTCGATCTTATCAGGTTGAAGCTTTTTCACATAAACATCACATCCCCAAACTTTAAGAAATGATAACTTTGGTTTCTTGCCAAACCACAGTTCATAAGGTGTTGTCTCAACGGATTTCGTTGGTGCCCTATTTAACGTGAATGCAGCCGTCTCTAAAGCATAACCCAAAAAGTATAGCGGTAAATCAGTAAGAGACATCATAGATCGCACCATATCTAGTAAACTACGATTACAACATTTGGACACACCATTACGCTATGGTGTTCCGGGTGGTGTGAGTTGCGAAACCATTCCACATTGTTTCAAATGTAGACCGAACTCGTAACTCAAATATTCTCCTCCACGATCAGATCGTAGAAACTTTATTTTCTTGTTACGACGATTTTCCACTTTACTCTGAAATTCTTTGAACTTTTCAAATGTTTTAGACTTATGTTTCATTAAGTAGATATACCCATATCTACTCAAATCATCTGTGAAGGTGAGAAAATAATGATACCCGCTGCGAGCCTCAATATTCATCGGACCACATACATCAGTATGTATGATTTCCTACAAGTCTGTTGCTCGCTCCATTGTTTCGGAGAGCAGCATTTTAGTCATCTTGCCCATGAGGCATGGTTCGCAAGTACCAAGTGATTCATAATCAAGTGATTCCAGAAGTCCATCAGTATGGATTTTCTTCATGCGCTTCACACCAATATGACCCAAACGGTAGTGCCACAAATAAGTTGCACTATCATTATCAACTGTGCATCTTTTGGCTTCAACATTATGAATATGTGTATCACTACTATCGAGATTCAACACAAATAGACCACTCTTGAAGGGTGCATGACCATAAAAGATATTACTCATATAAATAGAACAACCATTATTCTCAGATTTAAATGAATAACCGTCTCGCATCAAACAAGATCTAGATATAATGTTCATGCTTAACGCTGGCACCAAATAACAATTATTCAGGTCTAAAACTAATCCTGAAGGTAGGTGTAGAGGTAGCGTGCCGACGGCGATCACATCGACTTTGGAACCATTTCCCATGCGCATCGTCACCTCGTCCTTAGCCAGTCTTCGCTTAATCCGTAGTCCCTGTTTCGAGTTGCAAATATTAGCAACAGAACCACTATCAAATACCCACGTGCTACTGCGAGCTCTAGTAAGGTACACATCAATAACATGTATATCACATATACCTTTGTTCACCTTGCCATCCTTCTTATCCGCCAAATACTTGGGGCAGTTCCGCTTGCAGTGACCACTCCCTTTGCAGTAGAAGCACTCAGTCTCAGGCTTAGGTCTAGACTTGGGTTTCTTCTCTTGAGCAGCAACTTGTTTGCCGTTCTTCTTTAAGTTCCCTTTCTTCTTCCCTTTACCATTTTTCTTGAAACTGGTGGTCTTGTTGACCATCAACACTTGATGCTCCTTCTTGATTTCTACCTCCGCAGCCTTTAGCATTGTGAAGAGCTCCAGAATTGTCTTATCCACCCCTTGCATATTATAGTTCATCACAAAGCTCTTATAGCTTGGTGGCAGTGATTGAAGAACTCTGTCAATGACACTATCAACTGGAAGATTAACTCCCAGCTGAGGGTACGTGGACGACACTCAGCTGGGAGTTATTCTTCCGGATGATAGTGTCATTGACAGAGTTCTTCAATCACTGCCACCAAGCTACAAGAGCTTCGTAATGAACTATAATATGCAAGGGATGGATAAGACAATTCCCGAGCTCTTCGCAATGCTAAAGGCTGCGGAGGTAGAAATCAAGAAGGAACATCAAGTGTTGATGGTCAACAAGACCACCAGTTTCAAGAAAAAGGGTAAAGGGAAGAAGAAAGGGAACTTCAAAAAGAACGGCAAACAAGTTGCTGCTCAGGACAAGAAACCCAAGTCTAGACCTAAGCCTGAGACCGAGTGCTTCTACTGCAAATAGACTGGTCACTGGAAGCGAAACTACCCCAAGTATTTGGCGGATAAGAAGGATGGCAAGGTGAACAAAGGTATATGTGATATACATGTTATTGATGTGTACTTTACTAGAGCTCGCACTAGCACCTGGGTATTTGATACTGGTTCTGTTGCTAATATTTGCAACTCGAAACAGGAACTACGGATTGAGCGAAGAATAGCTAAGGATGAGGTGATGATGCGTGTGGGAAATGGTTCCAAAGTCGATGTGATTGCCGTCGGCACGCTACCTCTACATCTACCTTCGGGATTAATTTTAGACCTCAATAATTGTTATTTGGTGCCAACGTTAAGCATGAACATTATATCTGGATCTTGTTTGATGCGAGACGGTTATTCATTTAAATCTGAGAATAATGGTTGTTCTATTTATACGAGTAATACCTTTTATGGTCATGCACCCTTGAAGAGTGGTCTATTTGTGTTGAATCTCGATTGTAGTAACACACATATTCATAATGTGGAAGCCAAAAGATGCAGAGTTGATAATGATAAGCAACTTATTTGTGGCACTGCCGTTGAGGTCATATTGGTGTAAAGCGCATGAAGAAACTCCATACTAATGGACTTCTGGAATCACTTGATTATGAATCACTTGGTACTTGCGAACGATGCCTCATGGGCAAGATGACTAAAACACCATTCTCCGGAACAATGGAGCGAGTAACAGATTTATTGGAAATCATACATATTGATGTATGTGGTCCAATGAATATTGAGGCTCATAGCGGGTATCATTATTTTCTCACCTTCACAGATGATTTGAGAAAATATGGGTATATCTACTTAATGAAACAAAGTTTGAAACATTTGAAAAGTTCAAAGGATTTCAGAGTGAAGTGGAAAATCATCGTAACAAGAAAATAAAGTTTCTACGATCTGATCATGGAGGAGAATATTGGAGTTATGAGTTTGGTCTACATTTGAAACAATGCGGAATAGTTTCACAACTCACGCCACCCGGAACACCACAGCGTAATGGTGTGTCCGAATGTCGTAATCGTACTTTACTAGATATGGTGCGATCTATGATGTCTCTTACTGATTTACCGCTATAATTTTGCGGTTATGCTTTAGAGATAGCTGCATTCACGTTAAATAGGGCATCATCGAAATCCGTTGAGACGACGCCTTATGAACTGTGGTTTGGCAAGAAACCAAAGTTGTCGTTTCTTAAAGTTTGGGGTTGTGATGCTTATGTGAAAAAAGCTTCAACCTGATAAGCTCGAACCCAAATCGGAGAAATGTGTCTTCATAGGATACCCAAAGGAAACTATTGGGTACACCTTCTATCATAGATTCGAAGGAAAGACATTTGTTGCTAAGAATGGATCCTTTCTAGAGAAGGAGTTTCTCTCAAAAGAAGTGAGTGGGAGGAAAGTAGAACTTGATGAGGTAACTGTACCTGCTCCCTTATTGGAAAGTAGTTCATCACAGAAACCGGTTCCTGTGACACCTACACCAATTAGTGAGGAAGCTAATGATGATGATCATGAAACTTCAGATCAAGTTACTACCGAACCTCGTAGGTCAACTAGAGTAAGATCCGCACCAGAGTAGTATGGTAATCCTATTCTGGAAGTCATGTTAATTGACCATGATGAACCTACGAACTATGAAGAAGCGATGGTGAGCCCAGATTCCGCAAAATGGCTTGAGGCCATGAAATCTGAGATGGGATCCATGTATGAGAGCAAATTGTGGACTTTGGTTGACTTGCCCGATGATCGGCAAGCCATCGAGAATAAGTGGATCTTCAAGAAGAAGACTGTCGCTGACGGTAATGTTACTGTCTACAAAGCTCGACTTGTTGCGAAAGATTTTCGACAAGTTCAAGGGGTTGACTACGATGAGACTTTCTCACCCGTAGCGATGCTTAAGTCTGTCCGAATCATGTTAGCTATTGCCGCATTTTATGATTATGAAAGTTGGCAAATGGATGTCAAAACTGCATTCCTGAATGGATTTCTGGAAGAAGAGTTGTATATGATGCAACCAGAAGGTTTTGTCGATCCAAAGGGTGCTAACAAAGTGTGCAAGCTCTAGCGATCCATTTATGGACTGGTGCAAGCCTCTCGGAGTTGGAATAAACATTTTGATAGTGTGATCAAAGTGTCGGAGTAATGGGCCACGGGTAGGCCAACCCGAGACCCAGAACCTTTCAAGGCATCGGGGCAGGCTGCGCCCCTCAAGGCCCCAGGACAAAGAGCCGCCTTCAAGAAGTCAATGGCAAGACGGCCGACTGACCACTCGCGGACGAGTCCCAGGGACGACCGCAGGGTAAGCCGACTCCTGACTGGCGACTTCTGGAGAAGCCGGTTTTGGGGAGTCGGCCTGCGACTCCAACAAACCCCGTGACCTCATCAAGGGGGACGGGGCGAGAGAGTGGCTACAGTGAAGCCCACTCCCGCCCCTTACCAAGGGCGGGCATGGCCACAACACGCCGTACCCCGGAAGATCTTCGTGCGGCGTGGCACTGTTGCCATGCCGGCCCTGACATCAGCACCGCAGGACCGAATCCTGCACACATGATGGCTTGTCTGTACGGCTCCGAGGCAACGGGTCCCACCAGTCGGTGAGACCCCAGGAGACGGCAAGAGGACCACCAGTCGGACCCTTGGGAGTCGGCCGAGCCCTCCCTCGGGGCCCACGCACCATTAATCAAGATGTGATGGAGAGTGGCAATAGTGATCGCCCGCCAGGCGGCGGGGCTGTTGCCACGACCCCATGATCAAGCCCGTGTCATCAGAAGCACGACACAGTAATCAGCAGCTGGCAAGACCCGCCCGTGGCGGACGCGGCCTGTCGGCTCCGTACCAGGCCAGTCGGCGGGGCCCGCCAGTCGGCAGGCCCTAGCGGTCGACGGGGAAGACGGAGGCCAGAGGCGCCGACGGCTGGGCCCGCGTCCCGCCGGATTACCATTGTACCCCTGGGGGGATAGGCCTATATAAACCCCTCAGGGCACCCATGCAAAGGGTTGGAACCCATTAGCTCTAGGCCAGATCATATAGAAGGGAGAGAGCTAGCCTTGCCCTATCCTACCTCCAAGAAACAGCTCAAGGAGCAACCATGTAAACACTTTGCCAAAGTGATCATGCGGAGACCCCGCAGAGCAGCAGTAGGGGTATTATCTCCCCGGAGAGCCCTGAAGCTGGGTAAGATTCACCGGCGTGCATGCCTTCGCCTCATCCCGTTTCCAGGCACCAGCGATGTTCTACTCGCCCCCACCATGATAAGCCATCCTTTGGCATATGTCGCACCAAACCCCCGACATTTGGCGCCCACTGTGGGGCCTGGTGCACCGCCATCCGGAGACCTGTTCTGGACGAGAACCATTTTTCTCCCTGGCGAGCGCAGCCCGCCAGGCACGCCAGACGGAGTTTGTGCCGAAGCGCTAAGTGGCGTTGAGATCGCCTGCGCAGCCAACTGCCTAGCCGAACTTGTCGGCGAGGTTCGCCTCTCCGACGAACCTGCATCCAACGCAGGCACGGGCGGCCCCGAGAGCCTCCTCGCCGGCTTCCTCGATCAGCTCCATGTTTCCGGCGAGCCTACCGTAGACTTAGAGTCCGTAGGCTCCACCGACCCGATGCTGGCCGACTCCGACAGCGCGTCGCTCGACGCGTTCCCCACCAATGTGGTGGTCTATGACGAACCTCTCCCTCGCGCGGAGAGCAACGGAAGCACCGTCACCGAGGTGCTCCTCATCAGTCATGACGAGCTCCCCGGCGGAGGAGCGCACGACTCACTCGGTGTGGCGCTACAAGACCTAACTGCGCCCATTCCGGAAGACGCTGACGCAGAGACGTTGGAGGCGCACCGCCTTCAGCTCGTTGAAGGCGCGAAGAAGCTGGCCATCATGAGGCGCTTGTCAGAAGCCTACCAGCGGGAGATGGATCGCGCCGTCGGCGGCTCGCCGGCCCCGGCGGGGCCCAGCCGCCTTGGCGCGGTCCAGCAGCGCGGCGTAGCCATCGCCAACCTATTTGGGGCAAGCTGCCCTATGTACGCTACACCAGCGGAGAACATCCGAGCCGCCCAGGCAGCGGCGGATGAGCTGGACAATTTCGAGGGCGAAGAACGCCGCATCATGATGGAGCGAGTCCAGCGGCTCCTCGACGCGGCCACCGCGCAGAACGAGGCCGGCTGCCGCACGGAGGCGCCGCAGTGGCCAAACGACGACCTTCACCGAGATCAAGGCGCGACGTCTCGGACGCCTACTAGCGGCGCTCGAGGAAGAAGAGACAAGGAGCCGGCTGTCAGCCACAGTCGGACTCGCATTACCATAGAGCGCGACCGAGACGGCCGCCCGAGAGTAGTGGAACGATGGGACGACTGTCCGCCTCCCCCTCCCCGCAAGGAGGGGCAAGTCTTCCCACCGCCTGTTGACCATCCGACTCTCGGCGACCGCCTTGGCCGCTGAGAGGGAGTTGGAGAGAATGACGCCCGCCACCGGATCGACCGACTTCACCGATCCTTAGCGCTGGAAGAATAAGACGAGCTGGGTCCGCCTTGTTTCGGGCCCCGCATTCGGGACGAGCCCTTTCCCAGAGGGTTCACGCTCCCAAGAGACACGCCCAAGTATACCGGCTCCGTGAAGCCGGAAGACTGGCTAGTCGACTACTCCACGGCTGTCAGCATAGCAAATGGCAACAAGCGTGTCGTCGTAAAGTATGTTCCTCTCATGCTCCAGGGCACAGCCCGAACATGGCTGAACAGCCTGAAGCCCCGCAGCATCAACAGCTGGGTCGACTTCACCGAAGCATTCATCCGCAACTTCACCAGCACGTACAAGCGTCCTCCCAAGCCTCGTTAGCTCTCCTTGTGCGTGCAAGGCCGCGACGAGTCGACTCGTGATTACCTCATGCGTTGGGCCGAGCTTCGGAACTCCTGTGAGGGCGTGCACGAGGTGCAGGCCATCGAGTACTTTACAGCCGGGTGCAGAGAAGGCACCCTCCTCAAGCACAAGCTCCTCTGCGACGAGCCAGAAACCCTCGACGAGTTGCTGATCATAGCGGACAAGTACACCACGGCCGACTCGTCCATGAAGGCGGAGATTCAAATTAGCACAACTGGAAAAGTGGCCCCTCAAGCTCCAAGAACTCTGGCGGAAGACGCCAACCGGCAACAACAGCGGGGTGACCACAAGCACAAGGCCCCGCAGCCAGCTTCTAGCAGCCGGCAGGTCACGACCGTTGAAGCCCAGCAGCCAGATGAGCTGCCTCCGCCCAAGCGACAAAAAGGCGGCAAGCCAAACTGGTTGCTGGCCTTCTCCTATGAGCAGACCCTGGATGGAACTTGCAAGTTCCATAGCGGCGCGAAGCCGTCGAATCACACCACCCGGAAGTGCCACTGGCTCACCAGGATCGCTAAGGGAGACGACCTCCTGCCTCCCCCGCCTGCTGGGCAGCCGCCTCCACCTCCGCCCCAGCAGCCGGCTGTCAGGCCAGTCGGCGCAGTACAAGACGAATACCCTGAAGAGCACGGAGCCTACGTGGTGTTTACCAGTATGGCTGATGATCGACGCAGCAGGCGGCTGCAGCGACAAGAGGTGAATGCAGTAGCATCAGAGACGCCAGAGTTCATGCACTGGTCCGAGAAGCCCATCAGCTGGAGCAGGGCTGACCACCCAGAAGTGATGCCGAGTCCGGGCTCCTATGCCTTGGTCCTGGACACCACCTTTGCTACGGACAGACGAGCCGCGCGTTCCTCGCGAGTTCTGATAGACGGAGGTAGCAACATCAATATCCTGTACAAGGACACCATGGAGAAGTTAGGAATCAAGCAAAGACAGCTTCAGAACAGCCGAACTGTGTTCCACGACATTGTTCCTGGGCTTTCCTGCTCACCAATCGGCAAGATCCTGATGGACTTCCTCTTTGGAGACAAAGATCACTTCCGCCGAGAGTCTGTTTGGTTTGAGGTGGTGGACCTCGAGAGCCCATACCATGCGCTACTTGGCCGACCCGCCTTGGCCAAGTTCATGGTGGTCCCCCACTACGCCTACCTCAAGATGAAGATGCCCGGTTCCAGAGGAATTCTGACTGTGGCTGGCGACTACCGGAAGTCGTTTGCTTGCGCGGCTGAGAGCAGTTGGCTGGCCGAGTCCCTGGTAATCGCGGCCGAGAAGCGGCTCCTTGAGCGAGTGTGGTGATGGCCGGCAAGCAGCCTGAGGTATCGCCCAACCCAAAAGAGTCGGAGGCTGAGGGTTCGTTCAAACCGGCCAAAGAGACAAAGAAGATACCCTTGGATCCGGAGCGCCCAGAGAGGTACGCCGTCGTAGGTGCAAACCTCAACAGCAAATAGGAAGGCGAGCTCGTTGACTTCCTCTGTGAGAATCGGGACATCTTCGCATGGTCCCCCAAAGACATGCCAGGTGTACCGATGGAATTCGCCGAGCACAAGTTACATGTCCGATCTGATGCAAAGCCGGTCAGGCAGCCCCTGCGCCGCCTATCAGAAGAGAAGAGAAGAGTTGTCGGAGAAGAGATAGCCCGACTCCTAGCAGCTGGCTTCATTATGGAAGTGTTCTTTCCAAAATGGCTAGCAAATCCGGTCTTGGTACTGAAGAAGAACAAGCAGTGGCGAATGTGTATTGACTACACGAGCCTCAACAAGGCCTACCCCAAGGACCCATTTGCTCTACCAAGAATCGATCAGGTGATAGACTCCACAGCCGGATGTGAGCTGTTGAGTTTTTTGGATGCATACTCAGGATATCACCAGATCAAGCTGAACCCGGCTGACACCGCCTTCATCACACCATTTGGAGCCTTCTGCTACCTCACCATGATGTTCGGCTTAAGGAATGCCGGCGCCACCTTTCAGCGTTGTATGCAGAAGTGCCTCCTCAAGCAGCTCGACAGAAATGCCCACGTCTACGTAGACGACATGGTGGTGAAGATGGAAAAGCATGGAACGTTGCTGGAAGACCTCAAGGAGACCTTTGAGAACCTACGCTAATTCCAGATCAAGCTCAATCCCGAGAAGTGCGTCTTCGGAGTACCAGCCGGCCAGCTCCTTGGCTTCCTGGTCTCTGAACGCGGCATAGAATGCAACCCAGTAAAGATCAAGGCCATTGAGAGAATGGAGGTACCCAGCCGACTGTTGGATGTGCAAAGGTTCACCGGCTGCTTGGCGTCCATCAGCCGATTCATCAGTCGGCTGGGCAAGAAAGCTCTCCCCTTATACCAATTCATGAAGAAGACCACTTTTTTCGAGTGGAACCATAAGGCAGACGAAGATTTTCTCCAATTGAAGAAGATGCTGACTACTCCACCCGTCCTGGCGGCTCCGACCCCCAAGGAACCTATGCTCCTGTACATCACCGCCACCAGCCGGGTGGTTAGCACGGTCATTGTACTAGAACGCAAGGAGGAAGGCAAGGCACTACCTATCCAGAGACCGGTATATTACCTGAGCAGAGTACTGTCGACCTCCAAGCATAACTACCTCCACTACCAGAAGATGTGCTATGGTGTACACTTTACTGCCAAGAAATTGAAGCCTTACTTTCAAGAGCATCCAATCACGGTGGTCTGCACGGCCCCGCTTGCCGAGATCATTGGTAGCCGAGATGCTTCTGGCCGAGTGGCCAAGTGGTCCATAGAGCTGGATCCCTACACCATCCACTACCAGCCCCGCACCGCTATCAAGTCACAAGCATTGGCCGACTTTCTCGTCGACTGGGCCGAGACCCAGTACCTACCTCCAGCGCCTGATTCCACCCATTGGCGGATGCATTTCGACGGCTCCAAGATGCGCACCGGCTTGGGAGTCGGCGTCGTCCTCACCTCTCCCAAAGGCGACAAGCTCAAATACGCACTGCAAATCCACTTTGCTGCCTCCAACAACGTCACCGAGTACGAGGTGCTCATTCACGGGCTCCGGCTTGCCAAAGAACTTGGTATCCGCCAGATCTTGTGTTATGGCGACTCGGACTTAGTGGTCCAGCAGTCATCTGGCGACTGGGACGCGAAAGATGCAAACATGGCGAGTTACCATTTCCTCGTGCAGCAACTCAGCGGGTATTTCAAAAGGTGCGAGTTCCTCCATGTGCCAAGAAACGACAACGACCAAGTAGACGCCTTGGCACGAATCGGCTCTACCCGCCAAGCAATACCATCCAGCGTCGCCCTTCAACGCCTCCTCAAGCCGTCTGTCAAGCCTTCACCAGAATCAGACTCCATTTTTGTGCCGACTCCCCCCGAAGACGTTGGAACCGACTCTAGAGCCCTGGCAGTCGGTACGGGGATTTCGGCAGATGGCTCCAAAGCCACCACAGTCGAACCCGGCCTGGGGACTGCGGCAGCGGACTCGAAGACTCCAGAACTCGACCCAAGGGCCGCGCCAGTCGGCCTGGGGACTTCATTAACCCAGCAAGCGGTTGTTGACTCCAACCCGCCGCCTCCCAGCCCAACCGCCCTCGTCCAAGTCGCAGTTCTGGCAGTCGAAGAAGTAGCAGCACCCTCATGGGCCCAGCCCATCCTCAAATTCCTGGTGAGCAAAGAGCTGCCAACTGATGAGACCTCAGCTCGGCAAGTACAACGCTGGGCGGCAGCCTACACCATAGTCAACAAAGAGCTGGTCAGGCGCAGCGTCACTGGTGTCTACCAGCGCTGCGTGGAGTGCGGCCACCATGCGGCTTCAAGATTGCTCGTCAAAAAAGCCTTTCGACACTGTTTCTTCTGGCCGACTGCCCTAGAAGAGGCCAAGCAGTTGGTCCAAAAATGCAAAGGGTGCCAGAAGTTCAGCTCCAAGCCGCACCAGCCTGCTTCTGCACTCAAGACCATCCCCATTGCCTGGCCTTTCGCAGTTTGGGGTCTAGACATGGTAGGACCATTCAAGACAACACGAGGTGGCTTAACTCACTTACTTGTCACAGTGGACAAGTTCACCAAGTGGATAGAAGCGAAGCCAATCAAGAAGCTGAACGGCCCGACTGTCGTGACTTTCATCGCCGATATCACAATTCGGTACAGCATACCACACAGCATCATCACCGACAACGGCACAAATTTCGCCAAAGGCGCCTTGGCCCATTTTTGCGCAACACAGGGCATCCGACTGGACCTAGCATCCGTCGCCCATCCACAGTCAAACGGCTAGGTGGAGCGAGCAAACGGCCTCATCCTGTCCGGCATCAAACCCCGGTTGATCAAGCCTCTAGAGCGCTCGGCTGGCTGCTGGCTCGACGAGCTACCAGCCGTCCTCTAGAGTCTGCGCACGACTCCAAACAAGTCAACTGGCTTCACGCCTTTCTTCCTCGTCTACAGTGCCGAAGCCGTCATCCCAACGGACATAGAGTTTGACTCCCCACGAGTCACCATGTACACCAAGGAGGAAGCAGAAGAAGCACGACAAGACGGCGTCGATCTGCTGGAAGAGGGCCGGCTGTTGGCACTCAGCCGGTCCAGCATCTACCAGCAGAGCCTGCGCCAACACCACAACAGGAAGGTCAGGCCAAGATATTTCCAAGAAGGTGACCTTGTGCTCCGGCTGATCCAGCGAACAGCCGGCCAGCACAAGCTGTCGGTGCCTTGGGAAGGCCCTTTCATCATCAGCAAAGTACTGGGCAACGACTCCTACTACCTGATTGACGCTCAGAAGCCCCGAGCATGCAAGAGGGATGACTCCAGCAAGGAGACATAGCGGCCATGGAATGCAAATCTCCTCCAAAGATTTTACAGTTGATGCAGTATGTACCATGCTACCTTTTGTATTAAAGTACCAAGACTTCGGGCCCCCCGAGACGAGCTCGGGGACGGCCCTCTTTTGTCTGTATGATAAAAATTATGCCTGCAAGTATGTTACTCCTTTTTATGCCGTTTGGCACCGGGCTCGACAAGTCGGCCCGGGGACTTGCCGCCTTGCACTATGAAATGCTTCCTGCAGTCGGACAAGTAGTGTGTAAACGCCTAAACCGTCTCTTGTCAGTAGCCGCAGCTCGCAGAGCGACTGTACGGTGGGCAGAAGTAAGGTAGAATGAGCATTCACATGAAAAACGGCTAAGGACTCAAAGCATAAAACATAGCTCAAGACGGCTTCCAGCCTTTTTGCAAACCCACTCTCGAGTAGTCGGATTGCCGCCTCCTATTCAACTTTCTCAAAAACTCTTAAAAACAGCTAAGTACTTGCCTTCCCAAAGTAGCCAAGCATTTGATCCAGCGGCAGTCCGTAGAGCGGCTGTCCGATTGGCAAGGCATGCAACTAAGAGAAAGCAGCAAAGGAAAAAAAAGCCAAAAGAGCAATGAGCAAGAAAAGATAGAACTCGGATAAATATATTTACATAGCATAGGCCCTTGGCCGAGTCTTCGAGCAGAAGTTCAAAATACACCCAGTGGGTGGAATTATGCGAATTAACAAGTTCTTCAAAGACTACTGAAGCAGATAAAATAAAGGTAAAGCGGCAGCTTAGGAAGCAGCTGACGGATTCAGAGGGTCGGACGAGCCGGCAGCGTCAGGCGTCGGGGCGGCCGGCTGGCTAGTCTCGACTTGATCGCCTTCGATGGCAGTCGGGTCGGTCGCACGCGGCTCGTTGCTGGAGGCGCGGTCGAGCTGAGGCTGGCCGTCTGCTCCGTCTTCCGGTGCCTCCGTCTCGCCTCCGTCCTCCGCCTCGCCTTCCTCCTCGACGCTGGAGCCAATCACCTCCGCCGAGTCCTCGTCGTAGTATGGGTTCATCCCAAACCACTCCGGCGGTACCTCCTCATCGTCTTCAGACCGCTCGGGGACGAAGATGCTGGTGTCGGTGTACTGGGCGATCGCCACAGCATGCTTGACAAGGGCGTCTTCCGCAGCTGCTAGCTCCGGCTGGGCCTCTGACCGAAGCATGGCCAACCAGTCTAGATCCAGCCCCGGATACCATGCCTTGACGAACTCCAAGGCCTGGCGCGCTCCAGCTCGGGCCGAAGAGCCCTTCTAGGCCTCAAGACGACCAGCCGCGACCTCTAGCCAGTCGGCCGTCAGGCTGGGGGTGCGCGGAGCCTGCATGTCCGGCCACAGGGCGGCAATCGCCTGGGCACCGACACGCTGAAGCCGGCGCAACATCTGGTGAGTCGGCCGAAGGCGAGCCTCGATGCTCAGGATGTGCTCGTCAAGGGTTCGGGGGGCGTCGGCGGCGATCTTTGCACCCTCCGCCCTCCGACCTTCATGATCAGCCTCGATGGCTTGGATGGCGGCCTGCGAGTGCCCAGGAAAGAAGTCTGCCAAGATGGAAGAAATGAAGAAGCAAGTCAAAAACCAGGAGTCGGCATGACTGATAATCGGCAGCTCAAAGAAAGAAAGTAAAGAAACTCACCATCAACGATGTCTTCAATCTCATGGAAGCCGGAGGCCAGCATCGCCTCCTTGTCAGACCAGGAGGAGCGCTCGCTCACGAACTCGGCCAGGAGGGCGGTCTCCATCTCTTCCGCCTCCATCCGCGTCTTCACGAGCAGCTCCTTCTGCTCTGCCAATTGAGTGGCTAGCAGATCGCGCTCTGTGGCGAGCTTGCTGCACTCCTCCCCTTTGGCGCGCAATGCGGAGTTGGCTTTGCTCAGCTGCTGTTGAAGAGCAGCATTGGCTCCTGAAAAGAAGAAAGAAAGAAGGCGTTAAGTCATCAATAAAGAAGATCGCCGGGGAGATCCGGCCCGACTGCTCAGCAGTCGGCCCGAATCTCGGGGACTACAGCCCATGGGTGCGCCAGCACGCCCCCGCAAAGAAGGAAAAAGACTTACTCCGGCTCTCCGACAAATCGGCAGTCCGCTTGCCCAGCTCTTCAATGTTACGGTTGAAGGCAGTGACACAGAGGTTGTGGTAATCCTGCGTCAAGCATTTTAGACAAAAAATTAATACCCAGAGTTCATCAATTGAAGTTCCGGGCCGCCTGCTCAGCAGCCAGCCCGAAACTCGGGGACTACACCCAGTGGGTGTGCTGGCGCGCCCCCACAGAGAGGAACAAGGAAACAAGGACCCAAGGAAAAAAAACATACCCGGACGGCTGCCCGCGATGCCAGGTACGCCTTGGTGCAATTCTGGAGAGCGTCGCCCTCGGCACGAAGCTCGCCTGGACGTCCAGAAGCACCTGGTTTAGCGGCCCTGTGCCGCCTCCTCGCACACACCCAATGGGTGCGGCGCTCGTCGCTTCGGCGTCTGGGATCACCGAGCTGGCGGTGCCGGCCTCCAGGGGGCGGGGTGCCGAAGTCGCCTTCTCCAGACGGCGGCGCGTCGGCAAGCCGACTTGGAGGAGTAACCTCACCACAGCCTCGTTTTCGGTCGGCGGCACCGGAGGGTCCGCTGGCTGCTTGCCTTGCGCTACCTCTGACGGCGGCGGAGGCGGCGGCGGAACAATCACGTCCGGCGTAGAAGGATCGCCGCCTTCCCTCTCCACGGCGGGGTTCTCGCCGCTGGCTTCCCCAGTCTTTCCTGTGAACTCCGGAGGCGGCGGCGCAGAGTTCAACGGGGTGACGAACACCGCCGATTGGCGGCATGCGGCCTCCTCAGCCTGCCGCTTCATCGCGGCGGCGGCTTCGGCCTCCGCCAGTTTTTTCTTGGCGGAGGCCTCCGCCCTATCGGCCTCCGCCTTCTCCAGGCGAACGGCCTCTTCTTCGTTGCGCTTCTCCTGCGCATTCCGCTCTGTCGCCTCCCAAAGGTCAGCAGCAGGGTCAATAGGCCGAGTGGTGGCAGACGTCTCCACTGACCCCATGACGAAGGCGGCGGTGACCCTCTCAAGAGTGAGGGGAGCCCTGAAGCAAGGGGAGCAAGCAAAGACTCAGACAAAGCCACAAAGAAGAATAAAGCATTAAGACAGAATACTCACGCAGAGACCAATGGCGGCTTATTCACTTCCTTACAGAAGCGGATGGCCTTCGCAGCCACCTCATCCCGCCGGGTCGCCGCAGCCGGACCCTTGGGCTTCTTCGGCCGACTGCCGAACAAGGTCGGCACGGCCCTGCCCTTCTTCCCGCCGCCTGGAGCCCTCGGTGCAGCAGAAGAGCCCGCGCTAGGCTGGCCGGCTCCTGGCCGATGGCGGGGGGCGACTTCTCCCTCGGTGTCGTCGTCAGGCCAGTCGGCGAAAGTGGCCGAAGGCCTGAAGTCGCCTGCTACTCCTCCTCCTCCCTCGGCGTCGTCCTCCAGAGCCGCCGCCCCCAGATCGGGGTCGTCGACATCGCTCTCTGCCCGGTCGGCGAGGAACTCACGGGCCGGCCCCGAGGTGCCGGCTGGCGGGTCGAGGAGGGGATTCTGACCAAAGCCGACTGGTCAAAACAAACTCGGCAAGAAAAAAGGCAATCCAAAGAAAGAAAGGAAAGGTAACTCACCACAGGCGGGGGGTTGGCGCGGGAGTACGGCTCCTTGCCGAACCGCCAATCCTCCAGGAGCTTGCTGTCCGCGAGGTAGTTCACCATGAAGGCCACCTCCTCGTGAGGCATGTCCTTGGTGCACATCCGACTCGGGTCGCGGTGCCCGCTCATCTGGCATATCATATGGGGGCGGCCTTGGAGCGGGAGAACTCGACGCGCCACAAAGGCGGCCAGCAGGTCTGGACCAGTCAAGCCCTCTGACTGCGTCAGCACTCGGAGTCGCGCGATGGAGCCGGCTCCCATAGGCGTCAGCGACTTGGCCCGGTACGACCAGTTGGGCAGTCTCCCATCCGGCGGGTCGGCTTCGAAAGCCGGCAGGTTGACCTAGTCGCCTCTCGCAGAGACGCTCCTGATGTAGAAGTACGATCTCTGCCACATCTTCAACGACTTTATCAGCGAGATGGAGGGGAAGGGGTTGTCGGCCCCCGACCTTCGCACGGCGATAAAAGCGCCGCATTGAGCCGGCACGCCTGCAGCCTGGGTGCCGAGCTTGGAGAAGAAGAACTCCCCCCAGAGCTCGAGGGTGGGGAGGACTCCGAGGAAGCCTTCGCACAAGGCCACGAAGGCGGACAACAGCACCACTGTGCTGGGGGTGAGGTGGTGCGGCTGGAGGCCGTAGAACTCCAGGAAGGATCGGAAGAAACTGCTCGCTGGCAGCCCCAACCCGCGCAAGCAGTGCAAGCGAAAGATGACCCACTCGCCCTCCTGCGGCACGGGGGAAATCTCCCCCTTCGGCACAAGACGCACCCGCACGTGATCCTCGTTGGGGAGCCGACGAGTCCGGCGGAGGAACTCGACGTGGTTGTCGTGAACTTCGGAGCCGTCCCAGGTGCCGGAGCGCACCGGGGGAGGCGCGGCGGCAGAGGAAGAGCTCATCGCGAGCTGATCGCCGCGGCGTTCGTCGGAGCTTGGGCGCGTGGCGGAGCAAAGAAGAAGAAGAAGGAGGAGAGCGAGGAGCAGTGAGAAGGAAGAGAGCGAGGAGTGGTGGGAAGGAGGAGTGCGCGTGCCCCCCTCTTTCCCCTACTTATAGCCTCGTGGGCTGCGAAGCCGAGGGGGCGGTCGTGGGATTTACTACGCCCACGGCCCCACGACCCCCACGTTCCACGACAAAGTTACTGCGCGCAGTAACTCCACGAGAATCCCAACCGTCCGTCGGGGCCGCGGCGGATCCGCTCGGGCGCCGAGGCACGGTAGTGGCGGGCCCCGCCTATGGGCCTGTCCCGTCACATGCGTAGGTTGGCAGAATGGCCAGCCACGTGTCATCGCATGACAAGCCTAGAACGGGCAGCGGCCTGGAGGCTTAGCTAGCACACTACTTGGATCCCGCCGCGATGTTCGAAATATTGTGCGAGTCGGAATTAAGCGAATCCGAGTTGAGCGAGTCCGACTCCTTCTAGTCGGCCCGGCAGAAGTCCATCCAAGACCATGTGTTGAGCACCCGGAAGGAGAAACTACCGAGGCTTCTCGGCCGATCGTCCGCGGCGCCTCATCAGCTTTGGGGACTACTATCGGAGTAATGGGCCACGGGTAGGCCAACCCGAGCCCCAGAACCTTTCAAGACATCGGGGCAGGCTGCGCCCCTTGAGGCCCCAGGACAAAGAGCTGCCTTCAAGAAGTCAATGGCAAGACGGCCGACTGACCACTCGCGGCCGAGTCCCAGGGACAACCGCAGGGTAAGCCGACTCCTGACTGGCGACTTCCGGAGAAGCCGGCTTTGGGGAGTTGGCCTGCGACTCCAACAAACCCCGTGACCTCATCAAGGGGGACGGGGCGGGAGAATGGCTATAGTGAAGCCCACTCCCGCCCCTTACCAAGGGCGGGCATGGCCACAGCACGACGTACCCCGGAAGATCTCCGTGCGGCGTGGCACTGTTGCCATGCCGGTCCTGACATCAGCATTGTAGGACCGAATCCTGCACCCACGACGGCTTGTCTGTACGGCTCAGAGGCAGCGGGTCCCACCAGTCGGTGAGACCCTAGGAGACGGCAAGAGGACCACCAGTCGGACCCGTCGGGATTCGGCCCGGGGGAGTCCGCCGAGCCCTCCCTCGGGGCCCAGGCACCATTAATCAAGATGTGATGGAGAGTGGCAATAGTGATCGCCCGCCAGGCGGCGGGGCTGTTGCCACGACCCCATGATCAAGCCTGCGTCATCAGAAGCACGACACAGTAATCAGCAGCCGGCAAGACCCGCCCGCGGCGGACGCGGCCTGTCGGCTCCATACCAGGCTAGTCGGCGGGCCCCAGCAGCCGGTGGGGAAGACGGAGGCCAGAGGCGCTGACGGCTGGGCCCGCGTCCTGCCGGATTACCATTGTACCCCTGGGGGGTAGGCCTATATAAACCCCTCAAGGCACCCATGCAAAGGGTTGGAACCCATTAGCTCTAGGCCAGATCATATAGAAGGGAGAGAGCTAGCCTTGCCCTGTCCTACCTCCAAGAAACAGCTCAAGGAGCAACCGTGTAAACACTTTGCCATAGTGATCATGCAGAGACCCCGCAGAGCAGCAGTAGGGGTATTATCTCCTCGGAGAGCCCTGAAGCTGGGTAAGATTCACCGCGTGCATGCCTTCGCCTCATCCCGTTTCCAGGCACCGGCGACGTTCTACTCGCCCCCACCCTGATAAGCCATCCTTTGGCATATGTCGCACCAAACCCCTGACACAAAGCATATGGTTTTATACAGACTTTTGGAGAAGCCTGTATTTACAAGAAAGTGAGTGGGAGCTCTGTAGCATTTCTAATATTATATGTGGATGACATATTGTTGATTGGAAATGATATAGGATTTCTGGATAGCATAAAAGGATACTTGAATAAGAATTTTTCAATGAAAGACCTCGGATAAGCTACTTATATATTGGGCATCAAGATCTATAGAGATAGATCAAGACGCTTAATTGGACTTTCACAAAGCACATACCTTGATAAAGTTTTGAAGAAGTTTAAAATGGATCAAGCAAAGAAAGGGTTCTTGCCTGTGTTACAAGGTGTGAAGTTGAGTAAGACTCAATGCCCGACCACTGCAGAAGATAGAGAGAAAATGAAAAATGTTCCTTATGCTTCAGCCATAGGCTCTATCATGTATGCAATGCTATGTACCAGACCTGATGTGTGCCTTGCTATTTGTTTAGCAGGGAGGTAACAAATTAATCCAGGAGTGGATCACTGGACATCGGTCAAGAACATCCTGAAATACCTGAAAAGGACTAAGGATATGTTTCTCGTTTATGTTGGTGACAAAGAGCTTGTCATAAATGGTTACGTCGATGCAAGCTTTGACACTGATCCGGACGATTCTAAATCGCAAACCGGATACATGTTTATATTGAACGGTGGAGATGTTAGTTGGAGCAGTTCTAAACAAAGCGTCGTGGCAGGATCTACGTGTGAAGCGGAGTACATAGCTGCTTCAGAAGTAGCAAATGAAGGAGTCTGGATGAAGGAGTTCATATCCGATCTAGGTAGCATACCTAGTGCATCGGGTCCAATGAAAATCTTTTGTGACAATACTGGTGCAATTGCCTTGGCAAAGGAATCCAGATTTCACAAGAGAACTAAGCACATCAAGAGACGCTTCAATTCCAATCGGGATCAAGTCCAGGTGGGAGACATAGAGATTTGCAAGATACATACGGATCTGAATGTTGCAGACCCATTGACTAAGCCTCTTCCACGAGCAAAACATGATCAACACCAAGACTCCATGGGTGTTAGAATCATTACTGTGTAATCTAGATTATTGACTCTAGTGCAAGTGGGAGACTGAAGGAAGTATGCCCTAGAGGCAATAATAAAGTTATTATTTATTTCCCCATATCATGATAAATGTTTATTATTCATGCTAGAATTGTATTAGCCGGAAACATAATACATGTGTGAATATATAGACAAACATAGTGTCACTAGTATGCCTCTACTTAACTAGCTCGTTGATCAAAGATGGTTGAGTTTTCTAGCCATAGACATGAGTTGTCATTTGATTAACGGGATCACATCATTAGGAGAATGATGTGATTGACATGACCCATTCCGTTAGCTTAGCACTTGAGCGTTTAGTTTACTGCTATTGCTTTCTTCATGACTTATACATGTTCCTATGACTATGAGATTATGCAACTCCCGATTACTGGAAGAACACTTTGTGTGCTACCAAACATCACAATGTAACTGGGTGATTATAAAGGTGCTCTACAGGTGTCTCTGATGGTGTTCGTTGAGTTAGCATAGATCGAGAAAAGGATTTGTCACTCCGATTGTCAGAGAGGTATCTCTGGGCCCTCTCGGTAATGCACATCACTACAAGCCTTGCAAGCAATGCGACTAATGAGTTAGTTATGGGATGATGCATTGCGGAATGAGTAAAGAGACTTGTCGGTAACGAGATTTACTAGGTATTGAGATACCGACGATCGAATCTCGGGCAAGTAACATACCGATGACAAAGGGAACAACGTACGTTGTTATGCGGTTTGACCGATAAAGATCTTCGTAGAATATGTAGGAACGAATATGAGCAGATAGGTTGCTATTGGTTATTGACTGAAGACGTGTCTCGATCATGTCTACATATTCTCGAAGCCGTAGGGTCTGCACGCTTAAAGTTCTGTGATGAACGGTATTATGATTTTTTGTGTTTTGATGTACCAAAGGTAGTTCGAAGTCCCAAATATGATCAAGGACATGACGAGGAGTCTCGAAATGGTCGAGACGTAAAGATCGATATATTGGACGACTATGTTCGGACACTGGAAGTATTTAGGGATGTTTCAGAAATATACCGGAGTACCGGGGGGTTACCGGAAACCCCCGGGGAGTATATTGGGCCTAATGGGCCCTAGTGGGAGAAGAGGAGGGGTGGCCAGGGCAGCCGCGCACCCCCTCCCCCTCTAGTTCGAATTGGACAAGGAGGGGGGCGCCCCCCTTTCCTTCTCTCCCTTCCTTCTCCTCTCCTACTCCTACTTGGAAGAGGGGAGTCCTACTCCCGGTGGGAGTAGGTCTCCTCATGGGGCGCGCCATAGGAGGCTGGCCCCTCCCCCTCCTCCACTCCTTTATATACGGGGAGGGGGGCACCCCTTGGAGACACAACAATTGATCACTGATCTCTTATTCGTGTGCGGTGCCCCCCTTCCACCATAATCCACCTCGGTCATATCGTAGCGGTGCTTAGGCGAAGCCCTGCGTCGGTAGCTTCATCAACACCGTCACCACGCCGTCGTGCTAACGAAGCTCTTCTCGGAAGCTCTACTGGATCGTGAGTTCGCGAGACATCACCGAGCTAAACGTGTGCTGAACGCGGAGGTGCCGTACATTCGGTACTGAGGATCGGTCGATCGTGAAGACACACGACTACAGCAAGCGCATTGTCATAACACTTCTGCTTACGGTCTACGAGGGTACGTAGATGACACTCTCCCTTCTTGTTGCTATGCATCACCATGATCTTGTGTGTGCGTAGGAAATTTTTTGAAATTACTACGTTCCCCAACAGCGACGACCGGGGCCATACGCCTACACCCGCAACACACAACAGTCGGAGGCGGAAGGCGCTGCAGTGCCGGAGACGCGGCCGAGGAGGGACGACGCGCGCGCCTTCACCGTGTGGTTCGCGCGAAGGAGCAGAATCGCCTTGCTGTTGGGCGGAGGGCAGAATCCCAGGTCAGTTTCTTGATCCCATTTTTTGTGTAGGCTTTGTCAAATCTACTGAGTTTTGGGCGAAATCACTGAGTACGTTTGCCCTTGTAAGAGATTAGGAAGAGATTATGCATAGGTTAACCGATTTGGAATGGATTAAGCACTCGTTATATTTGGTTCCTGTCTGGTTTGGGTACTGGTGAGACAGGATTCGAGGGGCATTCGAGGCTTGGTGATGCTCAGTTGGATGTCGTGGCGTGTGGAGGGAGAGGGAGGGAGATGTTCTCGTGCATAGGTTGTTGATCTGCTGACTTATGCAACAACTGCTCATAGGCTGCTCATATAGTTGCCCCTAGCACCTTTTTTTTCATGCAACAATGTACCTATGCTGTAGTTTCTTGTTGTTGTGTGTGTATGAGGTTGTGTGCTGTGGTTCGACTGTCATGTTGGTTTTTACAGATATGTCATTTTGCTTAAGTTTTGTGATTCAGTTGGCAGGCTTTTCCTGGAGTTTTATGAGTCAGTTGCCTGACATGCCCTCAAATGTTGCCTAGTCTATTTGTGCAATGCCTGGCTTGCCTAAGTTTTGCAAGCCAGTTGCCCTGACATGCTATCACCGTTGCCCAATGAATTTAGTACAATGTCAGGCTTGCTAAATTTTTTTGTGAGTCTGTAACCTGACATGCCATCATCTGTTTTCCTAGTGTATTTGTGTAATGTCAAGCTTGCTCAAGCTTTCTTAGTCATTTTCCTAACATGCCATCATGTGTTGCCTAGCAGTCATGATATGTTTTTTTTCAGGTGCTTGATGTGTAACAGATTTTTCCTGCTCCCTCTAGTCATATTTTTACTTAGGTTTTTGTATGATCTTGTATTAATTTTGTAACATAGTGAAAATCAGATAGTTTACAACCCTCTTCATTGTCCACTTTTTGTAAAATGTTGTTTGCTTGGTTTAATAAGAATTTAGTCAAACACATTTGTTGGATGATACAGAGTTTTTTTAGAACCATTTTTTCTGTGTGTGTTTTTATGATGAATCTCATTGTTTGTCCTTTATATATGCAGCAGAAAATAGATGTCTGGGACAAGTCATAAGTCAAAACAGGATGGACCTGCTGGATCAAGTCATGATGACCTTGCATCTTATGGGAATGAAGAGCATCAAACACATGTGTGCACATGCTCAGGAAGTTTTATGTTCTTCCCGTACATAACAGATTTTGTTTTCCACTTTTTATTGATTTATGTGGTTTCCATCTTCCAGCCACGAAGCAGTGCACCAATAACTGGGTACAAGCGTCAGAGAACTAAATCAGTTATTGCACGGGGGAAGCATCTTGATGATATTATTAATAACGAGAATAGTAACGAGAGCCAAGCTGCAGATGTTAGGAATACAAATGTCGAAGCTGCAGACGTCGACCAACCTCCAAAACCAAAACCCAGAAGACGGGAGGAACTGAGGTATTTGCATAGTTGCCTCAGTTTCAGTAAGCAGTTGCCCAGCAATGCTGCCTAAGTTGCCTATGTTGTGATGAACATTATTTCCTTTGCTAATTCCTTTTTTCTGTTTTTCCTCATGTGCAATAGGGTCGTAGGAACAGGGCATCCCCTGCAAGGCTCTTCAAGTTGAACAAGGACTTGGTTCCTGACCAAAAGGGTGTCGTCATTGGAAAAGAATTTGGTGGCATTCTGGACCTTGCAGCGAATAGCATGTCCGGAGATCTTGGCCAGTGGATAATGAAGCATTATGACCTTGAGATTTCGTAGATAGTCATCCCAGAAAGGGGGAAGATTCCTATAGATGACGCAAGTGTCCGTAGGATATGGGGTTTGCCAAATAGGGGCAGGAAGGTGTGCTTCGAGAATCAGCCTGAAATCACAAAGGCAATTTACTGTATTTACAACATCACATCCAAGAACACCCCAACTCTCACAGAATCTTGCAAGATGATCATAGACATGGGAGCATCTTATGATGATGACTTTGTCCGCACTTGGCTAGCTCTTGTTTTTTCATGCTTCCTTGCCCCTTCAACTAGTTTAAGTATTTCCCCAAAAATCTTCTCGGAGGTCATGGATGTCAATGGAATAACGGAAACAAACATATGTCAGTTTGTTGTTGATCAACTAAAGTTTGCGTTCACTTCGGGGCGTGGCAACAAGAAGGCCATTTGTTGTTGTGTTTTCCACCTTGTTGTAAGTGCTTCAAGCTGTTTTGCTTTTTTAAAAGCATCCATTGTTTACCTTTCTTTTCTTTTTTGCAATCATTAGCTAACTTTAACTTTGTGTTCTTTTTTCTTGTCTTTACGCAGCTTTTGTATCTAGACTCTTTGGATGTTGATGAGCCAATCTCGAACTTGGTACCAAGGGTTTCAGTTTGGAATTCAGATTTAATTTCCAAAGTTATCAAGAAGTACATGAAGGCTCCGGGAGAATATGGCAAATTGCGGGTAACTCAATATTTCTGTTTTAGGATATATATTATGGTCCTATTATTTTTAGGCAACACTACCATTTTAGAGTAGGCAATTCACTTTGAAATACCAAGCAAGCTAATGTAACTTTTTGGGCAAGTGCTTCACATATATTTCAAGTAAGTCCAAGTAGTTATCAGTCTTCTTCGAACCTTTTTGTTTGTCATGCACATAGTTGGATAATGTTTACAGCAAGGATTGTTGTATCCCTTGTTGTATTAATGGTAGCTATTGTAGTACATTTTTAGCTCTTTTTTGTGTGCAATTTACATGTTGAAAAGTAGCAAGTTTCTACAACAACACAAGCAACTTATGTTCTAAAACTAGCAACTTGCAAACCAGCTCTACTTTTTTGCTGATTACAGTATCCACTAATAGTAGGCAACAGGGAAGTGGGATAATGGATGCAGGAATTTTCAGACAATTAGTAGTACCATTTTCTTCATTTTCTCAGTTCTTTTTGGTATGGGAGTGCCAGAATTGTTGTCACTCATAGTTTTTTAATCTTCTTTGGCTATAAATGACTAGCTCAAGACGGAGTTTTCCCAGTGTGCGGATGATAGCTTGTTTGGCAGTATGGACCATATCACCAAATTTGTTGCCACAAGATTGCCCGAGCCGTATGACAAAACAGTAAGTTATCCATCACTTTTTTCCCTTTTCACTGTTGTCTCCCTTTTCATCGTCATTTGTACATTCAACCATTTTTCAGACTCTTCAATAGAAGATTTTGTACTTATCATGTTCTCTACCACCCACTTTTATGTTTGACAAAAGCAAAAGAAGCTTACAGGTTTGGTGCACGAAATGTGTTCCGTAATTTCACATGCAGTGGGGAAGCTCGTGACTGGGATTGGGAAGATAGATGATGATGAATGGGGGGCAAAGGAGGCAGATCCTACTACTGCAGAGACAAGCAGGCGGCAGTCTAATAGAAGGGGCAAGCGAGTACCAGCCGGCAGAGACAGCTTACCAAGTGAGGAGGAGTCACTTAATTCCAACAGCGACGACAACGAGGCAGTCGATAGTAAAAGTGAGGGAGATGGCAGTGATAAAGGTAGTGACAAAAGCGATAGCGATGGCAGTTCGGACAGCGATGATGGTCATGATGGATCAAGTGGAGTTCAGGGGAAATAAAGTAGCCAGGGAGCACGACAAACGGTGGATCACCAAGAGGGGGCAAGTGTTGACATGGGGACGGAAGACGAAACTAAGGGGAACAAGGACAATGAAGATGATGAAGAGGAAGAGGATGACGAAAAAGAAGAGGATGAAGGAAAGGAAGACGATGATGACGAAGAAGGTGATGGGAACGATAAAGACAAGGAAGATGGTGGGCAGGGGAAGCAGGATGATGATGATGAAGATGACAGTGGAGGTGGCAACGGTGGCTTAGGCGGCAATGGTGGCTCCGGTCAGGATGAGGATGCCGCAGCTGAAAAACCGGATAGCGATGATGATGAACAATGCACGCTGCTGTCAGGACCCCGACTCGATGCCACATAGATCTAGCATGTAACACTTCATATCACTTTGCGGCCTCACGCACGGTATTCCCACGGGTGTCGCCTTACCTTTACCCGGGACCGTTTGCGCCTTTTGGCACACGTATATGACAGTGTCGCTAGCATCCATATGATAAGGAGCCCGGGCTGACATGGCTAGTCGTAAACCCAAAGTGGCACAAACTTACAGGGACAGGCATCCATGACCCAACATCGAACGTGTCGGTCATCAGCGAGTGAATCCAGGCTGTAGCACTGGGCTAGCAGGACTCCGGTGAACCGGGCTGTAGCGGGCTAACAGGACTCTGGTATTCATCGCGTGACATTTCCCCGAAGGGACAGACACAGGAACGAAGAAGGACACATGCCGGCCAGCCTAAGTGTTCCGGAGCAGTAGCAAGCTACCATGGCTCAGTGGAAACACTAGGAGACATTTCCCGGTAAGAGAGGCTACTGAAGATAAATGACTAGATAGTCAGATCCCACACATACCAAGCATTTCAATAACATACACACAATATGCTCGATATGTGCAAACACAACATGGCATCACAACATGACTCTATGACTCAAGTAATTTAATCAATAGGCTCCGAGGAGCGATATATTACAAACAGGGGTCTCACGACCCAACATTCAGAGCATACAAGTCAAGCACATGCGGAAGCTATCATGTCTGAGTATAGACATCTATAAATGAAAAAGGCTGAGAAGCCTGACTATCTACCAGATCCTGCCGAGGGCACAAGATCGTAGCTGAGGTATCAAGCTAAACGTCGAAGTCCAAGCGGAACTACTAGTGAGACTGAAGTCTCTCTGCAAAACATAAAATAGGCAAACGTGAGTACAAATGTACCCAGCAAGACTTACATCAGATCTATCTACACATGCATCATTATCAACAAAGGGGATGGTGGAGTTTGACTGCAGCAAGCCAGCTTTGACTCGGTGGCTATCCTGAACTACGACTGCGAGTAACTTTTTGAGGTGGCGCACACGAGTCCACATATTCACCATATCAATACACCACTATGGATCCGCTCCCGTCTCCCTACGAGAACACCGTCCATAGCACTCACGCTTATCTTGCGTATTTTAGAGTATCCACTTTCACTTGTCTATGAACTGATATAAGCAACCCAGAAGTCCTTTTCCGCGGACACGGCTATTCGAATAGATGATGATAACCCTGCAGGGGTGTACTTCTTCATACATGTTTCCACCACTTAGCGTCTGCACACGACATGTGCTCGGCAGACTTCAAGCGAAAGCCGACGTGGGTGTAGACCACGACCTACCTAAACACTCAAGTCTCTAGTCCAGGTTTATCGCCTATTCGGGTTCCATCCATGAGGAGATCCGGCCGGAGTTTCGCTCACAGCCCCAAACGATGTGAACAGGGTTCCGTGACACCAAACGGGCGCCCGGTTTACCCGGCCACGTGCCTACCGCATCACAGCCCACCCCTACGGTCAGCGCTGTCCACGGCCTCCAGCATACTACAAACACCAGAAACTACTTGCAACTCCTGGATAGAGGACAAGGGTGAATAAGAAGTCGAGCGGGGTCATATTTCAGGGCCCAATGTATGGTAGTAGCTGAATCATGGATCACAAACACAGAACTCAGTTCCTGAGGACGGCTACAATGAGACAACCCACCATGTACTCCTACATGGCCTCTCACCGCTACCTTTACCAAATCGTGTTCACACACTTAGCTCACACACAGTAGGACATGTTCACACGCCTCTGATTCATCCCCGATGAATCAGACCTGACTCAACTCTAAGCAGTAGCAGGCATGACAAACAAACATGAATGAGTAGGCACAACAGGGCTCAAACAACTCCTACTCATGCTAGTGGGTTTCATCTATTTACTGTGGCAATGACAGGTCATGCAGAGGATGAAGGGGTTCAGCTACCGCAGCAAGTAACAGATGAGTCGGTGTTGTCCTAATGCATTAAAAGAGAGCAGGAGCGAGAGAGTAGGGTTGTATCGGAATGAACAAGGGGGTTTTGCTTGCCTGGCACTTCTGAAGATAACATTGAGTCTTCATCAGTGTCAACGATCACATCATCGGTACACGTCTATCGAGAGGGGACAAATACCGGCAAATACAGAAAAGACACGATCAATGCAATGCACAATATGATGCATGCTATGACATGGCAATATGAATGTGTTTTGGGCTAATGCACCTAAAACCAGATTAAATGAAGTTGGTTTGAATACAAGATTCAAATTCAAACTCCATATGTGATTATTTAAATGCCCTTTAATTGATTTGTGCTAAACAGCAGCTATAAGTTGTTCTAACATGCATGAAAATGGTACAGATGGATTCCTTGAATTTTTCTGATAATTTTTCATATATAAATTATTTAATTTGGAGTTACGGTTAATTTTCTATGATTTATTGAAGTTTTAGGCATTTTCTGGAATTTCAGAATTAAATTAAATCCAGAAAATACTTATTGCGTCAGCCCCACGTCACAGTGACGTCAGCAGGGTCAACTGGGCGCCTCCAGGTCAAACCTGACCTGTGGGACCCATATGTCAGTGTCACAGGAGTTAATCCCGGTCAAACCCAGCGCTGACTGGGGTTTGACCAGGGGTGGGGCCTACTGTCAGTGGGTTAGTGGCTTAACTAAAAGTAGTTATTAACTTAACCAAAGTTAGCAGGGGCCGGGCCCACCTGTCATGGACCTAGGGGAGGTCAAACCCCTGGTCAGCCGAGGCTAACACGCCGGCGGCTCGTCGCCGGTGAAGCCCGAGACGGAGGAGGGGGTCGGAATTCCTCCTCCGGCGACCAAATGGCCGGCGGAGGGCAGCTACGCGTAGCTGGGAGTCGCCCGCATCCATTTGTGCAAACGACAGGGGCTGAGGTGGCTCGAGCTCACCGGAACGGGGTCCGCGGCGGCGACCGGAGTTCGGGCCAGCACGGGCACGGGGCTACGCTTAGCGAGCGAGCGAGCTGAGAGGCTGGGCGGGCTCCTGGGAGATCCACGAGCTCGAGGTCGTGCTCGGACGCGAGTTCGGTGACCTGCAACGACGGCGGCGACATCGCCGGCGGAGCCGAGCTCGCGGCTCCGGTGGAATCGAGGCTACAGGGCGCAATCGAAGGGGAAAAGAGGGAGGGGAGGCGTGGGAGCTCACAGCGGTGCCGTAGGGGTGGTTAGCCGGCTCGGGGACGCGACGATGGTGGTGAATTGACGATGAAGATCCTCGGCGGCCGGCGATGGAAACGGCGATGGTGGCGGCGTTGCAGCACGTCCGGGAGGTCCGTAGCTCAACGAGGAGGTGGAGGGGGTTGTGGCGGAGCTCGCAAGCACAGCGAGGGGTCGAGGGGGAGACGGTGGCTGCGGTGGTGCTCGTCGGTGGCGGCGGCTCCGCTCGGGTCCGAGAGGGAGAGAGAAACAGAGGAGGGGGAGAGCTCGGGAGGGAGTGAGGGGCGGTCGGGGAGGCGCGTGGCGTCGTCCGGGCGTCGCTGGGGAGGCCAGGGAGGAAGCAGGAGGTGGCTAGGGGGGGGGAAGCAGGAGGTGGCCGAGGCAGCGTCGGCGAGCGCCACGCCTCGCCTCTGCTCGTCCTCCTGGCAGAGGAGGAAGAGGACAAAGGAGGAGGAGGTGGGCTGGGCCGGCCACTTGGGCCGCCAGGTAAGCCCAGGTGAGATTCCTTCTCTCTCTCTGCTTTCTGTTTTATATTTCTGTTTTCTATTTTGTTCTGTTTTGTTTTAGTTTAGTAAAATACTAAACCATTTTAATAAATTCTGTAGTTTATTATGTGGTTTGCTAAAATATATACAAAGCCACTCACAAACTTCCAGAATTATTTGGAGTCATATTTAATATATATATTAAATATAAATCCAAAGAAAATAGTTATTGGATTAATTCAAATGGCCAAAATAAATATCTCTGTGACTCCAGAAATATTGGTTTAAATTTTACCTCTCACCAATATTTCCATGGAATAACAGGAACATTTTCTTGGACTCATTTGAGAAGATTTAATTGTTGGTTGTTTTTAGAGGTTTCTGAGGCTTTGAAAATTCCTCAATTCAATTTCATTTGAATTTAAACATGATGCTCACATGAGGCTAACCTAGAGCAATGCCTGAAGCTAGGGATGTGACAACTCACCCCCACTAAACAAGAATCTCGTCTCGAGATTCAAGCGTAGGGTAGGATGAAGGGGAAACGCAAACTAGTACAATCTTCACGATCCAGGGTGCACTTCAGTTGAACGTTGATTCATTCACCATCTTTGACTCGAGGTCTTGCTCTGAGAAATCCTGTCACATGACATGGAGGGAAGAAGGAGACTCTAGAAGGGTCGATCTTCTCGAAGATCGAACAACTCACAGAATGAGACATAGCAACATCTCTTGAGCTGGGAGACGAAGCACAGATCTGAAGAAATGGAGTGAGACAGATGACGAGAGTTTACTAGGTAGACAACAACTTCACGCTTAAGGTGGTAATCGGTTGTCAACGTAGCGAGGAGTTGAATTGCCATGATACCATAACGATACACCTTAGGGAAGGTGACTCGAAGATACATCCCCTTAAGTGGCAAAAAGAATTACTTTTGATTCAAAGATCATTGAAACTCTTTAAACCAGCCTAAGACAATTCTCGAGCGATCGTTTGGAGGGGGTCAGTAGAATGGCATACTCAGACTTGGATGATGTGGATTACCTTGTTGAAGACAACGTAATGGATGAATTTTGCTTATCACCGGAAATGGAAGAGACCCATGGTAGAATGGCACATTGGCGGTGCAAGCTGGAAACAAAATGCAAATGCTGGGAATGATTCTGGTAACTGGGGAAGAACCCAACAATAAAGAGTGAATTCACTGTTGGAGTGGTTATAGCATAACCGAAGAATCTGGGGCAATCCCAGCTAGTGCCGATGATAAGACGTAGCGCTTGTGCGTGCTCTCAAGAACTTAAGCATTTCCACATTCATCAAGGTTTTACCAACATCCGTGTCAAGGGTCCGGTAGCACAACTTACTACCATGATGAATGGTGATGGAGGATGCAGATGCAAAGGAAGATAACACTTTCTCAGTTTTCACCTTAGCGAGGCCAAGGAAACAAAATCTGGATGATCGACCGAGAGACATTTAGCACTCCACTTCTAATGTTCTCCTTGACGTGCTAGTGTATCCCATTCATAGATATGGTTTGATAACTAGAACATCAAGTAAAAGGTCGGACATCGGGAACACAATAATCATAAGGCACAACTAGGAAGTAAATCCTACGAAGTCCTTATGGGAAGGTGGCCAACTGCTTCAATCAAGATACCACAATAATAGGTCCTTCGGCTGGGTGGTGCTGGCCACGGCATCCACTTTACCGGTTATCGAGGGACCAATATTATAGTTCTTGGGAAATGTTCCAAACCATCATATCTGCCTGAGATTCAGATCTGGTTGGTGTCAGGATATTCCAGACTCATCGAGTCTAGGAAGAAAAATGAAAGTTTGCAACACAATTCGACGAGATGACGTTGCGAGATTCTCGGGAAATGAACTACGATAGCAAGCTCCAAAACATGAGCTGGTTCTGCTGCAAACATGTGAACACGTTGTCCCAGACAAGCATGACCACGTGGTAGTCTTATAATAAAACACTACCGAGTTCAGGAGGGGGAACCATCAACGAGGATATCGAAGTTCTTTCATAAATCCGGATTAGCTCTTATGAAGATACTCCTTCTCCTTGAACAAATCAATCAGTGGCTTGGTGTGCTAGGATACACATATGGAATGAAGGTTGCAAGTCTCCAGACCACAGAATACTTCGCACGTGTGCATGACTGACTTGCGATGATTCCAGAGGAAGCAACATTGACTTTCTCGAGTCCACAGCGGCAACTTGCATCAAATGCACATGAACTAGAGGAAGTCACTTCTTACATCCGAACATATGCTTCATGAGCTAGCATGAGCAAATGCTTTCAAAAGTTTCCAACACTAGCTTAATGTTCAGCAAAATTATGGAGAAGACAAGGATGTTGTCAATGGGCACAACAACAATTCATCTGGGTTTCCTTTTAAAAGGAATTCCATAGTTAAGTGAACAAGTGATAGCATTGGTCAGACCTAAAAGATATAATGGTGTATGCTCGAGGGATCAACCACGAAATAAGACAACATTACGAGCATCGTTGGTACTGATTTGATTTGACGATAGCCCACACTCAAATCAAAGGATTGATAAGACAATAGGTCCAGCAACTGATCACAAGGACCAATCGATGAAGATATCATCTTTCTTCAACACACACTACACAAGAATATCCCTTTGGATGAACTAAATCGGGCAAGCTTCTATCTGCCAACTCTCCAAGTTGATGCATAGCTTAACCAACTAGCTCAGGGGTATCCAACACGGATTCTTGGAGAAAGGGTGGTTTACAGGATAAACCAACTTGATCACGAGCTTAACATAACAGTCAGACGACAACCTGGTGATACTTTCGAGAAGATATTCGGAAAATCACGAACCACCGATATGTTACTAAGCTCGAGAACAATCTTGCTTTTCAGAGCAAGATGATATGATCAAATGAGCGAGGACTTGACAAAATCCTAACTCATCAATCAAAGAGTGCACCAGGAAATAAAGACTAGGTAGCACGATCAATCTTAGAATGGTGATTCAATAACCAACATACTAAGAATAAGATTATTGTCCATTAACTACCAAGCAATGGGGTTGCTAGGAGTATTGAGTTCACACATCATGATTCACTTGTCGGCACTCCGGCTGCAACAACACGGAACCGAGGAATGAACAATGATGGCAAGAAGTATCACTGTACCAAGAGTTCATAGGATGGTGTGCAATTCCTATAACAATCCCGATATAAAGATGGTAATACTTCAGGGTAGAACAGGATCAAAGGCTGGATTAGCAATTTGATCTGCGGGGCACAACTTCTTTGACCCAATCCTGGATATGGAAGAGGTACTGGAGTTTGTTTCTCCTAGTCATTCTGCGATAGAATGGCTTGACGGACCACAAGAGTATTAGGCATCGATAAACGAACGCACGCATACTCTTGACTATCAATTGATAGACGAGGGTCAGAACGCAACTAAAGAGAGACAACTCAAAGGAACATATAACTTTCTGAGTTGTGGATGCATAGATTAGTATGTCGAACCAAGTTCAACATATTTCTTCCAGATAACCCATGCGGAAAGGTAGAACTGGCAGAGTCACGATTTATGAATGGAGAACTCCTCAAGAGTACTCTAATTGTGATTTTTTTTGATCCAATAAACATCTGCCATAAGTAGTTCATGGTATTTGGAAGAAGAAGATACCACGGACTTCAAGGACTATCGCAAAGGTTACTAATATCCTAAAGGAACTAGCAATTACTATCAACATGAAGTAGGTAGAGTGAATCTCGGGTTCAAGAACCCAGGAATAGAATACCTATTACTAAGTAGCATCACGGGATGCTTTCGAGAGTAAAGGCCAGAATCATCACACTGGGACACAAATCATGACTAAATTACTAGATGATCCCCTAAGACACCTAGGGTCATAATACCAGCTCCAACATATATGTCAAGGCAATCAAGTACCTCAACTCACCGATTAGTGTGGTTAATCTGGCCCAAAGGAACATCGAAACGGGAGGAAAGAATTTGCAAATTGCTTCCAACTATTTAGAAACCTGGGATGACTCGGACAGCATAACGACGGTAAATGCTCAGAAAAGATTTGAGACATTCACAAAAATGGTGGCATAACCACTCAGAAGCACAATATCAAGGTTTCGAGATCAACAATTAACATACAGAGGTAGAAACTGAACTGAGGCTTAAATCCAACAAACTTATAAGTCTACTGATTAGTAACACGTGATCCTAATAGAAAGAAGAGATAGCCTAGTTCTTAATCCCCGTAGAAGAGAAGATGACTCAGATCAGAAGGGCATAAGGTATAAGGAATAAAAAGAGCCTTACGTTCCATCCCACAATCAATTCCCTTATATAACTAAAGAATTTCTAGACTCAACTTCGACCAGTTTGGCTTGGTAATCCTACAGGCAGTCAAGCTCTGATACCAACGCTGTCAGGACCCCGACTCGATGCCACATAGATCTAGCATGTAACACTTCATATCACTTTGCGGCCTCACGCACGGTATTCCCACGGGTGTCGCCTTACCTTTACCCGGGACCGTTTGCGCCTTTTGGCACACGTATATGACAGTGTCGCTAGCATCCATATGATAAGGAGCCCGGGCTGACATGGCTAGTCGTAAACCCAAAGTGGCACAAACTTACAGGGACAGGCATCCATGACCCAACATCGAACGTGTCGGTCATCAGCGAGTGAATCCAGGCTGTAGCACTGGGCTAGCAGGACTCCGGTGAACCGGGCTGTAGCGGGCTAACAGGACTCTGGTATTCATCGCGTGACATTTCCCCGAAGGGACAGACACAGGAACGAAGAAGGACACATGCCGGCCAGCCTAAGTGTTCCGGAGCAGTAGCAAGCTACCATGGCTCAGTGGAAACACTAGGAGACATTTCCCGGTAAGAGAGGCTACTGAAGATAAATGACTAGATAGTCAGATCCCACACATACCAAGCATTTCAATAACATACACACAATATGCTCGATATGTGCAAACACAACATGGCATCACAACATGACTCTATGACTCAAGTAATTTAATCAATAGGCTCCGAGGAGCGATATATTACAAACAGGGGTCTCACGACCCAACATTCAGAGCATACAAGTCAAGCACATGCGGAAGCTATCATGTCTGAGTATAGACATCTATAAATGAAAAAGGCTGAGAAGCCTGACTATCTACCAGATCCTGCCGAGGGCACAAGATCGTAGCTGAGGTATCAAGCTAAACGTCGAAGTCCAAGCGGAACTACTAGTGAGACTGAAGTCTCTCTGCAAAACATAAAATAGGCAAACGTGAGTACAAATGTACCCAGCAAGACTTACATCAGATCTATCTACACATGCATCATTATCAACAAAGGGGATGGTGGAGTTTGACTGCAGCAAGCCAGCTTTGACTCGGTGGCTATCCTGAACTACGACTGCGAGTAACTTTTTGAGGTGGCGCACACGAGTCCACATATTCACCATATCAATACACCACTATGGATCCGCTCCCGTCTCCCTACGAGAACACCGTCCATAGCACTCACGCTTATCTTGCGTATTTTAGAGTATCCACTTTCACTTGTCTATGAACTGATATAAGCAACCCAGAAGTCCTTTTCCGCGGACACGGCTATTCGAATAGATGATGATAACCCTGCAGGGGTGTACTTCTTCATACATGTTTCCACCACTTAGCGTCTGCACACGACATGTGCTCGGCAGACTTCAAGCGAAAGCCGACGTGGGTGTAGACCACGACCTACCTAAACACTCAAGTCTCTAGTCCAGGTTTATCGCCTATTCGGGTTCCATCCATGAGGAGATCCGGCCGGAGTTTCGCTCACAGCCCCAAACGATGTGAACAGGGTTCCGTGACACCAAACGGGCGCCCGGTTTACCCGGCCACGTGCCTACCGCATCATAGCCCACCCCTACGGTCAGCGCTGTCCACGGCCTCCAGCATACTACAAACACCAGAAACTACTTGCAACTCCTGGACAGAGGACAAGGGTGAATAAGAAGTCGAGCGGGGTCATATTTCAGGGCCCAATGTATCGTAGTAGCTAAATCATGGATCACAAACACAGAACTCAGTTCCTGAGGACGGCTACAATGAGACAACCCACCATGTACTCCTACATGGCCTCTCACCGCTACCTTTACCAAATCGTGTTCACACACTTAGCTCACACACAGTAGGACATGTTCACACGCCTCTGATTCATCCCCGATGAATCAGACCTGACTCAACTCTAAGCAGTAGCAGGCATGACAAACAAACATGAATGAGTAGGCACAACAGGGCTCAAACAACTCCTACTCATGCTAGTGGGTTTCATCTATTTACTGTGGCAATGACAGGTCATGCAGAGGATGAAGGGGTTCAGCTACCGCAGCAAGTAACAGATGAGTTGGTGTTGTCCTAATGCATTAAAAGAGAGCAGGAGCGAGAGAGTAGGGTTGTATCGGAATGAGCAAGGGGGTTTTGCTTGCTGGCACTTCTGAAGATAACATTGAGTCTTCATCAGTGTCAACGATCACATCATCGGTACACGTCTATCGAGAGGGGACAAATACCGGCAAATACAGAAAAGACACGATCAATGCAATGCACAATATGATGCATGCTATGACATGGCAATATGAATGTGTTTTGGGCTAATGCACCTAAAACCAGATTAAATGAAGTTGGTTTGAATACAAGATTCAAATTCAAACTCCATATGTGATTATTTAAATGCCCTTTAATTGATTTGTGCTAAACAGCAGCTATAAGTTGTTCTAACATGCATGAAAATGGTACAGATGGATTCCTTGAATTTTTCTGATAATTTTTCATATATAAATTATTTAATTTGGAGTTACGGTTAATTTTCTATGATTTATTGAAGTTTTAGGCATTTTCTGGAATTTCAGAATTAAATTAAATCCAGAAAATACTTATTGCGTCAGCCCCACGTCACAGTGACGTCAGCAGGGTCAACTGGGCGCCTCCAGGTCAAACCTGACCTGTGGGACCCATATGTCAGTGTCACAGGAGTTAATCCCGGTCAAACCCAGCGCTGACTGGGGTTTGACCAGGGGTGGGGCCTACTGTCAGTGGGT